>NC_136266.1:43921388-44546388 GCF_964187855.1 Myxine glutinosa | reverse complement strand
GACCAAACCATTTCATGTAAATAGAGGGGGGGGGGTTCTGTGGTCGTTACTGCCACGTGGTTTCAAAGTTTTTTTTTGTTGTTGTTGTTGTTTGCACGCATGTTTTTTTGCACGCACGTACGGGCAAGCACGTACGTGCGGGCACGCCCTAGTCTATCTATAATTCCAGTAATCTCTGTGTGTATGTGTGTGTGTATGTGTGTGTGTGTGTGTGTGTGTGTATGTATGTGTGTGTGTCTGTGTGTTTGTCTGTGACCGCTGTTTCTCGACAACCACGGGTCCGATATACTTGAAACTTGCCAGGTATATTGCTGGGGACCTGAGGATGTGCCTTTTCAAGGTTTCATATTAATCGGAGAAGTAGTTACCGAGCTATGGCGATTTATTTACCAAACTCTGCAAGCCGTTCGCTTTGGCTTTGCGAATGGACCAAACCATTTCATGTAAATAGAGGGGGGGGATTGTCACCGTACTCGCAAGCCGTTCGCTTTGGC
This sequence comes from Myxine glutinosa, assembly GCF_964187855.1. NCBI lineage: Eukaryota > Metazoa > Chordata > Myxini > Myxiniformes > Myxinidae > Myxine > Myxine glutinosa. Next base: position 44,545,894 of record NC_136266.1, on the reverse strand, counting down.
TTTGCGAATGGACCAAACCATTTCATGTAAATAGAGGGGGGGGATATAATTTTAGATATATATATAGTACGGGCACGCCCTAGTGTTATCAATGTGAAGTACCCTGAGTTTGAGTATGCATTTTTCTTGCTTATAACTTTGAAACAGCCTGTCTGTGTGATGCATTTATCCATTTATACAAAATGTTCTCCTGACATATGGTCTCAGATTATTAAGTAAATATTTCAGTTGAACTATTACACAAACGTTCAGGGAAGTTGGAGAAAACCTAATATTTTTCTGCCATCCTATGAGTAGCACAACTTATGGGAGTCTCATACAAAAAAGCATTGGAAGTTATAATGAACACAAGACAAAATGAAACAAGTTAAGTAGATTTATACATTGGGCAAAACACCAGCAAATAATAACAGAAGGAAAATTATTGCAAACAAATGGTCTGAAATTATAATAATGGGAAAATAAAAAATAATTATTTCCTGAAAGGAAACAGGCTTTGAGTTTGTTTTATGGGGAAGTTGAGAAGGGATGGGAACAGAGTATTAACACTGTTACCCTCGAGGCATTCTGTGCACCAAAGGCCTCAGCTGCTGCTACTTTCACAAAAGCGGTAAAAAGACAGGAGTGCAAGTCGAGGGCACAAGGCTGCCATAGGCATTGCAGGCTGCATCACTTTCTGCTGCATCACTCGAGCATCATTACTACCTCTAATAACTACAAAATGCGTCTACTTTATTTGACCGCTCTATAATGATGTTCCTCATTCCAACCACATGCCAATTTATTCACAATAGCTTCTGCTCTTAGGCTAACCTTTGATCAGATGACCACCACCTAAAATTAGCTCATTCACTAAAAAATCATCGGTTTTCATATTCAAAACAATAACTTGCCTTTGGTCCAGGCTTATTCAAAATGTTATTTGAATAGGTCAACCCCTACCCACCGTCCAAAATATTGTTTACCATACCAATTAAATAAAAATTTACTTTGCTGATCGTTGAAAGCATTATTTTTAACGATAAATTTGGGATATATAATATAACAGCTGGAGAGCTACAAGACCGATACACAGCTACAAGAATGAGCTGTACTTGTAATCCAAAAGTATGTTGTGCTAATGATCCCTAACCAGGATGAAACATGTTCACAGCCATACTCTTACCTCTGTCCATGGCATAATTAACCTGCCATTCAGGCTTTTAAAACACTGCAGCTGCCCTCGAGTGGTCCCAGTGAGCTCATTGTGATGGTGACATCATAATTATGATTAAGGATGGAGAACTGACTTTTTAAACTCATATATATGGGACCGGGGCAGGCATGATGTGCAAGAAACAGAATCAATAACCCAGATACCTGACCTAGAAGCAGGCCCGCCCAATAATCCCACTCTTCTTATTACATCCATCCGAAACCTCATTCCGAATGGTCCCCCCACAGTCCAACCAGTACATGAAAATGTTCCCAAACTTCAAACCGATTGGTCCCCTTGCAGCCCAATCAGAACACGCAGCCATTCCCAAACATCAAACTGACTGCCCACCCCTTGCCTCCCCCCTCCACCCACCACCCGCAGCCCAATCAGAACACGTAGCCATTTCCTTACTTCAAATTGACTTCAAATTGATATATAGTTATGTTTATGAGGTAGTGGGGGTTAGATATTACCTTAGAAAACATATAACTGCATAGAGTAGTATGGTCCATGTGCGAGTAGGAGGTCAATCTTGATGCAAGGAGGTAGGGACCTGTTAGCTTAAGGATTGTGTATGAATGTGCATGATACAGAGGGTCGCGCTTGTAATAGATAGAGAGGGATTATGTTAAGGAAACGTGTCTAAAACCTCTTGTAACCATCCGCCGGGTGCACCGGTTAGAGTTCCCATGAGACCAGAAGAGCAAAGCAGATAGCAATGGGAATCTGCCAGGCAATGAGAGAGGGGGGCAGAGCTATGATCTCATGAATGAATGCCTGACACTCTTATTGGTGGTGTACGTTTCTGTCTGTACTGTCAATGATGACTCGCCAATAAGCGATTAAACCGGTCCAGCGGCTGAAGGGGGCATGTAGCATTGGGATTCTCATGTATGTACCACTTGTAAATACAGAGATGGTAGATGCTTTGGGAGAAGTCTGAGTCAGTTGGACGAAGATGTTGATGAATGTATGTATGAGAGGGGGTTTGATTCCAGAGGTTTGAACAACAGAGCTAACTGTGCCAGTATAGAAGGCGAAAAAGAAAAAAAAACACTCCACAATCGAGAATTAATTTTGGCCAATAAACGTCAACCTCACAAAAAAGTAGAATGTAATAAATTTGAAACCAATCATTGAAGGCCATGCTGAACATACCCACATGCCGTCAAACAGGAACAAACAATGCAGATTGTTGAACAATAACGCGGGCCACGATTGTGGCCAACAACACGTTCCAGTGAGGCCTTGAACATGGCCAACAGCACGCGAATAGTTAAACATAAATTTGATTTCAACAATGAAACAATTTCTTTTCATTGCATATTTAACCAAAATTATAGGGAACAGAAATGAAAGCTACTTCAGTATTGCTCTTTTTCACTTCCTTCATTCTTCTTGGTCTCACCTTTTTAGGTAAAATTGTGGATTAATGGAAAAGTGAGGTGACAAAGGGCAAAAAGGCAACATACTGACAGTTAAGAAACAGATGAACAAAACAAGTAAGGCAATGAATGAATGAACAGGAAAAAGGCGAGAAAGGAGTGGAGGGAAAAGTTACCTGAAAGCAGAGGGTTGAGTTATGAAGCATTAATGGGATAGAAAATATCATGTGTAAGGATGGAGGATGACATGAAATGGTGGTGTACCGTCAACCTAAAGCCTTGCAGGGAAGAGTGGGATTGAACAGCCTCAGGAAGGAGATTCCATAAACATTTTCATAAAAAGAAGAACAAAAGAGTTGAAGTGTGCAGTAAGCCTGGATTTAGGAATTTAATCCGGTGGGGGGTACAGGAAGAAGATGTGCATCCGGGATGACCCGGTGAGGGTTGAAGAAGCAGAAATGCAGATGAAGCATGATGAAATGACAGGTGGTAAAAGAAAAGAAAGAGGCCACCAACCTGTCTGCAAAGTGAAAGAAACGGGCCTTGTGCTCTTGCCTCATCATAAGAGATGTTAGTAATGTTGAGAGCTTTGATTTCAACAAAACAACAAGAGACCTTTGTGACCACTGTGGGTGCTGGTCCAGAGGGGATAGGAGTACCCCCAATAAGCAATGGGCAAAGGCATTGTCGGCTGAGTAGCTTTGATTTTTCTCGTAATGACATGGAACAAGGGAGCATTACTAGTGTGCAGCTGCCTTTTGGGGCTACCTTTGATATGTGTTTAGCCCAGGAAAGTCATGGCTGATGGTGAAGCCGAGCAGTTCAAGCAACTGAACCCAGGTGAATATATTTAACGATCCTTCTGGAATGACATGATTGTGAAACAATGTGAGAATGTGAGATTATCCAGGGTTGGAAGACACGTTCCATTCGTCAGACGAGCATTTAATCAATTCCCGATCAGTAGAGAGTGACACACAGCTGCTGCATGCATGTCAGTGGGATGGGGGTATGGCACCACATAACATGGAGGCCTCTGCAAAGAGAAATAAATATTTATCTGGAACATTGGTCGTTTATGTGTACTAGAAACAGGATTGGGCCGAAGACACTGTGCTTCAGGGAACTTCAGCCTCAACTGGAAGAGGAGAGGAAATTGGTAGAAACATGTTGACTCAGCAAGTGGCAGAAGTCAGAAAGTCACTGATAAAGATGGACTTGTATGTTGCGGGCAGCGAGCTTGGAAAGCAAAACAGGATGCCAGACTGTTGATTTGGCGAAATGTGTCAACAGAGACATTCCTGACCTCTTATTTGACATTTAGGGCTTCGGACCATTGGTGGTAGAGTAGCAGCGGCATTTCCAAAGTTGAGTGAATGGGATGCAAACTGATGGTCATATATGAGGCTGTTTGAAACAAGGAAAGACGGCATCAGCAGTGATGATGGACTCCACTACACTTTGCTTATAATTGGAAGGAAGTTTAATTCACTGTAGGTGAAAAGATGTTTCCTCTTTCTTGTGAAAGAGAGTGATGTTAGCAGTCTTACAAGCAGACGGGAGGTGGGTCCTGTGAAGGACAGGCTGAAGAGAGCAGACAGAGGAGAAGCAAGAGATGAGAAGCAAGAGAAGAGATGCAAGAGAGGAGACACAAGAGAGAAGCACACTGTAATAGGACATCAGTTCAGCACACATTTGGAGCTGCATCAGTCACTTGAAAAGAGAAGTCCATGACATTAGAGCTTGAATATTAGTGGATCACACTGCTTGGGAGAAAGAGGAGGAATTGGGGGCAAAGGGAGCAGGAGTAGGTGGGTGGAGAGCTGGGAAGAAGGGATGTGTGGGCAGGGAGTGTAGAGGGCACAAGCTAGGGGCACAGGATTTTTGTAAGGGTGCAAGGGTCGGCGACTAAATGGGTTGTTGGCGATGAAACCAACACCCCTGACTGGCTTTGCAGTGGAGAGTGTGACTGCAACACCCTGCCAGGACCAAAAACAACACCTGGCAAAGGGTGGATGAGCTCCCATAGGGAGCCAACAGCCATCCAGTAAGGAGATGGTGTCTCCTAAGGAACACTTTGGACCGGTTCAAGTCATACCAAAGGCTTGAAAACTGGTATGTGCTGCTTCCTTGCTTGAAAAGGACAGAGCACGGACAATCCCCATCAGTTGGCATCCATGGGGAGGAGGAAATTTATCTTAAGGAAATGCCCCACTGAGTACGGTGAGAAAAGCGGCGCCATTGCTATGACGTCACTGATACCCAGAGTATCCCAGGAAGTGATGGTCGTGATGGCACTTCGCCCAAGTGCAGTGGCTGTGTTAAGTGTTTGTCTTGTCAGCATGTCCGTGTGTGTGTGTGTGTGTGTGTGTGTGTGTGTGTGTGTGTGTGTGTGTGTGTGTGTGTGTGTGTGTGTGTGTCAGCTCTATTATGAGCCTTAGCCCAAGTATAAGAAAGGGATGAGGAGACAATACAAGAGGATGCAGGGAGGGTATGAGGGAATGCAGGGAATATATGATAGGATGTGGGGAGAAAGGGGGTACGAGGTGTGTGGGGAGAGGGGTGTGAGGGTATGCGGGGAGGGTACGAGGATATGTGGGGATGCTGGGAGGATAGGAGACGTGGGGAGGATAAGATGAAATAGAATGATAGTTTTAAGGCCATTTTCCCCGCTAGAGCGTAATGGCTGAAATTCGTAACTTCTTCTAGTGCATCCTGGGAGGATAAGATGAAACTTAACTCAAAATTGGTGTCGATTCAAATTCCTACAGACCCCAAAGACTTATGTGCCTTTTGGGTGGTAATAGTACTGACCAAGGGAGATGGCCTCTCCTCCTTACTCTTACTTTCTCACAGTCCTTCTCCCACCCTCTGCACATTCCCTTGTTTATCACAGAGCTAAGAGTGCACCATTAGAAACCCCACAAATCAAAGTGCATTCTTGATGCAATGCAAATGGGCACTCATTATCTTGAAGCAATCCATGATGCCGGGTCAGTTTCAGGCCATCCATTTAATATATATGTGTATGAGAAAGTTCGGATAGCTGCATTAATGGTGTACAGTGAGAGTGAGGGGATTGTTGAGAAAGGGTTTGGATTTACGTAAGAACCACGATCATCAATATATTAGCCGACTAACATTATTTTTGTACTTTTTTCACCAATTTTAAATGTATATAACCACCTTTAGAGGCCATTTTCCCCCGCAAAGCGGGGGTTGGCCTTTTTCGGGAACCGTGGTTGTTGTTGTTTTTCGGTCCCCTTTTTGAAGCAATGTTTTACGGCCGGATGCCCTTCCTGACGCCAACCCTTTTTGCCGCCTTTAACGACAAACAGGGAATTACCAGTGAACTGGTACTCAATTAGCCGACCTCGGAAGGATGACAGGCTGAGTCAACCCCTCTGGTGTTAATTCAGCGATTGACCGGGATTCGAACCCAGGATCCTAGGATCCTAAGTCGGCACCCTAGCCGCTAGCCCAACACCAGGGTTAAAAAAATTTTAGCCGCCGCTAGCCGCTAGCCCAATTGGCTAAACCAATTTTAAATGTATGTTCCTCTTTTTTGTATACAAGGTCAAGGCTCATGGAAGAAATAGTACACTTAATGGATCAGGATGCAACAGAATAAAAGCAACAGTAGAGAGACAGGGGGAAACACTAACAGCAGGATTGAAGAACAACATGGACAAATAATGGGTGTAGAGAGGAATGAGGGGAGGATGCATGGGGTGGGCAAGATGGATACAGAAGCAAACCCTGAAGAAGGAGAAACTGGAAGTTTGGAAGGAGGTGGGCTTGGGGTGTGAGGTGGGAGGAGGGGAAGTTAACGGGGGTAGAAACGATCACGGCTTTGGATGGGGGATAATCTGATATGGTGGTCGACACCTGTCTTGAAGAATTGGTGGGAAGAATGACATTGAAGAGAATGTGGAAGTTGGTTCCACAGGCAGGAGGGAGTGTGGTGGGGGGTGGGGGGGTTATGAGAAGAGGAAAACATGAGGGGAGGTGTGCAGGATTTTTTGGGAGTTTCACCAGAAGGGGGTTGATGGTGGATGGCAGCATATCCAAGATGGAGTGACCTGGTCTGAATCCAAATTGGTGATCTCAGATAAGCTGTTGGAGAAAAGGAAGGATTTCATATCAACTACGATGATGGATTCCATGATCTTGCTGATGATTGGAAGTAAGCTAATTGGTCTGTAGTTGCAAGGATCTGTTTTTGCACCTTTTTGTGTACAGCGGTAATGTAATTAACTGTACAAAAAGCATGCATTCGTGTAATTACTCTTCAGCTACCAAGATTACATGTGAATTGTGGTCACAAAGTTTGTCATGAATGGTGAAGCCTGCATAGTGAAGCACATTTCATTTACATTTGCACTTGAACTTTCAATTTGGAAAAGCCATATATCACTTCAAATCAGCGTTGGTGGAAGGCATTGGTCGGGGGAGAGGAGGTCGGAGTGAGGGCGTGATTGGTGTGAAACTATTAACAAGTTTGTGTGTCTTGCCTACATTTGACATTCATATGTATATTACTATTTGGTAGAGTTCTAAAATCTATTGCACTTCTTTCATTATGGTTGTTTCATCAATATTTTTTCCAATTAGATTTATTTTATCTTCAGTAGAATTACCAACATAGCTGGAACTTTACAAATGAAATAAACAATGTCTGGTTGACTTGAGTCTTTATGAATGGCGAGGATGCTCTATTGCAGTGAGTATGTTGTCAAATTGTAGACACATTTCCAGTAGATTCTTCATCAGGGGAGAAAGGGTATCAGAGATTTTGCCACGTTGGCATAGGGAATAAATTCATGGCCTTTTCTTCTATAAACCTGATATTTTATTTTCAAGTGACATATCAAGACATCTTCAAGTGATATTTAACATCGATCAACAAATTCTAGCAAACGGGTCCAAGCTCAACTTCCCATATATAAGGTTGGTGACTCATTGATGCAATATACCCTGATTGTGGAAATCCAGGGTAATAGTTTATAGCTTGGTCAAGAAGACCTATACCAGACAGCTATTTGTGAGATATCCTTCCAGCCTACCATATTCAACAGCACTACGTACGTGAAAGGGAAACAAGTGTTGATGTTCTTGCTTGCTGCATGCTGTGGAGTGATTTTCAGTCCAACTGCGCCCCCTTTTGTTTGAAAAAAAAAAAAACCCAGTAAAGTCGATAGCCTCATGAAAACTTGAATTTAGAATCACCACATCTCAATTGACTGGCAGGTTTGCCTAGAGGTATGCACACTCACCACTGAGCTGTATAGCTTAGGTTTGAATTTCAAACCAGCTATAAACAGTCATATTGGGTTTCACAGGCAGGATGATTCATCAATGTTTGTGCCATCCTTTGAATGGATGTTAAACTGGGCCCCTGTCTGCCAGCATTAGTTTGTGGATTGTAAAGATCCCATGTGTCCTTTGTGAAGAGTATGTGAGGTATTGCCGGCACCCTCGCCAAACTCCAACTTATTGTCCTGACTTCCTGTGTTGGAGTGGTGACTCATCCAGGATTGCAACTCGAGCCAAGAAACTGCTTTGGCAGAACCGACGCTTGGACATGTTAAGTACAACTGAAGCTTTTGGCAGATATCAAAGAAGCATAAATTTGATACATCAGCTGAGTTTTTGAGAACAGGCATGAATCCAATTGTAAAGAAAGAAATACAACTGAAATAGCATGCTTTCAAAATGAAGATGGCGTACATATATAGCTTGAGCAGGCCATGAATGTCATTTTGTGACCAATTTCAACCTTTAGCCTCGGTAAAACTCAAAATAATACACCAGAAAAAGTTTGCCTGCTTTAGTTTTTTTAATGTTGAAGGCTGCAGTCACAGACTATATAGTCCTCATCGAGGACAGGCCTTAAAAGAGCTACATTGATAGAAAAGAGAAGAAAGAGAGAATAATCTATGAGTTTTTGAGAAAGTAAAAAAAAAATCTCCTTTTTGAAAAGAAAAAGATCATAAGTGTTTGGAAAGACATGGGAAGGCAAAGAGTTACAGAGTTTGGCAGTGGTGGGGAAGAAACAAACATCATAACAGCCCACCCTTGGCTTGTCAATGCCCACACGATAATCATGAGATGTAGTGGCTTTTCGAGTATTCCGTGGTCTCGCTACTGAAGTAATATCTGCAGAAAAGTGAAAGAGAGCCAACATTGCGGCGTAATTCGAGCGGGTCGAGCTTTGGGGTCAGATTGGTTGAGTTGATGAGTCGGATTACTTTGGATTCAGTTCTGTCCAGTAAATATGTGGAGCTAGAATCTCCCCAGATGTGAGAGCAGTACTCTATAAAAGGACGAATCAATCCTTTATATAGTTGAAGCAACTGTTGAGAGGAGAAGAATCTTCGACATCTGAACATGACTCCTAGTTTCTTCGAGGCAGACTTATCTATTTGTGTAATGTGTAGATTCCAAGATAAAATTGATGTAAAGGTAATACCTAGTAGGTTTATTGAATCACATCGTGCAATTGTGGAGCTTTCAACGGAGATTGGAGAGTTGAGAGGAGTTTTAGAGAGAGGTGGGAAGAAAATGAGTTTTAGAAGCATTAAATGTAACTTGATTACATTTTCCCCACTGGGAAATCTTGTTCAAATCCGAATTTAAAGAGGTGGCTGTGATCAAACGAGATGCAGATCGAGTGAGATTTGGCCAGTTGGAAGACGCTGTGATAAAGTATGATAAAGATCATTTTTTTGTCTGGATTGGTTGATATACAGAGGCATGGCAAGCTAAAAACCTAAAATTTGCAACGATTTTGACCTTTGAGCCATGCATAATCCCAAAGATAACTCATTTGAGATTTTGGTATGTATCCTTATGGGATGTATTTATGTAACCTGGAAATGCCTTTTCTACAACCCTCCTTTTTCCAAACCCACCTCTTTCTAAATTTCCAGTTTTTTTCTTCCTGAGAATTTCCTTATGTATCTATCTTATCCACCCCCTGCATGCTCCCCTCATCCATAATTCTTCTCCACACCCATTACTTGTCTAAGTCTCGCGACATTTTTTTCCCCTCAATCTTGCTGTTAGGGTGTTTGTCCACTCTTTTTGCTGCTCCTTCGTGATCCGTTCTAGCTCCTCCATGAGCCTCAACTTTGCATACAAAAAAAACAACCTAAATTCCATCTCTATCAACGTGAATACAAGACAAAATGTGTCGTTATAATGTTACACCTTTGACCCCTTAAAATCAGCATGGAGGCATAAATCAAAAAAAAATAATAATAATAATATATGTATATATATATGATCGAGCTTAGGTCTGTTGGGCCCAGAGTACAGTGTCTTCAAAATGTATTCACACCCCTTGACTTTTTCACATTTTGTTGTGTTATAGCCTGAATTTTAAAAGGATTAAAATAAATTCGAGCAATTTAAATTAGAATTAAAAAGAGCTCCATCATTAGGAAATGGAAAGAATATGGAACTACCCAGACTTTTCCTAGAGCTGGCAGTCTGACCAAACAGAGCAACCAGACAAGAAGGACCTTGGTCACGTAGAGAGAGAGATCCAAGATCCCACCCCAATGCCCACTGATAGAACTATAGAGTTCCTTGGCTGAGATGGGTGAACCTACCGAAAGGACAACAGTCTCTGCAGCATCTCACAAATGTAGGCTTTATGGGAGTGGATAGCCAGAAGAACCTCTAGAGAAAAAGGCACATGAAAGTATGCCTGGTGTTTGCATAAAGGAACGTGAAAGAGAGCATGAGGCAAAAGATTCTGTGGTCTGACGAGACGAAAATTTAACTCTTTGGCCTGAATGCAAAGCACTACACCTGGCGGAAACCAAGCACAGCTTATCACCCATCTAACACCACCCCTATCATGAAGCATGGTGGTGGCAGCATGATTCTGTCGGGATGCTTTGCAGAAGCAGTGAGTGGGAGACCTGTAAGGATAGAGGGAACAATGAATGAATGAATGATCGTTTTGAGGCTATTTTTTCCCCGCTAAAGCGGGGGTTAGCCTTGCGGGCCCCATGACCTCATGGTTCCGTTTTTGAGGCAGTTTTTATGGCCGGATGCTCTTCCTGACGCCAACGCTTAGTCACCTCTTACGATGAGCAGGGATACGGTGTACCTATTCTAAGCCGGGGTACACACCGGGATCATTCATCCCAGCAAGCTGGTACTCAATTTGCCGACCTCAGAAGGATGACAGGCTGAGTCAACCCCCCTGGTGTTAATTCAGCGATCGACCGGGATTCGAACTCAGGTTCATCGGATCCCAAGCCGGCACCCTAACCACTAAGCCAACACCAGGCTCAATAATAATAGAACAATACTAGATAGAGGGAACAATGAATGGAGCCAAATACAGACAAATCCTGGAGGAGAACCTGCTTCAGAGTGCAATAGACCTAAGACTGTGGTGAAGATTTATGGTCCAATAGGACAATGACCCAAAGAATACAGCCAAAGCAACACAGTAATGGCTGTAGAAAAAGAACATGAAAGTCCTCGAGTGGCCCTGCCAAAACAGACTTGAATCCCATTGAGAATCTGTGGAAAGCCTAAGCTTGAAGATTGCTATTCACTGACATTCCCCATTCAATTTCACAGAGTTTGAGCAAATCTGCAAGGAAGAATGGGAGAAACTCCCCAAATCCAGATGTACAAAGCTGATACAGACATACCCAAGAAGACTCGAAGCTGCAATCGCTGCCAGACACTTCTACGAAGTATTGACTTAGGAGGTTGAATAATTATGTAAATTAGATATTTCTGTATTTCATTTTTAATTATTTTGTAATAATTTCTAAAAAAAAAACTACAATGACACTCCTCGAAGTCACGGTGTCGAACGATATACCTTCGCCCACATTATTACATCATTATACATACTTGTACCAAGTTTGATTTAAATCCATTCAGCTATTCTCAAGTATCACATTTTACCCGACATGACCTCTGACCTCACCAAAATCACAAAATCACCTCACTCCTCACCTTTGATGCCAAAATATAATCAGTTCATCTTTGCATCATAATATACAGTACATATGTATGCCAGGTTTGGTCAAAAAACCCATCACCGGTTCACACGTTAGAACAGTATCATAATTTTTTGGGACCTCTGACTTTTGACCTAGTGACCCCATAATCGAATCAGTTCATGGTTACATCATTATATATACTTGTACCAAGTTTGATTTAAATCCCTTCAGCTGTTCTTAAGTTTTCACATTTTTACCTGATATGACCTCTGATCTTTGACCTCTTGATGGCATAATCCTCTTGATGGCAGTTCATCTTTGCATCATATATACTTATACCAAGTTTGTTGAAAATCCCATCACTGGTTCACGAGTTGGCGCGGCAACATTATTTTTCATTAACATGACCTCTGATCTCTTTACCCCAAATCTAATCAGTCCATCTTTTCATCATTATACATACTTGTACCAAGTGTGACTTGGATACCTTCAGCCTTAGATACCATGACTGGTTCATAAGTTAGCTCGGTAACAGAATTTTTACCTGATAGGAAGTCTGAAATTTGTCCTTCGACCTCTTGACTCCAAAAACAAATCAGTTCATCTTTGCATCATAATACACACTTCTACCAACTTTGGTCAGAACCCCATCACTGGTTCACAAGTTATCACGGTAACAGGAGTTTTACCTAATATGACCTCTGACCTTTGACCTCGTGACCCCAAATCTAATCAGTTAATCTTTACCTCATAATACAAACCTGTGCCAAGTTGGACCAAGATCCCTTCAACCGTTCTCAAGTTATTGTGGTAACAAAAACCCATCACGGACGGACGGACAGACAGACAACCCGAAAAACGTAATGCCTCTGGTGACATCGTCAACGGAAGCATAAAAATTCAACTTTGACATTACGGTGTATTATGTGTAGATCACTGACAAAAAAAAAATCTCAATTCATTCCAACTTTGACATTACAGTGTATTATGTGTAGATCAACAACAACAACAACATGCATTTTAAGGCCATTTTCCCTGCGAGAGCGGGGGTTAGCCTTGCGTTCCCCATGACAATCTTCTCCATTTTGCCATATTTTCTGCATCTCTCCTTGTTAACCCCCTTGCCCGCATTTCTTCTTCCACCATCTTTAGCCAAGTCTTTCTCGGTCTTCCCCGTCCTCTACTTCCTTCTACATTAATTTCCATCACTCTTCTCAACCAGTCACTTTCATCCTTCCTCAACACATGACCAAACCATCTCAACCTGTTCCTCTTCACAGCATCAATCACAGGCAATATTCCCATCATCTTTCGGAATTCATCATTTGTCTTCCTCTCTCTCAACGATACTCCGCACATCCATCGAACCATTCGCATTTCCACCCTTTCCAGCCTTCGTTGCTGCTCTACATTCATTACCCATGTCTCGCTCCCATAAATCATAACACTTCTCACACATGCAGCATACACCTTTCCCTTCAGCTTCAGCGACACTCTCCTCCTCATCAGCACGCCACTCAGTTCCCGAAACTTCTTCCATGCACATCTCACTCGAGCAACCGTTGCCGAGTCTGATCCACCTTCTCCATTCAGCATGTCTCCGAGGTAGCAAAATGTTTTCACACCTCCCATCTTCACGCCGTCTCCAAGATCCAACTCAACATTTCCTCCATCTGCAGCTCCCTCTGTGCACACCTTACATTTGAATGTAGCTGCCACACTGGTAAATGACCCTCTCGGACCACTACATTTTTGATGAACCCACTCAGCGCACATTGTACATTGAATGGAGTTCACTCCGACACCCTTCCTGCACACAGCCCACGGCCACTTCCCAGTTCTTTCCACCTCACCACATGCTTTACCACTTGCCATCACCTTCGTCTTTCCGATATTCACCTTCAGACCTTTTGTCTCCATACATTCCTTCCACTTGTTCATCTTTTCCTTCAGTCCATCCATACTTTCCGCAATCAACACCAGATCATCTGCATACAACAACTCCCACGGTAAACCCTCCTTTACGTTCTGAGCCAGCACCTCCATCACAGCTACAAATAGTAGTGGACTTAGTACTGACCCCTGATGCACTCCCACCTTCACCTCAAACTCACCACTGTTCCCGTCCTTCGTCCTTACAGCTGTGCGCGCTCTTTTGTACATTGCCATCACTACTCTGATCAACCATTCCTCCACTCCTAACTTCCTCAATGCCCATGTCAATACTTTGCGTGGAACCCTATCGAATGCTTTCTCCAGATCAACAAACCCAAAAAACAACTTCTTCCTCTTCTCCATGTACTTCTCCTGCAACTGCCTCACAATGAAAAGCGCCTCTGTCGTTCCTCTTCCTGGCATGAATCCAAACTGCATTTCGTCGATCTTCACTTTATTCCTTATCCTCCTCTCCAACACCCTTTCCAATACCTTCATTCCATGCTCCAATAACTTTATCGCTCGGTACGAGCCACACTCCAGAGGGTCACCTTTCCCCTTGTATAGAGGGACGACGGTACTCAGTTCCCAATCCACTGGAATGCGGCCTTCTTTCACCACCAGATTACAGATCTCTGTCATTCTCTTCACACCCCAACTTCCTGCTGCCTTCAACATATCTCCCACAACTCCCGTCGGCCCTCCCGCTTTTCCACTCTTAATTGCTTTTATCGCTTCCTCAACTTCCTTCTCAGTTATCTTCTCTGCCGGTCCTAAAACTGGGTTACTCTCTATGTTGCCAACCCATTCATTCTCTGTATTCAACAGCATTTCCATATATCTTTTCCATCTTCCTTTAATTCCATCTGGGTCGACAACGATTTGTCCCACTTCATCCTTCAAGCAACTCACCCCCATCACCTCACACCTCTCTTTTGCTATGTGCTTTGCAATCCTGAATACTGCTTTCTGACCCTCTTCCGAATCCAAGCGCTCTCCGAACATTTTCCTACATGCCTCCTGCGCCTTTGCTACCTCTTTCTTTGCAGCCTTACTGGCTGCCTTATAACTTTCATGCTCTGCTGTTTCTGCTCCCGTACCCTTCGCCTTCTGCCACTCCTTGAACTTCTTCCTCTTCTCGTCAATCCTCTTTCCAACTTCATCATCCCACCACCATGTTTCCGAGTGCCTCGGTGGTCCTTTTGTCCATCCACATACCTCACCAACGGCTCCCAACAGACTAGCTTTCATTGACATCCAACCACTTTCAAGCTCAACCACATCATCCTCTACCCCACTCAGCCTCTCTTTTAATGCCTCCCTTACTGTCACCTCTTTCAACCTCCACACCTTCATTCTCGGTTGGTACTTCACCCGCCGAGCTCTCCTCGCACCTTTCACCCTTATGTCGCAAACAACCAAGTGGTGCTGTGAAACAGCCTCCTCCCCTTTGTGTCCCGGAGGTGCCCCCTTTCTCGCCTACGCACCATCAGGTAGTCAACGGTTGTCGTCGACCCACCTGACGTGTATGTAACAAGCTTATTATCCTCTTTCTGGAACTGAGTATTACAAATCAACAAATCAGCTCCATCAGCAAACTCCAAAATCCTTTCACCTTCTCCATTTCTCACACCATATCCGTAACCCCCATGAACTCCCTCAAAACCATCCATACTCCTTCCCACATGTCCATTCAGGTCTCCTCCCACCACAACAACTTCCTCATCTTTCACGTTTTCCATCAGCTTCTCTATCGCACACCAGAACTTGTCCTTCTCTTCATCGCGTCGACCAACCTGCGGAGCATATCCCGAGATGACGTTCACCAAGAGCTTTCCAATCATCATTTTCACCATCATCAACCTATCACTCACTCTAGTCACACTCACCACACTGTCTACAAACTCCTCAGAAAAGAGGACACCAACACCATTCACGCCCTCCGGGCACCCTTGCCACACAAACTTGTATTTCTGTCCCTGCCTACCCTTCACCATTCTCACACCACTTCCCTTCCATCTCGTCTCCTGCACACAACATATGTCCACTCTTCTTCTGACCAATACTTCCACCACTTCTCCTGATCTCCCTGTCATTGTCCCTACATTCCATGTCCCAAACCTCAGAAACCGATCTCCACTTCGGGCTGCACCCTGCCCATATGTAGTTGTAATTGTCATGGTTCTCTTTTTGAGGCAATGTTTTTATGGCCAGATGCCCTTCCTGACGCCAACCCTCTTAGTCGTCTCTTACGACACGCAGGGATACGGTGTACCTATTCTGACCAGGGTACACACTGGGAAACGTTTAAAACATGGAAATTCTGGGGGGGGGGGGGGGGGGCGTCAGCATCACGGCTGTGGTTTAAACATATTCCAACAATATCCAAACAGAACCATGAAAACCATGAAAAACAATCTGGGAAAAGTCTCCAAGCGAGAACGTGGATTTGAGAAAGAAGGAGCAGAGGCGGAAGAAAAACGAGATACAAGGGGCGGGGCACAAGAATTGTTACGGAACCCAACGTCGGCCTCTGTTCCCCTTACCGAGGGGGGATTAATCCCCTCGTCTGACTGACCGACGGGGTCCCTGACGCTGCCCAGCTACCTCCGGAAAGGCAGGTGCACAGCCCCGTTCGTACCGTGGACAGATGTTAATTGCCGAGCGGTTTTAGCAACCGCGGCACGAACTATTAACAGAGACTAGACCCGATCCTTGAACGTTGGCCAAATCGTGCCACAGGTTTTCAATGGGGAAAAGACAAAGACGAAGGATGTGAAGAAGAGGAAGACAACAGTAGGAAATACGAATATGATTTATTTCTACCTATTATGTACACAATGAAAAGTAACCAAGGAGGAGGAAAGATAATAAAATAAAATACAGAAGAAGAAGAGACACAATATGTGTAGATCACTGACAAAAAAAAATCTCAATTCATTCCTTTTTAACTTTAGCCTGCAACACAACAAAATATGAAAAAGTCAAGGGATGTGAATCCTTTCCGAAGGCACTATAACTCACTTTCAAAATCGTAAAGAGGATTGGCTCAGTAATGAAGGAATAGTGTGTGATTGTAATTGTTGGAAAGACAACGACAGAAAGGAATTTGAAAAATTATAAGTTAATAATAAATACCTCAATAAATAGCTTGGTATATAATATAGTATAGCCTAATAAATACCTTACTGTACAAGGATAAATAAATCAGTCACTTGTAAGAAGTCATAATATGCCATGCATTATGCAAAGGTGGGATGTCATCAACACATCCGACCTTTGTGTACAATTAGATAATTTGTCATCATTGGTTCACGAGTTATCAAACAGAGTGACCACTATATTGGTTCACGAGTTATCAAACAGTGAGCATTATATTCGTCATGGGTGTGTGTCTGTCTGTGTGTCTGTCTGTGTGTCTGTCTGTCTGTCTACCCGATGATAACTACCCGATGATATCATCCGATCTTGATGAAACTTGGGTGGGAGGTTGATATCATGATCTAGTTGTGTCCTGCCTAGAGTGGGCGTATTGCGCCCATTGTGGGCGGAGTGATGCACGAAAAAGATGTCTTTTTAGGGGGTAATCGAGTTCAAGCTACATCTTCTCCGAGGGAGTTGGTGGAATCCAACAGGGGTTTCGATATTTGGTTCGGCCAATGTCATGTGTCTAGCCCCACGGAGCTCGATTTTTTATTTTCACCCCAAGGTCAAGGTCACAAGGTCACGAAATTTAGAAAAGTCGATTTTTGATGGTTTTATTACATTGTTCGCTTCCTGATAGGATGAAATGTCATACATGATCTTATATTATTATCACATACATCATGAAATACAAGTTTTCCAACAAATTTCAGAATCTTCGACCTTTGACCTTTGAAGGTCACAATGGTCAAAGTCTCAAAGTTGTCGGAATCGAACCGAATTTTCAGTATTGTGAAGCTAACTAACCTCATAACTGATTATACATTATTTTCTATCTCATTTCAAGGTCATTACCCTTCGTTTTGACATTTCCGGGCCTGGCCTGTCAGGGCCTGTTTCGGTTATAGTCCGTCCTTTGTCATTGAACCGCTCGCTCGTGAACCATCGTCGTCTCCTGACTTGTCATATTTTATAAATACAGTTTTAACTCCAACCCAAGAGTATTGTAGAGTGAGTGAGGCACATATATTCAATCAATAATTGCCAAATAACTCCGAACACGCCAAACCACCCTGACCCCTCACCACACTTCCCCACGAGCCACTTCAATTCCTCTTTTTATTCCCCATAAGTTCCAACATCGTTTCCCTTATATTCATCATACTCTACCTCCTTTCCAAATATTTTTCTTAACTTGTCCTCCATGTGTCGTAACACGTAGATGGCCCCACAGTGTACCTTCTTGGCAGTTTCCACATAAGGAATCTGACTGCCTTCGTCGAGGTTGTCGTTTATGATGATACGGCGGGACCACTGACCGGCTCGCACTGCCCCACTGCCATGGATGAGGACCAGCAACTTATCTGCTTTACGTGCATCTTCACTCTCAAACACAAATGTCTGTGGTTTGTCACCAACCTGTGCAAAACAGGAAGCATTTCTTTTTCATGAGAGCAATTTGCATATTTTGATAATTATCCTCAAAATAATCATATGGCATTGCCATGATAAAAAAAACTAGAGCAAAGTCGATGGCACACCATAGCAAATCCCCACACTTCCCAACTAAAGGAAAGTTGAAAGATGGCAAAAAGTTCCACCAGGAATGACTCAATATCAAATTTTGAAATTTCTTCTCGTTTTGAGTCCTGTGACCCAAGCCCCCACCTCCTAGGGAATGAACCGGGGGTCAGATCCAAAAAAACAGTTACATATTTCATGCATCCCCCAATGTTGATTGCAAATACAAAGTCTCATTTCAAAATGTTAAAAAAGGACCCATAATCGCATTTTTCAGTACTTGACCATTTGACTCTTGACATGGCTCTTGCACATTCGTACCATGTAGTGATCATATCGACCAAGTTTGGTAAATTTCTGCCCAACCGTTTAGGAGTAGATAACGTGACAGACAGCCGTTTAAAATATCCTCTGATTTTTTTCAAAAAGCGTGGGGATAACAAGAGACCTCAAATAATAATGAGAACAGCATTCGTAAAGCGCATAGTCTGGCCTCGCACGTTCATTCTGAACAAAAATGCCATGGTCAACTGAACACGCTAATATTATGGCCCACTTATATTATGGCACATATACCTGTATCATCCATGCACCTTATAGTGTCACAGTTTCTTGGCATGGGTTATGCAATGTCATAAATATAATTATTCCCTCACATCGGGTCATAGATCAGATATATGAAGTTTCAGATTATTCGGATAAAGATTTCAATTCAACCAATTATGGCTGAAATACCACTTCATCAATGATGTCACCATTATGACCCGATATACCCGATATACCCGTTGATGACATATGCCAAGTTTCAAGTTTTTTTGGCTTTTTTTCTTCATCAAGTGGTTTTGAAGAAAATTGTGTCCAAAGTTTTTACTT
This sequence comes from Myxine glutinosa, assembly GCF_964187855.1. Taxonomy (NCBI): domain Eukaryota; kingdom Metazoa; phylum Chordata; class Myxini; order Myxiniformes; family Myxinidae; genus Myxine; species Myxine glutinosa. The sequence continues at coordinate 44,526,860 of NC_136266.1, read as the reverse complement.
TAATCCAATATGGCTGCTATACCATGTGACCTATGACATCAGAGTTAGCCATAAAATATTCTCCATTGGGAGTCCAGCCCCTCCTATCTTTAAAGTTCTGCATCGATCGGATAAGTGGTTACAGAGAAATGCATTTTTAAAGCGAAAATATATGGATGCAGAAACAAACACAAACAGATAAACACAGACATGAGACTAAAAACACAATAATACATAAAATCCAGACTTCCACTAACTGGCAGATTCTGCCTTTTGTTATGAAAATGTCAAAATTTTATTATTTAAATGTCATTTTGTGTTGTAGAAGCCATGACAAATTCATTCGAGGCTGTTTAATGTGGTCATTTTTAGAACATTTGTAAAACACATAGGCGCATGCACACACGCATCGCAGTGGACTCTCAATAATTTGCAGGGATATGCTCTGGAGACCGTTCAAATTAGCAAAAATGAGGATTAGTGAGAATCAACTTGTAGTTTTGTGGCACAGCTCGGCAGATAGAGAGTAGCATATTAGTGTTCGTATTAATTCAATAGAACATTCAACAGTATTCGTGTTGTGCTACAAAAGACATAATAACACGACTATTTCACAATGAAACATAACCATTCAAATTCAGTGTACAGACAACTGTCAGGGTCTTTTATAAAATACCACACAGAACTGTGCTGTGAGCATCAGAAAACTAGAACAATGCAACTGTGTCGCCAATATGCCTCCGCATAGTCCCACAACGGGTAGATGCCATCACTCTGCATATGTATGGATAGGGCATCACGTTTGTGAAGTTTCGTGTTGATCGGATTAGGTTCGTTTTTCTATCCAAGATGGCGGCCAAACCATGCGACCTATGACAACGTTTTCAAACTATATGCAACAGTGCTGTTAGATGATATTTGTAAAATTTTGCATCAATAGGGTGAGCGGTTTCAGAGATATAATTATTTAATATTTTCCTTCAATCCAAAATGGCTGCCAAACTATGTAACCTATGATGTCATAAATTAAATATTTCAATACAAATGGGTCATAGATCATGTGCCTGCAATTTCAGATTTTTAGGATAAGGAATTCGATGAAAACATTTTTGGCTGGTATACCACTTCACCTATGATGTCATCATTATCATGCTTTTGTTCCCCATTGGGAGTACTTGACAATGTGTCAAGTTTCAAATTTTTCCATTCAGCGGTTTCTGAGAAATATTTTTTTAATTAGTTGCTTTTAATCCAAGATAGCTGCCATGCAATGTGACCGATGACATCGCAATTATCATAAAAACATTCTGCATGGGTGTCACTCCTACCCTGAAAGTTTCGTCTCAATCGAACATATGGTTGCTGAGAAAAACGAGGTTTAGCCCGTACGGACGGACGTACAACCCAAAAACATAATGCCCTCGGCGACTTTGTCGGCAGAGGCATAAAAAGTCGATTTGCAGCACAGATTATGCATTCAGCAACAGAACGGAAGGCAAAAGTGCTCCAGAATGCTTCACGCGCGATACTCAACCAAACGGGAAGTGCTTCACATACATGTGTGATCACCATTGGAGCTCCAGCAGCGAAGAGCACTAAAGAGTATGATCTCCTGCTGAAAGGGACAGTTCCAAAAACGTATTTTGAACCCTAAAAATCATTTTTCAGAAAGCAAGGTTAAAAAAAACCCTGAAAAACCAGGCAGAAGTCGTAATCCGGGCTGGATTAGGAGTGGACCTTTCAGGTCCGACATTTAACGCCATAATTGAAATCAAAATCTAAAAATCGAGGTTTAAATCAAATCAGTAAAATGTCCACACCCTAGCAGATAATGACTGCAAAAGCACAGGCACACATGGTAGGTGAGAAACTGAACAGTGTACTGTATTCAAAAGAGTCAATTTGGGGTTTACATAACAGAGCAGATATGCAAGTTGAATTCACTTATGCAAAGTGTTCCAAGGAAATTTCTAACACCAGAAACTTTAACCGCAAACCGTGCTCTGGACATGCTGCTTCTGCTGTCTCAACAATGGACGGATGTCCTCAACGCCAGACAATAAATCAGAGCCAAACCAACAAATTGCCAAATCAGAGCCAAATCAGAGCCAAACCAAAACCAAACGTCAGAAACGTTAACGTTGTTCTATAAAATCCTTATAATACTACCGTGGTACCAGTGCCTGATATTGCACAGTATCTTAAATGTCCACCATAAATTACGGTAAAGTAAAAGCAATCACATATATGGATGATGGTGTAGGCAATGCATCGCCCCATGTGGAGTTAAATTATAATGAGCTCAATAGCAAACGCAAGTCGAAGATGCACTTTTACCATCTTGGCCTCCCCTGTATGACCGACCGCTCCAGGCTTGTTCACCTATGTTTAAAGTGAAAAAACGCACACCTTTTGAAATGTCGCACCTTCCAAAGAACACGTTTGACTACACAATCAAACAATGAAAGTCTAATTTATAATTTTGTAAAATTTTATTATTTTATAAATTTATATTTATTATTTTATTTATTTATTATTATAAAATAGAAATTATTATTTTATAAAACGTCTAATAAATGAAAAATTGCATGGAGCATTTATTGCTGTTGACCCAGATGCACCAACTTCTTCAGAAAGATTCAATGAAGTTCCATTCTGTAATAATGGGCTGTGATGAAAGTGCAGCAAGTGATTCGGTAAGCATGGTTCAGGCCTCCAACATGTCTTTCTCCTGTCGAGATGTCTATCGATCGCAATCCAACATAATGGCTTGATCTCAATCTCCAGAGTCCAACGGCATTCTTTTTTAGTAGGAAAAAAACACCTGCATTCTTCTTTAAACATCTACCATTGCAAGTTGATCGTGGTTTGTTCATTCAGTAGGTCAAGCCTTTTGCCGATCAGCTATAAGTGGAAATTTCACCAATCAAATATATTGCTGTTAATGTGGGTACTACAACAGTAGCATACAAATATATCGTCACATCAATAAAGAAGGTCAAGAGGCCAGTCTACAGGAAGTTGAGGAAGCTGAAAATAATGACAAGTCCAATTATGACCGTCTACAGCACGTGGCGTGTAAGTAAGCATCTGGAATATGTTATGTGATGGATTATACACAATTTATTGCTCGATCAGAGCCATCAACATAAATTGATAAAGCAGCTAAGTATTTGGACTTGTCAGAAGTGCCAAAGTGAAAAGAACATCAGATATTATACTCTTAATAGTGATGCAATTCCACCAAGTTTGGTTCATTTCTGCACACCCGTTTCAATAGGAGGGGATATCATGACGGATGATCTGATGGAGACAGATGGAGCCGATTACAATATTCCCAATTTATTTTAGCATGGGAATAATTACAGGACTGCATCTAGATATGAATATAAAATACATGTTAATAAATGCTTCTGCGGTTTCAATTTATCCTCCAATGATTTAAAATCGCATTTCACTTTCGTTCCAATCAATCAATTACATAAAAAACAATTAATGTGTCTGCTTCTGTCTTTTGTCCAACACAATCGACTGTCAACCTAATGTGCGTGTCAATGTGTGTACAAAATAAATGTGCGTGCGTGTGTGTGTGTGTGTGTGTGTGTGTGTGTGTGTGTGTGTGTGTGTGTGTGTGTGTGTGTGTGTGTCATTGGTTGTTATCTCCATATGTGGAGAAAGTGGAATGGAGTCTTCCCTGGTCTCGAAGTATCCATCTCTGTTTTGGTACGGGATCATGATTCATGGACCAGTTTGTGAAGTTTTCTTGTTCTCAAAGTTTTGGTCCGAGGGCTCTTTTAAGGATCATCACCGAGCCCCAGACAGCTTCCAACTGCTGTTCATTTGTAGTAATATTCCCAAGGATGTTTTTTTTAAAGATCTCGGAGATTCTTTTTTGTCATTCCCGTTGCTCCAATAACCAATTGGTACAATTTTGGTGCTCTTCAGCTTCCAGGATCTTCTCACTTCATTCTAGAGGTCTTGATATTTGGACATTTTCTTGAGTCCTGCATTGTTTCGGCCAAAATCACTGGGTACTGAAACCTCAATTAGCAATACATTGTTTTCTTTTTTGTACCTTAGTACTATATCCATTTGCAATGCTTTGTTTTACATTTTCTCACTCAATGGGATCATTAGGTCGTGCGTGAGCATTACTTTTATTTGTGTGTGCCATTGATTGTTATCTCCATTTGCAGGTTTATGATGAGATCCACATCGTTTTCGACGCTTACAGAGAGGACAGCATCAAGAAAGGAGAGAGGGGGAGAAGAGGAAAGTCAACAGAAATGGTGGTCCTTGATGTGATATCACCGAACCAAAATGTTCCAGTGGTATTAGAGAACTTTTGGTCGTCTTCCATCAGCAAAACTGCTTTCCAGGCATTCTATGTTGAGTGGCTCACCACCAATTATCAAGGCACCAAACCGCTATACCTTGGTATATCACCACAGTCATGGTTGGTGTCATCTGGGTGTGCTTCTCCATTCCCTCGGCTCAACTGCACACACGAGGAAGTTGATGACAGGATGATGTTTCATGTGCAGGACATTCTAAGTCACCGGTCAGGACCTACATCCTTGACGCTGTCATCAGGTGACACAGATGTCTTTGTGTGCCTGTTATACCACATCACAGTCAATTGGAGAGATATTGGCCTCCAAGAGCTCTGGCTCGTCCGCAACTCAGGAGTGAAAAGATCAATATTACCACTCCATGATATCTGCACAGCGCTGGGAGACGAGCTCACAAAGTGTCTCCCAGCACTCCATGCGCTGACTGGTGCGATACAACCAGCAAGATATCAACTAAACTTGCAGCCCTGAACGCTGTCCGCAAACTAGGAAATTCCTCTCTGATCCTGAATTTCGACTGCCCACAGCTAACAGAAAGCACAATAGAGATGGCGGAGACATTCTTGGTCAAGTGTCTCAAACCATCAACAGACCTGGAGATATTTGACGACCTGCGTGTCGCTGCATTTGATAGCAATGCCCTCAAGATGGACTTTGAGAGAACCGCTTGCACGTCAACTAATGCAAGAAAACATATCCAAAGAGGCTATTACCAACAGCAACTGTGGGTCCAAGCCCCATTTAGAGACGCCACCTTGATTATGAATGCCGAGTCTTATGGTTTTGTAAGAAGGGGCAGTTTATTAGTCCCTGAGATTGTGATCTCAAAACCCGAAGGCCTGCCAGATCCCTGTAGGTGTGGCAAGTGTGCTCGTAAGAATGGGTGTCCATGCAGGGTAGCTGATTTCAAGTGTTGCAAGTACTGCAAATGCAAAGGAGGTGATTGTTGTAAAAACCCTATCACTGAATGAACACTGCTCATCATCCTCATAACTGGACTCTGTTGTGTTACTCTTCATGTTCCTGTTCCCGACCCTGGTTTATGTGACACATAAACAGTACTATTGTGGTGTTCAAAGTTGTATTGTTGGCTGTTGGGCAAATTCCCTGCTGATCTTTGAAACATTAAGCTCTCTCGGTACTGCTACCTACTAAAGTAATAAGTTTTTTTTGTTTTTTTTTCATTTTAAGTTAACATTCCATTGATAATAGTATGATTGAAAATACAATTTCTTTACAATAATCAAATGCTCGCTTTCTTTACTATGATATGGCAATTCCAGTATGTAGGTAGTTGTATGGTAATAAGTTGACCGAACGCTTTTTAGTCATTTTCTCGTAGAAAACCCATTTGGAAATATATGACCTCCTAAACATGGCTATTCTGAACATTTTAAGCACCTCAGAAAATCTGTAGCTCCAACGGTATAGAAGATAGAGCTATGTCGGAAATAGCACTTCCTATGAAAAAGGGCGTGGTCATTTTTAAAAGGGCGTGGTCATTTTCGGGCTTTTCGCCCCGGATAGAGATTTTGGCACACATCCCAGGTTGTTCCTGTGGGTGATATTAGCCTATAACAGTTGAGTTATCCTCTCCTAAATTATTTGCATACATATGTTAGTCAGGTCCTGGACTAGTTTCAGAAGTCGGAACGAAGCCCTCCCAGGTCTCAAAGTATCCACCTTTGTGTGTGCGCATATGTATGAGTGTGTGCATACAAGTTGTTGTTGCCAGTGTGTATAGTATATATGTGTGTGTGTGTGTGTGTGTGTGTGTGTGTGTGTGTGTGTGTGTGTGTGTGTGTGTGTGTGTGTGTGTGTGTGTGTGTGTGTCTTTATACATGAATGAGATGAGTTTCTTTTCAAGGTGCTGTCTATATCGTTTTCCGTTATTTAATTTGAAGTTACAAAAAATGTAATATTGTCATGCAGAACTACAAAATTGGATTTTAAATGATCAACGCTATTAATTTATCGAAGATAAAACGTTATATTTCAATTTAAATGCCTTTCTATACAGACATCTCACGCGCGCGCGCACACACACACACACACACACACACACACACACACACACACACACACACACACACACACACACCAATAACAAAGGAAAAACTGTAGACACACACCAATAATAAAGGGAAAAAAAAACTGTAAAAAAAAGGGTGAAAGGTCAATGCACTAATAGTGCAGTGGAGAGAGAAACAGGATGACAAAAACAAATAGTCAAATAGGCAGACAGCTGTACAAACAGATAAGTAGACTTTATATATCACTATTTCTTCTTGTTTATTTTTTCTTCCTACAATTCCAGTAAGCATCTCGGAATAATAATAACTTTGTTAAAAAAACAAAAAAAACCAACAACAAAAAAAACTTTCGTACCGGCAGTAAAGTCCTTGTTAAGTCGTATTCCTCTTCCAGAAGTTTGTAAATGTATTGGGTTATAGCCTGAAAAATAAGGACATACAGTTCAACTACTGAAGAAACAATAATAGAAATCAGAGATTCTATTTGCACATTAAGCCAGATGAGTTTTCCACTTTTACAAGAAAATTAGTGGAATGTGATGTTAAAGGAACTCCCCCCTAAAAAAACAAACACACAAAGGTAGAATTTAAAGCAAGTTACCTTATAATCTTTCTTAAAATATAATTCACTTGGTATGGAGGCTCTTGGAAAAGAATAATTGTAAGAAAAGGTCAAGCGTTCAAATGCCAAAGTAGGTGTATCAATGAAACAAAGAAGAGATTGAAATAAAACTGAAATTAATCCCTTCCACTGAACTCCCTCAAAAATAATAAAGCAAAATAGATTAATTAAATGGTTTTCTCCTTTCAGAAATGCCCGAGTTTTCCATAACTCGAATTGCAATGCAAATTTGGAAAGGCACTCATTGCTAGATCATAGGTTGAGAAATACGGGACGATTGGCAATAAAGGAAGCATCAACTTCCGGAGAGGTGCAAGCTGGCCCAAAGCAGATCTTTCCTGTTCAATGGATGGAATTAATGGAAGGTTCATCAAGGTACGCTAAGAGTCTTGAAAAGGAAGGAGAAGCTGATGTTTTGGGCCTTCGTCAGAGCAAAAGAGGGTAACCCCCCAAAGCATCAGCTTATTCTTGCTTCACAGGGTCAACGCCCTGTTGATTCTAAGCATTGCTATACCTGTCCACCGACACAGATCGACACTAGCCTTCACCTGCAAGACTAGTTCGACTTTCTACTTTGAGCCTGCCTGTTCAGCCTGCACAGCACGAAAGTACGTAACCGAGGGACAAGCAGTGAAAGGCCACTTGAGCATCTTCCATTTTAGTGCCTGTAAAAGAGACACAGAGAGGTCACAGAGTGTCAAACTGAGAGAGGTTCTAGAGGTGATGCCAGATCATGGCCTACCAGGTTAACAACTCATCATGAAGGGACAGAAGATGAGTTGGAGCACCGAACCAAATGTGACTACAGTATTCCACGAATTGACGTATGGTGGTCTTGTACAGGTGGAGTGAGGCCTCAGGAGGGAAGTATCAGCGAGCCCGATACAAGCAGCCAAGTCACTGGGAGGCTCCTTTGCCAATGCCAGAAATATACTTTTTTCTTTTCTTTTTTTTTTGTATACAAGATCGAGGCTCGTGAGAGAGCGAACATTAATCACACAGAAAGACAAACCGACACATAAAACAAATAACATCGGGAGCGGTAGACAAGATGGGGAGAGAGGGGGAAGGACACAAACACAACATTTGAGAGCAGGGACCGAGAGACATGGAGACATCGAGAGATCTGTGGGAGGGAGAGGGCTTTGGGGGGGGAGGCATGGGAAGGGGGGGTGGGAGAGGTATAAAACATATGGACACTGCCAGGACTTCCAGGAAAGAAGTTGGAATTTCAAACAAGGTGGATCTAGGGTGAATTAGTGGGGGTAGAAAAGATCAAGGTTTTGGATGGGGGAAAATAAGAGATGGTGGTGAACAGCTGTTTTAAAGACCTGGAGGGAGGAGTGGGATTGAAGGGAGTGTGGGAGTTTGTTCCAGAGGTGGGAGAAAAGAGTAATGAAAGAGTGAAGGTGAGCAGAGAGCCGAGATTTCGGCAGTTTAACCATCAGAGGGTTGCTGGCAGATCTTGTGCGACCTGTAGGAATATTTGGGGGACAGAGCACAGAGAGAGCTGGGGGAGCAAGGCCGGAGAGGAGTCGGTAGAAGACAGAAAGACCACCTACCTGCCTGCAGTGAGTGAGTGAGTGAAAGGGCCTCAGAGATAGCTTCATCGCGGGAGATTCCAATGATTCTGAAAGCTTTGGTTTCAACAGCGTGAAGCCGAGCTAGGTGTGAGGCAGGAGCACCAGCCCATAGGGGAGAACAGTATTCCATTGAGCTGTGGATGAAAGCCTTGTATGTGGTGAGGAGCTCAGGTGTGCCTAGGAAGGACTTCGCACGACGGAGGATGCCCAGTCGGCGACTGGCTTTGGAGGCCAGCTTGGAAATGTGGTTTTCCCAAGAAAGATCATGGCAGATAGTGAGACCCAAAAGCTTGAGCGACAGAACTTCTTGGAGAGGATTGTTGAGAAAGTAGATGGGAGGGTTGTCCAGTCGATCTTTTCGGAGAGACATAGTAAGAGTGTGAGATTTGTCAGGATTGAAAGACATGTTCCACTTGTTTGACCAGTCTATGATTTTGTCCAGGTCTTCAGAGAGTGAGGAGGATGCAGACTGCTGATCTGAGGGAAGAGGAATGGAGCGGCAGAGAGTGGAGTCATCAGCAAAGAGATAGAGAGGATTTTCCAGAGAGTCGGAGAGATCATTGATAAAGACCAGAAAAAGCACAGGGCCCAGCACACTGCCTTGGGGAACTCCAGCCTGAACAGGAAGGGGAGATGAGAGAAATCCATTCAGGGCCACACGTTGACTACGACCAGAGAGGAAGTCCGCAAGCCATGCATGGAGATTTCCATGGATACCATAGGAGGAGAGTTTGGTGAGCAGAGCTGGGTGCCAGACTGTATCGAAGGCACGTGATATGTCAAGGGAGACAGCTCTGATATTCCTGTTTGACATCGAGGACCTCCATCCATTGTTGAGACAGCAGAAGCAGCGTGTCGAGAGTAGAGTGACCTGGTCTGAAACCAAATTGATGATCAGAGATCAAGCCATTGGAGAAGAGGAAAGATTTCATATCCGAAGCAATGATGGATTCCATGACTTTGCTGATAATTGGGAGCAGGCTGATTGGTCTGGAGTTGCAAGGATCTGTTTTTGCACCTTTTTTGTGTAAAGCTGTAATGTTTGCTGATTTTCAGGATGCTGGCAGATGACCTTGAGCAATAGATAGGGTGAAAAGAACAGAGAGAGGGTGAGATAGAGCGGCAGAGCAGGATTTTAGGACCCGTGGGCTGATGCCGTCTGGTCCAGTTGCAGAATCAGAGTCGAGGTCAGACGAAAACTCCTCCACCTTGTCAGGAGAGAAGGACACAGAGTCCAGGAGCAGTTGGGTTCGACTGGGAAAGGTGGGAACAGAGAGAGATGGGTTTGGGACTAAAGATTTTGAGGCAAACACAGAGTTGAGGCATTCGGCTTTGTCACGTGCGATGTCAACTGTGTGGCCATTTGAGGTAAGGGAGGAGATGGAGGGGGAACAAACACCAGAAACGGATTTGACCAGACGCCACCAGGATTTGGAGGAAGGAGACAGATTTGAGAGTTCATTCTTGAGTGAGGAGAGATAGTGCTTCCTGGCACTCCTGAGGGTAGACAGACACTTGTTCCGAGCTTGGTGGAAGGAACTGAGATTGCCTTCAGTTGGATTAGCCTTCCAAGAGGCAAAGGCAACTTGTTTCAGGGCAACTGCCTCACCACAAGATTCAGTGTACCATGGACGGGAGGAAGGGTAAGACAACTGAAGACGAGATGGGATAAATCTGTGCATGAGAGAGAGCAGTTTGCTTTGGAAGAATTCCCAGGAAGAATTGATGTCAGAGGCAGTGGAGATGCGAGACCAATCCAGACGATTGATGGCTGCTTGAAGACCGTCCCAGTCGGCCTGAGTGAAATGCCAGACTCGTCGACGCTGAGGAGGCTCTCTGAGAATGGTCAGAGAGATGTCCACTTTGACAAGCACATGATCATAAGAACCCATTGGAGCAGAAGAAGAGCAGCAGACATTAGCAGGGAAGTTTGTCATAACCAAGTCTAGAAGAGGAGATACTCCATTGGCTGAGATCCGGGTCGGGAAATTGACAGATTGTGTCAATCCCAGTGAGTCACAGAAGTCCTTTGCTGAGGTGCCATGACTGGTGAGAGAGGAACCCACGCCCAACCAGGTGGCATAATGACAGTTGAAGTCGCCACATATGAGGAAGAGAGAGTTGGGATGAGTAGATAGAAGTTGGTCCATGTTGTCAGACAGTGAAATGTAAATGGAGTCATCACTGTTTGGGGGACGGTAGAGAACACATATGAACAAAAGGTGGGAGCGGAGAGGAAGCCGTAGCCAGAGGTACTCCTGGGGGTGAGGAGGAGAGAGGGCAGTGCACGGAGAGTGAGGAAGAGAGTTTTTGATAAAGATAGCCACCCCACCACCAGGACGAGGCTCAGGTCTATCATACCGGAGGAGGGAGTAACCAGGAAGAGATATTAAGGAATCAGAGACATCTTGAAGGAGGAAAGTCTCTGTTAAGCAGATCAAGTCTGGATTGTCAGAAGCAACCTGTATGGAGAGATCAGTCAGGTTTGAGCGAAGGCCCCGGATGTTTGAGGTCCATACCGTTAATGAAGAGAGAGGGGGAGCATCGGGTACAGGACAGGGGAGGGGAGGAGTTGGGTAAGATGAAGGATGAGAGGGGGAGGTAGGGAGAGCAGTTGATAGTGTGTCAGAGATTACAGAAGAGTTCCAAGAAAGGGAAGGATGAGCAGGATGAAAGGTTTGATGGTGAAGGGATGAGGCACAGTGAGGGGTTGTTTGAGGGGGGGGGGGGGGGGCAGAGGGAACTTATCACAAACAAGGTAAAAAGTGATGTCCAGACTAAGAAGAGGGATGGCGTTGAGTTATTTTAATGGTGCTTGTTCATAACCATGTTATGAATAGAGGGGGATCTAGACCTAAACATGGATAGCGGGTGGGTATTCTTTTGATCAATACTGATGAACCAGTCTTTTCCCCAATTACTGAATTTCTCAAAGACTTGAAGGCAGTGATACAGGCCAGGAGGCAGGAAAAGTTGTGTATAGGGTTGAGTCATCAGCACAAGTGTCTAGCCGTGATGAAATGTTGTTGGGCAGATAATTTATATAAAGGAGGAACAAAGACGGCCCCAACACAGAGGCCTAGAGAAAACCTGCATTAATGTTGAAGGGCCATAGACACAGAAAATCGTGTTTGGTTTAATTAATAGATATTGCTTCACTTAACACTTAATCGTCCTTTTTTTTGAATAAATATCACTCGATTGGCCCCCGCCACCCAAAAAACGGCGATTTGATTGCTCATGTGACTGGCTACGTCATCGAGGGAATTTTTGTTGCTGCTGGTAGTTTTTAGCTGGTAGTGGAGTCCCGCCTCTAAAATCGTGATGTTCATTCATGATGTCACCTGTGTGATGTAATCGAGGGAAAGGTTTCTCAGCACGCAATGATAACTGCCTGACCAAGAATCTTCTGATAGTCAAAATCATTATTAAAAACTACCAGCAGCAACAAAAATTCCCTCGATGACGTAGCCAGTCACATGAGCAATCAAATCGCCGTTTTTTGGGTGGCGGGGGCCAATCGAGTGATATTTATTCAAAAAAAAAGGACGATTAAGTGTTAAGTGAAGCAATATCTATTAATTAAACCAAACATGATTTTCTGTGTCTGTGGCCCTTTAAGGGTTGCAGCAGATTGACATTCATGTTGTTGATGCTCACGATGTTTTTACAATAAAATTCAATAATGCGACATCAAAAATTAAGAAATACAACAACGCTTACATTCCCAAGCTCTTCGTAGTGCCTCTGATTTTCACGATGCGTACTACCAACGTGAAACTCAAAAGGCTCATCTTCAGCACCCTTCTTGAGTAGCTTTTCTGTGCAATACACAAAAGGATGACAATTTAACAATAACAACCACCTAAAACAACAACAGCCTTTCAACTGCACAGGGTTGACACAGTCAATTTCAAGAGCCAGGTGAGCTGTGGCCTGGCATTATTTGACCTGGCACATGATTAAAAATGATATATTAGCCTCTTTTGTTATCCCAATTAAACTGGTGCCATGGCAGAATGCAGAGGCCCACACTTAGTCTATTATTACGAAAGTCATAATAAATATTTTGGTCGTTCTCCATTTCATTCCCAACCTCCCCTTCCTGTTCTTGTTGAGTTGCATTCAGCTTGTGTGCTTCTTCTTCATCCCAGGGTGTCTTCTCTCCAACCCCTTGATCTCACTCTCACTTCTACTTTGCTGTTGGTGTGTCCCCCCCTTTCCATTGTGTTCCCTTCCATTTTGCTCCAACTCTTCCACGAGCCTTGGACATGTACACGAAAAAAAATGGAATATTTCTTACGGTCTTTGAAGAAGTAGCCAAGTTCTTCTAAATCTTTGGTATGTTGTTTCTGCTGTTTTCCACTACCTGTGTCTGTTAGGAATGAATACAAAAACACAAATAATAGCATTGGCAACAAAAAAGAATGACAGATGTTCTTATATTAGTAGAAACAATTTTATATGAGTAAGTTTTCAAATGGTTTTAACTATCTATTAATCAAAAGCAAGCCGATGTGTCTCATGTACGTCAATCAGCGAGTTAACATGACAGTAAAACGATCGAGGTGTGATGTCCCCAAAAGTTTAATGAGAGTGCTTTAAGGGCAGTAATACATTGATTGCAGCTGTACTTCAAAAAAAAAACAACTCATCAATGAATTAACAAATCTTGTGACAGCAACTTTAAAAGATTGTACGACGTTATTGGGCAGTGATATTTTTTATCGCCGTTATTGGGTAGAAGTTCTGCCACTCAAGCTCTTGGGTCTCACTATCAGCCATTATCTTTCCTGCAAAAAACACCTTTCCAAGCTGGCCTCCAAAGCCAGTCACCGACTGGGCATCCTCCATCGTGCAAAGTCCTTCCTGGGCACCTCTGAGCTCCTCACCACATACAAGGCTTTCATCCGCAGCTCAAGGGAATACTGCTCTCCCCTCTGCACTGGTGCTCCTGCCTCACACCTAGCTCGGCTTCGCGCTGTTGAATCCAAAGCTTTCACGATCATTGGAATCTCCTGCGATGAAGCTGATTCTGAGGGCCTTTCACTCACTCACTGCAGGCAGGTTGGTGGTCTTTCTGTCTTCTACCGACTCCTCTCCAGCCTACCTCCCCCAGCTCTGTCTGCGCTCTGTTCCCCGAATATTCCTTCAGGACGTAAAATAAGAAGGCAAATCTTCCCCCTTCCAAAACCTTGATCTTTTCTACCCCTGTTAATAGACCCCAAATCCACCTCTTTCAATCTCTGACTTCATTGCTGAAATTCCTGGTAGTCAATTTGCTTTATACAGTGTACCCCTACCCAAACTCCCCCCCCCCCCCCCCCCCACTCTCCCCCAACCCACTCCCTTCCACAGATCTCCCGATGTCCCTGTTCTCTACTGTTGTGCTTGTGTGCTTCCCACTCTCTCTCCTCATCTTGTCTCCCACTCCCTTTATTATATGTTTTATGTGTCCGTTTGTTTTTTTTGTGTGTTTAATGTGCTAGCTCAATCTTGTATACAAAGAAAAAAAAAATTGGAAAAATATTCACCTGCATGTTTTCCATTCATTTTCAGGTATAGAGTGAATCCAGTTAGCACACTAAAAGCTCCCAGCAGAAACCAGTGATGTTGCTTCAAAGCTGCAATGTACAAGAAAGAATATTGCATTGAAATTCAAATTGATTTTGGGACATTAAATCAATCACAATTTGATTCCAAAAGTGAATTCTAACAAATGTTCATCACAATGGCCTACAAACCAGAACCTTTTGAAATCCCAAACTCCGGTTGCTTTGAATGTCCGGCCGTGCAATGCAAGACCAGCGTATCTCTCATAAGCATTGGATAACAACAATAAAAACCCAAAGCAAATATTATTCATATGATACAACTCATTGTATGGGTTGGTAGGATAGACTAGACCCTAGATGTACGCACACTCGGCTCTGGGCCGTCAAGCCTGGGTTTGAATCTCGGCTCAGCTACAAACTCTCATCCCGGTGTCCCGCAGGCAGGGCGAGGCATCAACGTGTGTGAGGTCCATCAAATGGATGTTACACTGGGCATCCCATCTGCGAACATCGGTTGGTGGACGTTAAGGATCCGACAGTGTCCTTCACGAGGAGTAGGCGAGCTATCGCCAGCACCCTGAACAAATTCCAAATTCCTGCCATAACTTACACGGGGCACTGCATCAGCGGCATAGCCGCACCCTCAGCCAATTGCTGCATCCGAAAGAAGACCCCTTGTATGTCACCAGTCCTCCTGGAAATGAAACAAGCTCAAACTAAGTGAAACTTGGCCAAAATAAGGACACGCACACACGACGACTAGGTACTACTTCTTCTGGTTTTTCTTCTTTAGGGACCCCAATAATTACCACTCCCTTGTGGGGTGAGCCAGGAAGCTTTTGAGCTGAGTCTTTCACGAACCCAATGTCCAGATCTAGCATTCAACTGAATAATGAGTTCCCTGACAAGGAGCTTCAACACAGGTGGAGGCTATTAGGGCCATCAAACATGCGCAATGGTTTCCAACCTATGGTTGTTTTTACATGCTCCATCCTCTTTAAATGTTGAGCATCAAACAAGGAAGCAGCACGTGCAATGTCGGAGAGGAGTCGGGAGAAGACAGTCTTTGGTATGACTCGGCCGGGATTCAAATCTCAAACCAGTCCACCTCTCAGACTCAAAGCATACGATACGCTCTAGCCATTTGGCCACCGAGTCTGGTTAAAGGCGATTTGGGCAAAAATTTGGAATTTCTTCAGGGTGCTGGAAATAACTCACCTACTCTTCACGAAAAACATAGTGGGATCCGAGTAAAGTTTTAAGGTAGGCGGTCTTTCAGTCGGAGAGTAGTTAATGCGTGGAATGGTCTCCCAGGAAAGGTAGTGGCAGCAGAGTGGGTGGATACGTTTAAATAAGATTTGGATAGGTACCTGGATGCATTGGAGGTTGAGGGGTATGGGAATACTGGTTTGTGTGGATGGTAGGTAGCTTATGTAGGTAGATTCCCAGTGTGTACCCTGGATAAGAATAGGTACACCGTATCCCTGCGTGTCGTAAGAGGCGACTAAGAGGGTTGGCATCAGGAAGGGCATCCGGCTATAAAAACATTGCCTCAAAAAGAGAACCATGACAATTACAAGTACATATGGGCAGGGTGCAGCCCGAAGTGGAGATCGGTTTCTGAGGTTTGGGACATGGAATGTAGGGACAATGACAGGGAGATCAGGAGAAGTGGTGGAAGTATTGGTCAGAAGAAGAGTGGACATATGTTGTGTGCAAGAGACGAGATGGAAGGGAAGTGGTGTGAGAATGGTGAAGGGTCGGCAGGGACAGAAATACAAGTTTGTATGGCAAGGGTGCCCGGAGGGCGTGAATGGTGTTGGTGTCCTGTTTTCTGAGGAGTTTGTAGACAGTGTGGTGAGTGTGACTAGAGTGAGTGATAGGTTGATGATGGTGAAAATGATGATTGGAAAGCTCTTGGTGAATGTCATCTTGGGATATGCTCCGCAGGTTGGTCGAAGCGATGAAGAGGACAAGTTCTGGTGTGCGATAGAGAAGCTGATGGAAAACGTGAAAGATGAGGAAGTTGTTGTGGTAGGAGGAGACCTAAATGGACATGTGGGAAGGAGTATGGATGGTTTTGAGGGAGTTCATGGGGGTTACGGATATGGTGTGAGAAATGGAGGTGAAAGGATTTTGGAGTTTGCTGATGGAGCTGATTTGTTGATTTGTAATACTCAGTTCCAGAAAGAGGATAATAAGCTTGTTACATACACGTCAGGTGGGTCGACGACAACCGTTGACTACCTGATGGTGCGTAGGCGAGATAGGGGGCACCTCCGGGACACAAAGGTGATCCCGGGGGAGGAGGCTGTTTCACAGCACCACTTGGTTGTCTGCGACGTAAGGGTGAAAGGTGCGAGGAGAGCTCGGCGGGTGAAGTACCAACCGAGAATGAAGGTGTGGATGTTGAAACAGGTGACAGTAAGGGAGGCATTAAAAGAGAGACTGAGTAGGGTCGAGGATGATGTGGTTGAGCTTGAAAGTGCTTGGATGTCAATGAAAGCTAGTCTGTTGGGAGCCGTTGGTGAGGTATGTGGATGGACAAAAGGACCACCGAGGCACTCGGAAACATGGTGGTGGGATGATGAAGTTGGAAAGAGGATTGACGAGAAGAGGAAGAAGTTCAAGGAGTGGCAGAAGGCGAAGGGTACGGCAGCAGAAACAGCAGAGCATGAAAGTTATAAGGCAGCCAGGAAGGCTGCAAAGAAGGAGATAGCAAAGGCGCAGGAGGCATGTAGGAAAATGTTCGGAGAACGCTTGGATTCGGAAGAGGGTCAGAAAGCAGTATTCAGGATTGCAAAGCAGATAGCGTAAGAGAGGTGTGATGTGATGGGGGTGAGTTGCTTGAAGGATGAAGTGGGACAAATCGTTGTCGACCCAGATGGAATAAAAGGAAGATGGAAAAGATATATGGAAATGCTGTTCAAAACAGAGAATGAATGGGATGGCAACATAGAGAGTAACCCAGTTTTAGGACCGGCAGAGAAGATAACTGAGAAGGAAGTTGAGGAAGCGATAAAAGCAATGAAGGGTAGAAAAGCGGGAGGGCCGACGGGAGTTGTGGGAGATATGTTGAAGGCAGCAGGAAGTTGGGGTGTGAAGAGAATGACAGAGATCTGTAATCTGGTGGTGAAAGAAGGCCGCATTCCAGTGGATTGGGAAATGAGTACCCTCATCCCTCTATACAAGGGGGAAAGGTGACCCTCTGGAGTGTGGCTCGTACCGAGCGATAAAGTTATTGCAGCATGGAATGAAGGTATTGGAAAGGGTGTTGGAGAGGAGGATAAGGAAGAAAGTGAAGATCGACGAAATGCAGTTTGGATTCATGCCAGGAAGAGGAACTACAGATGCGCTTTTCATTGTGAGGCAGTTACAGGAGAAGTACATGGAGAAGAGGAAGAGGTTGTTTCTTGGGTTTGTTGATCTGGAGAAAGCATTCGATCGGGTTCCACGCAAAGTATTGACATGGGCATTGAGGAAGTTAGGAGTGGAGGAATGGTTGATAAATCAGAGTAGTGATGGCAATGTACAAAAGAGCGCGCACAGCTGTAAGGACGAAGGACGGGAACAGTGGTGAGTTTGAGGTGAAGGTGGGAGTGCATCAGGGGTCGGTACTAAGTCCACTACTATTTGTAGCTGTGATGGAGGTGCTGGCTCAGAACGTAGAGGAGGGTTACCGTGGGAGTTATTGTATGCAGATGATCTGGTGTTGATTGCGGAAAGTATGGATGGACTGAAGGAAAAGATGAACACGTGGAAGGAATGTATGGAGACAAAAGGTCTGAAGGTGAATATCGGAAAGACGAAGGTGATGGCAAGTGGTAAAGCATGTGGCGAGGTGGAAAGAACTGGGAAGTGGCCCTGTGCTGTGTGTAGGAAGGGTGTCGGAGTGAACTCCATTCAGTGTACAATGTGCGCTGAGTGGGTTCATCAAAAATGTAGTGGTCTGAGAGGGTCATTAACCAGTGTGGCAGCTACATTCAAATGTAAGGTGTGCACAGAGGGAGCTGCAGATGGAGGAAATGTTGAGTTGGATCTTGGAGACGGCGTGAAGCTGGAAGGTGTGAAAACATTTTGCTACCTCGGAGACATGCTGAATGTAGAAGGTGGATCAGACTCGGCAACGGTTGCTCGAGTGAGATGTGCATGGAAGAAGTTTCGGGAACTGAGTGGCGTGCTGATGATGAGGGGAGTGTCGTTGAAGCTGAAGGGAATGGTGTATGCTGCATGTGTGAGAAGTGTTATGATTTTTGGGAGCGAGACATGGGTAATGAACGTAGAGCAGCAACGAAGGTTGGAAAGGGTGGAAATGCGAATGGTTCGACGGATGTGCGGAGTATCGTTCAGAGAGAGGAAGACAAATGATGAATTGCGAAAGATGATGGGAATGGAGCCTGTGATTGATGCTGTGAAGAGGAACAGGTTGAGATGGTTTGGTCATGTGTTGAGGAAGGATGAAAGTGACTGGTTGAGAAGAATGATGGAAATGATAGTAGAAGGAAGTAGAGGACGGGGAAGACCGAGAAATACTTGGCTAAAGATGGTGGAAGAAGAAATGCGGGCAAGGGGGTTAACAAGGAGAGATGCAGAAAATATGGCAAAATGGAGAAGATTGTCATGGGGACCGCAAGGCTAACCCCCGCTCTAGCAGGGAAAATGGCCTTTAAAATGCATGTTGTTGTTGTTGTTGTTGTAGGTAGCTTATGTGTGGATGGGTAACGTCCACCAACTTATGCCAGCGGAATGGACACTCAGCCCGAGGTCCACCCGAGGTGCATTTTATGATGCACCAACAACACCCTACCTGTGAAGCACCAACCTGATGCTTCACAGGTCGGGTGAAGTGAAGAGTAAGTGAAGAAGACGCTTCCACAGACGAATAAGGCAAACCTCCACCTGCTTCCCCGTGGCGACCAAGGTAGGTCACTCCAAGTCCAAGGTATCGTGCCGCACCTGTGCATCATGTGGATGGAAGCAGGTGACACTAGAGCACAGAACCAACCCTCACTTTGGTGGCGAGTTCGACGATTTAACCATAAGGACAATCTCACAGAAATAACGAGTATGGATGGATCGCAGGTGAGCCCACAAACGGCTGCCATTGCTTTATCACAAGGAAGACAAACGTATCTGGGGAAAAAAAGGAACTTTACCTTTCAGAATCGTCCACAAGGGTTTGCCTTCTGGAGACCGCAAACAAATTTACCATAAACACTACAAGTATAACGAAAAACACGGTGTACGAAGGTCAATTCACCAAAACAAATAATTCTTCAATACTGCTGGTCTGACCTTGTGTTGAGATTTCCCAGAACTTGGAGCAGCAGGCGAGAGGCATTCGAGGAATTACAGAGGCAGTGCAAATGGTGGTTTAAATGTGACCATCTCAGGAAACAAATCAGGACACGATTTCCGTAGAAGGATAAATCAAAGGATGAACAGAGGCGACCGAAGATATTGGAGTGATTAACGGAAGGCGAAAGGACAAAAAGTAAAACGAAAAAGAGGAGGAAAGCCGCTCAGGCTTATTTTACCCGGAAGTGGGAAGCGAAACACATCGACGCGCAACAATATCTGGCCAATGGTGGCCGTTCACCGCGACAACCGCCATATTGCAACTCCGAACGACACCAATCGCTTAATTATGAAGAGGAATATATTTTAAAATGACGAGATGTGTCTGGTATATTCATAATCTGACTTGTTTTTGAAAAAAAGAAAATATATATATAACACACCAATAAAAAACAATAACAGGAACGGATACGTAATAAGTATTGCCAATGCCTTTTATTCAACGATTTCATCGTTTTGTAGCTACACCGGGATACATTTCGACAAAATCAGACACATATCCAGTTTCATGCAGGCAATGGATTTTTCGATGTCGGTGGTGCGGTGCGATTTTCAGTGGCTGCAACTTGATCCGCCACAGCGCATCGTGCTCAATAATGTGCACTCTTTTAGGTGGTGTATAAGTGTTCTGTGAGATAGTTAAGCGGTTTAACTATCCCTTAAACAGTTTTTCTTTTTTATGTAACTGGATTGCGAAAATAGACAGAAAATACTGTTGATGTAAATGTAAATCACACATCTCTATACTTACTGGATAGGATGGGAAGCTCAATTTTTGAAGCAATTTGTCCGCCATCTTTGCTCTCCCACGAGTTTCTGCACGCTGGATCGTAACTAAGGTGAATACCACTTACGGATGAAAAGCACCTTTAAAAACAAACGGGGTTTTGCATCTTGAAGCACCTTGACGACTTCAAAGATATTTGCATTGATACAAATGGGACTTTTCTGTGTGGTGGGAGAAGCAATATGGCCGATGGAGCACTTCCGGTGGCTTCAGGACCACCCGTCCAATCCAGTCAGTGTAGATATCAGTGAGCCAAACACGTTATTTCAGTAAAAATAAATTGAAATATACGAAAGAAGCCTACAATACTATTATGATAAAGAAAAGTAACCTATTTCTTCAACAGGATGTGATAAAAAAAATTCACTTCGTCAAATAAAGCTCCTTTTAATAATCATATTTTTAGTCAGTCGATCGGCTCAATCATACGTCCGTCATGCAAATGATCTTGTGACTGCATTTTACCCTCTTACTCGTTGATCGTAAGTGGCTTTGAACTATTTAATTCGAGCCATCCGGAAAATGTGCACCGACTGCACCAAGGCAGGCAAGCAGGGATGAGGGATATCAAATTTGATATGTACAATTGACGTATAAATATCGACCGATATATGATCGGACTATTTGAACCTCAGAGCGAAACACAGAGGGAGATAAAAAAAAAAAAAAAGGGAAATAATAGAGCGCCAATTTGCGTCAACTCGTCATCTCAGCGCGAATTTGCCGCGGTGCATGCTGGGAGTGCGGCCCTTGGTGGCCATTTTATCTCCCGCTTCGCTCGTCAAGTGAAGATGTCGTTTACTCGAGAGACGCCTTTGGAATGCAAAGTGTACGTTGGAAATCTCGGGAATGCCGCCACGAAGTCTGAGCTGGAGCGCATGTTCCGTGTGTTCGGGCCTTTGCGGAACGTGTGGGTGGCGCGGAATCCACCTGGGTTTGCGTTCGTAGAATACGAAGATCCACGGGATGCGCGCGATGCATGCAGGGAAATGGACGGCAGGGCCATCTGTGGGATCCGGGCCAGGGTGGAGATGTCGACCGGGGAGAAACGGCCCAAGCCTCGATGGGTTGCTCCGCATATGCGCGGGAGGTAAGAATTAAGAGGTTTTTAAATTTTAACCCAAGACCCGCATTAGCAAAATTGGAAACATTCAATTGTGTTTATCAATATGGGTAATGAAAGGGACCACGTACTCGATGAAGGTGGATTGGACGTTCAGCGGGTTCACTTTGATGGTTTGGCCGAAGATTGTCCTCCATCAGCACCTGACCAATGACCGTGTATCAAATTCCTGATAAACTCGGTAAGGATGGAGCAAACGCAAAGGGACTATGGGAGGATGGCATCACTTGTGTAACGTTACTCCTTATTTACCCGAATGCCAATGCCCTTTACCCGACTAATACTATTATGGTTTGTCCCAGTCCCAGCCCACAATACTCTTATAAAACTGTAACTTCGTACATGAAACCTCATTACCTTGGAATATAAATAACTCATGCATGGCAATAACATCCATTTTGACATATATTTCTCCCTCCCCTTGTCCTTACTCTTGTTCCTTCGCTGTGGCCCTTCTCGTCCTCCTTCCCCGTGGCCCTCCCTCGTCCTCCTTCTGCGTGGCCCTCCCTCGTCCTCCTTCCCCATAGCCCTCCTCATCCTCCTTCCCCATCGTCCTCCCTCGTCCTCCTTTGCCGTGGCCCTCCTCGTCCTCCTTCGCCGTGGCCCTCCTCGTCCTCCTTTGCCGTGGTCCTCCTCTTCCTCCTTTGCCGTGGCCCTCCTCGTCCTCCTTCGCCGTGGCCCTCCTCGTCCTCCTTCGCCATGGCCCTCCTCGTCCTCCTTTCCCGTGGCCCTCCTCGTCCTCCTTCCCCGTGGCCCTCCTCGTCCTCCTTCCCCGTGGCCCTCCTCGTCCTCCTTGCCCGTGGCCCTTCTCGTCCTCCTTCCCCGTGGCCCTCCCTCGTCCTCCTTCCGCGTGGCCCTCCCTCGTCCTTCCCCATAGCCCTCCTCATCCTCCTTCCCCATCGTCCTCCCTCGTCCTCCTTCGCCATGGCCCTCCTCGTCCTCCTTTGCCGTGGCCCTCCTCGTCCTCCTTTGCCGTGGCCCTCCTCGTCCTCCTTCGCCGTGGCCCTCCTCGTCCTTCGCCGTGGCCCCCCTCGTCCTCCTTTGCCGTGGCCCTCCTCGTCCTCCTTTGCCGTGGCCCTCCTCGTCCTCCTTCGCCGTGGCCCTCCTCGTCCTCCTTCGCCATGGCCCTCCTCGTCCTCCTTCCCCGTGGCCCTCCTCGTCCTCCTTCCCTGTGGCCCTCCTCGTCCTCCTTCCCCGTATCCCTCCTCGGGCTCCTTCCCCGTATCCCTCCTCGGGCTCTTTCCCCGTATCCCTCCTCGGGCTCTTTCCCCGTGGCCCTCCTCGTCCTCCTTCCCCGTGGCTGTCGTCGTCCTCCTTGCCCGTGGCCCTACTCGTCCTCCTTCCCCGTATCCCTCCGCGGCCTCTTTCCCCATGGCCCTCCACGTCCTCCTTCCCCGTATCCCTCCTCGGCCTCCCCTCCCCATGGCCCTCCCTCGTCCTCCTTCCCCGTGGCCCTCCTCATCCTCCTTCCCAGTGGCCCTCCTCATCCTCCTTCCCCGTGGCCCTCCTCGTCCTCCTTCCCCGTGGCCCTCCTCGTCCTCCTTCCCCGTGGCCCTCCTCGTCCTCCTTCCCCGTGGCCCTCCTCGTCCTCCTTCCCCGTGGCCCTCCTCGTCCTCCTTCCCCGTGGCCCTCCTCGTCCTCCTTCCCCGTGGCCCTCCTCGTCCTCCTTCCCAGTGGCCCTCCTCGTCCTCCTTCCCCGTGGTCCTCCTCGTCCTCCTTCCCCGTGGTCCTCTTCGTCCTCCTTCTCCATGGTCCTCCTCGTCCTCCGTGGTCCTCCGTGGTCCTCCTCCGTGGTCCTCCTCGTCCTCCTTCGTGGTCCTCCTCGTCCTCCTTCTCCGTGGTCCTCCTCATCCTCCTTCTACATGGTCCTCCTCAGCCTCCTTCCCATGCCCCTCCCCTTCCTCCCCATTCTCTCCTCCCCCCCCACCACCCCTGCACAACCCATAAACCTCACTCCTCACTTTATTCCCCTCATTTTGTAATTTCTGCTGTTGTCGATAATTGCTCTCATGATGACTTACAAGGTACTTGTCAAAGCACCCTGTATTCTTCTCGTATGTGAATTCCTGATGTGATTGATAAATCGCTGTATGTAGAAAACGTTTTGTCAATTGAGCGTCATTCCAGGATTGAGACTACAGTGCATTCAGATGTCAGAATGTAAACATGATGTCATAGAAGATGGGGACTGCTGCTGCTGTAAATCTGCACCATACGCAATTGATTATCATTGCCTACTGCCGTGCCTATGGTTGGATTTGTGCTTGTGCATATATATATATATATATATATATATATATATATATATATATATATATATGTATATATAATATATATATAATTATTTTTTTCCCCTGTGCCATCCCTACATATGGAGTACTGCCGTACTCCATGATGAGCGTTAAAAGTGGTTTGAATAACTACGTTACCCACAAAATGAGCTTCTGGGAGTTAATTTTGCTTTACCTTCAATTAGACCACTGTCAAATTTGGTTTGAAGACTGTGAAATCTGAATAAAATTCAGAATCCCAAAGGATAGGGTCAAACACGACGACTACTTATTCTTTTTTTAAATTTTTATTCTTTATTTTTTTTTGCTGTATTCATTTGTGCATTATTACATTACCATCCCAGCAGGGCAACTACGTACCACTCGCATTGTGGCTGCGATGGTATTTCCTAAGGATACAAGTGGCGGTCTGTGCGGAGAGTGCATAGTTTTTATTTTTTTATTTTTTAAATGTAGTGATTTCCTGTGAATGTGTCCATTTCAGGCCTGGGTGGGACAAAGGCAGAACACACACATCTGCAGCAAAAGGGCTTCTTACAACCTTACCCCATCTTTCTCCCACTGCGACACACCAGCCACATGTCCAGTGAATTGGCACGCATAGGATATCAACCGCAACGGTGACGCCACCTTCACTCCGTGGTGAAATGGCAGATCCAATTCCAAAAGTTATAGGCTCTGTAAGTCACTTTGCCTACTCTGTCTATATGAGAAGACTGTCCCAAGGAATTTTTCTTGTGTTCAGTTCATATTTGGGGTGTTCCTTTGCTGGTTATATTGGTTGCTGTCAACTTCGAAACACTTAATATTAGTTGAGGGGTCAAGACTGCAGATTCAGATGGCGAATTTACTTTTGACTTAACTGTGTTTATCATGGCTGGCAAAATGGAAGTTTTAAATTGATGGACCATGTCTCTCTTGAAGACAAAGTTTCAAATTGTCCAACATAATGGACTGAAATTAGCATATTGGTGAAACAGAAGTAAAAAAAAAAAAAAGAAGCTATTTTTTGTTCGACCAGGGGAGGTGGGATATCCTTTTTAGAATCATCTAGTCACTCAAGCAAGGGACAACTAATGTTTATTTTTGAGCTGTGTAACTAATTTAGCAACTTGCAATTTGAACTTGGAAATTCAGGTAAGTGGTGCCTGGAAAGAAACAGCAGAATTGCCACCACCATCATTCTCCAATTTGGTCCTCGTCGGAGAAGGAAGGTAACTATTTGCTGCAATTTTTTAAAATTCTTGAAGAATTATTTGATGTCCTGCCTGATGGACTAAAATGATGATGACATGATGATAGGCCATGGCGTGATGGCCTACTTTGTGATGCTCTCGCCTTGACAGCCAAGGATTTGTAAATTTTGTCTGCCTTCAAACCTCCTTGTCCCAGAAATGAGGAACACGGCAGAGGTTCCCGGCGCTCGTTTTCACGCTCACCGAGACGACGCCTGTCGCGCTCACCAATCCGTCGACGGCGCAGCCTGTCGCACTCCCCCCATCGCTCGATTCCACCTGAGGCCCGCCGACCTAACTCGGGCACACACTCTCCGTCCCCGCGACAAGTGCGAATAGCCTCGCGCTCCTTCAGTCGATCGCCACTGCTACCCATCACCACCAAAGATCTGGGCATGGAATCGCCGACGCACTCCAAGTCTCCATTCAACGGCGGTGATCGGCACAGCCGAAGCGACTAGGTGTGCCGGCTTCCTCTTTGCCCGTTGCTGTCGTTTGTCTGTCCATCCGTGCATTCAACAAGACCCTGTAATATTTAGTGTCGTTCTGTTCCTCCTCGATCTGCAGGATTATGAGAAGTGGTTTATATTCGTCTTGGAAGAAGTTGCAGTTTTAACGCCACAGCCAAAACCTAATGGTTCTTCGTCATGCGCCAAAGCGCACCTGCCGTTTTGCTATTACTGTATTTACTTGACCTCATTGCTCTCACCAATCCCTTTATTGAGCCACGGTGATAGTACCGTGTTATCGCTCCCACCATGGGCTCGCGTAATGATCTCGGTTTCCCTGGCCCACCACCTTCCAGACCTTTGTCATGATTGCTTGTGTTTATATATTTTGGTTTTACTTTGAGAGGGTGAACGGTTGAATGATGCATGAACTAGCTCTTTCGCTCATCTCTGCTGTGGATCAATTTCCTTTGTCGATGACCTGCCACGTTTTGTCACTTGCATTTCCTGAATCACCTGTCAGCTGAACATTATTCTATGGCAAGCAGCAATCGAGAATGTGATTTTTTTTTTACTGCCATGCAACAATTACATCCATCTCTTGTCGAGAGAGCCGCTCAATAAGCTGCAGGATAAAAATCGTTTTTTTTTCATGTTTTAAATAAAACGATCTGAAATCTGCCGTCTATTTGGCAGATGTTGACAACGTATGGAGATGCGTCGTCCTTTTGTATTTCTTCGTTGAGCAACTACTTTTGCATGAATTGATCGTGGATTCTTCATCCACCACTCACTCCTCCCCTCCCTCCTTCCTAATTTTCTTCGATCTACTCAAGTGCAGAAATTTTGAGTTGACAAATTCCAGTTGCCTTCTGCCACTGGTAATAAATATGGTGTATTGCTTATGGAACAATGCTAATTCTTAATGTTTAAATTTTCAATAATCGTATTATTTCTATTGTTTTTTATTATTATTATTATTTTATTTTTCTGTGATCGTTGAAAGTAATATTGTTCCACATTCCGATTTAAGTAGGCTGAGACACTGAACTGTTGAACTGAAAATTGGTCAAACCGACCACTACTTGTCCTCAATGGTGCAACAGGTCCGACAGGATGGCACAGGTAGTGCACTTGCCCTTGAGCTGTCCGGTCTGGGTTCGATTCTCGACCCACCTATAAACCGACAGATTGGTGCTTCAAAGATGTCGCGTCCACTGGATGGACGCTAACCTAGAGACCCGTCCGCCGGCGTTTGTTGCTGCCGGTGGACTTTAACGATCTCTACCTGTCACAAAGAGTCGGCGAATTATCGCCGTCACCCCGAACAGAAGTTCCTGCCCTGAGCACTACCGGGAAGGCAGTGGCAAACCACCCAGCATAATCCTTGCCACATATCTGCTTTGGCAGCACCGAGTAATGCTCTTTCATCAGTGGAAGATGTAACTGTTTTATTTTCCTTTCATTAAATTTTGAATGTTGCTTTTGTTTTATTGTTTTAGGTTTGGCATAGGGCATGCACCTGTTGTTCCTGTGTAAATGTTTTTGTTTTTTTTTTGTTGTTTTTTTTCTAGGATTTGTGCTTTCGATATTTATTTAGGGTTCTGTTGTGCGTTTTGTGGAATAAAAGAAAAATGTGGTGAACTTTGCTTGTTTATGCAGAGAGGTGCTCGCTGCCTTGGTCGAAAGAATTCATTTGAAAATGAGTATCATGTGTCATTCTTAGCTCGGTTGTGTGTATATATGTATATACATGTATATAAAATATAACTCAGCATTTACTTATTTGTAAGGAGCATTTTGGTGGAGTTTATAGCTTATTGGGAAAGTCTTTCCAAGTACAGTAAAAACTATTCCTGCAAGCTACAGTAATAGAGTAAAAGTAACCCCGTTAATAGCGTTTTTACACTGTTACCCAAACTGAGCTGTGTTTTGAATGTGATGCTACCTACATGCGTACATGAAGTAATTAAGAAAACAGTCAGGGTAAAGGAAAATGGTATTTAAGTTATACAATTATGTACCATGGAATGCTTATTAAAATAGTCATTTATCTTGTGCAAATAGTTGTCGTTAATCGATCGAGGTTCGACGCCAGTACCAAAGGGATAAATGGACGGGCAGTCTGCTGTGCCCTGTGTCGTATAGTAATTTGATGTTGAATCGACGAATGCTTTCCAGTACTGCATGGTAAGCATGTGCAGAGCTCCACCACATTTGAATGAACACCTACTGATTCTGGGTGGTTCTGGAAGTCTGGCATGTTGCACCATCTTCCTGCCGTGATTTTGTTCCATAATGCGAAAGGATGCCGCCGGACACTAATATAGATGGTCCATTTGATTGTACACAGATTGTTAAAATAAAGTTTGTTTACAATCAATTATCTAGGGGTATTCATTGTATTCTGCCAGCTCTAAATAAATTTTTCCTGGAGAATATTTACCTCCGTTACTGAAGGTGGACCGATGTTCTTTTCGCCCCCGTTTTTTTGTCTGTCTGAGCATGGTCTCAAAAAGTTGTGGACGGATTCGGACAAAACCTGATGGACAGGTTGGGTGTGCGACAACAAATTGATTAGGTTTTGGTGAAGATCGGGATCCGGATGCTATAATTTTAAAGAGATTCTTCAACATTGACAGATGGGGCAAAAAATGATACATAGCACGATATCTCAAAGTTATGGACGGATTCAGACGAACCGTGGTGGACGAGTTGGGTAGCTAACACAAGCCGATTCGATTTTGGTTAAGGTCCCGATCCAGATCCGGCCTATTGGTGGGCTACAAAACGTAGACCTTTCAGCCTGGTGGAGGTATGTGCTCTACCAAGTGCCTTTCTAGTTGCTGTTATTATCCCCATGCTTTAAAAATAAAACTGGGGGAGATCTTAATTGGGTCTGTCCGTCTGTACATCATGCGATTTGGTAGATATGATCACCGCATCGCAAGGTGTAAGAACAATATCGTTTTTGGCCCCACACCACTGGGGTGCAGTCAAAAGGAGAAACACCAAAAAGCAATTATGGTCACATGTTAAAACATTTTTATTTGTGGAGTAGATGTTGCTGCAGCTCTTGTGTGTTGCTTGGCAGAGGTCTGCTTCTACTTCTAGTCTGCTTCTACATTTCAAAGCATTTTTAAAAAATCATACTATGCATATATATATGTATATGTGTGTGTGCAATCAACATTGCCTGGCTCAACAAACAGCTCGTCCTACATCCGGAGATGCACGAAATATGTAAGCATTTTATGGACTTGACCATCCTAATAAATGTTAAACTGTGTGTCGCTTCTACTAGCGTTATTTGGTGGACGTTAAAGATCCCATAATGCTATTCATGAAGAGAAGGTTTATGCCCCAGGTGGTTCGGACATTGGTTGAAAGGGGTCAAAACAGGGGGGGGGGGGGGGGGCGATTTTTAACCCAAAATTTGTGACTCCTTCCTGGTGGAACTTTTTGCTGTCTTTCGACTTTGCTTTGTGTGGAAAGAGGATTCGCAATGGCACGCCATCGACCACTCGTGAATTACTGTGGCAAAGCTTTATGTTTTTGGAAGAACGATATGCAATACTAAAGTTGGTATGTCGTCTACTACTTCTGTTAGCCCCAATTATTCCCACCATCTTGTAAGGTCATCCGGGGAACATGTTTCATCCAAGTCTTTCACCAAATAGACTGGATAGGTATGATCAACTGAATTTGGCAGTTACGTGTCTAGGCTCTGGGGTGCTGCCGATATAACTGACCTCTTCCCAAAGGACAATGGCATCTGTAACATACACCAATGTCCCCACTAGCCCTTCCGCTTAACGTCGTTCCTATTGATTCTCATCGCCCTGCATATGAAACACCTGGATGACAGTTTGTCGTTGCGTCGACATTCAAACCCAGGCTGAATTGTTCAAAGGTGAGTGTTTATACCTCTAAGTCTAAGTGATCATGTCAGCTCTGAATATGGTATATAAAACTGACATAATGGAAGTGGGCAAGGTGAAAACCTGAAACTTCAAAAGTGATATCTCTGTGCATTTGCAGTGTCATCTATCGTGTGAATCGAGTATTGATCGTGCGAATGGACTTGCTGTAAATGTGTTCACAGTTAAGATACGCATGATGTGGAATTCTCAACTTGCATGTAGCTGTGCAAAGAAAACCATCGAAGATAACAAAAGCAACAGATTGAAGTAGGTGCTGAGTTACAATGTTGGATGTGTAGTATGACACGGTTCTTTACGGTCGAGCGCGTACTCCCGCCAAGCCCAACAGTTTACGTTTTGTATCCCACTGATAGGCCGGATGTGGATCGGACCTGAACCGAAATTTAGTCGGCTTGTTATTGCCACCTATCCAACTAATCCACTCGGTTCGTCCGAATCCGTCCATAAGTATTTGAGATATTCTGCTCACAACGAACAGAGAGGCAAACAAACGGGTGAATAGATCCATAACCTCCGTCCATCTTAGGTGGCGGAGCTAAAATTGGTGTTTGTATTTGATGCTGAGAAGGAAAATATGGAGAGTTTGGAGCTTAGGTTGGCTTTCATGATGCTTCCATGTGAAAATGTTTTGTTGGAATTTGTCTTGTTTGCAATTGTTGTAATTCCTCTCAAGTCCACTGACATTCAAATGCTACTGTAATGCATGTGGTCTGTGTTCCATCAGCCTTCGATTGCCGTTTCAAAACGAACCAACAAACTGCAGCGTCTGCAGTGAATGGTGGAGGATCAGTGAGGATATATCAGTCACTGGTGTGCATGACCTCCACAATATTAACTAAATAAAAGTCAATGGCGCGCCAGTGTAAACCCCCACACATCCCACCAGAAGGAAAGTTGAACAATGGCAAAATGTTCCACCAGGTATGACCTTTCCAAATCATGTCTTGGTTTCATCAGACCACAGAATCTTGTTTCTGGCTTCCGTCTGGCCAGACTACAGAAGACCCCAGAAGAGGCTTCCGTCTGGCCACTCTGCCATAAAGCCCAGATCGGTGGAGTGTTGCAGTGATGGTTGTCCTTCTGGAAGTTTCTCCCATCTCCACACAGGATCTCTGGAGCTCAGCCAGAGTGACCATCGGGTTCTTGGTCAGCTCTCTTACCAAGGCCCTTCTCCCCCGATTGCTCAGTTTGGCCGGGCGGCCAGCTCGAGGAAGAGTCCTGGTTGTCCAAACTTCTTCCATTTAAGAATTATGGAGGCCACTGTGCTCTTGGGAACCTTCAATGCAGCAGAATTTTTTTTTTTGTGGGCTTCCCCAGATCTGTGCCTCCACACAATCCTGTCTCTGAGCTCTGCAGGCAGTTCCTTCGACCTCATGACTTAGTTTTTGCTCTGATATGCATTGTCAGCTGTGAGACCTTATATAGACAGGTGTGTGCCTTTCCAAATCATGTCTAATCAATTGAATTTGCCACAGGTGGACTCCAATCAAGGTGTAGAAACATCTCAAAGATGATCAAGAGAAATGGGAGGCACCTGAGCTAAATTTCAAGTGTCATAGCAAAGGGTATGAATACTTATGTCAATGTGATATTTCAGTTTTTTCTTTTTAATAAATTTGCAAAACTTTGTAAAATCCTGTTTACTCTTTGTCAATAAGGGGGTTTTTGAGTGTAGATTGATGAGGGAAAAAATGAATTTAAACTATTTCAGCATCAGGCTGCAACATAATGTGAAAAAGTGAAGGGGTCTGAATACTTTCTGAATGCACTGTATGTATGGATATCCCTCGTATGTCCCTACAGCCAGCATTTTGCGGGTTTATCCCCTTTAAAATTCGCTTTCTATCTAGCTGTTTTGCCGATTGACCCAAAAGTTTCACCATAGGATTGCCTCTATAATTTTTTATGATTATGACGTCATATGTCACATGGTATGGGCGCCATCTTGGAAAAACTGAAAAAACACCTGAAACCACTCCATGGAAAATATTAAAAGTGGCTCATTGTGAAGTACTCCCCATGGGGATTACCATACGTTAATGATGACGTCATAAATCGACAAGTAGAACTCTTGTTATCAATATGAAATATATTGAGCGTGACCTATACTAGGGATAAATTGGTTGAGAGAAAGAATTTATGATGTCATCGGTCACGTGGTTTGGCAACCATATTTTTACAGCATTTGTCTATCCATCCAGTGTATGTATGTATGTCCCTCACAAACGTACGCCAATCAGACCTGAGGATCTGTTCCCATGGCAGACGCACAGCAGATCCTCCACTCAGCAGATCCAAGCCAGACTACACCATTGTTAGACTATCGGGCTTGTTTTTTTCACAAACCGTGAGGATGATGACACTTATCAGTTATCAGAGAGTACGGTAGCACTCTCTATGTGGGGATGGCGTGGAAAAAACGTTGCTCCCATCTGCTACATGCAAAACTAAAGTTGGACTATCTTCTTTAAAAACTCGCTTAGGCTCCATATGAGAGCCTACCTGGTCTGTTCAGCTGATTGTCGAGGTGGGGATCACTTTTCAGTTCTCCAGACCAAGGCAAAAGCAAAATAACGAGATCGCTCAAACCCGGGAATTGATCTTGTTCATAATAATAATAATCTTCAGACGGCATGTTTCCGAGCTGCCTCTATCAATGGCAATGATTCTGCAACCATTCGACAGGGTTTTACCTTCCTGCAACATCCTTTGGTACTGTGTCAACATCACAATGTCAGCATCACAAAAGCCTTTTAAAAACACGTCCTGGCGAGGGTCCACGATCTCTGCTCTTTCTTGTTTGCTTTTGTGATTAAGACGTTACGCGTGATAATGTTACGTGGCATAAAATAATATCAGCAGAAATATAATGTCTCGGGAAATGCCTTGTTTTTCATTGTTACATTTATGAAAATAAAATAATAGCGAGGTACCAGTGCTGTACACCGCACACGGGACACGTGATCACGAACCCTCCAGTCACGGGTGAAGGTAAAAGCAAACCACGTAATCAATAAACCTTCTCGAGTCACGGTTTCTCGGCGCCAGATTCGCTACATCAGCGCATCACCACAACAGTTTCATCTTTGTTTTGATATGTCTGAATTTGACATTTGATATGCCACCATATATATGTCTGAACCTTGTGAGCGAAATATCTTGAAAAATAAGCGAAGTACCAACTTCTAATCTGGTGTTTTGGTGTATCTCGGCATAAGGAAGAACGCTATTGAAAATTGGGTCGCCACGTCAAAAGATGGCCGCCGCCATGTATGTCTGAACCTTGTGAGCGAAATATCTTGAAAAATAAGCGAAGTACCAACTTCTAATCTGGTGTGTGGGTGTATCTAGGCATATTAATAATAATAATAATGCATTTATTTTATATAGCGCTTTTCAGGAAGCCCAAAGACGCTTTGACAGAGTGCAAAACATAATGCATAGCAAAACATAAAAACAATTGCAAAAAAAGAAGAATCAATAGGGAAATATTCAAAGCACAAAGGAGGGAGAAGGAGAGGAGATAGTCAGGGGTTAGATGCTGTGGGTTAAATGTTGAATGCAGTGTTGAACAGGTGGGTCTTGAGTGATGTTTTGAATGTGGTGAGTGAGGAGGAGTCTCTGATGGTGTGAGGTAGCGAGTTCCAGAGGGTGGGAGCAGCGATGGAGAAGGCCCTGTCCCCCCAGGATCTAAATTTGGTCCGGATGGGGGGGGGGGTCAGGAGGTTGGTACCAGCAGAGCGGAGGTTGCGGGTGGGAGTGTGTCTGGAGAGGAGGTCAGCCAGGTAGGATGGGGCCAGGTTATGGAGGGCTTTGTAGGTCAAGAGGAGGATTTTGTACTGGATTCTCTGGGAGATGGGGAGCCAGTGAAGCTTGTAAAGGACGGGGGTGATGTGGTCACGGGTCCGGGAATGGGTGAGTAGACGGGCAGCGGAGTTCTGAATGTATTGGAGTTTATTGGTGATTGTTGAGGGTGAACCATAAAGGAGGCTATTGCAGTAGTCCAGACGGGAAGTGATGAAGGCGTGGATGAGGGTTTCTGCGGCCAGGTAGGATGGGGCCAGGTTATGGAGGGCTTTGTAGGTCAAGAGGAGGATTTTGTACTGGATTCTCTGGGAGATGGGGAGCCAGTGAAGCTTGTAAAGGACGGGGGTGATGTGGTCACGGGTCCGGGAATGGGTGAGTAGACGGGCAGCGGAGTTCTGAATGTATTGGAGTTTATTGGTGATTGTTGAGGGTGAACCATAAAGGAGGCTATTGCAGTAGTCCAGACGGGAAGTGATGAAGGCGTGGATGAGGGTTTCTGCGGCCACGGAGGAGAGGGATGGACGGAGACGGGCGATGTTTTTCAGGTGAAAGAAGGCTGTCTTTGTGATCTGTTTAGTGTATTTGTCGAAGGAGAGGGTTCGGTCAAAGATGATGCCAAGATTCCGGATGTGAGGGGAGGTGGATACTGGGAAACCGTCGATGTTGAGGGCAAAGTTATGGGTGGACTTGGTGAGCGTTTTTGGGCCAATGATGATTATTTCAGATTTATCACAGTTAAGTTTGAGGAAGTTGATTTGAAGCCAGGATTTTATTTCAGTGATGCAGTTTGTCAGGATAGAGTGGGTGGCGGTGGAGATGGACTTGGTGGAGATGAAAAGCTGGATGTCATCGGCGAAGCAGTGGAATTGGAGACCATGACGGCGGATTAAGTGACCGAGGGGGGACAGGTAAAGGATGAAGAGGAGGGGGCCAAGAACTGAACCTTGGGGGACACCTTGGGGGAGGGGAGCAGTGGGGGATTTGCAGTTATTGATGGAGATGAACTGACGTCTGTCAGAGAGGTATGATTTAATCCAAGAGAGGGCAGTGCCGGTAATGTTAAAGGTGGTTTCAAGTCGGGTGAGGAGGATGGTGTGATCGATGGTGTCAAAGGCGGCGCTGAGGTCGAGGAGGATGAGAATGTTGAGGTTGCCAGCGTCAGAGGAGAGGAGAAGGTCGTTGGTGATTTTGAGGAGAGCAGTTTCAGTACTGTGGTTGGAGCGGAATCCGGATTGGAATGTTTCATACAGGTTATTGGCAGAGAGATGATGTTTGAGTTGAGTGGCTACAGCGCGTTCCAAAACCTTTGACAGAAAGGGTAGGTTGGAGATGGGTCTGAAGTTATTTAGGGTGTCAGGGTTTAGTCCAGGTTTTTTTAGAATGGGGGTAACAGCAGCAATTTTGAGGGAAGGTGGGACGATGCCTGTAGACAGGGAGGAGTTTATTGTTGCAATGATAAGTGGAGAGAGAGCAGGAAGGGAGGCCTTGACAAAGCTGGAGGGAAGAACGCTATTGAAAATTGGGTTGCCACGTCAAAATCCAAGATGGCCGCCTTGCGTCTTCCACTTTGTCAACTCGCATCACTTCACCGACGGGGGACCTAGGCGTAACGCTTGTTCCACATTGTAACAAATTACAGAAACAAGTGAATAAAAAAATGTATGCTAAATTAAAATGGCAATGTAGGGATGACAAACTGCAGTCTAAAAAAAGGTCCTAAACAAGATAGGGATGATGTTGGTTTTGAGAGTAGCTAACAGTATTACCATCACATAACAATCCCGACATCACTGCCTCCAGACTATTGTCGAGGGCTAGGCCTTGCTAGAAGTATTAGAAGCTCCTATTTAATTTCTGCATAAGTATAAGAAGCTCCAATATAATTTCAGGGACTTATTGCAGCTTCAGTTGTCTTTCCTACTTTTCTTTTTTATCAACTTGGAGTAACCAATCACAAATGAAGATAATTATACAATGCTGTTATAAGAGATGGCCATGCAGTTTGTAAGAAGCTGATGATCATGTACTGAAATTATAACATTGCACTCAGGCTGCTAATTTGTCGAGTCTCAGTATGTGGCTACACGACAGGAGTAATCAAGTACTCGTGTAACCAGTGGAGTGTTTGTAGAAGCTTGAAGCAATAACTGATTAAGTGTAAATGAGGCAGTGATGTAGGGATTGTTATGTGATGGCAATACTGTTAGCTACTCTCTAAACCAACATCATCCCAATCTTGTTTAGGACCTTTTTTAGACTGTAGTTTGTCATCCCTACATTGCCTTTTTAATTTAGGATAATTTTTTTTAATTCACTTGTTACTGCCAAGTTACAGGCAGATTCTGAATTGTTTCCTCATTGACAAGACTCTTTGGGCTGGGGTTTCTCTTCCAGAAAGACAAGTAAGTTCTCCATTGACCTCCAAAACAGAATACAGATTTGATCTTGTCCCTCAAGTCCACATACAGTCACTTGAAAAAGTAAGTACACCCCATGTAAAGTTTTGACTTTTTCAACATATTTCAACATACAGCTATTTGATCTTCATTTCAACAATATTGATAGATAAAGGTGATATAATATAACAAATATCATGAAACATTAACATTTTGTACAAAAGAGCGCGCACAGCTGGAAGGACGAAGGACGGGAACAGTGGTGAGTTTGAGGTGAAGGTGGGAGTGCATCAGGGGTCGGCACCAAGTCCACTACTATTTGTAGCTGTGATGGAGGTGCTGGCTCAGAACGAAAAGGACGGTTTACCGTGGGAGTTGTATGCAGATGATCTGGTGTTGATTGCAGAAAGTATGGATGGATTGAAGGAGAAGATGAACAAGTGGAAGGAATGTATGGAGACAAAAGGTCTGAAGGTGAATATCGGAAAAACGAAGGTGACGGCAAGTGGTAAAGCATGTGGTGTGGTGGAAAGAACTGGGAAGTGGCCGTGTGCTGTGTGCAGGAAGGGTGTCGCAGTGAATTCCATTCAATGTACAATGTGCGCTCATCAAAAATGTAGTGGCGTTCATCAAAAATGTAGTGGTTTGAGAGGGTCATTAACCAGTGTGGCAGCTACATTCAAGTGTAAGGTGTGCACAGAGGGAGCTGCAGATGGAAGAAATGTTGAGTTGGATCTTGGAGATGGCGTGAAGCTGGAAGGTGTGAAAACATTTTGTTACCTAGGAGACATGCTGAATGGAGAAGGTGGATCAGACTCGGCAACGGTTGCTCGAGTGAGATGTGCATGGAAGAAGCTTCGGGAACTGAGTGGCTTGCTGACGAGGAGGGGAGTGTCGTTGAAGCTGAAGGGAAAGGTGTATGCTGCATGTGGGAGAAGTGTTATGATTTATTGGAGTGAGACATGGGTAATGAACGAACGTAGAGCAGCAACGAAGGCTGGAAAGGGTGGAAATGCGAATGGTTCGGTGGATGTGTGGAGTATCGTTGAGAGAGAGGAAGACAAATGATGAATTGCGAAAGATGATGAGAATAGAGCCTGTGATGGATGCTGTGAAGAGAAACAGGTTGAGATGGTTTGGTCATGTGTTGAGGAAGGATGAAGGTGACTGGTTGAGAAGAGTGATGGAAATGAATGTAGAAGGAAGTAGAGGACGGGGAAGACCGAGAAAGACTTGGCTAAAGATGGTCGAAGAAGAAATGCGGGCAAGGGGGTTAACAAGGGGAGATGCAGAAAATAGGGCAAAATGGAGAACATTGTCATGGGGGACCGCAAGGCTAAACCCCGCTCTTTCAGGGAAAATGGCCTTAAAATGCCTGTTGTTGTTGTTGTTGTATTTACATTTTGTAGTCCATTGTATAATTTAAATAAACATAAATGCAAATTTCGCATGTGGAAAAAGTAAGTACACCCTTGGCTCTAAAAGGTGGTATTGCCCCCGTTGGCAGAAACAACCTCAAGTCGGCGTTTCTTTTAACTGTCTATCAGTCTCTGACATCGACTGGGAGAAATTTTTGCCCACTACTCCATGCAGAATTATTTCAGCTGTGCAATGTTTGAGGGGTTTCTTGCATGCACAGGTCATTTCAAATCCCCCCACAACATCTCGATGGGATTTAGATCTGGGCTTTGACTTGGCCATTCCAGAACCCTCCATTTCTTTCTTTTCAGCCATTCCTTGGTGGATTTACTGGTATGTTTAGGGTCATTGTCATGTTGCAAGGTCCACCTTCGGTTGAACTTCAACTTTCTGACAGATGGCCTCACATTATACTCAAGCACCCTCTGGTACAATGAAGAATTCATAGTTGATTCTACGATGGTGAGCTGCCCAGGCCCTGATGCAGCAAAGCTGCCCCAAACCATAATATTTCCACCACCATGCTTTACAGTTGGTATCAGGTTCTTGTGGTCAAATGCTGTCTTTGGTTTTCGCCAAACATGTCTTCTGGTACTGTGGCCAAATAGCTCTACCTTTGACTCATCTGTCCAGAGCACATTGTTCCAGAAGTGCTGCTCTTTGCCTCAGTGTTCATTGGCAAACTTTAGTCTTGCCCTGATGTTCTTTCTGGACAGAAAAGGTTTCCTCCTGGCACACCTCCCATGTAGATCAAATTTGTGCAGCCTCTTTCTAATGGTGGACTCGTGCACTTTGACATCAACAGTGGGAAGAGCTACCTGTGGGTCCTGTGATGACATTCTGGGGTTCTTCGAGACCTCTTTCAGCATCTTGCGGTCTGCTCTCGGGCTGAACTTGCTGGGGCGGCCTGGCCTGAACAAGTTGGCAGTTGTTTGGAATCTTCTCCACTTATAGATGATCTTCCGGACAGTCGAATGATTGATTTCAAATTGTTTGGAGATCTTTATAAGCCCTTCCCAGACTCGTAGACATCTCTAACCTTCTTTCTGAAGGCCCCAGAGAGCTCTTTTGATCTAGGCATGGTGACGCTGCACACTTCAACAACAAAGAGCAAACCAAACTAAATGTCTGAGGTTTAAATAAGACAGGTTCTTCCAAGATCCTCTCTAACGATGTTCTAATCATTTGCACCTGAGCTGGTGTACCTGATTCTAATTTTAGGTATTTGAAGTAGTGATAAATGTCGGGCTGTACTTACTTTTTCCACATGCGAAATTTGCATTTATGTTTATTTAAATTATACAATGGACTACAAAATGTAAATATTTCATGGTATTTGTTACATTATATCACCTTTATCTCTCAATATTGTTGAAATGAAGATCAAATAGCTATATGTTGAAAAAGTCAAAACTTTACATGAGGTGTACTTACTTTTTCACGTGACTGTAGGAACAGTATTGAGGAGAGACTTGTGTAGGCTGGACTGGTACAGAAACGGTGGATCAAATGTCATTTAATCAACTCTGCAAAGTTATGGGAAGTAATACATGAGGTTTGTAAGAATATTTCAACAGGTGTACTCATACACCTATTTTAAACTGTTTGGCAGCATGAAAATGGTGTGTAATGTGTGCATGAAAGGGTTCCCATACAGGACAGTGTGTTGAGCAACTTGTTACCCTCGCCAGAGGAGAAGGTATTGCAGTTGAGTCTGTTTGTATGTCCGCACATAATAAATGTGATTTTCTCTGCACCCGTTGGTCAGATTGACAGGAAACTTTCACCATAGCTGTGCCTCCTCCTGTATATTTTTTTACTGAAAAGTATGATGTCATGGGTCACGTGGTACGGGCGCCATCTTGGAAAAACTGAAAAGCTTTGCACCTCTATATCTTTGAAAGCTCTGCATAGAAAAAATTGAGACATGGCTCATTGTAAAGAACTCTTCATGGGGAATAACATATTGTTATGTTTGTGGGGTAGTGATATGTAGAGTAAGGTAGATTTGTGTCGGTATCATGCTCCGGATGTCGGGTCAGAACCATCACCATGTAATAAGTTCTGTTTAGGCAAATGTCGGAGTAAGGTGTATCTTCGTCCCCGTCACGAGGGGCGGGGCATGTTAACTAGCTTAGGGCATAAGGATAAATTATCCCTTGTATTTCTTACCCTATGTGATCTATCTTTTGTCCTTTTTGGCACTGCACCATAGTCACTCGTGATAAATGCCCATTCATTGCACTAAATAATGACCATAAAACCAACCGGAAGCCAGTTCTGAGCACGGCCGTTTGGACGCACCAGCTACATCGCCACAGAAGACAGGCAGGCTGAAAACACGCCCCGAGGAACCGTGATTGGCCAGGGCGGAGCAAGAAGCAACCCGCTATTGGGCGAGAGTTGACAAACGGGAAGGCCGGGTAAGAAGGGACTTGTGATTGGCCAGGGCAA
Source organism: Myxine glutinosa (assembly GCF_964187855.1). NCBI lineage: Eukaryota > Metazoa > Chordata > Myxini > Myxiniformes > Myxinidae > Myxine > Myxine glutinosa. Next base: position 44,487,473 of record NC_136266.1, on the reverse strand, counting down.
GAAGCTACCCGCTGATTAGTGGAAGGAAGGCCGAGGAGGAAGCAGAGCGCCGATTGGCAAGGACCACCGTTGACGTCAGAGGTGATCAAGAAGCGGCGTGCTGATTGGTGGAGAAGCGCTGATGACGTCATGACCCCGACGTTAAAAGAACTCGAGGACCGACATTTTCTCTCTGGCCCTCTTGCTTTCTTACCCTCTCTGACCCTCCGATCTTGCCCTGTTCTTGCCCTCCTCTGGTTCCCTTGTTCTTCTCCCTCGCGCGTTTGTGCTTGGACCGGCCATGTTCAGAGAAGCCACCGGGAGACGAGCAGAGTGTTGCAGGCGGAAACGACGCACAGCTTGCCGCTACAGCATGATAAGGCCTAGTACAAGCGCTGCAGTGCGAACGGGAGCAACGAGGCCTAGTTCTCGCCAACGCGCACGCCTTGCACGCAACGCCGGCCGGACCTCCGGGGCCTTGGCGGATCCTGGCGAGACCCTCCTGCCCCCCCCCCCTCCCCTAGCTGATCAGAGCTAAGTGCACGATAAACCACACGTTATTATTTTCCAGTTCTTTTATTCCCCATTTGTCCATGTTATAAGTCTGGTGTGAAGGATCTCATAGGAATTTAGTTTTACTGTCGCGTTTCTTGTTATTGGCATTTTAAATATATAAATGCTATCGTTATTTTCTGTACATTTTAAATCCGTTTTTGTTTGAGTTATTTTCTGCAGGTTGAAGACTGCCCAGCAGGATCGCTCAGGTAAGCGCTTCAGCTTCTTCTTTTTCTTTTTCCTCCCGCGCATATATAGTGAAATCCGCATTTGATCATCGCCTTTGGAGTTAAAAGCTCGCTATTGGCCATCCGTGGCTCTCCTCGTGTTAACTGGGAGGGAATCACACGACAATATGTTAATAATGATGTCATAGGTGCCTCCATTATGTTACGGATTCGTCACTTCCATTGTTGTGGTTTTCATCCACTGTAAACATTTTTGATTCCATGTACTATTATTGTTGTCGTTTAAAGAAAAATAGATTACTATTTGCAAAAGGGAAAAAAGTTAATGTTTTAAATGAAACCGGAACCGGACGACGACGAAGAGAAGGGAGAAAAAGAAGGCGGAGCGAGTGAGTCGGAGAAGAAAGCCGAGTTGCTTCGAGGTCTGGAGCGAACGATTGGCGAGCAAGAGTCACGAGTGAACTTTGGGTTTCCCAGGAAGGAGATTCCTGCGACAGAGTTGTTATCACTGTGACAGATCAACCTGCGTGACAGGTTTTGTGGTTGATTCCGGAGAGAATCATCAGAGTGCCGTTATGCCACAAGAGCGGGCCTTCGGCCATTTTGACTCACGCAGGACTTGCGCTTCGCTCAGGGTTTCATCTCGCTTCAACCATTTTCACCGCATTCAGACGTTAATCTGGTGTGTGTGTGTGTGTGTGCAACGTGGCTTTTGAAGGTTAATTTGCGGTTCGCCAACTGTGAGCCGTGGAACGTCCATACGCGAGGGTGTGATTTCCCGGTCGCTTTGAGGGCGCCTTTGCGCAGCTTTGCCCGCGTGACTGTGACTGTCATCCGAACGGGATTCTGGTGTCGATTCGACATCGTTCTGACGATCGCTGGAGCAGATCGAATTGGGCTTGATGCCGGAATAGAGACATTGGGGAATGTTCTTCTTTTCGCTCACTTGGAGCACAGTGAGTTATATTGTACGAACCTGATGGTACCATCATAGGAATGATATACTATTTGTTGTACAATTGATTTATTATTGTTTTTGTGTTGTTATTCTTGTGTGACCTTAATACAATATTTGTTTGTTGGTAACAATTGGTGTGGTTTCACCATTGATCTTTGACACAGAATAACACCTCTTTCTGCCGTGACTCCTGTCGGGGCTCGGAGGTACACCATGACCGGGGGTTGGGGAGGGGCACGTAACAATTATGATGTCATAATTCGACAAGTACAAAACTTCATCCGATCAAGATGAAATTCTTGAGCCTCATCTCGGGATAAATTGGTGGAGAGGAAATAAAATGATGACATCATCGGTCACTTGGTTTGGCCGCCATATTTGTTTTAACACAAAAGCCTTTAAAAAACACTAAAAACACGTCCTGGCGAGGGTCCGCGATCGCTCCTCTTTCTTGTTTGCTTTTGTGATTAAATCGTTATTTCTCCAACAAGACATCAACATAATTTATATACATCACCTCTTTGGTGATTCCTGCTTCTGAATTGCTCGTTTCCATTTTATCTTTAATACTTGATTGTAAATGCAAAAAAGTAGACGAACTCCCCTACTCTACTACTCCCTATGATTCATAAATTTATTTCCACTCTCTTCCCAACCGTTCCCTTTTAACAACCCTCCTCTCCTTCCCTGTATTCCATTTTGGCTTTCTCAAATTATTGATTACTCGATGCTCACCTTAATATCTGTGTATTTAATATGTATACACATCTGCTGCCATTGTCTGATTTTAAAATGTTTGAAACGTGCCACATACTTTAGTTATCTCCACAACCAAGGTGGACGGAGGTTGTTTTCACACCTGTCTGTTTGTGAGCAGTATATCTCAAAAAGTTGTGAACAGATTCGGACAAAACTTGGTGGTCAGATTCGGTATGTGACAAGAAAGAATTGATTCGATTATTGTGAAGATTCAAATCCGGATCAGACAATTTTTTAAGTGATTCTTCACCATTGAGTGATAGGGCCAAAAACAATATCTAGCATGGTATATCAAAAAGGAGGACGACTTATACCAAAACTCGGTGGATGAGTTGGGTAGGCAACAAGAGCAAGCCGATTAGATTTTGGTCCATGTCGGATCCAGAGCTGGCTCAGCAGTGGGATACAAAACGTAAACTGCTCTGCCTGGCGGAGGTATGCAAGTGCCGTGACCATGGCATAATGTTTCATGTGGGAATGTCAAATTGGATACTCTTCCATCACCACAAGAGGGCATCAATCCTCCATTTGGTTCTGTACATCCTTTAATTTTTTCCCTTTAGTATTATGCCGGCAGTATAGCTAATTGGGAATGTAATCTATTTGTCTATCTGGCTTAGGAAGATCCCACTAAAGCTACAAGCGTGTGTTTTACATTGCGTGCATTCTTCTTCTGTGTGATACTTTTAACCAGAGATTTGACAAGAAATAAAGATATAATATCATTATTGTACGTAATATCAGGAAATGAAAGAATCATTGGTCAAAACTGGAATTTTAATCTTGTGAGAGAAACACATCATTGTTAAAGTCCTTCACTGCTCAATTCTCTCGTCGGTCGAACTGAACCTCTATTTGTCTGTTGTGTCCTGTTTCTTCCTCTAGCTCTGCACGAGTGCTGTCCATCAACACCTCATGCTTTCATACCCACCGTGCACTAGCAGCTACTTTTAATTTGGTGCGAGGCTCAAGAAAGAGCTTGTGCATACAATTAAAAACAGAAGAAAAACTAAATGGTTGGTACAGAGAGAGGCAGGATGCTAGAGGTAGTAAACTTTCCGTTTGGCGTTTCATCACGGTACCATCCTTCTGATTAATGTTAAACTGTGTGTCCCTTTTACGAGCATTAGTTAGTGGACGTTAAAGATCCCACGGTGCCTTTCACGAAGAAAAGGCGAATTATCACTAGGAACTTTGAAGAAGTTTTTTTTGGTTTTGTAGGTACAACGTTGATGCTCGTGGAAGATCTAGAACATAGAACGGATCAGGATGTAACAGAACAAAAATAACAATGAAAAGAGAGGGGAACAACACCAACAGTGGGTTGGAGGGACAAACTAGAGGGCGATTGCAGAAATGAGGGCTAGAGGAGGGCACATTGGATGAACAACATGGATACCGACACAAATGTTTAGGAAGGAAAAAATGGAAAATTGGGAAGAGGTGGGCTTGGAGAGGGTTAATGGTGGGTAGAAAAGATCATTTATTTGGATGGGGGTGATCTAAGATGGTTGTGAACAGCTGTCTTGAAGATCTGGAGGCAAGAATAAGATTGAAGACCATGTGAAAGTTGGGGCCACAAGTGGGGGGAAAAAAGGAATGAATGAGTGGAGGTGAGCAGAGATTCTCGATTTTGGGAGTTTCACCAGAAAGGGGTTGCAGGTGGATCGTGTGCACCCTGCAGAAACCTGGAGGCGGGAGTGGGACAGAACACAGAGCAGTGGGTACACACAGAGCAAGACACGAAATGAGGCAGTAGAAGACAGAGAGACCACCGACCTGTCTGCTATGGTGAAGTGATAAGCCCATCGACTCAGCTTCATCGCAGGAGATTCCAATAATCCTGAAGGCCTTGGTTTCCATGGTGTCAAGCTGAGCAAGGTGTGAGGCAGGGGAACCATCCCAGAAGGGATACCAGTACTCCAAGCTGTGAATGAAACCCTTGTAGGTGGATAGAGCTCAGGTGTGGCCACAAAGGACTTTGCGCAACGGAGGATGCCCATTTGGTGACTGGCTTTGGAGACCAATTTACAAGTGTGGTTTGCCCCAACTGCTTTTGAATTTTGTATTCCTTTTAGAGAATTGTACCTTTTCCCTAACCTTAGGTTGCCGAGGTGGTCTCGCTCGCACTGGTCTCGCAACTACTCCAAGCTTGAATAAAAATAATATGACGTGCAATAAGCTGCAGAATCTTTTCCACAACTTCTCCAATACTGAATAACCTTCTACATGTCTTTGATCTTTTTGACGCTTCTGACAAAAAATACAGGTCACTCATATCTTCATCGTAATGATAAATCACAATAATCAACATAACCATCTCATAGGAATGTGTAAGTAAATTGCTGCTCTTACTTTCAGTTGAGTTTTCTTCTGGAACAAATGCACTCAAGATTTTCACCAATAATGCAGCCTTCAATCAGAAAATGGCCATGAAGGGCTCTCGCAACAGCCTTACCAGTCATTATATGAATCACTGAATTGGCCCCATAAATAGTTGGTAATAGTTCTGACATGCCAGATCCAGACATCAAAGTGCCCACACTGCAAAGGAAACCCATCAGCATATGGAAACCTCCAAGCCGACAAAAATGTTCATTTTCTTGTACTTGATTATTACCTTCGACACCAAAGGTGGGAGGTTATGTTTTCACCCCTGTCTTTCTGTTTGTGAGCAGGACATTTCAGAAATGTAATGGACGGATTCAGACTGAAGTTGGTGGACAGGTTTGGTGTGTGACAAGGACGAATTTATTAGATTTTGTTGAAGATCCGGATACAATAATTTTAGCGAGTCTTCACCATTGGGAGAAGGGGCGAAAAACAATATATAGCATGATATTTCAAAGGGTTGTGGACATAAACCATATTTAAATAATTCAATAACAGGACAAAGACACACATTGATTTGTAATGCAATACCTGTTTATTGAGTTGCTATCAATGAAAGGGGCCATTAAATGTTATTCTGTATATTGAGTCAGCTTACCCATATTTTAGTGTGATTTCTGCTCTAGAGTTTCTTTGAAGAGTCGTTCGGTGTTTGGACAGTATGCTGTCGTTTTCATTTTCAAGCAGGACTGTAAACTCACCTCATTCAATTGCTTTCTTAGTGTGCTTTTTATAAAGCTCATACTTGAAAACACTTGCTCACACAGGTAAGTAGATCCAAATACGAACAGAATCCCAAGTGCTTATCTAAACTAGAATGGCACTCAGTAGAGAGCATACCTCCGCTTGGTTGGCCATATCACTCAAAGGTGAAGAATCACTTTAAAAAATTCTACTAGCTGGAACCGCATCCGGATCTTCACCAAAATTGCATCGATACTTCCTTGTCACACACACAACCTGTCCAACAAGTTTCGTCCAAATCAATCCTTAACTTCTTGAGACATCCCGCTCTGTATCGTTTTTGGCCCCATCTCCCAATGGAGAAGAATCACTTAAAATTATCGTAGCCAAATTCTGATCTTCTCCAAAATCAAATCATTGCGTCCTTGTCAAATACGACACATCTCTGCCAAATTTAGTCCGAATCCGTCCACAACGTTTTGAGATATTTTGTTCACAAACGGATAGACACGGGTGAAAACAACCTCCATTGGTGGTGGAGGTAATAAACAATTCCAAACTTCAAACACAATTTTGTCTTGATTTTTTTAAAGATCATACCATTCAGTCCTTCTGTTGTGAAGTGTCAGGGTCAATCTGTGCCTTTCTAGATTTCCGAGTTTGGTCAATAATCCTGAATCCTGAAAATCGGCTAGTTCAAGTTCTAGTTCTGCTTGGTCTACTCCTGTAAATCCTGAAAAGTTGAGTGCAGAAGTGACTGCTTCAAGGAGATTCAACAGAAATGATAAAGTTGCCTTTTCCTTTCTGAATTGCTGAAATCGCCCTGCGAATTCTTCTTGCATTTTCAGTATCGCATTTTTTAGGTTCTCGTTGTCAAGCTTATAGTTTGTCTCCTCTGAATTGTTTCAGTGATGGGAAATGCACCAGCGAACCTATCTCCATGTCTCTCACAAACTATGCTAGTTTGCGCTCAAATTTATAGAGCTCTTCTAAAAGCAAGTGAGCTGTGTTTCCCTTTCCTTGCAGCTTTCTGTTAAGGCCATTTAAATGTGAGGTGATGTCCACCATTAAGCGATATCTCTGTAGCCACTGAGGATGTGTAAGTTCTGCATATTCACAGCCCTTTTCCCACATAAACACCTTCACTTCTTTCAGACAGGCTGCAAAACGCACAAGCACTCTTGCCCTGGAAAGCCACCGTATCTTGTTGTGCAGAAGAAGGTCTGAATATTGACAGTTGACCGCTTCAAGAAGTTCATTGATGGCAACTCATTGATATCAATCCATCAATAACTTTCAGATACACACACACACACACACACACACACATACACACATGCATACACATACATACACACACACACACACACACATACATACACACACATGCATACACACACACATGTGTACACACATACATGCACACACACACACACATGTGTACGCACATACAGTCACGTGAAAAAGTAAGTACACCCCATGTAAAGTTTTGACTTTTTCAACATATTTCAACATACAGCTATTTGATCTTCATTTCAACAATATTGATAGATAAAGGTGATATAATATAACAAATATCATGAAACATTTACATTTTGTAGTCCATTGTATAATTTAAATAAACATAAATGCAAATTTCGCATGTGGAAAAAGTAAGTACACCCTTGGCTCTGATAGGTGGTATTGCCCCCTTTGGCAGAAATAACCTCAAGTTGGCGTTTCTTATAATTGTCTACCAGTCTCTGACATCGACTGGGAGAATTTTTGCCCACTCCTCCATGCAGAATTCTTTCAGCTGTGCGATGTTTGAGGGGTTTCTTGCATGCACAGCTCGTTTCAAATCCCCCCACAACATATCGATGGGATTTATATCCGGGCTTTGACTTGGCCATTCCAGAACCCTCCATTTCTTTCTTTTCAGCCATTCCTTGGTGGATTTACTGGTATGTTTAGGGTCATTGTCATGTTGCAAGGTCCACCTTCGGTTGAGCTTCAACTGTCCGACAGATGGCCTCACATTATCCTCAAGCACCCTCTGGTACAATGAAGAATTCATAGTGGATTCTATGATGGTGAGCTGCCCAGGCCCTGATGCAGCAAAGCTGCCCCAAACCATAATATTTCCACCACCATGCTTTACAGTTGGTATCAGGTTCTTGTGGTCAAATGCTGTCTTTGGTTTTCGCCAAGCATGTCTTCTGGTATTGTGGCCAAATAGCTCCACCGTTGACTCATCTGTCCAGAGCACATTGTTCCAGAAGTGCTGGTCTTTGCCGAGGTGTTCATTGGGAAACTTTAGTCTTGCCCTGATGTTCTTTCTGGACAGCAAAGGTTTCCTCCTGGTGCACCACCCATGTAGATCACATTTGTGCAGCCTCTTTCTAATGGTGGACTTGTGCACTTTGACATCAACAGTGGCAAGAGCTACCTGTAGGTCCCGTGATGACATTCTGGGGTTCTTAGAGACTTCTTTCAGCATCTTGCGGTCTGCTCTCGGGCTGAACTTGCTGGGGCGGCCTGGCCTGAACAAGTTGGCAGTTGTTTGGAATCTTCTCCACTTGTAGATGATCTTCTGGACAGTCGAATGATTGATTTCAAATTGTTTGGAGATCTTTTTAAATCCCTTCCCAGACTCGTAGGCATCTACAACCTTCTTTCTGAAGGCCTCAGAGAGCTCTTTTGATCTAGGCATGGTGACGCCACACACTTCAACAACAAAGAGCAAACCAAACTAAATGTCTGAGGTCTAAATAATACAGGTTCCTCCAAGATCCTCTCTAACGATGTTCTAATCATTTGCACCTGAGCTGGTGCACCTGATTCTAATTTTAGGTATTTGAAGTAGTAATATAATGTAGGGGTGTACTTACTTTTTCCACATGCGATATTTGCATTTATGTTTATTTAAATTATACAGTGGACTACAAAATGTAAATGTTTCATGATATTTGTTATATTATATCACCTTTATCTATCAATATTGTTTAAATGAAGATCAAATAGCTGTATGTTGAAATATGTTGAAAAAGTCAAAACTTTACATGGGGTGTACTTACTTTTTGACGTGACTGTACATACACACATATACACACACACATGTGTACACACACATATACACACACTTGCCGTTTTTTGACCTACAAAGAGAATCTCATTCCGAATTTCTCTTGAACGTCCCTCATAACTCGCAGGCGAAGCCCCCATATCTAAATCCTTGTGTTGTTGTGCAGTATGTAGCTTTGATACGACAACCAATCCTTCCTATTATATTAATAATAATAATAATGCATTTATTTTATATAGCGCTTTTCAGGAAGCCCAAAGACGCTTTGACAGAGTGCAAAACATAATGCATAGCAAAACATAAAGACAATTGCAAAAAAAAATTGGCGCAATTGGCGCAATATTGGCACAATTGGCGCAACAAAATAATGCAGAAAAAGTCACCATTAATGCAGAAAAAAGGCATCCTCCGTCGTGCAAAGTCCTTCCTTGGCACACCTGAGCTCCTCACCACGTACAAGGCTTTCATCCGCAGCTCAATGGAATACTGCTCTCCCCTCTGGGCTGGTGCTCCTGCCTCACACCTAGCTCGTCTTCACGCTGTTGAAAGCAAAGCATTCAGAATCATTGGAATCTCCCGCGATGAAGCTAACTCCAAGGGCCTCTCACTCACTCACCGCAGGCAGGTTGGTGGTCTTTCCGTCTTCTACCGACTCCTCTCTGGCCTTGCCCCCCCCCCCCCAGCTCTCTCTGGGCTCTGTCCCGCAAATATTCCTACAAGTCGCACAAGATCTGCCTGCAACCCTCTTATGGTTAAACTGCCAAAATCAAGACTCTCTGCTCACCTTCACTCCTTCATTCCTCTTTTCTCCCGCCTCTGGAACAAGCTCCCTCACTCTCTTCAATCCCACACCACCCTCCAGGTCTTTAAAACAGCTGTTCACCACCATCTCTTATCTTCCCCCATCCAAAACCTTGATCTTTTCTATCCCTGATAATTTCACCCCAATGCCACTTTTTGAAATACCAACTTCTGTCCTGGAAGTCCTTGGTGTCCTTGTGTTTTATACTTCTCCCACCCCCCCCCCCCCTTCCCACGCCGCCTCCCCCCAAGCCCTCTCCCTCCCACACATCTCCCTGCTCTTAAATGTTGTGTGCTCTCAAGTGTTTGTGTGCTTCCCATTCTCTTGTCTTCCGCTCCCTCTTTTTATATATTTTGTTTGTCTGGTTGATTTGTTTGTGAAGTAAATGTCAGCTCTTTCACGAGCCTCGATTCAGTATACAAAAAAAAAAAAAAAAAAATCTATTAATTACCTGCTATTGAAACATGAGTACATCTATTAATTACATACCATTGAAACCTGACTGAGTACGTCTATTAAATACATACTATTGGAATGTGAGTGCAGCACGTCTATTAATTACATACCATTGAAACGTGACTGAGTATGTCTATTAAATGCGTGTGGCCATTAATTACATACCATTGAAACGTGACTGAGTATGTCTATTAAAATTCCATACTATTGGAATATGAGTACAGCACGTCTTTTAATTACATGCTACTGAAAGGTGAGTACGTATTTTAATTACATGCTATTGAAACGTGAGTGCGTCTATTAATTACATACCATTGAAACCTGACTGAGTACGTCTATGAAATACGATTGGAATATGAGTATAGTACATCCATTAATTACATGCTATGGAAACCTGAGTACATCTATTAATTACACTGAGTACGTCTATCAGTTACATGCTATTGAAACATGATTACATGGGTCTTCTGTGTCTTTTCGGTCTTCGTGGTATTTTGGGGTCTTTGGGATATTTTGGGTCTTCAACGTCTTTTTGGACTTTGGGGTGTTTTAGGTATTCGGGTTCCTTAAAGGTATTTTGGGTCTTTAAGGGTCTTGTGGGCTTTAAAGGGTCATCAAAGGTCTGAGGGGTCTCAGTAGTCGAAATGGTCAAAAGGTATATTCCAACAGTACGTAATTAAGAGTTCACGTACTGTGTTTTTGGGTTATATTTATATGAAGAAGAAGAAGACGTTTTTGTCCCAAATATACAAACAAACATAACCATATACGTTTGCTCTATTACAATAAGATACAAGTCGTTCATTATGGGATTCTCGCTTACCTGCCAAGTGAGGATCAGGGCGTCGCTAGCTTTTCAGAAGAAGGGGGGGGACTTCCCAATTCTAAACTGCGCAACAGGTTGAAGCTGTAATATTGCTGACAAGATGGCGGAGATAACCGCGCCATGGAGAGAAGATTATATGTGGAGCACAAAGTCCTTCAAGAGCCGCATGCGACTCCGGAGACGCACATAAGTTTTTAAAGAGTCACGCAGCTCCGGAAACGCACATTAGTCCTTAAAGAGCCACATGCAGCTCCGGAGACGCACATAAGTCCTTAAAGAGCCACATGCGACTCCGGAGATGCACGTAAGCCCCTTATGAGCCGCATGCGGCTCCGGAGACGCAAATAAGTTTTTAAAAAGTCACGCAGCACCGGAGACGCACATAAGTCCTTAAAGAGCCGCATGCGGCTCCGTAGACACACATAAGCCCCTTAAGAGCCGCATGCGGCTCCGGGGCCGCAGATAAGTCCTTAAAGAGCCGCATGCGGCTCCGGAGATGCAAATAAGTCCTTAAAGAGCCGCATGCGGCTCCGGAGACGTACATAAGTCCTTAAAGAGCCGCATGCGGCTCCGGGGCCGCACATAAGTCCTTAAAAAGCCGCATGCAGCTCCGGAGACGCACATAAGTCCTTAAAGAGCCGCATGCGGCTCCGTAGACACACATAAGCCCCTTAAGAGCCGCATGCGGCTCCGGGGCCGCACATAAGTCCTTAAAGAGCCGCATGCGGCTCCGGAGATGCAAATAAGTCCTTAAAGAGCCGCATGCGGCTCCGGAGACGTACATAAGTCCTTAAAGAGCCGCATGCGGCTCCGGGGCCGCACATAAGTCCTTAAAAAGCCGCATGCAGCTCCGGAGACGCACATAAGTCCTTAAAGAGCCGCATGCGGCTCCGTAGACACACATAAGCCCCTTAAGAGCCGCATGCGGCTCCGGGGCCGCACATAAGTCCTTAAAGAGCCACATGCGACTCCGGAGATGCAAATAAGTCCTTAAAGAGCCGCATGCGGCTCCGGAGACGTACATAAGTCCTTAAAGAGCCGCATGCGGCTCCGGGGCCGCACATAAGTCCTTAAAAAGCCGCATGCAGCTCCGGAGACGCACATAAGTCCTTAAAGAGAGCCACAAGTTGCCAACTTCCTGTCTATACAGTAGTGAGAAAAAGCTTGTGAACCCCATATAATTTTCTGTATTTCTGCATAAATTTGACCTAAAATGGGATCAGAACTTCATCCGAGTCCTAATAATAGATAAAGAGCAGCTGATTAAACAAATAGCATACAAAAATGTACTTATTTATTTCTTTATTGAGCAAAATGATCCAACATTCAAATTTCAAATTATTTGTTGGAAAAAGGATGTGACGATCATGAAATTGTTTGAAGAGATATGTTTACGGATTGTAAAAAATCTCTCGATCGGACCAGCCGGGTGTGCTGATTGGCCGCACGCCAATCCTCCAGAGGTTGTTTTTTTTAACCCTCAGGGATGTTTTGTATCCTCTGGGGTGGTCCCTTACCTTACCTCCGTCATGGTCACTGGGGTGCCGTCATCTCCCTTCACAATCTTTTCACCTCTTCAGGGTGTTTTCACCTGCATTCGCAGGTGGCCGTTTTAACCATTTCAAAATACCACATTCAGACAGTTCACTAATGGGATCTGTTTATAGTATTAGGGAGGCAGGATGGTGGTGGGTGGCGGGGCTTTCAGGCAAATTACAAAAGGGCACAAAAATCTTTGGTTTTTGTTAAACATTATTTGACACATGATCTATCATTTCACACAGACACTTTGACTGGACATTTATTAAGGAAATAACTAATCTATCTTACCCTCGTTAGTCCCTATGGCCATCACCACAACGGTATTATATTGCCGTATTTGAATATTTCTCATATTCATTGCACAATATAACCAGTAAATTGTATGTAACAGTAATGAACAAAAATTATTGCCTATTAAAATGTGATTGCCTTTAAAATGCAAGTTAAAAGCCCATTACGCAATTCATTGATTTATGACCTCGTATAACTTCCCCCTCCCCCCAAAGATGATTTCAGCGGATTTGCTATGTTATTCGGAATAGCTCCCTTGGTCTCTATAACGATTTCAGCCTGGTACCAATTTTTTTTCTGGATTCACTCACATTTGCTCATCATTTTAAAAGCTGGATGAGGTGGTGTGAAATCAACTCTACTACAAGCACCAGAGGCTCGAATTGAGACCTGTGGCAAGTGGTCATTCCTTACTCACCCACACTGACTAGTCAATTCCATTGGGTTCCTGCATTATTGTGCTTAGAAACATTTTAACTGCAAAATGCTGAGAGAGCATGACTTAAGTAAGCAGGTTTGGAATAGAGGTAGAAGCCCGGCCATGAACCATATAAGAGTAAGTGGAAGACGCCATAAGGTAATACCACCATTTCGTGCTCCATTGAGAGCGGCAACTGAGCTGAGAGTCATGTAACTCAGACGTACAACTTTTCTTTCTTTATGGCCAGAGACAAAACACATCGTCAATTCCAGCTTTCAACAGTGAGGTACCATTGTATCCAACTCGCAAAGTATATTAGGCAAATGATTCATTCAATTCAACTACTCCTTCCACTTAACTTAGAGTAATGAGAAGTTATACAAGTACACATACATTCAAAGTACACCGCCCCATGCCAAATAATTAAATATGCTGCAGCGCGACATTGCCGGGGCGCCTCCGGCGCCCGGCAATACCGCAGTGCAGTTCATTGAGGCTGCATTGGGTGGGAGAGGTGTACACTAATTGATTGATTAATTGTATAATTAAAATCAATAAAAGATTATCACAAAATATTTTCATAATATCAATTGGCTAATCGCATAACTAAACCAGTAGTGCTTCATCCGAAGATGTATCTTTTAGAAATTTAATTAAATAAGTCATTTATAAAAAATTTAAAAATTAATTGATTATTCAATAAATAATTAATCGATTAATCAATAAATACTTAATAGATGAAATGATTAATCAATAAATCAAAAATATCCTTGATAGCCACATCACTTGGTCACTCATGTCCAAATATTAGCTTCCCAGCTCAAAAGGTGCCTGAGATATTGGCCAAATGAGAAAGAAAATAAATAAATGATTAATAATGAAAATAAATAAATAATAATCATAAAAAAATTAAATTATTAAGCAATTTGGTCAGAGAACACATAAACTACCACTATTTCATCAGAATGTGTAACTTAAAAAAAAAAAAAATTTTTGTCATTAATGGAATAATTAAATAATTAATCGATTAATTGATTAATTAATATATCAAAAATATCCTTTGCAGCCAAATCACCTGGTCATTGGCATGTCCAAATATCAGCTTCCTAACTCAAAAGGTGCCTGAGTTAATAATGGTCAGAAGAGAAATGAAATTTAATTAATTAAATAAGTACTTAATTAAACGCTAACAATTAAATAACTCCTCAATTAATTGATTATTCAAAAAACAAAAAATACCGTATTTGACAAAGGACTTGCCCACGACTGTGCCGAAATTTCAGCTTTCTAGCTCAAAGGATGGCTGAGATATCGCCCGGACAACCAAGAAAGAAAACAAACAAGTACACATACATTCAAAGTACACCGCCCCATGCCAAATAATTAAATATGCTGCAGCGCGGCATTGCCGGGGCGCCTCCGGCGCCCGGCAATACCGCAGTGCAGCTCATTGAGGCTGCATTGGGAGGGAGAGGTGTACACTAATTGATTGATTAATTGTATAATTAAAATCAATAAAAGATTATCACAAAATATTTTCATAATCAATTGGCTAATCGCATAACTAAACCAGTAGTGCTTCATCCGAAGATGTATCTTTTAGAAATTTAATTAAATAAGTCATTTATAAAAAATTAAATAATTAATTGATTACTCAATAAATAATTAATCGATTAATCAATAAATACTTAATAGATGAAATGATTAATCAATAAATCAAAAATATCCTTGATAGCCACATCACTTGGTCACTCATGTCCAAATATTAGCTTCCCAGCTCAAAAGGTGCCTGAGATATTGGCCAAATGAGAAAGAAAATAAATAAATGATTAATAATGAAAATAAATAAATAATAATCATAAAAAAATTAAATTATTAATCAATTTGGTCAGAGAACACATAAACTACCCCTATTTCATCAGAATCTGTAACTTAAAAAAAAAAAATTTTTTTGTCATTAATCGAATAATTAAATAATTAATCGATTAATTGATTAATTAATAAATCAAAAATATCCTTTGCAGCCAAATCACCTGGTCATTGGCATGTCCAAATATCAGCTTCCTAACTCAAAAGGTGCCTGAGTTAATAATGGTCAGAAGATAAATGAAATTTAATTAATTAAATAAGTACTTAATTAAACGCTCATAATTAAATAACTCCTCAATTAATTGATTATTCAAAAAACAAAAAATACCGTATTTGACAAAGGACTTGCTCACTACTGTGCCGAAATTTCAGCTTCCTAGCTCAAAGGATGGCTGAGATATCGTCCGGACAACCAAGAAAGAAAGAAAACAAGAAAACAACCAGAGTGAAAACTGAGTACTCTCTTTCAGCGTGCGTCACTGCCGAGCCCCCTTCGGTGCCCAGCAATGACGATTTGCAATGCCTGGAGATGGCATAGGAAAGGTGCGGTGTACAACAAGAAACCAGAGTGAAAACTGAGTACTCTCTTTCAGCGTGCGTCACTGCCGAGCCCCCTTTGGTGCCCGGCAATGACGATTTGCAATGCCTGGAGATGGCATAGGAAAGGAGCGGTGCACAATACTTTAAATGGATGAGTTGTGTGTGTGGCATGTTTTTTGTGGAGTTCTACTGAAGCTTTCTGACGTGGAGTGTAATACATCAAAATGATCATCATGATCTCCTGAGTTGATTCGGCTAATTAACGACATATAATCCGGAAGAATTCCCATGTTTTAAACGCGTGCCTTGCGAAGGTGTATAGAGCAGCTTAATCGGTCCTTCCATGGCACGGTTTTCTAATTACAAAATAAATAACAAAAATAATGATAACATTGTAACAAAGCATATATTGACAATGGTAACCACACTTTTTTTTGCATCTTCAGAAGCATAGGGCTGCCAAGCAGGTTCTTGGCTAATTGGGCACAATCCTGGATCGGTCACCACTCTGATGCAGGATACTCAGGTGGCTCATTCATCCCAGTCATCTGGTACTCATTTTTCTGACCTCTGAAGGATGACAGGTTGAGGCAACCCACCCGGTGTTGGTTCAACGGAATAACAGGGGCTCTGAACTCGTGACCTTGCAATCTTAAGTCAGCCACCTTAACCGTTAAGCCAACACCAGGCTAAAGCATATATAAATTAATCTTACTATAATTCACAAAATGTCCGTCCGTCTGTCTGTCTGAACATCCGTTCGAAGGTACCGCCAAAACGGCTGAACCGATCGCAACGATATTTTGGGTGGGTAATCCTGGGATCTCCTGGAGTAAAATAGGGTATATTGTTTTTCCAATTTCAGCTTTGGCCTCCAGCATTTTCAGGTTTGGACTCCCGCATAACGTTATTTTCCCGGGTGCTGCACAAACGGCTGCACCGATCGCTGCACAGCTGTGCTCCACGGCTACACCGATCGGACTCAGTGACCGCGGACAAAGACCTTTTATAAGGACATGGATTGAATCCCTGCTTGAGAGAATGCCAACCCCATCCCCGCCATCATGGTCGTCTCTCCAACTCACAATCCCACGAGATATGCGGAAAGGACGACCCAAAACCAATTATCTTCTTTTTGATTTGTATATAAACATCATTAAAAGTAAATAATGACCTTGGCCAAAGTTCAAACGACGTAAGTTTAATCTCTACATGAGAGAGTTCCACATAGATATTTGGGTGGTGTATACGCTAACAGATCGCTGTCTCCATCGATCTTGCCAAGGCCGTAACACCTATCGGCTCAAAATTATTTTAACTGTTGACTTGGTGGTTTCTACAATGAAGGAAACATTAACAATGTTGTTAAAAGTTTATTTTGTGATTAATTTGTGATTGGAGTTATGTTGTTTGGAATGAAAAAAGACCGAGTTCAAGTGAATGACGACATGCCATGATGATTTCTACCTTCTAAACGTAAACTTCGTGGATCGCCATATGCAGATTCGCCACAGACCCACGATGTTTCTATACGTGAACGTACCCGTTTGTTTGCGAACGGGTACGTTTTTCATGGAAGTCCTTCACGAACTTGCTGTCCATGTCTGACGTGCGACTGAAGGTGCTACAGGAATGTGGAATTTATTGGTTTCATGCTTTAGCATTCGCCGTGTCTGCATTGCCTGTTTGCTTCTGGCCTCCCCCCCCCCCCCCCCCCCCCCCGTATCTCACGAGTACTAATAATATTAAGAGCAATAATAATTGTAGCATCAATTGGCAATAATAATAACAAACATATCCAGGAACATTGTAGTGCATTAAAACATATCCCCGCAAGTACAAGATAAATCTGGGAGTTTCATTTAAGATGAAACACCCCTCATTGAAGGTCATGACTATCTAAAACCTATACCATACTATTTACAGAGCATTGGTGCTGCTGCAACAGTTTCTAGGCAAGGATTATACAGGGTGTTCCAAAAAGCCACAGATAACATTGGTTGTTAATATATTTAGAACCACAAATGATATGATACACTTTGATTTATATGATACAGAAACTCATAAGGTTTTGTGCTAACCATCAATACACTTCAATGTGAGCTCAGTTTGTCGGGCACAGGACATCAAGGCAGTTATTGCCATGTTCGGCTCAGCATTGTTGCATCCACCAGTGCGTATGCAGCTGTGATCCGAAAACGAAGATCCTTCAGGTTTGCCACCATGGTATTGTGGACAACATATTTGACAAATACCCATAGAAAAATATCAAAGGGGGGGGGGGGGGGGGGGAGGGGGGATATGTCTGGTGATCATGAGCGCCAATTGGTTGGTTCCTCTCGGCCAATCCAGCGACCTATAATTTTTTCATGCAGGACGGCTTGAACGACTAAGGCCCAATCTGGGGGAGCGCCGTCCTGTTGAAAAATGATATCGGGTTGCAGGTCTTCAATCTGTGAGAAGGTGAATCCGTCCAACATGTTCATGTAAATTGATGAGGTCACTGTATCCTCTGCAAAGAAAGCGGACCCATCAAGCGGTCATGGAGAAGGCCGCACCACGCATTGACCTTTGGTCTGTCGCGTATGTGTTCAATGACCACGTGGTGGTTTTAGAGCCCCAGATCTTCACACTGTGCTGGTTGACCTTCCCCGATACATGAAAGCAAGCTTCGTCTGTGAACATGACCTTTTTCAGGTAATCTTGGTCATCCACTATGAGACTGAGCATTTCCAAGGCAAAGGCCATGCGTTTGGATCTATCATTTGGTTTGAGTTCCTGCAGAATCTGCATCTTATAGGCATAAAGGTTCAGTCTTTTATACAAAACCTTGTGTACAGTGGTGGTTGGTAGTCCCAGCTCTCTAGATGTGCATCGGATTGATTTTCTGGGACTTTGTTGAAATGATTCACGTACTGTTCAACGTCTGCTGCACTTGTGCTTGGTCGACCTGTACTTTTCTGTTTCTGACAACTTCCAGTCTCCTTAAACCTGTTCTTCCACTCTCTGATGCTAGTCTGCGATGGCGGATTCCTTCCATATCTTGTACGAAAATTACGCTGAAGTTGTGTGTCGGACCTCGTCTCGATGAACCATTCGACGCACTGAGCTTTCTCCCATGGAGTCACCATTTTCTTTTACATTAAACCACCAGACCCGAAAATAAATAAAACTTTATGAGTCTCTGTATCATATAAACCAAAGGGTATCATTGTATCAATTGTTGTACGAAATATATTAACAACCAAAGTTGTCCAGGTCTTTTTGGCATGTACCATTTAAAACAAACGTCTTTGGAATGACTCGGCCGGGATTTGAACCGGACTCAGAGCGGATGCTTGAACCATTACGCCACCCAGTCTGGTTGATGACGTCACCAGATTCGTGACCAGACACCAGGCTTTAAAAAGAGCAATGATAGCGACGGTGCCATAGTTCTCGAATCTAGATACTAGACGCCTAGATATCAGATATAATCGTCCCGAGAAATGTCACCTTTTAATTCAATACACAAATATGCGTAATGAGATAAAGCATTTCCTTACTAATTTATACATACCCAACACTCATTTATTGAAAAATAAAAAGGCGAATCTTGGACAAGGAGTAGTCTTGCTCCGAGAACGTTTTGAACGGATTTGTGACTTGAATTTAAAATTTGTGACGTTTTGAACGGATTTGTGATTTGAATTTAAAATTTGTGACGTTTGAACGGACTTGACTTGAATTGGAGATTTGTGACGTTTTGAACGGATTTGTGACGAATTGGAGATGCGTGACGTTTTGAACGGAATTGTGACTTGAATTGGGGATTCGTGACGTTTTGAACGGATTTGTGACTTGAATTGGAGATTCGTGACGTTTTGAACGGATCTGTGACTTGAATTGGAGATTTGTGACGTTTTGAACGGATTTGTGACTTGAATTGGAGATTTGTGACGTTTTGAACGGATTTGTGACCTGAATTGGAGATTCGTGACGTTTTGAACGGATTTGTGAGTTGAATTGGAGATTCGTGACGTTTTGAACGGATTTGTGAGTTGAATTGGAGATTCGTGAGGTTTTGATCGGATTTGTGACTTGAATTGGAGGTTCATGAAGTTTTGAACGGATTTATGACTTAAAGGAGATTTGTGACGTTTTGAACGGATTTATGACTTGAATTGGAGATTTGTGACGTTTTGAACGGATTTGAAATTGAGACTCGTTAATGATGTCACATTCACCCGCGACTGACTGTAGGAGGTGCAGGAACTACATTCTTTATATGGTGGTGACAATGAAAATATGGGGGGAAGGGGTGGATGTTGAATTCCTATGTGAGGAAATTGATTATAACCAGACGATGTTGAAGTCCAGCTTTTTGATTGCTGTTCAGTACAAGGCCAAATGGAGATGTTCCCTCAAGTTAATTATTTCATTGGTTGTAAGCCCACTTTGGCAGCTCCAGTTGGCACGCCAAGTGGCACGCCAGTTTAACGTTCTTCAGAGGGATGGCACACACATTCATGAACTCCCCCCCCCCCCCCTGCCTGTCACCCCCAAGGCGAGTGTGTGTACATCTAGGCCTTCCTGTCAGCCCTCAAGTACAGTGAATCTGACTATAAATTTGATACCGGCCTGGTACTGTGTAGGTAGGGACTTGAATCCTAAATAAAAATGTTGGCCTGGCATTTGAGCCGCCCCCTCTACAATCTCTTTTGGCCTTTGGGCCTCAAAATTTGCCAAGTGAGATCACTTTTCATTAATTAATGACCAGGTGTTGAACCAGAAGATAACTTTCATGGTTGACCCAGAAGGGTTAGGATGTTGACCAGATGTTGACCCAGAAGATTGAAGACACCACCAATCTTTGTTCTTCTAGTGAGACCACGTTTCATTAACTAGAACAGTACTCGTAGTCTCGCCTCGCGAATCAATTCTGAACAAAAATACGATCGTAAACTGAAAACGCTGCTATTATGGCGCACTGCTGTTATAGCCCATATACAGTCACGTGAAAAAGTAAGTACACCACATGTAAAGTTTTGACTTTTTCAACATATTTCAACATACAGCTGTTTGATCTTTATTTCAACAATATTGACAGATAAAGGTGATGTAATATAACAAATATCATGAGACTTTTAAATTTTGTAGTCCATTGTATCATTTAAA
The DNA here is from genome assembly GCF_964187855.1 of Myxine glutinosa. NCBI lineage: Eukaryota > Metazoa > Chordata > Myxini > Myxiniformes > Myxinidae > Myxine > Myxine glutinosa. The sequence continues at coordinate 44,466,991 of NC_136266.1, read as the reverse complement.
TAAACAGAAATGCAAATTTCGCATGTGGAAAAAGTAAGTACACCCTTACATTTATCACGACTTCAAATACCTAAAATTAGAATCGGGTGCACCAGCTCAGGTGCAAATGATTAGAGCATCGTTAGAGAGGATCTTGGAGGAACCTGTCTTATTTAAACCTCAGACATTTAGTTTGGTTTGCTCTTCGTTGGTGAAGTGTGCGGCGTCACCATGCCTAGATCAAAAGAGCTCTCTGAGGCCTTCAGAAAGAAGGTTAGAGATGCCTCCGAGTCTGGGAAGGGATTTAAAAAGATCTCCAAACAATTTCAAATCAATCATTCGACTGTCCGGAAGATCATCTACAAGTGGAGAAGATTCCAAACAACTGCCAACTTGTTCAGGCCAGGCCGCCCCAGCAAGTTCAGCCAGAGAGCAGACCGCAAGATGCTGAAAGAAGTCTCGAAGAACCCCAGAATGTCATCATGGGACCTACAGGAAACCTTTGATGTCCAGAAAGAACATCAGGGCAAGACTAAAGTTTGCCAATGAACACCTAGGCAAAGACAAGCACTTCTGGAACAATGTGCTCTGGACAGATGAGTCAAAGGTAGAGCTATTTGGCCACCGTAGCAGAAGACATGTTTGGCGAAAACCAAAGACAGCATTTGACCACAAGAACCTGATACCAACTGTAAAGCATGGTGGTGGATATATTATGGTTTGGGGCAGCTTTGCTGCATCAGGGCCTGGGCAGCTCACCATCATAGAATCCACTATGAATTCTTCATTGTACCAGAGGGTGCTTGAGGATAATGTGAGGCCATCTGTCGAAAAATTGAAGCTCAACCAAAGGTTGACCTTGCAACATGACAATGACCCTAAACATACCAGTAAATCCACCAAGGAATGGCGGAAAAGAAAGAAATGGAGGGTTCTAGAATGGCCAAGTCAAAGCCCGGATCTAAATCCCATCGAGATGTTGTGGGGGGATTTGAAACGAGCTGTGCATGCAAGAAACCCCTCAAACATCGCACAGCTGAGAGAATTCTGCATGGGGGAGTGGGCAAAAATTTCTCCCAGTCGATGTCAGAGACTGGTAGACAGTTATAAGAAATGCCGACTTGAGGTTGTTTCTGCCAAAGGGTGCAATACCACCTATGAGAGCCAAGGTTGTACTTACTTTTTGCACATGTGAAATTTGCATTTATGTTTATTTAAATTATACAATGGACGACAAATGTAAATGTTTCATGATATTTGTTATATTTTATCACCTTTGTCTATCAATATTGTTGAAATGAAGATCAAATAGCTGTATGTTGAAATATGTTGAAAAAGTCAAAACTTTACATGGGGCGTACTTACTTTCTCACATGACTGTACCTGTATCATCCATGCACCCTATTATATCGCATGGTTTCTTGGCATGGGTTATGTGCATCATAAATTTAATTCTTTCCTCACATTGGGTCATCAATCAGATATATGAAGCTTCAGAGTTTTCTGATGAAGATTTCAATTCAACCAATTATGGCTGGAATGCAACTTTACCAATGACGTAATCATTACCACCCGATATACCCCATGGGGAGTTGATGATGTATGCCAGATTTCAAAAAAATTCGTAGTGTTTTTTTTACTTTATACGACATATATATTTTTATACAGAGTCGAGGCTCATGTAAGAGCAATCACATTAAACACAAAAACATAAACTGACACATAAAACATAATAAAGGGAACGCGAGACAAGAGGAGGAAAATGACGTCAAAGCACATCACACAGTACAGAACAGGGACATTGGTAGATCTGTGGAAGGGAGAGAGCAGGGGTTTGGGAGGGAGGGGGAGGGGGGTACACGGTATAAAACAAATGGACGCTACTAGGAATTTCAGGAAAGAAGTCGGAGATTGAAGATCTTGTGCGTCCTGTAGGAATATTTGGGAGACAGAGCAGGGGAAGCTAGGCCGTAGAGGAGTCGGTGGGAGACAGAAAGACCACCAACCTGCCTGCGGTGAGAGAGTGAAAGGTCCTCAGCATCAGCTTCATCACGGGAGATTCCAATGGGTTAGAAGAAAATGATGTCCAATTTTTTTCCTTTAATCCAATATAGCTGCCATACCTACGATGCCATACCATGTGACCTATGACGTCAGAGTGCACAATACAATATTCTCCATGGGGGAGGGGGGGGGGTTGTGGGGGGTCCCTCCTATGTTTAAAGTTTCGCATCGATCAGACAAGTGTTTGCAGAGAAAACCATTTTTAAAACAACAATACATAGATGCGGACACACACACACATAGACAGACATGCAGACAGAGGCATTGCAACAGTCTCACATCCCCATTCGGGGCGAGACTAATAATTAGCGACGAGGTGCTGACCCAGAAAATAACTCACAAGACCAGGTGTTGACACAGGTGGTAACTGAGTGGCTCATTTTTAACGTGACCAGTTGTTGACCCTTGTTTATAGGTAGGTGACACATTTCTGTACATTTGTACTCATAATCACAAGGTGCTGGAGTTTCCAAGCACAATATGGCATTCCTTTGAATGCGATGAGATGAGCTAGGAACATAATTGCTCATTTGGCAGTTTTCTCAACATCGAGTTGTCTTGTCATGTTTCTCTGACTTGTGAAGTCTTTGCCGTTAACGGGATTGAGATTTAATCAAAACTGTCGTTCAGTTACAGCGCCAGCAGGTGGCACGACATCTCAGAGTACCTTCAGAGGGTGATCAAATTCATGTTTCTGCTTTATATAATCTGGCAATATCTTTTGAAAAGAGTAGATCGTTGTATGCTGGAAGCTGTGGCCAAATTCCTTATTTGGGATTGGATGTATAAAATAGCACAACAGATGGGGGTACTGGGATGTGGGTTACGACGGGGTGCACTAAATGGCCCACTCATGTTTCTCGGATATTCCTTGTGTTACAATTTTCTGTTGATTTAAAATGACCTTGGAAGATATTGTGGGGTGAAGTGGGGGGTAAGGGTGGTTTGTTACTTGGATATGACCTTGAATCTAACTCATGGGGGAGATCTGTTACCCATTTTCCACATTACCCGGGGCATGTCTCACTGAGTTTCATTTTGCATTTTTGGGCTGGCTGGCTTTATTCCCACAAAATCCGTTAATTTATCTGAACTACAAATATTCGATTTTGGTGTAAGGTGTATTTCTTTTTGCCTTTCTTGTACCATCTAATTGGTGAGTCCCTGCATCATGAATGCACGAACTGTTGTGCGACCACCACACTTTCACACAAATTGATGTGTCAGTATTTTACTTGTGCCATTGTAGGGAAAATTTGTCGATTTCACTCAATACTTCTTGAAAGATCTAACAGACATTAACTTTCCTCTGAAATTACTCCATATTTTACTCTAACTCAGTTTTTGTTGGTTATTACTGTTCGTTGTAGTGTTATAGAATGACAACTAAGTTCTGTACTGTTTGTCCTTTATATGAAGGAAGGACCGTGTGCTCACCTGTGCTATGGATGTGGTGATTTACAAAACTTTTAAAACTATAGAGTTCATAGAACATGATATCCTGCACAGTGTTTGAGTATATACACTTCAATTTTAATAAAACAATGATTTTAAAGATTGTTCAAAAATCCAGGAATTTATCGCTGCTGAAGCAGTCTTATTCACTACCCTTGTACACGCAGTTTAGGAGATGCGGATTTATTGATCACCATAGAATGCAACATCAATCGGCATCGCAAATAGCCATATTGGCAGCCTCTTATTCACCCCGATATTGCACCCTCTCACATGCCATGTGCTTTCATGCTATATTGATTGGTTAATTTATTGATCATGTAAAATAGCACGAAATTCATCTTCCCAGTCATTTTGTACAATAAATCCAATAAACAATATATGCATTTTTTGCAATAAACAATAAATGCATTCCATGTGGCACTTGAATACCTTTGATTAAACCATTCACATCCACTTCCATAAACAATTTGTTTAAAATAAGCAAGGAATTTTTAAACAGCTGTCACATGAAATAATACAAACTTCAATATATAAAACAAAAAACAAAGAAATATATTGAAAAACAGCATTACACACACACACACACACACATATATATATATATGTATATATATTGTTGCAGATCCGCCACCGGCCTTCTCCCCTTACCAAGGGGAGATTAGTCCCCTTGTCTTTGACTGACCAGCGCGACCCGGGACGTAGGACGTCCTTTCCAGACAGCGCGAAATAGGGTGTTAGGACCAAATTCGCTATTACCTAAATACTCGCGCTGCCCTGAAGCGAGGAGATAAGCCCCGCACAAACCACGTGTGTTGATACGCCGAGCGGTTGCGTACACTCGATCCGCGCCGTTATCACTTACTAGACCCCGATTCAAGCGGTTCCTATTAGTACCACGCTTAGTCAATGGAGAAATCACAAAGGCGATCGAATTTGGAAGCAAAGGAATAACAGGTTTAATTATTATTATTTACAATGTACAATGGTTCAAGAGCAGAGACACAGAGCAAATCCTTAAAACAGTCTTATACTTAATCCCCAAGGACACGGGCCCGTCTCACACACACACTCACACGGGGATTGCAGATGGCAAGACGATGTTCACCAGCTCGTCCAGGGATGGCTTCCGTGCAGCTCTCTCTCCGGTCCCCGGCACGTCCCTTGGAGTAGGTGAAGACAGGAGCTCTCCGCGTGTCGTCTGGACGGAGCGAGTTATCACGGGGCAAATTGGTAGGGAGCGGACTTCGACGCGGCTGGCGGTTATTCACTTGCGGCTATAGCCGCGCTTACTCGCGTGGGTGAAAAGCGCTATTCGCGTTCCCGGCGCGTCTGGCTGCAACTGCGTACGTGTACCGCCAACGCTTCTCCTTCTTCCCCTGGGCGCGCACGTTATACTGCGAGGTTATAGTTCACAATGGCGTCTCCACTGAACAAGTCCTTCTGATCCTCTTGCATCAAAGTCCTGCGGATAAGTCCTTTCTCTCAAGCTCCCTCTCTGTAAGTCCGTTCACAACGAGCAAACCCCCTCAAGTCCTATATCTCTCTCTCCTCTGCGAGTCCTCTCGAGGGCTTTGCACAGCGCGTTATATAGGCACGCCCCGCGAACCTTCTCAAACTCACCAGACGTGCCTCACCACGCCCTCTCGCGCCATGCCGCTAGAGCCCTGACTGGCTGGTGGCTCTTACCATCTCCCGCTGCCGCTCCCCAGCCTCAACGCCGGCCCCACCCTTTTTAGGCCTACCTCGTGTTACTCGACTAGTGGGCAGCCAATGCTTAACAAACTGGATCGAGGCTAGGGTGGCTGGGAAATTGGTGGCAAGTAAAGCCTATTTTCTGTCTTTACACAACGCAGGCACTAAGCGGGGAGATGGCCTATTCTTACACATACTAAGACATAACTATACTACAAATGGGCCTATGTTGCTCGTGTGACTAACTATGGGGCCAACTCTTTAACCTTTAATGACTTTAATGTGCCAATCTCAAAACCGTAGCACTGCCCCCCTCCCTTGCCAGACTCGTCCCCGAGTCGAACCCACACAAGTGAGAACGACCGGTTTTGAGAAAGGTTTGGGACTAGTTTTAAAATTACATGTGACACTTTCATGTGGCTCCCCTCTAACATTTAATCCAACTCCCTGTATGTGACAGTTCTACAACACTAGATATGTCCCACCTACTGCGTTGTGTAACTAACTAACAGACTCACACCCACAGCTAACAGAATTGCGGAATTGTTTTGAAACTACACATAAAGCCAGTGGGTAGCATCTTATTTACAATTACAAACCCTAATTATTTACATCTCTATAACCCAGGACCTGTTCTTTTTTTGAAAGAAGTTTGGAGGGGAGAAAAAAACAATGCACCAATGCACCAATACACATTTCACAAAAAGGTTTACATTTCAAATGTCATATTTGCTGCTTGGCTGCATATTCTTGCTTCCTGCTTCATCTTCAGTGTGCAAAAAAAAAAAAAACCTAAAGGTCTTCTTTCCTGGCTCACCAGAATACAATGTACAAACCGTGTCCGTTTTTATTGCCAGCAGGGCCAATCTCATGTGGTCCAACTGCGTGACATTGACGCCACTTAAAACCAGTGGTCAAGGTGCAAGGCAAGTTTGCAGCAAATGACTGCTCAGCAAAAAGGCAAGGCCACAGAACGTGTGGTCCATAAGGTGTATTGTGGTGCAGCAAAATGCAGCAGGGGTGCCGCACAAGTATAGCCAGTTGCAGCTGCACAGTTCAGTGTTCCTGCACACTCCCCTCCAAAATGGGTCCATGGGTGGGGAGGAGAGACAAAGCACAGTTAGCAAAGGAAAGGACACAAAGGTACACATCAATACTAGGCAATGCAACATGAGGAGCGAGCAAAGCAAGCTCGTCCCTAACCGTTCGTACCCCCTCCCCCCACCCCCATGTCAGCCTACACTACCCTTGCCCTTCCCTGTATTTACACTTTACAAATTCGCCACTACGTCCTGTCTCCCATATCCCCCTCTACTCCGAATTCGTTTTCCAATCACTCCCAAGAAGGAAGAGATTGAATTACACACAATGTCAAATCACGTCGAGATGCGTCTCACTTACTCAACAGTTTACAAAACCAGGTGTGGAGTTCCGTCTCCTTGGTGAGTGGATGTGGACGGTGCGAAGAGATTCCTCATCCTAACTATACTCTAATAACATTAACTCGGTTACACTACCCGGGGTCATGCCCTGCCAATTGGCATCTTTAAACTATGTGGTTCTAAAAATCAATTCCCATTGACCCACCCTGTGGTGCCCTCCAATTTGGGTCTCACTCCCCAATTTTTCACTACTGTGCCTTTGCACAATTTCGGGGCTGGGTCGCGTGGCTCCACTAGCAGGTCCAACTACCTGCGCACCTTCGCCACTGAAGTCGCCACCCGAGCTTACTTTGCTCCTTGCGACTACCCTAAATCGGGGAAGGCCCCTCCTGGCTCTTTCACTCCTCTGATGTCCTCTCTGGCATTGGGCTTCCCGGGTCCTTCTTCTGGATCCTCGGGCCCCACTGAACACTACTCTGACTGGCTCCCAGAGCCTACCTGCGGCCTCACATGGCTGACAGACTACCAGTTGCGGAGTGCCCCAATAGCAATACGCACCAACAAAGCCCACATGCCCAGCCATTTCCACAGACTCATGCACCCATCCAAGCACTTCATTGCCACCACCTGCACCACAGGTGTCAATATCCAAACAATTTACCTAAGCCCTCTACCTGACTTTAAACTACCCTCCCCGGGTATTCGTGAAGGGGTCCATCTCCCCCAATTCACTCCTTCGCACCATGCATGCCACACCTTTTGATCCCGCACCAAACATTCCACACCATTTATTCCACACCATTTATTCCACACACCAAGTCCTCTTGCACACCTTTTGTGCTCACATTCCTTTTTCTCACTTGCACACCATGCAAGTCAATTCACTCAACACAACTCCATATTTCCTCAATACACCACTCATACACCACCTCTGGTCATCCCCGACCAATTCCTCATTTGCGCCTCAATATCAAGCTCCTCCTCACACACAATTTCATTCAAATCCTCATTTGTGCCTCAATCTCAAGCTCATCCACACACAGTGATTCTCATTTACAGAGCTCCTTTTCAACATATTTCAACATACAGCTATTTGATCTTCATTTCAACAATATTGATCAATAAAGGTGATATAATATAACAAATATCATGAAACATTTACATTTTGTAGTCCATTGTATAATTTAAATAAACATGAATGCAAATTTCACATGTGGAAAAAGTAAGGACACCACTACATTTATCACTACTTCAAATACCTAAAATTAGAACCAGGTGCACCAGCTCAGGTGCAAATGATGAGAACATCGTCAGAGAGGATCTTGGAGGAACCTGTCTTATTTAAACCTCAGACATTTAGTTTGGTTTGCTCTTTGTTGTTGAAGTGTGTGGCGTCACCATGCCGAGATTGAAAGAGCTCTCTGAGGCCTTCAGAAAGAAGGTTATAGATGCCTACGAGTCTGGGAAGGGATTTAAAAAGATCTCCAAACAATTTGAAATCAATCATTCGACTGTCCAGAAGATCATCTACAAGTGGAGAAGATTCCAAACAACTGCCAACTTGTTCAAGCCAGGCCGCCCCAGCAAGTTCAGCCCATGGGCAGACCGCAAGATGCTGAAAGAAGTCTCTCAGAACCCCAGAATGTCATAACGGGACCTACAGGTAGCTCTTGCCACTGTTGATGTCAAAGTACACGAGTCTACCATTGGAAAGAAGCTGCACAAATTTGATCTACATGGGAGGTGTGCCAGGAGGAAACCTTTGCTGTCCAGAAAGAACATCAGGGCAAGACTAAAGTTTGCCAATGAACACCTCGGCAAACACCAGCACTTCTGGAACAATGTGCTCTGGACAGATGAGTCAAAGGTAGAGCTATTTGGCCACAGTACCAGAACACATGTTTGGCGAAAACTAAAGACAGCATTTGACCACAAGAACCTGATACCAACTGTAAAGCATGGTGGTGGAAATATTATGGTTTGGGGCAGCTTTGCTGCATCAGGGCCTGGGCAGCTCACCATCATATAAGCCACTATGAATTCTTACCACAGAGGGTGCTTGAGGATAATGTGAGGCCATCTGTCAGAAAGTTGAAGCTCAACTGAAGGTGGACCTTGCAACATGACAATGACCCTAAACATACCAGTAAATCCACCAAGTAATGGCTGAAAAGAAAGAAATGGAGGGTTCTGGATGGCCAAGTCAAAGCCCGGATCTAAATCCCATCGAGATGTTGTGCGGGGATTTGAAACGAGCTGTGCATGCAAGAAACCCCTCAAACATCGCACAGCTGAAAGAATTCTGCATGGAGGAGTGGGCAAAATTTTCTCCCAGTCGATGTCAGAGACTGGTAAACAGTTATAAGAAACGCCTACTTGAGGTTGTTTCTGCCAAAGGGGGCAATACCACCGATTAGAGCCAAGGATGTACTTACTTTTTCCACATGCGAAATTTGCATTTATGTTTATTTAAATTATACAGTGGACTACAAAATGTAAATGTTTCATGATATTTGTTGTATTACATCACCATTATCTCTCAATATTGTTGAAATGAAGATCAAATGGCTGTATGTTGAAATATGTTGAAAACGTCAAAACGTTTTTACTTACTTTCTCACGTGACTGTATATATATATTGTTGCGGATCCCGGGTCTGTCGATGTACTAAGGGGGGGTTTATGACCCAGTTTCCCCTCAGACCCCGAGTCCACAGGCCGCCACTAAACTCGTGGTCGACAGGGTTGCGAAGCAACTTCAATTGCCAGTCTCCCCGCCACATGCCGAAGGGTTGCTGGTCACTGAACCCAAATACCTTCGAGACACGCGGCCAGAAAGACCAGGTATTGAACCCTCGCGTTCCCACACCTTATGGTGTGCCGAGCGGATCGCATGGTGTGGGTCACGGCGTTATCTTCCGTGATTGATGGGCCTGATTGACTCATCAAATTCGGTTTCGGACGATGCTAGGCCAATTAAGGAAAAGACGATATGAACAGGTTTGAAAATAACAAAATGTACAGCCTTTTATTTACAAGGCACAGAAAAAGAGATGAGAGGCAGTCTTAACAATCCTTACCTAACCTAATCCCAACAGGCGCCTTCACACACACACAGGGAATGAAGCACACCGGTTACTTTTGTACCGGGAAACGTGCAGACGATGACTTGGTCTGGCAGTTCCCGTGCGCAGCTCATGGCCGTTCAGGACGCGCAGTTTGAAGGTACGCACGAATTACGATCCAGCACGTCAGACAGCGAGTTTCAAGATGAACGCCGAGAGAGAGCTCGAATGACGATGGGCACAGACCTTTATCGGGTGGAATGTTCTTCTAGTAGGTTCCACGGCCTCCCATTGACCGAGGTTGGTCACGTGCGGTCATTCAGCCCTGCCTCCGGAAGGTTTCATTCCTCCTTCCCTCTTCCATTCGGGAGGTTTTACAACCCACCATTGGTCGCCTGCCGGTTACGTGTCCACGACATCTCATTGGTCGCTCGCTGGTGACGTAGGTTCGACCTGATTGGTTGCCTGCACCAGACGTCAACTGTCATTGGCCGCTTGTTGGTCACATGGCCTGTTCTTTTAGCCACGCCTTCCTGCACATGAAAACGTCTTCCCTCAACCACACGGAGGTGTGAAATCCTGCCTAACTCAAAACATATTGGTGTGGATTACTAAACATTGGGAGGGGAGCTAATCTTTACATTTAATAAGAAACAACTAACTACTGCAAGCTACATGTTGTCGTGTAATTAACTATAGGGAGTTTGCCTTTATTGCAAAACCGCAACAATATATATATATATATATATGTACATACATACGTACATACATACATACATACATATATATATATATATATATATATATATAATTTCAAAACACACCTAGTCACAAGTGTGCCTCACTGACCGGGTCCTCAGTCAAGGTCCTCAGCATCATCCCGTTTCGGCCCTTCAACCTCGATACGGTCAGCTAAGGTAGGCCAGCAGGGACACAAACGCCTCCACATGCAGCAGCTACACCCGGATGCGTACATACCCCCACCCCCAGCCAGTGAGAACACAGACTACAACAACAAAACCGCCTCAACTCCCAGAATCAACGGCCCCTCATCCACTCACTCACTCACCAAAAAAAACAAAAAAAACAACCACCATCCACCCTTACCACATGCACCACTCAAACAAAAACACAATCGTGCAAAAGCACGCCTATGTTTAATTATGACGATGTTAAAGCACACGCAGCAATCATGCCTCACCCTTCAGATTGACACTGCACACCCAACGACATCACAACTTACATCGATGTTTAGACTTCAATTTTTAATGGAATATGTGAAAACTAGTTCCACGGAAATATATTATTTATATTTGTAAATGTTGTATCGTATAATTTATTTAACCAACTATGGATGCTGTGTCAGACCGCTTACCATCATCTGAGAATATTTACCGAGTTTCAAGATGGAAAGCAAACTTGTAGCTGATCAGGTGAAGATAATGACAAGAAGATATTATCAAAACACACACACAAGATATATAAACAAGGAAACTCTTCACTATTCAAAATGTTCCACAAATATCAATGCATCGTGCGAATGTACGTACCAGCCGAGGCGAGAAGGAGGTATAGCGGCCTGATGGAGCTTAACCAAATGCATTTGCAGGGGGGCTAACCACAGAGCGACAACTCTACGATTGACTGAGTACGTGAAAAGTTCAACAGACTACCGAATCTAATTTGTATGTAAACATGAACACAACAAACCAGAAAAGGTATCTCTCACTCACCTTCCAATTTTTTTTCCAAATACCGGTGCAAATAGAAACAGAAACAAACACCAAACAGAAACAGCAACAGATACAGCCCCAGCCATTGCAAAAACAAAATAAAAATATAATGCAAAAAGGAATTACAAATGTTAATGATTATGTCATAGGAACATTGGTCTTGTGAGAGATTCTGCTGTCGAAAGTCCTAAGAAATCCCACTGTCAGTGTTCCTGAGAACTGGCGATCTCAGCCTCATCTGTGTGACACATTCTCACTTCTGAACTCCAGCGTTACCTCTACATCATATATGTAAGGCAAAAACTAACTCTGAATGACATGGCAAGACGAGTAACAATGTGCGATTGGTTCATTGACCAAATGGAAAGGTACCCAAATTGGATCAACTGCTTGGGCTTCAGTGATGAAGGGCACTTCCATTTGAATGGGGCTATCAACAATCACACCATCTTCTGGGGTGCAGAGCCTCCTGAGGAGGTGTCTCAGATGCCCACTTCCATTTTAATAGGGCTATCAACAATCACACCATATTCTGGGATGCAGACCCTCCTGAGGAGGTGTCTCAGATGTCCACTTCCATTTGAATGGGGCTATCAACAATCACACCATCTTCTGGGGTGCAGAGCCTCCTGAGGAGGTGTCTCAGATGCCCACTTCCATTTGAATAAGGCTATCAACAATCACACCATCTTCTGGGGTGCAGAGCCTCCTGAAGAGGTGTCTCAGATGCCCACTTCCATTTGAATAGGGCTATCAACAATCACACCATCTTCTGGGGGTGCAGAGCCTCCTGAGGAGGTGTCTCAGATGCCCACTTCCATTTGAATAGGGCTATCAACAATCACACCATCTTCTGGCGTGCAGAGCCTCCTGAGGAGGTGTCTCAGATGCCTCTCAAAGGCCTCAGGTCCACTTGCCTCTGTGCATTGAATGCCAGATGGGGTATGCTGGGACTGTATTGGTTTGAGGACGCCAATAGAAAGACGGTGACAGTCAACGACGAGCACAGTCAACGACGAGCGGTACAGTGAGGTCTTGTACCAATTCCTAATCCTTACTCAAAGGTTTATTATGATAATACGGAGAAGGCAAATTAATAATTTTGTCAAAGGTCAACAAATAAAATCATCAATTTTCATTCAATTGACCTAAGTTCCCCATTTGAGTTTTGTCATAAAACTTTCAGCAAAGCTTCATCTATCTATAATTCCAGTAATCTCTGTCTGTACGTTTGTACGTTTGTACGTCTGTTTGTCTGTGACCGCTGTTTCTCGACAACCACGGGTCTGATATACTTGAAACTTGCCAGGTATATTGCTGGGGACCCGAGGATGTGCCTTTTCAAGGTTTCATATTAATCGGACAATTACTTACCGAGCTATGTCCAAAAAACGATTCAACCAATCAGAGAGCAGCGAACGATCGCGTGTGCCGAACGTGGCGGACACACTCTGCCTCGGATGGCACATTTGAGAGCGTATTCATTTATTTCACGTTTGCAAACTATGTTGGCGTTAAACTATGTTTTAATAAAGTTTTAAAACTAATAAAAACGAATTTGCGATTCATTCGCTTTCCTGCGCGTTTGTGCACGCGATGGCGATTGCTTTACCAAACTCCGGAAGCCGTTCGCTTTGGACCAAACCATTGCATGTAAATAGTGGGGGGGGGGGGTTCTGTGGTCGTTGCGAATGGACCAAACCATTCATGTAAATAGAGGGGGGGGATTGTCACTGTACTCGCAAGCCGTTCGCCGTTCGCTTTGGCGTTGCGAATGAACCAAACCATTTCATGTAAATAGAGGGGGGGGATATAATTTTAGATAGATATATAGTACGGGCATATATATAGTACGGGCATGCCCTAGTTATGGGAATATGGAGAAGGCAAATTAATAACTTGGTCAAAAGGTCAAAGGACTGCGTCACATAAAATCGTCAATTTTCATCCGATTGATCTGAAATTTTAATAACATGCGTATTGGGCCACTCAATCATTGGTTCACCAATCAAAAGCCAGAAGCTTATTGTTTTCTTTCGATCAAAAGGTCAAAGGTCAAGGTTGCATAATATAATCAATTTTTGTCCAATTGACCTGAAATTTTAATAATTTGCATATTGGGTCACATAATTGGTTCACCAATCAAAAGCTCGAAGCTGATTATTATTTTGCATCTAATAAGTACATGTATTCTAATTCTAATTTTGCACAATTCTACTACATCAATTTTTTGAATTTTGCACAATTCTACTACAATTCTAAGTACATCTAATAAGCATTTTGCATCTAATTCTGTACATGTAGAGCTTAAATGCTTCTAAGATTATTTTTTCATTAGTTTTTTTTCAGTGTAAGAAATGTATTCGCAATTTATTTTAATTGTAATGGGACTTTTCAGTCCCAGCTGAAAATGTCGCTATTGTTAGCGATACAGCTCGATGTCACTATTGTTATGTATAGCCTATTTCAGTCCCAGTATATAACTATTGTTATGTATAGCTTGCAAGTCGTAAAAGTCAGAAATAACCCCCAAAAAAACCCATGGTATCTGTCAATTTTATCCCCCCACTGGAATTATTACAAAATGCACCCTAGTATAGTTGTATGAACTGTATGTATGTATGTGTTTGTATATCTATATTGTTACGGACGCGGTTAAAGATGTTATTTACCGAGCGGTTGGTATTACCGCGACTGAACAGTTCCCCCGATTCTTCCCCAACTCACCCGATTTTCCCAGACGTTGGCCAAATCGCGCTATGCCAAATCAATGATAGAAAGGACACGACGACTGGGAAAGAGGAAACGACGCAAGGGGTACAGTTCTCAAGACCTCCGGAGGAGGGTATAATTACAGTGGTGGAGAAAAGGGGTAGATTACAAGGCAGTGAGGTAAAGACACAGAAAAGATGGGCACTTAATTACCGTCTTATCTTATCCCCAGACAGACCACAGACAAACAGAACAAGGCAGACTTACACAGGGATTGATGGCAGGAAGGGACAGGTAGGTCGATAGCACAAGGTGCACCTTGGCTCGGGGACAGGATAAAGCACGGTCCAGAAGATGCGGGGAGGTCTCACAGCGCTCGGAGGGGACGTCTTTCTTGCTTCAAGCTCAGCGCGCATCTGACGTCACCTCCCTCTCACTGCGCATGCTCAGCGGGGAGTGACATGCCCTCGGCTGGTTGGTTCCGCCCCACTGGGGCCGGTCCGCCGCTTCCATTGGGTGCGGGGGTTACCGGGCTCCGCCCTTGACGAGGAGCTGACAGGGAGCCCCTATTTGGTAACCCCGTCGAGCACATGTTCGATGGCGGCTCGTTGGGAAGGCCTGGTGCCCTCCCAACACCCCCTACCAACCAAGCCGGAGTGAGGACGCGCACTTCCTGCGCTCGTTGTTGTTGTTGTTGAACTGTGAGGAAGAACTACGGGGAGGTATTGGGAGGTCCTAAACTTCCTAACGGTGCCATACAATCACATTCTGGTGCAACGAAGGGTCAGAATTAATGGAAACGAGTCCTTAACTGACATAGACTAAGAATAACTAGCAAGATGTCCTATAGTTGTCTTACATGAGATGCGGTGAACCTGGGCACGACATTTAATGGGGGAAATAGGGGGAGGTCGGGTCTACAGAGTGCTGTTTACAGAAAATGGGACTAGGGAATGGGGGATTGGGGATAGTTGGGAAGTATTGAGGAAATAGGGGAATATTTACAAGCGGATATGGATGGATGCAAATCCCATATCCGCAACACTGCACCCTTCTCTACCTCGGGGCGTCCCGACCCGATAAATTTTTACCTACTTTAGTGTGGCACTCAGATGTAGTTCCCTCTACTATTAACTCAACCCTGAGTGCGACAGTTTTACAGATGTTCACAAATGAGTAAATATGTCCCCCTGCGACGTTGCACCCTTCTCCTAACAGAAACACACCCACAGGATAACCGAATCGCGGAAAGCATCCTCAAACTAAACATACAGCCGGTAGGGAGCATTATTTATACAACACTGATATTTACACTACGATCCAGGACCTGTTCTTTGAGGAACACATGCAGATGTTATGCATAGGGAGAGCACGCATGCCAGCATTGATACACCAACCCACGAGTGCCCTGTGGCCCTACGGCCTTTAATAATGTGCAGAGCACCCCGTCCAAGCACCAAAAGCACCACCCCATTACGCACAGTCAGCACCATCCGGTGCACCAATAAAGTGTTCATAAAAATGCACAATTAAGTGTCCATGGTCACCGGTGGTGTCGCAGCCGGCCGATGTTCTGCCGCTGGTCTTGCCTTCATGGAGTGCACTTGGCCTTCTGGCTTCTTTAGAAATAAAGAAAGGCGCCAACCGCGTCCATTTCTGAATTGTGGCCGTCAGGGGGGCCAACTAAAAGTGGTTCACCTGTATGGCATAGGTGCCACGTTGACCCAGAGGTCCATCCACGGGTGGTGCTTGACCGCAAAAGAACTGCGGTCCATTGTGGGCGGCCACAAAAATTGCGGTCCATGTGGTGTATCGATCCAGGCAGCAAGCAGCGGAAGTACAGGCCCACAACTGCCGAGCCAGCACCTCTCTCTCCTCTCTCTCTGCCCCAAAGCCAGATCCTCGGAGGTGGGAGACAAAAGAAGACAAGTGAGTAAGGTGGTAAGGGCGCAAAAGTGCACGCAATACAAGGTAATGCACACTGGGGGCACATGGGAACCAGGTGAGACAGGTACGTTCCTACCGTACGCCCCCCCCCCCCACCAGGTAACCTACATTGCCCCTCCCTTACCCCTTACTGTATCCACAAAACACAACACTACCCATAAACATCTACTTTACACATCAACAACGTCCCTACTGTCTTCCCCGTTCCTCCCATAAACCAAATTCGTCTTCTCTCCCTCCTAACCAATCAAATTTGCCATTTCCAACTCTCATCAAAATCTGCCATCTCCAACTCAACATCAAAATCTGCCATCACCAATTCATCATCAGTCCCTCCTAAGGAGGGAGAGATGGAATCACCCCAATGTCTCATCCACGTCGTGATGCGTCTCACAAATCCAAACAGCAATTCTCCTTTCCTGCAACACAAAACAAAGAAAACACAGGTGTGGAGTCATCAGCATCACCTCAGGTAAGTGGCTGCGTATGGTGCGACAGGTTCATCAATCCTAACTATTTCCTAAATGACTTTAACAACTTTACATTACCCGGGGTCTTTCCCTGCCAATCCATTGGCCAACTTACACTATGGGTTCTAAAAACCAATTCCCATTGACCAAACTGTGGTGCTTCTCAATTTGGGGTCTCACTCCCCCGATTCATCTCCCGGTGCCCTTGCACAATTTCTGGGCTGGGGCGTGTAGCTCTCCCAGCAGATCTACCCACCTGCACACCTCCACCACTGCAGTTGCCACCCGAGCTTACCTAGCTCCTCACCCTAACCTAACTAACTGGGTAAGGCCCCTCCTGGCTCTGTCACCCCATGGTGCCCTCTGGCACTGGGCTACCCGGGTCCGTCCTCCGGATCCTCGGGCCCCATCCACAACTACCGGCTCCCAGAGCCCACCTGCGGCCTCACCTGGCCGACATCCTCACAGTGGTGGAGTGCCCAAACCAACTACACACACTAACAGGCTACACGCCCAGCCATTTCCACAACACTAATGCACCCATCCAAATATCATTCTTCCACTCGCACCACAGATGCCAATATCCAACCACAATTTACCTATACCCTCTACCTAACACTTACACTACCCGCCCCGGGTATCCGTGATGGGGGTCCACTCTTCCCCCATCCACACCTTCGCACCACGCACACCACTCCGTACCACTTACTCCACCTCTCTCCACACCACTCATTCTCTGCTCCATATATTCCACACACCTGTACTTGCACACCTGTGCTCTCATACTTGGTGCCGCCTGCACCCTTCTCTCCCCCAAGCGCATTCGCGCTGATCCACAACACTCACTACTCACCATGACACTCATCCGCAATGCTCTCTCATTCATCACTTGTACACTCACACACACCTCGGAGCATTGCCTCACCGATGCCTCATTTGAAGCTGCTCACCAGCACTTCCATTCACACTGCATCATCTAAACTACCTGTTGCCCTGCTAACTTAGTGCTCCCCGTCTTCCCTTTAAACTAAGCACATACCACGTCATTATCATCCACCCTAATCTACCTGCGTCCCCACTACAGGTATCAGTCACTACCTGACCTTAACGTTACCTAAGGTCATCTTCTAGGTCCCTATCATTATATCCTAACCCTCCCGGGCTACTTTTCACTGCCAAACCCCATAATCTATAGCGCATTTGCCCCGATTTGTGAGGGATGACAGAGTTGCCATCCCACCACATCGTGCATCTCCCACTACCAATTTTGCACATCAAATTTCAACAAATCAAAAATTTGCCAATCACTACCCATCATCTGCCAATCATTACTGCCAATCATCAAATTTTGCCTTTTTCTAATTTTGGGTCCAAAACACTAACCTCATCACCCGTCTACTTACTAGATCCTCTCGGTGCGCCAATTCACTTCTAAAGCTCGGCTTCGTACAGCCGAGCAATGAATGCGGGTTCTTTGGTGCCGGCGGCTGGATGCGTCCGACACTCGGTGCAGGGAAGGAGGTTTACCCGGGCCGAGATCCCACGCACCATCTCGGCACGGAGCCATCCCATGGCCCGATCTCGACCTGCCGGAATGCCTCAACAAAAAGGGGTCGCCATGACGACCCTTCCTATCGGGCTGCCCGTTCTGCTTAGCGGAGCACGGACGCGGCCGTTCCAAGCACGGCCCGGCGTGGATCGCGTACGGCGGTTCTTTCGAAACCGCCGTGGTTCGGATCCCCGCTGGTCCTCGCGGCACGCAAAGCTGCCCGACGCGCACCGAGGGCCCGATTCGGCTATAAGTCGTTCTAACCTCTAACCCGGTTACCGTCGATGCCTCACCTGCATGCTTACACCCAGCAGCCCGTTCCTTGCTCATACATCCAGCTGTTCCCATGCTCCTCGTCATTGCACCTTCTCTTCCACACCCAGGTACACTCATTCCGCTCACAGACTTGGTCACACACCTGACCACCGAACACCTTGGCACACATTCGTCGCTCGCACACCTCACCAACACACCTCTTCGCGCCCCCTTCTCGGTCACCTCCTCTGTGACAATCACAGGTGTGCTCTCACTCGCACACCCAACCACGTGCCTCACTACCAACTCAAGTGTGCATTCCCACACACGCTCTACCATTCCAGGTGTGCATCCTTCCATTCCAGGTGTACATCCTCTCTCACCTGCCACCACCAACTCACGCTCCGTGTCACTCTTACTACTTTCACCACCACTCTTGACAGCACACTCACCCTTACTCTCGACAGCGCACTCTTTCCTCATGCACCTGTCCGTTACACACCTTTCTCGCGCACCCTCTCCTGTTACATCCTCTGTAACACTCACCACAGGCGTGCATTCTCCCTTTACACCCTCCGTAACACTCACCACAGGCGTGCATTCTCCCTTTACACCCTCCGTAACACTCACCACAGGCGTGCATTCTCCCTTTACACCCTCCGTAACACTCACCACAGGCGTGCATTCTCCCGTTACATCCTCTGTAACACTCCTCACTACGCACTTGCATGTGCTCCCTCACACACGCGCTACGACCGACTCACTCTCGACAGCACACTCACTCCTTGGCGCACACTTTTTCCTCACACACCCCAGAGTCGGACTTTTTCGCACACCTCCTTTTTCGCACACCAGACCTGTCGCACACTTCACCAACGGCCTCTCACGAACACCCGGGTCCATCTCGACCCCCAAGCTTATTAAATCACCTGGCGCATCACACGCATGACCATATTGGTCACCACTTACACCGGGGCCTCTTTCTTTTCGCTTCTCCTCCATCACCTGCGAATCCCTCATCCGGTTAATGAGCACATCATCACGATCCGAACACAGACTTTGGACCAATTCTTTTACTTCCTCTTTTATCTCTTTCTTATCCTCTCTCCGTCGCTTCTTAATTTCGCTCACCCCTTCTTCCACTTCTTCTAATTTCTGCTTCACCTCCTTCATCTCCTCGTGCGCCCCCTTAAGTTCTTTCTCTAACTCCACCTTATTTTTTTCTATGTGCTCCCGCACCTCCCGCTCTTTAACCTCCATCACCTCTACCACCTTGTTCATTTTCCTCGTCAGGTCCTCATGTACCGTCTGACACTCTTTTTTAATTACCCCTACGTCCTTTTTCATCTCCTTCTGTGTTGATTTTAAACCCTCTATTACCGCTGTGTTCTTCTTTACCTGGTCCCCCAACTCCTTTTGTCCCACTGTCAGCTGTTCTACTCCCAGCGTCAACTCCTCTATACCACCTTGCAATTTTACAGTCCCCTTTCTCACCTCCTTCTCCATGCGCTCCTTACAGTGCCTCACCTCCTCGCGCACTCCTCCGACCTCCTCACTCACACCTCTTCTGATCTCCTCTCCCATCACTTGCATCTCCTGCCCAGATGCCACCCTCATCTGCTCCATTTCCTCCCTGTGAGCATCCAATTTAGTTTCTACCCCCATTCTGACCCCCTCTATCTGCTGCCCCATTTGTTTAACTTCCCTTTCCGCTTGGTCCCTCATGTCCCTCAATTTGCCTTCCATACTGTTTTCTAACCCCTCTAACCCCTTTTTCATCCCTTCCATTTGATTCTCTTGAGCGGCCATTCTGTTTTCTACCCCCTTTAACCCATGTTTCACCCCTTCTATCCCATTGTCAAACCCTCTAATTTAGCTTCTAGCCGTTCCCCCATTTCTCCCATTTTGCCCCCCATTTCGCCCCCCAATCGCTCACTATCAGCCCTCGCTCCGTCCCTCATTACTCCCATCATTCTGCTTTCCATTTCTTCGCCATTCTTGTCCATAAGGGCCTTCATTTGTATATAAAAAAGGTTCAAATCCACCAGCGGCGCTGCTACGGTCGTGGGCGCGGTCGCCGTAGCCATCTGCGAGGCGCCATTTTGCGTGCCCGTAACCTCGTGCGTGAGGACGCCATTTTGCGAACCTGCCACCCTCACTGCTTCGCTCTCCTCATGTCCCTCAATTTGGTCCTGGATCGACCCTGCCTCACTCTCCTCTACCGGAACCCAGCCGTCTTGATCTCCCATAGTGCGACTTTCAAAATTTTTTTTTTTTTTTGTAAAACAAAATCAAATTTCGGTGACTTGTAATTTTGAGCGCGTTAAGCGCGCTTCGGGTCTGTATCTCACTCCCTGACACCAATTGTTGCGGACGCGGTTAAAGATGTTATTTACCGAGCGGTTGGTATTACCGCGACCGAACAGTTCCCCCGATTCTTCCCCAACTCACCCGATTTTCCCAGACGTTGGCCAAATCGCGCTATGCCAAATCAATGATAGAAAGGACACGACGACTGGGAAAGAGGAAACGATGCAAGGGGTACAGTTCTCAAGACCTCCGGAGGAGGGTATAATTACAGTGGTGGAGAAAAGGGGTAGATTACAAGGCAGTGAGGTAAAGACACAGAAAAGATGGGCACTTAATTACCGTCTTATCTTATCCCCAGACAGACCACAGACAAACGGAACAAGGCAGACTTACACAGGGATTGATGGCAGGAAGGGACAGGTAGGTCGATAGCACAAGGTGCACCTTGGCTCGGGGACAGGATAAAGCATGGTCCAGAAGATGCGGGGAGGTCTCACAGCGCTCGGAGGGGACGTCTTTCTTGCTTCAAGCTCAGCGCGCATCTGACGTCACCTCCCTCTCACTGCGCATGCTCAGCGGGGAGTGACACGCCCTCGGCTGGTTGGTTCCGCCCCACTGGGGCCGGTCCGCCGCTTCCATTGGGTGCGGGGGTTACCGGGCTCCGCCCTTGACGAGGAGCTGACAGGGAGCCCCTATTTGGTAACCCCGTCGAGCACATGTTCGATGGCGGCTCGTTGGGAAGGCCTGGTGCCCTCCCAACACCCCCTACCAACCAAGCCGGAGTGAGGACGCGCACTTCCTGCGCTCATTGTTGTTGTTGTTGAACTGTGAGGAAGAGCTGCGGGGAGGTATTGGGAGGTCCTAAACTTCCTAACGGTGCCATACAATCACATTCTGGTGCAACGAAGGGTCAGAATTAATGGAAACGAGTCCTTAACTGACATAGACTAAGAATAACTAGCAAGATGTCCTATAGTTGTCTTACATGAGATGCGGTGAACCTGGGCATGACATTTAATGGGGGAAATAGGGGGAGGTCGGGTCTACAGAGTGTTGTTTACAGAAAATGGGACTAGGGAATGGGGGATTGGGGATAGTTGGGAAGTATTGAGGAAATAGGGGAATATTTACAAGCGGATATGGATGGATGCAAATCCCATATCCGCAACAATATTATGTATGTATAGAACTCTTTGGCCTGAATGCAAAGCGCTACTTCTGGTGGAAATAGAGCAAGCTCATCACCCATTTAGTGCCATCCTTACCATGAAGCATGGTGGTGGCAGCATCATGCTATGGAGATGCTTTTCAGTGGCAGAGACTGGGGGACTTGTAAAGAAAGAGGGAACAATGAATGAAGCCAAATACAGGCAAATATTTGAGGAGAACCTGCTTCAGAGTGCAAAAGACCTTAGACTATGGTGAAGATTTACGATCCAACAGGACAATGACCCCAAGATTGCAGTCAAAGCAACACTGGAATGGTTCAGAACAATAATGTGAAAGTCATTGAGTGGCCCAGCCAAAGCCCAGACTTGAATCCCATTGATTAATCTGTGGAAAGAGATGAAGATTGCTGTTCACTGACACTCCCCATAAAGCTTGATAGAGCTTGAGCAAATCTGCAGGGAAGAATGGGAGAAACTCCACAAATCCAGATGTGCAAAGCTGATACTGACATACCCAAAAAGACTTGAAGCTGTAATCACTGCCAAAGTTGCTTCTACAAAGTATTGACTCAGGGAGTTGAATATTTATGTTAATTACATATTTTTGTATTTCATTTTAAATTGTTTTGTAAAAATGTCTCAAAAAAAATAAAGTTCCACTTTGGCATTATAAGGTATTATGTGTCGATCAGTGACAAAAAATATCAATTTGATCCATTTTAAATTCAGGCTGTAACACAACAAAATATTTAAGAAGTCAAGGGGTGTGAATACTTTCTGAAGCCACTGTATATATGTATGCATGAGTATTGAGTATGTCTTTTTTTTTTTCTTCTTTTTTTTTCTTTTTTTGTATACTGAATCGAGGCTCGTGAAAGAGCTAACATTTATTTCACAAACAAACAAACAAAACAAACCAGACAAACAAAATATACAAAAAGAGGGAGCGGAAGACAAGATGGGGAGAGAAGGGGAAGCACACAACCACAACATTTGAGAGCAGGGAGAAGTGTGGGAGAGAGAGGGCTTGGGGGCAGGAGGCGTGGGAGGGGGAGGGGGGGGGGCTCTGAATGTATGACTGTATATGTCTGTATATGTATGTACTGTATATGTGTTTGTATGTATGACTATGTATGTATATATGTATGTTTGAGTATGTATGTATGTGTGTACATATGTATGCACATATGTGTGTACATAAGAATGATCTACAATTATGTCCCTATTTTAAATATAGAAA
Source organism: Myxine glutinosa (assembly GCF_964187855.1). Taxonomy (NCBI): domain Eukaryota; kingdom Metazoa; phylum Chordata; class Myxini; order Myxiniformes; family Myxinidae; genus Myxine; species Myxine glutinosa. The sequence continues at coordinate 44,443,967 of NC_136266.1, read as the reverse complement.
TACTGTCTTTTATTTTCCATAGAGCATTACCGTTTGTTTTTTTTTGGTTTGAAAGCTTGTTTATTGCCATTAATGTTACTTTTCTTTGCATTCATATTGAACCATTATGGCTGGGAGATTTGCTGCACGTTATGAGGGTTGGCAGTCTGTAATTGCATTTCAAACATGGTGACGACAGTAAATGGGAAGACAGGAAATACCACGTTGTTAATGTAACTAAAACACCAAAATGTTTTTTTTTTGAAGGCCACTTATTCCCTTTTTCATTTGTGAACATCAATTTTCAACTTCAGCTCCTGCATTCTCAGCACATTTTTTCAATAGTTCGCCATTTTCCACTCAATGCCTAAGAAATCGGCATGTGGTTAAATGAAGACTCTTGGGTGGCCACTCCATCGGTCATCGTCGTCCGATCCATCTTTGTGGAAAGTGGGTATCCAACCAGTTATATAATTTCAACCGAGAACTTCAATCGAGGGTCACCATCTTGCGCAAAATTCTTTTTTATCTCACTGTTTTGTCCCATTGTTGAATTTCATTTGGTAGACAATGGACAAATATATGGTGTGTGGAACGGCTGTTCACCACCATCTCTTATCTTCCCCCATCCAAAACCTTGATCTTTTCTACCCCTGCTAATTTCACCCCAAATCCACTTTTTTGAGGTGACTTTTGACTTCTTTCCTGGAAGTCCTTGGTGTCCTTGCGTTTTATACCTATCCTGCCTCCCCCCAGGCCCTCTCCCTCCCACACATCTCCCGATGTCCCTGCTCTCAAATGTTGTGTTTGTGTGCTTCCTCCCCTTCTCTCCCCATCTTGTCGACCGCTCCCCTTTTTATATACTTTGTTTGCTTGTTTGTTTGATTTGTTTCTTTGACAAATGGTAGCTCTTTCACGAGCCTCGACTCTGTATACAGAGAAAAAAAAGAAAAAAAGAAAAAAGATCACCCTGGGATCCCAGCAACATGAGCTGTTCAGAGTGGAATCCTAAACAGGCCAACCTGAAATTTGTTTATTGAAAAAAAAAAAGGAAAAACCCAGGCATATCTTGAACTACTGTGAATATCTCATTCGTGCAACCTATTGAACGTCCTTGGGCAGCACTATTCCAACAATCTGCACACTAGTTACACGGAGTTTGCTTCATTCCCATGAACGGTGTTGCTATCTATCTATAATTCCAGTAATCTCTGTCTGTACGTTTGTACGTTTGTACGTCTGTTTGTCTGTGACCGCTGTTTCTCGACAACCACGGGTCCGATATACTTGAAACTTGCCAGGTATATTGCTGGGGACCCGAGGATGTGCCTTTTCAAGGTTTCATATTAATCGGACAATTACTTACCGAGCTATGTCCAAAAAACGATTCAACCAATCAGAGAGCAGCGAACGATCGCGTGTGCCGAACGTGGCGGACACACTCTGCCTCGGATGGCACATTTGAGAGCGTATTCATTTATTTCACGTTTGCAAACTATGTTGGCGTTAAACTATGTTTTAATAAAGTTTTAAAACTAATAAAAACGAATTTGCGATTCATTCGCTTTCCTGCGCGTTTGTGCACGCGATGGCGATTGCTTTACCAAACTCCGGAAGCCGTTCGCTTTGGACCAAACCATTGCATGTAAATAGAGGGGGGGGGTTCTGTGGTCGTTGCGAATGGACCAAACCATTCATGTAAATAGAGGGGGGGGGATTGTCACTGTACTCGCAAGCCGTTCGCCGTTCGCTTTGGCGTTGCGAATGAACCAAACCATTTCATGTAAATAGAGGGGGGGGATATAATTTTAGATAGATATATAGTACGGGCATATATATAGTACGGGCATGCCCTAGTATGATAAATTAACAAAATCGAGCAGCCAGACTGTTTCCATCCAAGACAATAACTTCACATGCATAAAACACATTTTATTAATATCACATGGTGATAGTGTTCTGTGGAAATAGTAAACAAAGCAAAATCTGCTGCACTCAAATTAATCCTCATGCTTACTTCATATTTGTGAGAGGTGTTGTGAAACTTTTCACAAAAATACAATAATTTAACGACAGACCTATCAGCTTACTTCCAATCATCAGCAAGGTAATGTAATCCATTATTGCCGGTGATATTAAATCCTTCCTTTTTTCCAACAACCTCATCTGAGATCACCAATTTGGTTTCAGCCCAGGTCACTCCACCGTGGACATGGTGCTTCTACTCTCCCAATAATGGATGGAGGCCCTCAATGTCAGATATGAGATCAGGGCTGTCTCTCTAGAGTCTAGACATATCTCGTGCTTTTAATACAGTCTGGTATCCGGCCTTACTCTCCAAAATCTCTGCTTATGGCATCCAATGCCAACTCCACACATGGCTTACTGACTTCCTCGACTCCCATAGCCAAAGTCTGCCTCTCTATGGAATCCTTTCATCTCCTCTCCCTGTCAAGGCTGGAGTGCCAAGGCAGTGTTCTGGGCCCAGTCCTATTCCTGATCTTCATAAATGATATCTCTGGAAATCCTTTTTATCTATTTGCTGATGACTCCACCTTATGCCATGGCATTCCTCATCCTTCAGACAGGCAGGCTGCAGCCTCCTCTCTCTTCAGACCTTGAAAAAAATCACAACCTGGTCAAACATTTGGAATATGTCTTTCAATCCTCATTCATTAATGATCTCTTCAACTCTCTGGAAAATCCTCTCTATCTCTTTGCTGATGACTCCACTCTCTGCCGCTCCATTCCTCATCCCTCAGATCGGCAGGCAGCAGCCTCTTCACTCTCTGCAGACCTGGATAACATCACAAACTGCTCAAACAAGTGGAACATGTCTTTCAATCCTGACAAATGTCACACTCTCACTTTGTCTCTCCGAAAAGACCGACTGAACAACGCTACCATCTACTTTCTGAACAATCCTCTCCAAGAAGTTCTGTCACTCAGGCTTTTGGGTCTTGCTATCTGCCATGATCTTTCCTGGGAAAATCACATTTCAAATCTGGCCTCCAAAGCCAGTCACCAACTATGCATCCTCCATTGTGCGAAGTCCTTCCTTGGCACACCTGAGCTCCTCACCACATACAAGGCTTTCATTCGCAGCTCAATGGAATACTGTTCCCCCTCTGGGCCGGTGCTACTGCCTCACACCTAGCTCGTCTTCACGCTGTTGAAACCAAAGCTTTCAGAAGCATTGGAATCTCATGCGATGACGTTAACTCCGAGGGCCTTTCTCTCTCTTACCGCAGGCAGGTAGGTGGTCTTTCTGTCTTCTACCAACTCCTGCCCGACCTTGCTCCCCCTGCTCTGTCTGTGCTTTGTCCCCCAAATATTCCTGCAGGACGCACAAGATCTGCCAGCAACCCTCTTCTGGTGAAACTGCCAAAATCAAGACTCTCTGCTCACCTTCAATCATTTGTTCCTCTTTTTTCCTGCCTGTGGAATCAACTTCCACATCATTTTCAATCTCATTCTTCCCTCACCACCATCTCAAATCGCCCCAATCCAACACCATGATCTTTTCTACCCTCGTTAATTCCCCTTACACCAATCACTCCTCCATCCAAATTTCCAGTTTCCCCTACCTGGAGTTTCCTTCTGTGTCCATCTTGTCTGCACCATACACCATCTTGTCCACGCTATGTGCCCTCTCCTGCCTCCCAATCCTCCACACACCCATTGTTTGTCGAAGTCTCCCTCTATGTTGTCCTTCGACTGTGTTGTTGGTGTTTTCCACCTCCCTATCTCTACTGTTCCTCTTGCATCCCGTAACGTCCTCATCTGTTCAGTATAGTAGCTCTTCTACTGTGTATAACTGTGTATGGAAAAAAAACTTGCACTTTCAGATAAAGTTGCTGCATTTTGATTCTAAAGTATTTCACACTTTTATGATTTAAGCAACATGTTATTAGCGTTTGAAATTGAATGCCGTTGCAATTCTATTTCAAAAAGGGTAAATGTACAATTCAGTTTTGCAAAATTCCATTGCATTTGCACCTATTATGTAGACACTGGGACCAACTTCCTTTACCATAAACAATATACTGAGTCGTTTATTTAACATCACTATCCAGGACTCATTCAATCTTGCTGAAACCAAAATTTATTTTGAACCGAAACAAAACCATGCGAAGTTTCCGTAACACCATTCAATGCTGGAAGCGGTGCAACAAATCCCTTAAGAGCTCACAGGGTGTTGGAGACATTCCTACAACACGTCTTTAATTGTTCCCTAGGTGGCGTTTAATGTCACTCGCAATTCACAAAATTGCTATGGTGACTTGCGTAGAAATCTTCAGCTGGACCACCATAGGCATGAATAGCCAGAATATGTCATGACATGTGCTCAATGATGTATGACTCAAGTTTTATTGTATAGGGGAGGAGTCTGGGTGATTCGGAGAAGCCCTCCTGGTAGGGTGTAGAGATTTCTCTATTATATTGAGGATCTTCCCTTCCAGTATCAAATCTTCAATTTCAGATAATTACATTTTGTGGTGTGAATGAATGAATGAATGATCGTTTTAAGGCCATTTTCCCTGCAAGAGCGGGGGTTAGCCTTGCGTGCCCCATGACAATCATGGTTCCCTGTTTGAGGCAATGTTTTTATGGCCGGATGCCCTTCCTGAAGCCAACCCTTGGTCACGCTCTTACGATGTGCAGGGATACGGTGTACCTATTCTAAATCGGGGTACACACCGTGATCATTCATCCCAGCAAGCTGGTACTCAATCTGCCGACCTCGGAAGAATGACAGGCTGAGTCAACCCCCCTGGTGTTAATTCAGCGAACGACCGGGATTCGAACCCAGGATCCTAGGATCCCAAGCCGGCAACCTAACCGCTAAGCCTTTAGTTTTGTGGTGTGGCAGACGCATTTATGTTTGATGGATGCAAATACTCCTTTATTAGGACCAACACCTAAAATCTGGTTTGATCACCGTTCACTTTAATTACAGCCTTTAAATGATGTGATAATGATGCCCCTAGTTTTTTGAGGTGTCTAAAAAACAAAGCAACCAATGTACTTATGAGTGCTTTTTTATTATACACTAAAGCAGTGGTTCCCAACCTTTTCTATGCCCTGTGCCCCAAGGAAATATTTGATTAATGTTCGCACCCCCTACAAAAGTAAGTACATGGAGAAGAGGAAGAAGTTGTTTCTTGGGTTTGTTGATCTGGAGAAAGCATTCGATAGGGTTCCATGCAAAATATTGACATGGGCATTGAGGAAGTTAGGAGTGGAGGAATGGTTGATCAGAGTAGTGATGGCAATGTACAAAAGAGCACGCACAGCTGTAAGGACGAAGGACGGGAACAGTGGTGTGTTTGAGGTGAAGGTGGGAGTGCATCAGGGGTCGGTACTAAGTCCACTACTATTTGTAGCTGTGATGGAGGTGCTGGCTCAGAACGTAAAGGAGAGTTTACCATGGGAGTTGTTGTATGCAGATGATCTGGTGTTGATTGCGGAAAGTATGGATGGACTGAAGGAAAAGATGAACAAGTGGAAGGAATGTATGGAGACAAAAGGTCTGAAGGTGAATATCGGAAAGACGAAGGTGATGGCAAGTTGTAAAGCATGTGGTGAGGTGGAAAGAACTGGGAAGTGGCCGTGTGCTGTGTGTAGGAAGGGTGTCGGAGTGAACTCCATTCAATGTACAATGTGCGCTGAGTGGGTTCATCAAAAATGTAGTGGTCTGAGAGGGTCATTAACCACTGTGGCAGCTACATTTAAATGTAAGGTGTGCACAGAGGGAGCTGCAGATGGAGGAAATGTTGAGTTGGATCTTGGAGACGGCGTGAAGCTGGAAGGTGTGAAAACATTTTGCTACCTCGGAGACATGCTGAATGGAGAAGGTGGATCAGACTCGGCAACGGTTGCTCGAGTGAGATGTGCATGGAAGAAGTTTCGGGAACTGAGTGGCGTGCTGATGATGAGGGGAGTGTCGTTGAAGCAGAAGGGAAAGGTGTATGCTGCATGTGTGAGATGTGTTATGATTTATGGGAGCGAGACATGGGTAATGAACATGGAGCAGCAACGAAGGTTGGAAAGGGTGGAAATGCGAATGGTTCGACGGATGTGCAGAGTATCGTTGAGAGAGAGGAAGACAAATGATGAATTGCGAAAGATGATGGGAATAGAGCCTGTGGTTGATGCTGTGAAGAGGAACAGGTTGAGATGGTTTGGTTATGTGTTGAGGAAGGATGAAAGTGACTGGTTGAGAAGAGTGATGGAAATGAATGTAGAAGGAAGTAGAGGACGGGGAAGACCGAGAAAGACTTGGCTAAAGATGGTGGAAGAAGAAATGCGGGCAAGGGGGTTAACAAGGAGAGATGCAGTAAATAGGGCAAAATGGAGAAGATTGTCATGGGGACCGCAAGGCTAACCCCCACTCTTGTAGGGAAAATGGCCTTTAAAATGCATGTTGTTGTTGTTGTTGTGTAGCTCTGATATCTGAGTTGACTTGGTCCAAAATATCTTCACTCAAATCACTGATTCGGTTGTGAATGACATTATTTGTTAGGGGCACCTGTTCAAATTTTTTTCTTGCTTCTTTGCCCAGGATAGTTGTTGCCATTTCCAGAGCACATGGCTTGATGAGATCTTCTGCAATTGTATGGGGCTTCTTGGATTTGGCCACTGCATATGCCACTTGGTATGAAGCAAGAAGTAGTGGTTTTTCAACAGAAACGAAACCCAACTTTGGAAGAGTTCCTACAGAATCAAAACGAGCTCTTTTGATTTTCAATGACCCAACATCATGTCCTTCAACATCAGCTCCGCCATGCTTGTTCTTGAAGTGCTCTTGAAGCTTGGATGGTTTCAGATATGAGTTGGAAAACACAACACTACAAAGAGTGCACTGGGGTTTTTGCAAGCCATCATTTCCCGTCATGCAAGTGAAACCAAAGCGCACATAGTCATCATTCCATTTCCTTCTTTTTGACATGACGAAGGGTTAATCTGCAAAACAGAAAGAGAAAAATATGAGCTAATATGAGAAAAAATATAAAAATATGTAAAAAGTATACAATGGTGTATACAGGTTACAACAAGTTGCTACACGATAAGAGTTTGTGCTGAAAAAAGACAAAAAAATGAATAAAGTATACGGAGTGGAACATGTTTGACTATTGGTTTGAGACGTTGTTTGCAGTGGCGTGCGGTGATTTTTCGTCACGGGGAAGCAATTTAAGCTACACATAAAAAAATTATATAAGTACACTAGACCCGTGAACCCGTTGGGTTCCCGTTGTGACAGCGGGTGATGAAAAAAATACACACAATTTTAATATTATTGAGTGGTCAAACTTTAATTTGAAGAAAATTTGAGCATTTACCTCATGAGTCACCGTTCAACGAAGCACGCGTTTAATGACAACATACTTGGTTGATCTCCCATCCTTCTTTTCTTTTTTCTTATAGTGTAAAAGATGGGAGGGGACGGACACAAGCCACTATTTGTAGCACCCCAAAATATTCAATCTCGCACCCCAGGTTGGGAACCCCTTAAAGAAACACCTGTTGCCAGATTCAGCTCTGTGACGGTCTTCATAAAAAAGGAAGGTTTCGGCTGATCAACATTTATCATGACTTTCTTGCCTTCTCCCCTTAAGCATTAAATTGGGAAGAGGCCACCTGGGACCCCAGGAACAGGTGCAATCGCATCTGCGGACCCCGGCTTCAGAGCCCGCCTGGCCTCTGGAAGAACGTACCCAGGGCCCCAGAAAGAGGTGGGATGACTGCCAGGAACCTGTATGATTAATTTTGGAAGTCAATAGCCATCGCTATCAGGTTAGTAGTTGAGAATAAGAGGACGCACTTGGTCTGTAACAATGGGAAAATGTCAATGAAATGTAAAGGGGCCTTTTCAAGGGCCAATGGGATCCAGACAATGCACAATAAACTTTTCCTGGTTCAGTATTTTCATTAGTACGACGATTACAACTTATTTAACGGTTACAATTATATTTGCACCTTCTTGTGGTGTTGGCCAGAAAACGTGTTTGGTCCAAATCTTTTAGGAATCAGGTGGCCAGGCCTGACACATTCGACTGAAGGTGATTTGAGAAGGATTTTCATTTGGCTAGGGTACAACGATAACTCACCTACTCTGCACAAAGGACGTCGTGGGATCTCTAACTTCCACTGGTGAATGCTAGTAGATGACATATGCAGTTTAACATCCAACCATCCGATGGACGGTGTGTACATTGATGCCTCGCCCTGCATGTGAAACACCACCAGTTTGCAGCTGGGCCGACATTAAAACCCAGGCTAGAGGTGAGTGTGCGTACCTCAAAGCTATCATGCCAGTAGTGGGGGGCTGTGCATGGGTAATTTTTTCTTTTCGTTTCAAATTGATGCAAAAGTTTCGTTTTCAGTACCAATTTGAAGGTAAGGGCCGATAGAACAATTTTGGTTCGTGTGTCAAGCACTCAGATAAAAAAAAGGGGCTTCTGGGGACTTGGGGGGTTCCCGATCCCCCACCGGCCTATGCGAAATATGGAAACTGTTATTTGATTGAATGATCCGATCTGAACATATGAGGTATGTATGGATTCAGGATCAGGAGTAGCAACTTGTATGTCAAGCATATTGCCCATTGAAGCAATAATTTTGCTGGTATCGGCGCATATCCACCAAAAAAGTCCAAGGGTCATAGGCCGGGTGAGCTGAAACATGTTTAAAAAAAATATACTGGACAATTATACTCGGACCCAATGATAGAGTGACATTTTTATTTATCTTTTAACTGTGCTACAATATGGTGGTGAGTAACTGCTTAGACAATTGCTTGAATAACTCCCTGAACAATAGTTTTAATAAGAAAGTGGCTAACAAATCGACCATATATACATGTCAGTATTGGAAATTGTTCTGGTCCAGCTACTTCTCGCATTTGCACTTGCACAGACGTGTGCACTTCAACTTTGCCCTCATGCACTTGCACAGAGCGCAGATACATCCAGGTGGAATACATCCAAATGGGAAGCAGCTTGCCGTCCTCTTCCTTCCACCCATGATTAGTGGGGTTGTTGACAGGTATCGTGCACCTTTTGGCTGTTGTCCAGATACTCGCTTGGAAGACGCTCCTTTTGAGATGTTGATCCAAAACATCACTCGTTGGGGGAATTCTCTCCATGTCCCTAGTCTTCTGTGAGAACACCCTCATTCGGACGAGGTCAACGTCAGTGTCCTCGTTTGACTCATTGGAGTACAGCCTACAGACAAAATTCGTTGCCACTTCTTTCAGCCTTGGCGATGTTTGGAATGGAGTGTCGACGATAGTTGCAAATTCCTCCAAGAGGGAAGGCACTGCGTGCATCAACTTGCAGCAGTATCGCTTACCCTTAAACTTGAAGAAAGACGTACTGTCTGATCCAGTGAATGCGTGGAAGAGGGCCATGACTTTGCACGTTGTCGTGCCCAGGTTTGTGGCGATAGTGTTCAGGGAGATCATTCTGGTTGTCTTTCCCGCTTTGAAGGAGATCCAGATTTCTGCGGCCGGATTCAGAGCCTTGATGTGATGGAAATTACTCAGAAGGATTACGACAACATCTGTGTCTTCAGTATGAACCATCCCAAGTGACGATGTTTGGAGGGCATGGAGGAGATGTCCTAGGACACGAGTGTCAGCTTCCTCATGGTTGCATTGATCCATTGGTGGACTGTTTCCAACATGGTGGACTTGATCACCTGCAGTGATGTAGACATCCTTGTCATCTGGGAACTGTCCTTCTGTTATCTTTTTTGACAGGAATGAGAACAGTTCCTTCTTATTATCAACGTTCGCCAGAAACTTCTGCCAATTTCCTGGGATTTTGGCAGTACCAGATATGCGTTGTCAGGTGACTGTTCCTCCTTTTTCCCTTGTGCCTTCTTTGATTGTCAGTGCACGATACTGGTCCCAGACAATGTCTACTCTTGTCAATCTTTTCAAGTCGTGGCGACGGAGAATCGATGCTGCCATTAGTAATGTACGTGCTTCCTCATCTGGTGTTTGAGTTGCATCTGATATGATCTTTCTAGCCTTATTCGAACAAACGATGAAAACTCAGTCTCAGATACCTTTCTCCTCTGTCAAATTTGGGAAGTGCTCGAGGACTGTTTCCTTTAGGCGTGTCCGGTTCACGGTCTTCTGGATTCCATGTTGTTCTAATCTCTCCGTCATCATATCTGTCAGATCTTGCAATGCAAAAATTATATGACCTCCAGCGACTTCTTCCTTTATGAATTGGAGAAATTCATTTTCTGTTGTGGCCTCAAGGTTTTTGCTAGCTGTGTCTTGTTTACAAATCGCATTGCAACGACGGGTGAACCCTGTGTAACAATTCCGATGATACTTGGCTTCAATGGCGACCAGATCGCCTTCTGCAAGGAGTGACATGATACGCTCTTCCCCCAAGGCGACTGCCTTGTCATGTACAGTGCATTCAGAAAGTATTCAGACCCCTTCACTTTTTTCGCATTTTGTTATGTTGCAGCCTTATGCTGAAATCGTTTAAGTTCATTTTTTTCCTCATCAATCTACACTCAATACCCCATAATGACAAAGAGAAAACAGGATTTTAGAAAGTTTTGCAAATTTATTAAAAAGAAAAAACTGAAATATCACATTGACATAAGTATTCAGACCCTTTGCTATGACATTTGAAATTTAGCTCAGGTGCGTCCCATTTCTCTTGATCATCTTTGAGATGTTTCTACACCTTGATTGGTGTCCACCTGTGGTAAATTGAATTGATTGGACATGATTTGGAAAGGCACACACCTGTCTATATAAGGTATCACAGCTGACAATGCATATCAGAGCAAAAACCAAGCCATGAGGTCGAAGGAACTGCCTGCAGAGTTCAGAGACAGGATTGTGTCGAGGCACAGATCTGGGAAGCCTACAAAAAAATTCTGCTGCATTGAAGGTTCCCAAGAGCACAGCGGCCTCCATAATTCTTAAATGGAAGAAGTTTGGAACAACCAGGACTCTTCCTAGAGCTGGCCGCCCGGCCAAACTGAGCAATCGGGGGAGAAGGGCCTTGGTAAGAGAGGTGACCAAGAACCCGATGGTCAATCTGACTGAGCTCCAGAGATCCTGTGTGGAGATGGGAGAAACTTCCAGAAGGACAACCATCACTGCAACACTCCACCGATCTGGGCTTTATCGCAGAGTGGCCAGACGGAAGCCTCTCCTCAGTGAAAGACATATGAAATCCCGCTTGGAGTTTGCAAAAAAACACCTAAAGGACTCTCATACTGTGAGAAACAAGATTCTGTGGAGCACTGTTACCATGGTAGTCTGAAAGTGTTGGCAAGGGTAGAGGCTATGTACCGGAAGGAAGGGCTTACACACTTGGCCTTCTTTTCGCTCACAGAGCTGTCCGGCGGTCGTAGCTAAAAGCAACGAGTGGTAAACCACATCGCACCCTACTGCAGCACTCGACGCGTGCACCTGCCCTGTGAAAAAAAAAACCAAACAAAAAAAAACACAATCACCACACAACAGTTTTATGTAACATAGCAGGTCACAAATTAATAGCTATCTCATTTTAACTTTCATCTTACTGTGATTCGCTAATTTACCTGAACAATGCATATATTCTTGTCTCATTGTCATCGAAATTTCTCAAAATCATGTTCCAAGAGAAATTCCATCTCGACTTGGAAAGCTTCAGCAGAATGTGCAATTCGTGACCAGGTGCGTCAGCACATGTTTGGCGAATAAATCCTCAGCATTAGATGAGATACACAAACGAGTCATGCCAACTACGTGTCCACTTAAATGTCTCTCCTTGAGCCAGACTGCAGCATCCTGAGCTTTGTAAGCCCCGCCATGAGATATTCCATGCGGTAAAAGGTTTGTCCGTAACGTTTTCCCTTGGGTGTGTGTGTGTGTTCCGTGAAAAGTTAACTTAAACCTAAAAAGAGCGACCCTGCATTGTAATGTGCTGCTTGAAAGCATGACGCGTCGAGGGTAACCATGGCAATGACGTAACAATCGGCGGAATTTCAATTGGGCGTTTATTCTTGCTTGCAGATAAACTTCAAACGGTTAATGAACCCATAATTGTTTGCATGTGTTGTTGTGTTTTTTTTTTCTCTTATGGAACAGAACTTTGAAATCGTGAAAAAATACATTCCAGCTGCTCTTGTACCCCAAAGTTCTTCGTTTTACAGAACTAGCAAAAACGGGGCAATCAACCTAACGAATGAAGATGATTAGAAACATCTTTGCAGCGCATGCTAATACACTCCAAGGCGAATGGAGTACTTGAACAGCAGGTGATGGCTGCTAATGCGAAACACCCAGCTGGTGTGTTTACTGCTGTGCCGTGCCTTCACTGCTCCTGAACACCTGCCAGACTGTCAAAGAGAACAGACGCCAACAAAGGCATCTTCACATTTGTGAAGGTACCTTTACAAAACCCTCTCTCGTACAGGGTGCCTCTGGGAATTTTAAGAATCCGAGCTAAAGCATTTTCATGACACGCATAGTTGGACACCTCCGATATTCGATGCAGAAAACCAAAAACATTTTTGATCTCCCAGCTGCCATTTATAGGCATCTCGTTTGACGGCCAGGTCCGCTAGGATCTGCACGGATCGGACAATTTTTTTTGTTGTTGTTGTTGTATACAAGATCGAGGCTCGTGTAAGAGCCAACATTAATCACACAAAAATCAAACAGACACATAAAACATATAATAAGGGGAGTAGGAGACAAGATGGGGAGAGAGGGGGAAGCACACAAGCACAACATTTGAGAGCAGGGACATCGGGAGATCTGTGGGAGGTAGAGGGCTTGGTGGGAGGAGGCATGGGGAGGGGGGGGGGGGTGTGGGGGTGGGAGGGGAGAGGTATAGAACACATGGACATTGCTAGGACTTCCAGGAAAGAAGTTGGTATTTCAAAAAGTGGATCTGGGGTGAATTAGCGGGGGTAGAAAAGATCAAGGTTTTGGATGGGAGAAGATAAGAGATGGTGGTGAACAGCTGTTTCAAATACCTGGAGGGAGGAGTGGGATTGAAGAGAGTGAGGGAGTTTGTTCCAGAGGCGGGAGAAAAGAGGAATGAAAGAGTGAAGGTGAGCAGAGAGTCTTGATTTTGGCAGTTTAACCATCAGAGGGTTGCTGGCAGATGTTGTGCGACCTGTAGGAATATTTGGGGGACAGAGCACAGAGAGAGCTGGGGGGGCAAGGCCGGATAGGAGTCGGTAGAAGACAGAAACACCATCAATAATTATTGAACAATTGATTTTCTAAAGTCATACTTTTTCCAAGTGATGAAGAAAGTTGGTATTTTACATGGGAAGGGTTACCTGAGCCAGTCTTTAAAAAAAACTTCATTGCAAATACCGTATACAATTATTCAACAGGAACCTTTTGTCTTGTTTGCTGTCATGATTACAAGGTGTAAATACAAAAAGTTGCAACCAGAAATAAATAGAAAACCCTAAAGCATATTGAAATTGGCTACGATCGCCTCATTTGAGGATTTGGATGATCTGCAATGTATCTGATGCACAGTATATCTGATGTAGACTACATCTGATGCCTTCATGTTTGCAGGAAGACAGTACAAAGATGTAGTTGCACCTGACGTAATGACAATGTAGGAAATCATATGGCCTACAAACAAGAGCTATTGCTGCCATGAGCAGCATTTTAAACGCTCTTTGCATTTTATGGCGACTGCCTCAAACCACTGTATTTTTCCTTGCTCGTGAAGTCGTGTCAATCTGCATTGGTGGATAGGTAGACCAAGGTCCGACAAAGGGTTAACGCCCGGAGCGCAAGCTTCAGTCCATATCCAGAAATTAGAGAAGTAACTGATAGACAGTGAGATAAAGAAGGTGGGGCTCGTTGGCGACCCCTCACTCACCTGACCTCGCTCATTTTATTTTTCCATTCTGTTCTATTTTACTGTTTTGGTTAACAAGCTTTGACCTATTCAGCAGTTTGTAGGATCATTTTCTATAACATCTTACTGCCAAAGACCACGGTTTAATGATGAAGTATTACTTATGCCTTTTGCCTTTCATCAGTGTGTAATGAGGAAAGCAATTTCACAAGCTGCTTTCTTTAAGGAGGAGATTTGCTGAGTTTTTAAAGGGTGTAGGCAACCACTCAACACAATAATTAGAACCATCTGGAGGTGAGCAAGTAAGCATGACTGTGTCTCCTATAAGGTGCAAGTAATCATTTATCTTGAGGAGAGAAAAGCAAGAATCTTTAAAATGGTAAAACTCAGACAGGTAAGAAATCTCAGCAAGAATTCAACAAAGAGATTAAAACCAACTTCCATCAAAGCAACACAGCGCTCGTAAATCTTCACAAAGCGAAGATATGCAATAACTCGCTGACCAACAACATATAAACTCCTAACAGAAATCATCACAGAAGAGATGTATAATCATCTGGAAGCAACAACAACAGGCATTTTAAGGCGATTTTCCCTGATAGAGCGGGGATTAGCCTTAGCGGGTTAGCGGGGGTTAGTTAGCCATCTGGAAGCAGAGTGAAAAATATATCAGGGAAATTTTGATGGACTATCGATCACCTATTGCTCAACAAAGCTGTCCTAAAACTGTGAAAAAGAGGTACAAAAATGTCAAAAGCATGGAATGACCACAATAAGGTATTTCAGAGATTCCCACACTCATGGGAATGCATAAAATGGACCCTAAATTAATCCTACAATTAATTTGCAATTGGCAGCTGGTTTTGACACCGATACTATTTTTTATTCCTGACGCTAAGCATCAAAAAGCTATGGGCAATGCCAATTACCTTTGCTACTATATATTGTTACAGATCCGGATTTTGGGATTTATCACGAGGGGCCTTCTCAGACTCCTCCCGAACTCCCGGTCTTGAGGCCACCAGTTGTGGATAACTCCACGATCCGGCGGGTTGCTAATCAACCACGAATGCCAATCAGAATACCAAATCTGCCAGGGACCTCCATCTGACACCATTTACCTGGAGCTGACGTGGCCAACCTAATCGGGGATCAGGCCCTCGGTTTATACTCACCTTATCTTATCTAATCAGGGGCAGCTGAGCAAACTGCCGAGTGCGTACAGGCAAATACTGTGGAGCCAATTTTGTTAGGGTAGAACATCCCTGCTATTACTAATACACCTAAGCTGAGTCAATAGGAAAAGAAAACACAAACTGCCGAACACTATCTTTCTCCTTCTTTCCTTATTTCTAATCAATCACTTGGAACACACAACAACAATCAAGTTGCACCCTTGACTCATTCAAAGCTGGGTTACTGACTCGCATTCACCATTCACTCTATCGCATTACACAGCATTCATTCGCAACTCACACAGTGCATCACACCATCACACTCTCTTCTCCACCCCCCTCTCCTTTTCACATTGGAACCAACGTAAGCCCACATACTTACATCAGGTGAGTGAGGGGTTTGCCAACGAGCCCCACCTTCTTTATCTCTGTCTATCACTTTTACTTGTCTAATTTTGGAGAGAATGAGGATTTTCCCTTTATATGAACTATTCTAGAGCATTACTTGGTTACTCCTAAGAACACAAGGGTAGTCCAGCATGCACATGAGATTTTTGAATGTCCCTTATTTTCTATAGCTTGGCATTTTCTACTAGCTATGGAATATCCCTTCTTTTCGATAATAATTTGCCACATGGCACATACCCTTATATAAAGGGGCCTTTTCTATGCCCCTTGCATTTTCCCCAAGAATTACAACCGGAGTCGAAATTTTTCCAACGTTTTGGAATTTTGTTTTTCCAATGTCCAACGTTTTGGGAATTGCCTCTATGAGCCAAACAAAAATAGGGCTGTGGGTCCTGAAGCTCATTTGGATCAGGAGCAACAGTCACACAAACCCTACAAACCCTGATATTTCTAATGCTGCGAACAAACTTTGCTACATCACGGGCGATGAAAGTTGTCATCAAGTTTCACTGATATTGTTTGTGTAGTTTCGGAGAAGAGATTTTGGATGGTCAACCCCGCCACACCTTGATTTTTTTTAATGCCTTGAACAAACATTGATACATCATGGGTGATGAAGGTTGTGCACAAGTTTCATCAAATTGGTGCGCGTAGTATAGGAGAAGAGAGCAAATATATATTTGGGGGGTGGGGGGGAGGGGGTCAAACCCTCCCTTTCCCGTAAACCCCTCTAATGAACACAGATTTTGATGTGGTCAATATGCCTTCGCTAGCCATAAGATATGCAGTTTGTGGCCAAGTTTCATATAAATAATGTGTGTAGTTTCGAAGGGGAGAGAAAACACCTATTTTGGGGGGTAACCTACCCCCCCCCCCCCCCCCCCCGTGGACTCCCTTAATGAGTGCAGATTTTGATGCAGTCAATACACCTTTGTTATGTCAGACATTAAGCTTGTAGCCAAGTTCCATCAAAATTGGGTGTGTAGTTTCAGAGGAAAGAGCAAATACCTATTTTGGGGGGTCAAACCCCCGCTCCCCCGTAGACCCCCTTAATGAGCGCAGATTTTGCATTTGTTTGGAAAGCCATTAATTAGACATATTGGCCGATGTATATTCCAAGTTTCAGCTCGTTTCAATGTATAGCCTTTGAGATATGAGCGCCAACACATTTTGGGTGGGCAGACGGACAGACTGACAGACACCAACGTGATTTCGAGGGTTTTCTTAATAAACCTCAAGAATGCTGAAAGGAACGTCGCTGAAATTTGGATCATATTACCTGGACGTACAAAGCATTTAGTTCTGAAATTTGCAGCCAGTTTCGTCCCGTAGAAGCCGTGAAACGAATTTTCAGTCCCTATGTTAAAGTTGCATACAAATAAACCGTTCCATATAAAGGGAAGGGAGGGGTGCTTTGCCCCTCCCTTGATAACATGATCAAATCAGCCCCTCACCTGTAATTGGAGGGAATAACCAATCAGCTTTCACCTAATCAATTATCTCAGATAGCGAGATAATTATAATTATTTATAAGTGATTTTATAATAATTTATAAGTGATATTATAAGTGATTATAATAAATGGACTCTTCCCATACTCTTCTAGCCAATTAAATATGCACAAAATTACCATGAAAAGCTACACAAGGTATGCGAAAATAATGAAAAGAAACAATTATTTTATTAGCCCGTCCAGCCGTGCAGCAGGAGACAGGGTTTTGCCTCCAGATCCTGCTGTGATAGGTTTCTTTGAAGAGACCCCCCAATCTTCATTCCGAGATTTTTGAATGTCCCTTATTTTCTATAGCTTGGCATTTTCTACTAGCTATGGAATATCCCTTCTTTTCGATAATAATTTGCCACATGGCACATACCCTTATATAAAGGGGCCTTTTCTATGCCCCTTGCATTTTCCCCAAGAATTACAACCGGAGTCGAAATTTTTCCAACGTTTTGGAATTTTGTTTTTCCAATGTCCAACGTTTTGGGGATTGCCTCTATGAGCCAAACAAAAATAGGGCTGTGGGTCCTGAAGCTCATTTGGATCAGGAGCAACAGTCACACAAACCCTACAAACCCTGATATTTCTAATGCTGCGAACAAACTTTGCTACATCACGGGCGATGAAAGTTGTCATCAAGTTTCACTGATATTGTTTGTGTAGTTTCGGAGAAGAGATTTTGGATGGTCAACCCCGCCACACCTTGATTTTTTTTAATGCCTTGAACAAACATTGATACATCATGGGTGATGAAGGTTGTGCACAAGTTTCATCAAATTGGTGCGCGTAGTATAGGAGAAGAGAGCAAATATATATTTGGGGGGTGGGGGGGAGGGGGTCAAACCCTCCCTTTCCCGTAAACCCCTCTAATGAACACAGATTTTGATGTGGTCAATATGCCTTCGCTAGCCATAAGATATGCAGTTTGTGGCCAAGTTTCATATAAATAATGTGTGTAGTTTCGAAGGGGAGAGAAAACACCTATTTTGGGGGGTAACCTACCCCCCCCCCCCCCCGTGGACTCACTTAATGAGTGCAGATTTTGATGCAGTCAATACACCTTTGTTATGTCAGACATTAAGCTTGTAGCCAAGTTCCATCAAAATTGGGTGTGTAGTTTCAGAGGAAAGAGCAAATACCTATTTTGGGGGGTCAAACCCCCGCTCCCCCGTAGACCCCCTTAATGAGCGCAGATTTTGCATTTGTTTGGAAAGCCATTAATTAGACATATTGGCCGATGTATATTCCAAGTTTCAGCTCGTTTCAATGTATAGCCTTTGAGATATGAGCGCCAACACATTTTGGGTGGGCAGACGGACAGACTGACAGACACCAACGTGATTTCGAGGGTTTTCTTAATAAACCTCAAGAATGCTGAAAGGAACGTCGCTGAAATTTGGATCATATTACCTGGACGTACAAAGCATTTAGTTCTGAAATTTGCAGCCAGTTTCGTCCCGTAGAAGCCGTGAAACGAATTTTCAGTCCCTATGTTAAAGTTGCATACAAATAAACCGTTCCATATAAAGGGAAGGGAGGGGTGCTTTGCCCCTCCCTTGATAACATGATCAAATCAGCCCCTCACCTGTAATTGGAGGGAATAACCAATCAGCTTTCACCTAATCAATTATCTCAGATAGCGAGATAATTATAATTATTTATAAGTGATTTTATAATAATTTATAAGTGATATTATAAGTGATTATAATAAATGGACTCTTCCCATACTCTTCTAGCCAATTAAATATGCACAAAATTACCATGAAAAGCTACACAAGGTATGCGAAAATAATGAAAAGAAACAATTATTTTATTAGCCCGTCCAGCCGTGCAGCAGGAGACAGGGTTTTGCCTCCAGATCCTGCTGTGATAGGTTTCTTTGAAGAGACCCCCCAATCTTCATTCCTTAGATTAGTACCTGAACATATATGAAAAAGTTTACTTGCCAAAAACCACCACCCTCTCTTATCTTCCCCCATCCAAAACCTTGATCTCTGCTACCCCCGTTAATTTCCCCCAAATCCACTTTTTTCTGAAATACCGACTTCTTTCTTTCCTAGAAGTTCTAGCAGTGTCCATTTGTTTTATAAGTTACCTTTCCCACCCCCCACCCATCCCCCCACCTTCCCATGCCTCCTCCCCCCAAGCCTTCTCCCTCCCACAGATCTTCCGATGTCCCTGTTCTCTGCTGTTGTACGTGTGTGCTTCCCTCTCTCTCCCCATCTTGTTTTCCGCTCCCTTTATTGTATGTTTTGTGTGTCTGTTTTTTTTTTTGTGTGTTTAATGTGCTAGCTCTTACACGAGCCTCGATCTTGTATACAAGAAATAAAATAAATTTTTTTTTAAAAAAAACCCTCCCCACAATGTAAACTCCCAACCTGAATCCCTTGTCGTTGTAACTTGTATTGAGCATCTCATCTAGCATTAGGCGGTGAATTATAGAGAAACTGAAATGGCTTCAAATCAATTGATGGCATTTTTACAAGGTTGTAAAGTGATACTTTCAAGATTTATTTGTTTTGGCATTCTCATCCCACCCAAAACACAACACAATTTGTTCCATTTCCTCTGTCTTCGTCAACGCCATAAATTACATTGTTGGTTTTGTTATATATCTAACAGGTTGGCAAGTTTGTTACAGCACAAATAGCCACGTCGAGAAGATAAAGGTGAAGATTGTTCTGGGATTTAGGAACCCTCAAAGCAATGTACATATTTTAACCGATTACCCAAGGATGGTCAATAAATTGTGCTTTCAGATAAGTTCGTTTTTTTAATCTACAAAGCCACTTTGAAGGCAGAATATTGTAATGAGGGTGATTCACAGGCTGCACCTTAAACCAATTTCCTTTACACATGTGATTGAAACTTTCCTTTCGTACATTCATCACAAAGAACGATGATATGAGACATCAAAATAGGTTGATTCTTGAATATCTCGGCATCATCATCAGCTATGACCTCTCCTGGGTTGACCATCATCAAAGGCAGCCTCCGAAGCCAGCTGTGGACTGGACATCTTCCATTGTGGCAAGGCCACCCAATGCAAATATGGCCTTTGTCTGGAGCTCAATGGAGTACTACTCTCCCCTCTGGACCGGTACCCCTACTTCGCACCTGTTCCCTAGGTGCTGTAGATCCAAAGATTTCAACATCATTGGCATCTCCCACAAAGAAGTTGAAGAAGTCCAGCTCTCTCACATCACAGAGACATTTGTTCTCACATCTCACATCACAGACAGAGGTGGTTGTTGTTGTTTTTTTTACCACCTATCATCTGGCCTTGTTGTCTCTGCTCTTTCATCCCCGTGGCCCTCCCCAGGCACTCCAGTTTGCAGAGGTTCTTCCAGTAACCATTCCTTCTTAAATCCCCCAAATCCACTGATTGTTCACCCTCGCTTCTTTGTTCTTCTTTTCTTCTTCTTGTGGAACCGCATTTATTCATTCAAATGAAGCAGGTAAACAAAATAGACTCTTCAGAGCTCACTGCACAGATATGTAGTAACACTAAAACAGAGAAGATGCAGGTATACCATAAAAAGGGGCCGTTAGGGTTAGAGCTTCCTCTTTTTACTGGCTGCTGGTCACATTAAGCTGGTTGCAGGTCTCCGAATGAATGCCGCGGCAGGAAGAGAGAGGAAAGGGGAGGGAATGGGTACATTTCGGTCGCAAGTTCTCCAGCATGATGTGTAAAAATGTTCTCCACCAGCGAAGCACAACTGCCATTATGTGGGGGCATGGATTCGTTACATTCACTGACAACATAAGAAAAAGGACGCTTGTGATGCTGAGACTCGCTGGAGTTCTCATCCCACTAGCTCCCACTCACATCCCTCACTTTGTGTGGCTGGTAGCAGATATCCTTGGTTGGGATGCTCACATTTCACATTTCATGTCATTTATTATTTTGCAGGTACATCAAAACATACATTGCGCCCCTGCAGGATTGCTAGAAGGTAAACCAAATCACATTGAGCAGTTCTCCTGCCTAGGTGTTCACATCTCTGACTTCTCTCACCATGGGACTTCACAACTTTCATTGCCAAATCCGATGTGCCTTTAATGAGTTGTAAATGGAGTGCGACTTATTCAATCCCTTCATAGCAATATTTACTTATTCCATCCCATCTACTTTCTCAACAATCCTCTCCACGAAGTTCTGTCGCTCAAGCTTTTGGGTCTCACTATCTGCCATGATCTTTCTTGGGAAAACCACATTTCCAAGCTGGCCTCCAAAGCCAGTCGCCGACTGGGCATCCTCCGTCGTGCGAAGTCCTTCCTCGGCACACCTGAGCTCCTCACCACATACAAGGCTTTCATCCGCAGCTCAATGGAATACTGTTCTCCCCTCTGGGCCGGTGCTCCTGCCTCACACCTAGCTCGTCTTCACGCTGTTGAGGCCAAAGCTTTCAGAATTATTGGAATCTCCCCCGATGAGGCTAACTCCAAGGGCCTTTCACTCACTCACCACAGGCAGGTAGGTGGTCTTTCTGTCTTCTACCGACTCCTCTCCGGCCTTGCTCCCTCTGCTCTATCTGTGCTCTGTCCCCCAAATATTCCTACAGGTCGCACAAGATCTGCCAGCAACCCTCTGATGGTTAAACTGCCGAAATCTCGGCTCTCTGCTCACCTTCACTCTTTCATTCCTCTTTTCTCCCGCCTCTGGAACAAACTCCCTCACTCCCTTCAATCCCACTCCTCCCTCCAGGTCTTTAAAACAGCTGTTCACCACCATCTCTTATCTTCCCCCATCCAAAACCTTGATCTTTTCTACCCCCACTAATTCACCCCAGATCCACCTTGTTTGAAATTCCAACTTCTTTCTTGGAAGTCCTGGCAGTGTCCATATGTTTTATACCTCTCCCACACCCCCCCCCCCTTCCCATGCCCCCGCCCCCAAAGCCCTCGCCCTCTCTCAGATCTCTCGATGTCTCCATGTCTCTCGGTCCCTGCTCTCAAATGTTGTGTTTGTGTCCTTCCCCCTCTCTCCCCATCTTGTCTACCGCTCCCAATGTTATATGTTTTATGTGTCGGTTTGTCTTTCTGTGTGATTAATGTTCGCTCTTTCACGAGCCTCGATCTTGTATACAAAAAAACAAACAAAAAAAACACAGCTGCCTTGTAACAATGAATTGTGGTTGTTCCTGGGCTCAAGCCAAGAGTCCTTTCCATGAGATGAACAGGTGGGCTATCTAATATATATAACTTTTTCTAAACATGGCTGGCTGACTTACACATTGATATCAATGTTTAGTACTTAATAAATGAGCTAGAAAGTTCAAATTGAAACTCGAAGCCACGATTCCTGGAAATATCATGAAACTGTCTGTAAATGTCCGTAAACAAAAATATGTGAAGAAAAAGTCGACCGGGTTTTTGCTGTTGCTCAAGGAGGATCAATGACCAAAGACAATGGCAGGAATTCGAGAAACATTAGCTGAAGATGAGTATGGAGAAGACCGAGCTATTGTGGGTTGAGCAGCAGATAAAATAAATGAATATCAAGTTAGAGGGGAAGGAGATCAGACAGGGAAATATGATTGCTGGGGGGGACAGTGATTGGAGAATGGGAAGTCAGAGGCAGAGGTGCAGAAAAGGATTCAGGTGGGTGTAAATGTGTGGATTAGGGCGAAGGACGTAATGGCAGACAGAAATATATTGTTACATGGAAGGTGGAGGGGATCATTGGTAAGTAGGTC
Source organism: Myxine glutinosa (assembly GCF_964187855.1). NCBI lineage: Eukaryota > Metazoa > Chordata > Myxini > Myxiniformes > Myxinidae > Myxine > Myxine glutinosa. Next base: position 44,421,347 of record NC_136266.1, on the reverse strand, counting down.
ATTGGTAAGTGTCGTATGGTCCTCCGTGTAATTCGAGTAGGTCAGATTGCCATTTCACAGGGACCTGTCTGAGTAAGTTGTTTTGTTACACGTGATGCTGAGGAGGCAGTAGTGGTAATTTATAGGCAGGATAGTCATGGTAATATTGAATGCATAAACACCTCTTGTTTGTGGGTGGGGCCAGGTGAAGACTTTCCATCACAAAAGGCACTTGTGTCACACTCTTTAAAAAGGCAGTCACGATCTCTCAGGACGATGTGTGCAAGCCATGGTGGCATAGTGTGCTGTGGGGTCCAGAAGAGGAGATTGACATTTATTTTTATCAAGCCCACTCCATGGGCTGGATGGCCTCAATGAGGACTCCTCCAAGGAGAGAAGGACTGGGGTGTGGAGAAGAATTGCAGTGGAAAGGAGAGAGGATCACATGGGCTGGTTCAGGGTGCAGGGTACTCTTTTGACCTTCTTCTTTTTTTGAAGATGTGGACTGATGCCTTTCATGCTTTGCTGCTTGGTTTCTGGGTCGAAATGGTGGAACAACTTTCTCAACTTTCTCAACAATCCTCTTAAAGAAGTTCTGCCGCTCAAGCTATTGGGTCTCACTATCAGCCATGATCTTTCCTGGGAAAACCACATTTCGAAGCTGGCCTCCAAAGCCAGTCGCCGACTGGGCATCGTCCATCATGCGAAGTCCTTCCTTGGCACCTCTGAGCTCCTCACCTACAAAGCTTTTATCCGCAGCTTCGATGTAATACTGCTCTCCCTTCTGGGCCGGTGCTCCTGCCTCACACCTAGCTCGGCTTCAGGCTGTTGAAATCAAAGCATTCAGAATCATTGGAATCTTCTGCGATGAAGCTGATTCTGAGGGCCTGTCACTCTCTCACTGGAGGCAGGTTGGTGGTCTTTCTGTCTTCTACCAACTCCTCTCTGGCCTAACTCCACCAGCTCTGTCTGTGCTGTGTCCCCCAAAGAATCCTGCAAGACGTATAAGAACTGCCAGCAACCCTCTTCTGGTGAAACTGCCAAAATCAAGACTCTCTGCTGACCTACACTCTTTTATTCCTCTTTTTTCCCACCTCTGGAAAAAAACTCCCACACTCTCTTCAATCCCACTCCTCTCTCCAGGTCTTTAAAACAGCTGTTCACCACCATCTCTTATCTTCCCCCATCCAAAGCCTGAATCTTTTCTACCCCCATTAATACACCCCAAATCCGCCTCTTTCAATCTTCGACTTCATGCCTGAAATTCCTAGTAGTGTCAATTTGTTTTATACCGCGTAACCCTCCCCTCCAACCCCCTGCCCTTCCACAGATCTACTGATGTCCCTGTTCTCTACTGTGTGGCATGCTCACTAAGCATTGTGCATTGTGCGATGGCTGTATAGTCCAGTGCGGGACCCACATCATCTACTACAAACCTCGCAGGTATAGACTGGTCCTTGAGGAGGTGGGCCTTGGCAGGTTTTCCTTTCTTGCCTCTGCTGTCTCTCGATAGCAAATCTCCCACATTCAAAGTGGTCCAGGTCTTCGCAGCAAATAGTACGCCAAGCTGACATGTTTGTGGCCTGATCTTCCCAGGTGACAACTGGGATGGCACAATACTTGAGTGTTGACATAAGGACATTAGTCCGGCATCTAAGCTAAATATAGCATAACAATTGTGCATTTTGTGAGGAAAGCACCAAATTTGGCACACTAGTAGCCTATCATATTATGAAAAGATCTGGTTATTGGGCCATCTCAGATTCAGAGATTTGATTTTTGCAAGATTTGCAGATTTTGCAGATTTGCAAGCTGAGATTGCAACGCCAGGGACGGCCGACTCCTTCCTGCGAGCTGCCCACGTCACCCGCACAAGAAGAGCTCATCAAATCACTGCAGCGGCACTGCACATCCTGCAACACCGTGCGTATGAACACCACTGTATGACATATGCTGATGATGCAGAAGACCTGCCTGAGTTCGAAGACTGGTGTCACCAGAGAGGAGAAGACATTCCCAACTTTCAGTACTGGGCAACTGTGCTGGAACTAGAGATGTTGGTACTGGTCTACGTGCGTTCTCTGCAGCAGGCTTCATTCACGATGTACCTTGATGCCCTGACGGAACTGGTCCCATGGTTCCATGCCTTAGACCACACACACTATGCCAGGTGGGTGCCTGTTCACCTGAGGGACATGGTTGCACTCCCAATGAAGCACCCGGATGTAGCCAGAGAATTCAGGGCTGGCAACTTCACTGTACAGAAGACGAAGAAGGTGTTCTCTTCGATCCCAATCGAATCGAAATCTTGCAAAAATCAAATCTCTGAATCTGAGATGGCCCAATATCCAGATATTTTTCATAATATGATAGTCTACTAGTGTGCCAAATTTGGTGCTTTCCTCACAAAATGCACAATTGTTATGCTAAGTTGCCCCACTACATCCTTATCGTGCTTTCTTTGTCAACCATGTGACCGTTTACCAAATTTAAGTTGTCAATAGAAAAGTGCTCTTGGGATTCTATGGTCTTCCATACATGTGAGGTGTCCTGACCAGCGAAGCTGTTCTTGAATCAGGAACTCCTATATGTCAAACTGTGCTGCGATCTGTGCAAACTGTGCAGCCCTCATTATCATATACATATATAAAGCTCTTTCTAAACACTGATTAATATGAATGTTCGGTTCCTTCTGAGTATTGCACGTGGCTGACATTTGGACGGACATTGAAGCCGGTACACCGGATAAAATCCCAGAACCTTCGGAAAGCGTCCGCAAATGAAAATTTATGTAGAAAACCGAAAACACATACATAAAAACCTCCATCGACATCTAGCATTTCAAAATTGTAATTTATATAACTGTAAATTGCGAAAAAACGTGAAAATTTACGTAAAAACTAAACGCGACGCCCTGCCCCCACCAGTCTTCTCGAAGATTCACAGACAGACTCCGGGCCCTGATTGGTGGGCCGTCGCTTCGCCCTGCCCCCACCAGCCTCCTCGAAGATTCACAGACAGACTCCGGCCCCTGATTGGTGGGCCGTCGCTTCGCCCTGCCCCCACCAGCCTCCTCGAAGATTCACAGACAGACTCCGGCCCCTGATTGGTGGGCCGTCGCTTCGCCCTGCCCCCACCAGCCTCCTCGAAGATTCACAGATGGACTCCGAGCCCTGATTGATGGGCCGTCGCTTCGCCCTGCCCCCACCAGCCTTCTCGAAGGTTCACAGATGGACTCCTGCCCCTGATTGGTGGGCCATCGCTTCGCCCTGCCCCCACCAGCCTTCTCGAAGATTCACAGATGGACTCCGGCCCCTGATTGGTGGGCCGTCGCTTCGCCCTGCCCCCACCAGCCTTCCCGAAGGTTCACAGACAGACTCCAAGCCCTGATTGATGGGCCGTCGCTTCGCCCTGCCCCCACCAGCCTTCTCGAAGGTTCACAGATGGACTCCTGCCCCTGATTGGTGGGCCATCGCTTCGCCCTGCCCCCACCAGCCTTCTCGAAGATTCACAGATGGACTCCGGCCCCTGATTGGTGGGCCGTCGCTTCGCCCTGCCCCCACCAGCCTTCTCGAAGGTTCACAGACAGACTCCAAGCCCTGATTGGTGGGCCGTCGCTTCGCCCTGCCCCCACCAGCCTCCTCGAAGATTCACAGACAGACTCCGGCCCCTGATTGGTGGGCCGTCGCTTCGCCCTGCCCCCACCAGCCTTCTCGAAGATTCACAGACAGACTCCAGGCCCTGATTGATGGGCCGTCGCTTCGCCCTGCCCCCACCAGCCTCCTCGAAGATTCACAGACAGACTCCGGCCCCTGATTGGTGGGCCGTCGCTTCGCCCTGCCCCCACCAGCCTCCTCGAAGATTCACAGACAGACTCCGGCCCCTGATTGGTGGGCCGTCGCTTCGCCCTGCCCCCACCAGCCTTCTCGAAGATTCACAGACAGACTCCGGCCCCTGATTGGTGGGCCGTCACTTCGCCCTGCCCCCACCAGCCTTCTCGAAGGTTCACAGATGGACTCCGAGCCCTGATTGATGGGCCGTCGCTTCGCCCTGCCCCCACCAGCCTCCTCGAAGATTCACAGACAGACTCCGGCCCCTGATTGGTGGGCCGTCGCTTCGCCCTGCCCCCACCAGCCTTCTCGAAGATTCACAGACAGACTCCGGCCCCTGATTGGTGGGCCGTCACTTCGCCCTGCCCCCACCAGCCTTCTCGAAGGTTCACAGATGGACTCCGAGCCCTGATTGATGGGCCGTCGCTTCGCCCTGCCCCCACCAGCCTCCTCGAAGATTCACAGATGGACTCCGAGCCCTGATTGATGGGCCGTCGCTTCGCCCTGCCCCCACCAGCCTTCTCGAAGGTTCACAGATGGACTCCTGCCCCTGATTGGTGGGCCATCGCTTCGCCCTGCCCCCCACCAGCCTTCTCGAAGATTCACAGATGGACTCCGGCCCCTGATTGGTGGGCCGTCGCTTCGCCCTGCCCCCACCAGCCTTCTCGAAGGTTCACAGACAGACTCCAAGCCCTGATTGATGGGCCGTCGCTTCGTCCTGCCCCCCCCAGCCTCCCGTAGCCGGATGCCATCATTGGGGCCTTCCGGCCGGCGCACCGAAAGGTTCTGTCTTCAATCGCCACTGGGACGCTCTCCGTCTACATTACAAGCACGGGGCGAATCCCACCGTCTTCCAATTGCTCCTCTAGGCGAACGGAGCTTCCCGACAGGTCGCCAATGGCCAATTAGCGCCTGCAACAAAGGCCGTTGCTTTTGAGCGAGCCAAACAGGTGTGCAATGACGAGGTGTATCATGAAAAGGGATGCTAACTCAACGGGGAAATAAAACCGTGTAAATAAAAATGTCTATCATTTTAAGGTTGAACTCTAGTATTTATGGGTAAGGAAATTATACTTCAGGAATAAAGAAAAGGCGCGATGTTTGTATTATCGCGTGTACAGTGCATCGATGAAGCTCGTATGGACTGTACTTATCTCACGAGTCTCCTCGTCCTCAATGTTGCTCGTATGGACTTTTACAATTATGCTCTTCTTCCCCAATGGGACATAAGGCTGCACATAGGGACTCCACAAGTCGTTTTTTCGACAAAACGATGTATTTTAAGAAATATTCAACTGTTTGGCCAGAAGAGCCTTTTTATGCCTCCGCCGACGCGAAGTTCCCAGAGGCATTATGTTTTCAGGTTGTCCGTCCGTCTTTCTGTCTGTCTATGATTGCTTTTCATTACCGCGATAACTTGAGAACGGCTTAAGGGATCGAAATCAAAATTGGCGCGGGTATGTACAATGAGGTAATGATGAACCGATTCGATTTTGGAGTTAATAGGTCAAAGGTCAGAGGTCATGCTAAGCAAAATTTATGTTGCCACACCAAACTTGTGAACAAGTGATGGGATTTTGAACAAACTTGGTATAAGTATAATGATGCAAAGATGAACTGATTGAATTATGGCATCAAGAGGTCAAAGGTCAGAGGTCATGCCAGCTAAAAATGTGAAAACTTGTGAACAGCTGAAGGGATTTAAATCAAACTTGGTACAAGTATGTATAATGATATAAACATGAACTGATTAAATTTTGAGGTCAAAGGTCAGAAGTCATGTTAAGTAAAAATTATGTTGCGCCAACTTGTGAACATATCCAACTAATACACACACACCCCTATTTTTAGGTCAAGAGCTCAAAGGTCATGTTCAGTAGAAATCCTGTTATCGTGACTAGCACAAAGCTCCGAAATTTTACAGGCGCACCTGAGCCGAAAGCGAGACCGAGAGAGATTGAACGATTCTTCTTCCTCTCTCCTCCTTCAAAGCGCACTAACTCCATGACCGAGCCGAACAACCAAAACTAGCGTTCTGCTCAAGTCCACGAGTAAAATCGCACCAGCACGAACAAAGGGAGAAAAATGGTGCAGCCTTCTTGTTCATGCCAAGAGACGGAGAGAGAAAGCCAGAGTCTTCTTCTTCCTTTTCAAACTTTCTTGTTCTGACGTCACTGTCCAATCACCGAGCTCAATTGGATTACCCCATTGTCGTGCTCGACCAACGAAGAAGCCCGGGGCGTGACCTGTCGGTTATGATCCCTTGGAGGCGAAGTTATTTATTATTATTATTATTTTTTGTATACAAGGTCGAGGCTCGTGAAAGAGCTAACATTAATCACACAAAAAGTCAAAACCAACACATAAAACATATAATAAGGGGAGCAGTAGACAAGATGGAGAGGATTCTTGAGAAAGTAGATGGGAGGGTTGTCCAGTCGGTCTTTTCGGAGAGACATAGTAAGAGTGTGAGATTTGTCAGGATTGAAAAACATGTTCCACTTGTTTGACCAGTCTGTGATTTTGTCCAAGTCTGCAGAGAGTGAGGAGGCTGCAGACTGCCGATCTGAGGGATGAGGATTGGAGCGGCAGAGAGTGGAGTCATCAGCAAAGAAATTGAGAGGATTTTCCAGAGAGTCGGAGAGATCATTGATGACGACCAGAAAAAGCACAGGGCCCAGAACACTGCCTTGGGGAACTCCAGCCTGAACAGGAAGGGGAGATGAGAGAAATCCATTCAGGGCCACACGTTGACTACGACCAGAGAGGAAGTCCGCAAGCCATGTGTGGAGATTTCAATGGATACCACAGGAGGAGAGCTTGGTGAGCAGAGCTGGGTGCCAGACCGTATCGAAGGCATGTGATATGTCAAAGGAGACCTCTGATTTCCTGTTTGGCATTGAGGACCTCCATCCATTGTTGAGACAGCAGAAGCAGCATGTCCAGAGTAGAATGACCTGGTCTGAATCCAAATTGATGATTGGAGATCAAGTCATTGGAGAAGAGGAAGGATTTGATATCCGAAGCAGTGATGGATTCCATGACTTTGCTGATTATAATTGGGAGCAGGCTGATTGGTCTGTAGTTGCAAGGGTCTGTTTTTGCACCTTTTTTTGTGTAAAGCGGTAATGTTTGCTGACTTCCAAAATGATGGCAGATGACCTTGAGCAAAAGAGAGGGTGAAGAGAACAGAGAGAGGGTGAGATAGAGCGGCAGAGCAGGATTTTAGTACTTGTGGGCTGATGCCGTCTGATCCAGTTGCAGAATCAGAGTCGAGGTTTAGCCGTCGTTCGGGAATGTTCAGCGTCTGTCGGCAATTAAGGGGCGGTTGGGTGGGGTTTACTTGCTGATCGTAATGTCCGGGTACTGTCGGCGATAATGTCGGTTGTTGTTTGTTGGAAAAACAAACAAACAGGGAAAAGCCACAGGAGGCAATCACAAACTGGGGGAAACTAGCCTTAGATGCTACCTAGTTAACATAGCTCCACCACCAATGTGAAGACACAAAAACAATCTCAAGCTCACAGCTTATCCTACTTAGATACATCGAGATGTCTCCTGCTCGTACACGGTCCATGCTATTACTATACAATCCTATCTCCACAATGGTATTCATCATTTATCCCCCACAAACATAACAATATATATAATTTTCTATCTACTCACATTCTTCATGCAACATCAATAAATCGTATTGCACTCTACAATCACTTCCCACACCACCCTCATCCCACCAAACCCTCAATCCCAGATGCCTGGATCGGAACAGTATTCAAACTGGTGTATTCCATCTTGCACGGAAATCGTGTGATTATAAGGTTTCTGCTCTGACATCATTTTTTGAACAAATAGAATACTTTGACATGTACTATTATGCAAAATGTCACAATTCTGTCACAAGAGACCTCTGATTCTTTGTTCGCTTTAGCAACAGTCATATCCAACATTATCTTTTCTTGTCGTTATCTCAAAAAGCTGAAATTTAGGTTAACCCTATATTTTCTTTATTTTACGGACTCTCAATGCCCAAAAAACTTTTTTCAAACCCTGAATCAGAGTTTACGATTTGACTCCGAATTGTAAAGAGTAATGTCTTGGTTTTTTTTGTATCATTACTTCTTCAGATCAACATTATATTTGAAGAAAGATTCCAATATGTCATTGTTTCCATGAACACCAAAAACGTTGTCTGGCATTCCTGTCACAAGCATGCCAATAGCAAGTAGACGTTCATTTTCAGAAAGGCGTGGCATCATGTTTACGACGTTTAGACATCGATAAAAATGTTATTCGCAGTTGGGATGGTTCACTGGATTGTGCTGTGTTGAAATTTGCTCAGTAGCACTGTCACGTGACTCATTACACGTGCAGTGCACAGTATGCACGTGCAAATTATGGATGACCATGGTAAACTGGGGAACATGTCAAGACACATGTTGGCTGACCATTATATTGCTAGGGTACATGTCGGTATCATTTGCTGTAATTTTTTGTGGTGCGCAGGAGCTTTTATCGTTAGTAGGTGTAGTTCTCGTTTTGTGAAGTTAAATAATGCACTCGTGAAATACAGTTATAATATGTGATGGAGGTTGCACAATTGTTGGCTGGATAATCAACCTGCGGATGAAATTCAGTCAATTATTACAATGCTTGCAGTAAATGGTGTCAAAGAAAGTTGGGTTATAAGTTAGAGTTGGTAAAAAGATGGTGGGATCTGGGAGAGAGATTGTGGGGGTGCTGGGCGGGTTGATTTTCTTGGCTCTTAACCACCAGCCCATGGATATGTCCTGCCGAGTCTTTTATTTAAACTCCGGTGTCGTCTATAGCAGGCCGAGCTTCTTATTCAGATATTTCATTGGATATGGGTATAAAAGTAAAGAGTAAAGAGTTTCTTTACATCCCTTGTATAATCCGGACACTTTGTGTGAGCACAATGATGAACCGCACCCCCACTGCTTTCAATGGAGCTTCTGCTCCTTTATGCCAAAGTCGCTGCTAGGAAACGCGCATCGTTGTTTTTGCTTCCACGTGCCCTGCCCTAGATTACTGTGCCACACCTCTTAGCATGGTGTAAACGTTCACAGTTCCTGTAAGCCTCTAACCTTGGACCCACCGCCAAGGGCATTCTCCGAAGTCCAAAGCTTGAATCTCTACTCCCTATATTCCAATGCGACATACAATCATGAGTTCAGTCCTCAAACCCGATTCAAAAATGAAGGAATGTCTCCTCTCTTCTGCCCCATGTCTGATTTTTGTTTTATTTCATAGAGATGTACGCAGCGTGGCATGGCCAGAAAGCCACCCACGGTGACATTCTCAAAATGCACCGCGGAATGTGTTAGAAAATAGTATTTGTTAGAGCTGGACGAGAGCTTCATACAACTTTCATGAGCCCAACCTCCTCCCTCCAATCCCACTCCCCATCGTCCAGGAAATCGTAACATTATAGGCTGCCTGACTGGTTCCGAGTCTCATAATAACCTCTTGCTTTTCACATAATCTGTTGGTGAACCCAAAAGCAACATCTTCCCACCATTGAGGAAGACAATAGTTGAAGCTCGTTCAAGATGGCAGCGAAATAAAACCACCCTGGTTGAATGCATCAAACGATCATCGGAGAGTTCCTCGACTCTGATTTGCAAATGTTGTCCTCTTCGAGGTGGGATGACGCAACAATCTAGGTAGTACCCAGGTCGAATATACCATAGAAAACCAATATAATAAATCCCATATGAAATTGGACAAATAGGATCGCCTGGTTTCAATAAGGAAAGTGAATTACTGGACCAGAAGAAAATACCAATAAAAAAAACAGTAGGTCAATGGGACCAGGAGGGCAAACTGGAACCAGGATACCCATACGTCATTGGGACAAGTAGAAAATATTAAATAAACAAGCCCAAAAGTCTAATAGCGGTGTAGCCAGGCTTGTAAAATATTATAAACCACAAACACATTATTAGCTTTTCAAACAGTCGCTAATGCTGTTTATAACATTAAACAAAGAAATTTGGAGGAATCCCGACATCCCTGAGGTAAGCTTTACTTACAGAACTGAGCTAAGATCTACTGTAATCTATATACCCCACAATGTTTGGACCTGTGCTCATTTCCCAAGCAACTAGCTAGCACTTGCCAAGCCAGCCGTTCCTTAAGGGATTTGAATGGAGTGCTTGCTCGAATGCTTAAACCACTTGGCGATCTCTCCACAAGAACCTTGGTAAATGAACAAACTGTAGCGGTTACCGCTGGATGCACACAATCGCCTTGCACCGGCCAGAACACGGCCAGACGCGCCTCTCCCGGGCACGCCCGGTCTCGTCTTTCCCGGGCATGCCCGCTCTCGCCTTTCCAGGGCTCGCCCAGAGCGTCCGGGCATGCCCGCTATCGCCTTTCCAGGGCTCGCCCAGAGCGTCCGAGCATGCACGCTATCGCCTTTCCAGGGCTCGCCCAGAGCGTCCGGGCATGCCCGCTATCGCCTTTCCAGGGCTCGCCCAGAGCGTCCGGGCATGCCCGCTCTCGCCTTTCCAGTGCTCGTCCAGAGCGCCCGGGCACGCCCAGCCTCGACTTGCCAGGCCGCAGCCAAACACGCCCGGGCAGGTCCAGACTCGCCTTTCCAAGGCTCGCCCTTGACACCCGGTATAGCTTTTGCCGGGCAAACTTCCCGACATAAATGTGTATATATATTGCTGCCCGATAAACGGGCTTTTGGTCAGAATACGTGAGCTGTTTTGTTTCAATAAAGCAACTCGGACGAATTCCGTCTTTGGTCGCGTCAATTCTTTCGACTCGCGTTGGAGCGCAGCTCCTTCACTGGTGACCTACCGACATGGACACGGAAGTGACTCTTAAACTGCCTACCTTCTGGGAGGCTCACGCGGCTGTTTGGTTCGCCCAGGCGGACTCCCAGTTCGCCCTGCGAGGCATCACCGCGGATGACACCCGCTTCCACCACGTCGTGGCAGCGCTCGGTTCCGCCACCGCGAACCGCGCCCTGAGCCTCCTCGAGCACCCGCCGGCTGCCGACAAGTATGACGCGCTGAAGACGCTCCTCCTCGACGCTTTCGCCCTCTCGCCGGCGGCACGCGCACAGCGCCTGCTCGACCTGCCCGAGCTCGGCGACACGCGCCCGTCCGAGCGCATGGACTATATGCTCTCGTTGCTCGGTGAGCACTCTCTGGATTTTCTGTTCCGCGAGTTGTTCCTTCGCCAGCTGCCTCACCCGGTACGCCTCACCCTGGCTGGCACGTCGATCACCGATCCCCGCGCCCTCGCCAGGGAAGCCGATAAGATCTCCTTGGCGGGCCAACTAATCGGCGCGGCTACCTGGAGCCTGCCGCCGTCCGAGGCGACGCTCACGACGCCCGAGTGCCCTGCGCGGTTGGAGGCCGAACTGCCGGTGAAACTGGCTGCCGCCACGCCACACCGACCGCTTCCGACACGACGGCCGGGGCCTCCACCTGACCAGGCGTGGTATTATTACCACGCCAGGTTCGGACACAAGGCTCGGACGTGCCGACCCCCGTGCACTTTCGGCAAGTCGGGAAACGGCCGGGTCGGCGTTCATTTCCAGCCATGAGCGCCGGCCACTCGGGCAACTTGCTTTTTATTTGGGACAAAGCGTCCGGGCGGCGTTTCCTTTGTGACACCGGCGCCCAACTGAGCGTCATACCCGCCTCCGAGCAGGACAGGCAGGATGCCGTTTGCGGCCCCTCTTTGGTCGCTGCTAATGGCTTGGCCATACGCACTTTCGGCCCGCACAATGTCACCCTCTGCTTCGGCAGCCAGCGCTTTCAGTGGACCTTTGTGACCGCCTGCGTCCCCATGGCTTTGCTGGGCGCCGACTTCCTCTGCGCGCACGGGCTGCTGGTCGACGTCAAACGTCGTCACCTTGTCAACGCCGAGACCTTCAGCTCCCTGGCGTGCATGATGAGCAGCTCCACGCCGACCGAACTGGCGTGCGCCCTCCCGACGGCGAACGAGTTCGCTCGCCTGCTCGCGGAATTCCCGGCCCTCACACGGCCGACGTTTTCGACTGTCGCAGTGCGGCATGGGATCGAGCACCACATACCCACTACGGGCCCGCCGGTCTACGCCAGGGCCCGCCGCCTCGACCCGGCCAAGCTCGCCGTGGCAAAGGCCGAGTTCGACGCGTTGGAGCAGCTCGGCATCGTGCGGCGCTCCAATAGCGCGTGGGCCTCACCACTGCACATCGTGCCAAAGCCGGGGGGCGGATGGCGCCCGTGTGGCGACTACCGCCGCCTCAACGACGCTACCACCCCCGACAGGTACCCGATCCCGCACATCCAGGACTTTTCCGCCCGTTTGGCGGGACGGGTCATATTTTCCAAAATTGACCTGATACGGGGATACCACCAGGTACCTGTCCGGGCGGCCGACGTCTCGAAGACGGCCGTCATCACGCCGTTCGGCCTGTTCGAATTTTTGAGGATGCCGTTTGGCCTCAAGAACGCGGCCCAGGTGTTCCAGCGCTTAATGGACGGCGTGCTGCGCAACCTGCCATTTCTTTTCGTCTATCTGGACGACATCCTCGTCGCCAGCACGTCCCGCGCCGAGCACCTCCTCCACCTCCGAACACTGTTCGGTCGCCTCAGCGAGCACGGCTTAATTGTCAACCCGGCCAAATGCCACTTCGGCACGACGACCGTTGACTTTTTGGGCCACCGCATCACCAAGACCGGGGCCGTGCCGCTGCCGACCAAGGTCGAGGCCATCACCACGTTCCCGCGTCCCCGTTCCATCAAGGCCCTACAAGAGTTCCTCGGCATGGTGAATTTTTATCACCGATTCGTGCCCCGCGCTGCTCAGCTCATGCGGCCCCTTTACGAGGCCCTCCGGGGCAAGCCGGCCAAGCATGACATTGTTTGGTCCGCGGCCATGGACGCGGCCTTCGCGAGCGCAAAACGGGCCCTCGCCGACGCAACGCTGCTGGCTCACCCGGTGCTCAACGCGCCCATCGCCCTCACTACGGACGCCTCCTACTACGCGGTGGGCGCCGTCCATGAACAATGGGTGGACGGGGTTTGGCAGCCACTCGCTTTTTTCAGCCGGCAGCTCCGGCCGAACGAGTTAAAATACAGCACGTTCGACCGCGAGCTGCTCGGTCTATTCCTGGCCGTTCGCCATTTCCGACACCTCCTGGAGGACCGCCCGTTCACGGCTTTCGTCGACCACAAGCCGTTGGTCTACGCAATGGCCAAAGTCACGGAGCCGTGGTCGGCCCGCCAGCAGCGCCACCTCTCCGCCGTGTCGGAATTCACCACAGACATCCGGCATGTCGCCGGCAAAGACAACGCTGTGGCCGACTGTCTTTCTCGGGCCAGCGCGAACGCGGTCCACCTCGGCGTGGACTTCGCGCTCATGGCGGCCGACCAGACCACCGACACCTCGGTGCAGGCCCTCCGGGCGGCGGACATGGGCCTCCGCCTGGCCGACATCCCCTTCGCGGGCACCGTCCTGCTCTGCGACGTCTCCCAGGGCCAGCCTCGCCCCATCGTGCCCGTTTCCTGGCAGCGCCGCATCTTCGCCTCCATCCACGGCCTTTCTCACACGGGCCGGAAAGCTTCTCAGAAGCTGGTGTCGGCGCGTTTCGTCTGGCACGGCCTTCGACGGAACGTCCGCGACTGGGCCAACGCCTGCACGGCCTGCCAGCGGGCCAAGGTCCACCGCCACACCCAGGCCCCTCTGGCACCTTTCACCGTGCCTGCACGGCGTTTTGACCACGTCCACGTGGACCTGGTGGGTCCCCTGCCCCCATCACGGGGGTTCACCCACCTGCTCACCATGGTGGACAGGACCACCAGGTGGCCGGAGGCCGTGCCCCTCACCTCCACCACCACCGCCGACGTGGCGCAGGCGTTCATCGCCACCTGGGTCGCGCACTTCGGCGCACCGGCGGACATCTCGTCCGACCGCGGCCCACAGTTCACGTCCGAACTTTGGGGCGTGGTCGCCCACTCGTTGGGGGTCATGCTGCACTGCACCACGGCGTACCACCCCCAAGCCAACGGGTTGTGCGAGCGGTTTCACCGCTCCATGAAGGCCGCACTCATGGCCGGCCTTCAGGACGACGGTTGGACCGACCGGCTGCCGTGGGTCCTTTTGGGCCTCCGCACGGCCCCCAAGGAGGACCTCCGGGCGTTCGCCGCCGAGCTCGTCCGGCCAGCCGCTCCGCGTCCCGGGCGAGTTCGTGCCCGACGCTACCAGTCCCTGGTCCGCCGCACACCAGCGCTCGGACCTCCAGGAGGCCGCCCGCCGATTTGCCCGCGTGCCAACGTCCCGCCACGGTGGCCCCCAGTCCTACGTCCCCCCGGCGCATCGCACAGCGGAGTACGTCTTTGTGCATCATGACGCGCACCGGGGGCCACTCCGGTCGCCGTACGACAGGCCCTTCTGGGTCCTGCGACGGGGCGACAAGTCCTTTGTCGTCGACGTTGGTGGCCGGTCGGACCGGATCTCTGTGGACCGCCTCAAACCGGCGCACATGGACGTCGACCGACCACCACGGTTGGCCCTTCCTCCGCGGCGAGGCCGCCCCCCGTCCACAGTTCCCCCCGCTCGACAACCCACCACCACGTCGGACCCCTCCCCACGACCCTCCAGGGGTCGCTTCGGCCGGGTCATCCGGACCCCCCTTAAATTGACCTTGCCGGTGCAGGTCGATTCTGGAGGGGCGTGTGTCGCGGTTACCGCTGGATGCACACAATCGCCTTGCACCGGCCAGAACACGGCCAGACGCGCCTCTCCCGGGCATGCCCGGACTCACTGTTCCCGGGCACGCCCGAACCTCCCGGGCACGCCCGGTCTCGTCTTTCCCGGGCATGCCCGCTCTCGCCTTTCCAGGGCTCGCCCAGAGCGTCCGGGCATGCCCGCTATCGCTTTTCCAGGGCTCGCCCAGAGCGTCCGGGCATGCCCGCTATCGCCTTTCCAGGGCTCGCCCAGAGCGTCCGGGCATGCCCGCTATCGCCTTTCCAGGGCTCGCCCAGAGCGTCCGGGCATGCCCGCTCTCGCCTTTCCAGTGCTCGTCCAGAGCGCCCGGGCACGCCCAGCCTCGACTTGCCAGGCCGCAGCCAAACACGCCCGGGCAGGTCCAGACTCGCCTTTCCAAGGCTCGCCCTTGACACCCGGTATAGCTTTTGCCGGGCAAACTTCCCGACATAAATGTGTATATATATTGCTGCCCGATAAACGGGCTTTTGGTCAGAATACCTGAGTTTTTTTGTTTCAATAAAGCAACTCGGACGAATTCCGTCTTTGGTCGCGTCAATTCTTTCGACTCGCGTTGGAGCGCAGCTCCTTCAAAACACCCAATGTACTTGAGACCCGACCATAGATCAACTGTAATCTATATACCCCAAAGAGGAATGACCTTTCCTGCCACTCTCGAAGTGAGCGGGTGTTTACGCCGTAATGACATCATATACGTAATGACGTAGCATGACGGCCGGACACAAAACTGCCGGTACTTTAATATATATGAGATATATATACACAAAGAATTAAGTTAAGCACCCCCCCCGTTTTTTTACAACCTCGCACATTACAAGTTTGTTGTCGTCAAAACAGTGTAATATACCCATGATATTGCTATATTTTCTGGAGAAGTGATATTATGGTCACATAAAAACATAACAATCATGCCGTTTTCAATATTTTATTCTGAATAATTTAAGGTGAAAATTTTTGGGAATTTTAGGCATATTTTCACCTCAATTTAAGTATGGAGCTATAGGTCCATCACGGACAGTGTGGATGACGTTTATGTTTTCTAACGTACAGTCATTGTTCTGAGAAGACCTCTAGCGATCTTTGCGTCAATAACGTGTGTAGGACCCACGTGATCGGATCACTGACTCAACCCTACGTCTCATAGACCCTGTAAGCCGTCGTATGCGTTGCTGTGGCAGGTTATTGTCATACCAATCATTATTTGATCTCACATACCTTAGAATATATGCCAATGTATACATATACACAAAGAATATATATTAGGGGGTGCTTACCTTAATTCGTTGTGTAGGGGTGCTTAACTTAATTCTTTGTGTATATATTTAACCTCCAGTAACGTTGCAGTCACTACAAAGGGATGAGTGTTATGATTACATTTACTATAATAATAACGTTACGTTATTATTACGAAAATGATATTATTTTTTAAAAACCCGAGGTGAATTCCTTACTTCCGTGGTTACACCGCATCAATCATCCACTTTCAATTCACAACACTGGGATTAAAGTGTTATGGATATATTTACTATAATATTATTATTATTATGAAAACGATACTACTGAAACGATACCACTGTATTAAGAAACCTGGGCTTAATTTGTCCGAAGCAGACGGTGAGTCAAAACGCCTAAGGCCGACACGTACCGTATTGTTGGAAGAGCCATATGCTGATGCTTTCGATATTTCATGGTCATTTTAACAATCGGTTTGTTTGTGTTTCACACTGAATGAAAAACATAAAGGTAGAGCATGTAATGGCGATTGTGATATATGACAGGTTCGATGATATGTTCGGCATGAACGGCATATAAATCAAAATGGCGGTACGTGGAGAGTCAGCTGCAGCACCGCCGTAATGACATCAGACGTAATCACATCACCCTGTCATGTGACCAGATTCTCAGCTCTGATTGGTAAACGTTTGAGGGGATTTTCATACATACGGAGATCTCGCGAGATCACGGCGAGGTAACGTCTTTTCGAAGCTGTTCCATGCGCTCACGCTTTCGAAGCTAAGTAATCTTTCACAATTGTGTTTTTGTCGCGACTGTATCTATTAGTCAGGTTCACTATGTTAACAAATATAATTTCGTTCAAAATTTTGGTAGATTAGCAAAACTATACATTTTTGGAATATTCAGAGCATGGAGAACCTGAAAATCAATGTTGGCATTTGCACAGACACCTGCATGGCCGCCATTTTGGATTTTGAAAATGGCCGCCATAAAATACATATTTTGCGCGATCTCGGCTTCTAGTCAACCTAGAAACTTAATTAAATATGCTAATCCTATGTTTTCTGGGTCAAGGAATCCAATAAAGGCCTCAAAATAGTGCTCAGGATTATAGAAAAGCAACAAACAAAGGTAATTGAAAACCATTGTCTTTATATTTGTGATATAACTGTATTACATAATACATGATATTGCAAGTCCTTTGAAGTTATAGGTATGGGTTTATAAAGCAAGAAAGCAGCCTTGTTAGTATCAGATTGAACTATAAGTCCTATACACAGGATCTACGAGGTCTATACCGTTCAGGAATATGCTTTTACAGATCTTCATCACTGTCCTGAGTGTCATTTTCGCAAAGGTGTCTACGCAAATGCCAACATTAATTTTTGGATTCCTCATGCTCTGAATATTCCAAAAATGTATAGTTTTGCTAATCTACCAAAATTTTGAACGAAAAAACATAGTGAACCTGACTATATCTTTCGGTGTGTGTACCTATAGCGTATCTTTAGGAAAATTTTCGGTGCTAATTTTTCGTACATGTATACACAATCGTCGGTTAATGCGTATCGAGTATTCTGAGGCCTAGTACTCGTAGGCTTAGGCTACTGTACCGTCTCCAACCTTGTGGTTTTGTTTTTCTCTCAGCGGTTCGTCGAATGCGCTGCAATTATTTTCGTTCTCTGTTTTCGTCCCAGTCGTTCACCCCAAACCTCCTTGTTTAATATCTCTACTCAAGAAAAGAAAAAAAAAAAAAAAAAAAATTCCTTCTCAGGTCTTATTCGTTTATTTGTTGTTCTTATTTGTTCGTTCGTTCTTCGTTCACGTTGTTCGCGATCACGCGATCACGTGGTTAGAAATGTATAATCTCTCCCCTGAACAACTATTTTCTCTCATATATTATAACACCATTTTCTTCTTCTCCTACAAAAGGATGCTTTCATCTTGCTCACCAAATCTATTCATTCCAAAAAAAAAAATAGTACCATCTCTTACAGTTCCTCTTTTCTACATTCCCTAAACTCTCCAGAACTCCACCCCTCCTTCAGCGTCCTCAAACGTATTTTTGACTCAAAGGTCTCAAACTCGTTTTGCAAAATTTTTTCGTTTCCCATGAATCGTACACTTTTCAAAATCCAATCTCACCCCTCCCCTCCAAATCTTCCTCATCCCCCCTTCCCTCCAAAACTTCCCCATCCCCCCTCCCCTCCAAAACTTCCCCATCCCCCCTCCCCTCCAAATCCTCCCCATCACCCATCCCTTTCAAATCTCCCCCCTTGCCCCTTCCCTCCCCTCCCTCCTAAACTCCCCCCACACCCCTCCCCTCCGAGACTCTCCCTCGCTCCTCCCCTCTCACCCCTCCTCCTCAAAGCATCATCCCTGCTTCTTCCCCCTTCCAACTTTCACCTTCATCTCCCCCAACCTTCTGCCTCGCTCTTCCCCCTCCTCAAATAACACCTCACTGTGCCTCACCCAATCTCCATCAAACCTTTTGTCCACCCCATTCTTCCCTTTCTCCAAGCTATTCTGAAATCTCTGACACAACTTCAACAGCTCTCCCTACCTCTTCCTCCTCTTCCACATCTTGCCCTACCCCTCCCCCCCCCCCCCCCCCTGTTCTGTACCTGATGCTCCCCCTGCCTCTTCTTTAACAGTATGGACCTCAAACATCCGGGGCCTTCGCTCAAACTTGACTGATCTCTCCATACAGGTTGCTTCTGACAAACCAGATGTGATCTGCTTAACAGAAACTTTCCTCCTTCATGATGTCTCTGATGCCTTGGGATCTCTCCCAGGTTACTCCCTCCTCCGGTATGATAGACCTGAGCCTCGTCCTGGAGGTGGGGTTGCTATCTTTATAAAAAACTCTCTTCCTCACTCGCCCTCCACTGCCCTCTCTCCACCTCACCCCCAGGAATACCTTTGGCTACGGCTTCCCCTTCGCTCCCACCTTTTGTTCATATGTGTGTTGTACCGTCCACCAAACAGTGATGACTCCATCTACATCTCACTGTCTGATAATATGGACCAACTTCTATCTACCCATCCCAACTCTCTCTTCCTCATATGTGGTGATTTCAATTGTCACCATGCCAGTTGGCTGGGTGTGGGTACCTCTCTCACCAGCCATGGCTCTTCAGCAAAGGACTTCTGCGACTCACTGGGACTGACACAATCTGTCAATTTCCCGACCCGGATCTCAGTAAACGGAGCATCTTCTCTTCTGGACTTGGTTATGACTAACTTCCCTGAAAATGTCTGCTGCTCTTCTTCTGCTCCAATCGGCTCATCTGATCATGTGCTTGTCAAAGTGGACATCTCTCTGACCATTCTCAGAGAGCCTCCTCAGCGTCGACGAGTCTGGCATTTCACTCAGGCCAACTGGCACGGTCTTCAAGCAGCCATCAATCATCTGGACTGGTCTCCCATCTCTACCGCCTCTGACATCAACTCATCCTGGGAATTCTTTCAAAGTAAATTGCTCTCTCTCATGCACAGATTTATCCCATCTCGTCTTCAGTTGTCATACCCTTCCTCCCGTCCATGGTACACGGAATCTTGTGGTGAGGCTGTTGCCCTGAAACAACTTGCTTTCGTCTCCTGGAAAGCAAATCAAACGGAAGGAAATCTCATTTCCTTTCACAAAGCCCGAAACAAGTGTGTGTCCACCCTCAGGGGAGCCAGGAAACAATATCTCACCGTTCTCAAGACCGAACTCTCTTATCTGTCTCCCTCTTCCAAATCCTGGTGGCATCTGGTCAAATCTGTTTCTGGTGTTTGTTCCCCCTCCATCCCCTCCCTCACCTCAAACGGCTTAACGGCTGACTCCGCACGTGAAAAAGCTGAATGCCTCAACTGTGTGTTTGCCTCTAAATCTTGTGTCCCAAACCCATCCCTCTCTGTACCCACCGTACCCAGTCGTACCCAGCTGCTCCTGGACTCTGTGTCCTTTCCTCCTGACAAGGTGGAAAAGTTTCTGTCAACCCTCGACTCTGATTCTGCAACTGGTCCTGACGGCATCAGCCCACGGTTCCTAAAATCATGTTCTTCCGCTCTTTCACTCCCTCTTTCTGTTCTCTTCACCCTCTCTTTTGCTCAAGGTCATCTGCCATCTGCTTGGAAATCAGACAACATCACCGCTTTGCACAAAAAGGTGCAAAAACAGATCCTAGCAACTACAGACCAATCAGCCTTCTCCCAATTATCAGCAAAGTCATGGAATCCGTCATTGCATCAGATATGAAATCTTTCCTCTTCTCCAATGGCTTGATCTCTGATCATCAATTTGGTTTCAGACCTGGTCACTCTACTCTGGACATGCTGCTTCTGCTTTCTCAACAATGGATGGAGGTCCTCAACGCCAAAGAGGAAATTAGAGCTGTCTCCCTTGACATTTCACGTGCCTTCGATACGGTCTGGCACCCTGCTCTGCTCACCAAACTCTCCTCCTTTGGTATCCACGGAAATCTCCACGCATGGCTGGCGGACTTCCTCTCTGGTCGTAGTCAACGTGTGGCCCTGAATGGGTTTCTCTCATCTCCTCTTCCTGTTCAGGCTGGAGTTCCCCAAGGTAGTGTTCTGGGCCCTGTGCTTTTTCTGGTCTTCATCAATGATCTCTCTTCCCTGCGCATCGTAAGAGCGTGACCAAGGGTTGGCGTCAGGAAGGGCATCCGGCCATAAAAACATTGCCTCAAACAGGGAACCATGATTGTCATGGGGCCCGCAAGGCTAACCCCCGCTCTAGCGGGGAAAAGTGGCCTTAAAACCGATCATTCATATTCATTCATTCATCAATGTTCTCTCTGACTCTCTTGAAAATCCTCTCTATCTCTTTGCTGATGACTCTACTCTCTGTCGCTCCATTCCTCATCCCTCAGATCGGCAGTCTGCAGCCCCCTCACTCTCTGCAGACCTGGACAAAATCACAGACTGGGCAAACAAATGGAATATGTCTTTCAATCCTGATAAATCTCACACTCTTATGATGTCTCTCCGAAAAGACCGACTGGACAACCCTCCCATCCACTTTCTGAATAATCCTCTCCAAGAAGTTCTGTCACTCAAGCTTTTGGGTCTCACCATTTGCCATGATCTTTCCTGGGAAAACCACATTTCAAATCTGGCCTCCAAAGCCAGTCGCCGACTGGGCATCCTCCGTCGTGCGAAGTCCTTCCTTGGCACACCTGAGCTCCTCACCACATACAAGGCTTTCATCCGCAGCTCTATGGAATACTGCTCTCCCCTCTGGTCTGGTGCTCCTGCCTCACATCTAGCTCGTCTTCACGCTGTTGAAACCAAAGCGTTCAGAATCATTGGAATCTCCCGCGATAAAGCTAACTCCAAGGGCCTTTCCCTCACTCACCGCAGGCAGGTTGGTGGTCTTTCCGTCTTCTACCGACTCCTCTCTGGCCTTGCCCCCCCAGCTCTCTCTGGGCTCTGTCCCCCAAATATTCCTACAGGTCGCACAAGATCTGCCTGCAATTCTCTTATGGTTAAATTGCCAAAATCAAGACTTTCTGCTCACCTTCACTCCTTCATTCCTCTTTTCTCCCGCCTCTGGAACAAACTCCCTCACTCTCTTCAATCCCACTCCACCCTCCAGGTCTTTAAAACAGCTGTTCACCACCATCTCTTATCCTCCCCCATCCAAAACCTTGATCTTTTCTACCCCCGCTAATTTCGGTCCCCTTGTGTTTTATACCTCTCCCACCCCCCCCCCCCTTCCCACGCCTCCTCCCCCCAAGCCCTCTCCCTCCCACACTTCTCCCTGCTCTCAAATGTTGTGGTTGTGTGCTTCCCCTTCTCTCCCCATCTTGTCTTCCGCTCCCTCTTTTTGTATATTTTTGTTTGTCTGGTTGATTTGTTTGTGAAATAAATGTTAGCTCTTTCACGAGCCTCGATTCAGTATACAAAAAAAAAACCAAAAAAAAAATACATACATACATGCATACATACATACATACATACATACATACATACATACATACAGACAAACACTTCTAGATGGCTCTGCCCGATGGGCTACACCGTAAAAAACCAGTAGGTCAATGGGAGCAGGAAGGCAAACTGGATCCAGGATACCCATAGGTCATTGGGACAAGTTGGAAATACCAATTTAAAAAACAAGTAGGTCAATGGGACCAATAGGAGAAACTGGAACCAGGAGGATACCCATAGGTCATAGGGACCAGTAGAAATACCAACAAAAAAACAGTAGGTCAATGGGACCAGGAGGGAAAACTGGAATCAGGATACCCATAAGACAAGGGGACCCATAAGACATAAGGGGAAACTGGAACCAGGAGGATACCCATTGGTCATTGGGACCAGTAGGAAACCAATAGAATACCAATATATAAATGAACAGAATTGAAAATAACCAATTGACAGATTTTGGTTTGGATGATTGTTTTGAGGATTTTTTTTCCAGCTTTTGTCAGTTTTTCCGTTTTCTTACATTTCAGCTCAGAAATACATCTTTCTTTATCTTCATTTTGGATCTGCAGAGCAATGGTCTTACTTCTGCACTTTAAATGCTGGCCCGCGACCATAAATTTTGCTCAACCGTCTATTTAGCGAATCTCATCGCAAATAGATTTTTATGTGCTTCAGACATCAATACATAAATCGTTCTTTCCGCGTACTCCCGTTTAGAGCAATATTTCTTGCGTTTGAATGTCTGACATGGTCATTAAGATGCAAATTAACGTTGTCACTGGCTACCTGCTGATTTGCACCAAAGTTACCTTCTCGTAATCCTCATTTATTTTTTATCACCTGTTAGTGTCGAACACGTATTGCATATAAATGTAGCTGCCTGCATCAATTGTAGCCCTCAAATTCCATTTGTATCTATTATAACGGAGTTGGCAGGGTGGCCTCGGCTTTATACTCCTAGAGGTATGCACACCTGCCTCTAAGCTGTCTAGCCTGGGTTGAAATCTTGGCTCGGCATTAAATTGTCATCCTGGTATTCCACAAGGCAGGGCAATTCATCAATGTGTGTGCCGTCTCTCACATGGATGTTAAACGGGCATCCAATCTGCCGGCATTAGTTGGTGGACGTTAAATGATCCCATGGTGTCCTTCTCGAAGAGTACGCGAACTATCGTCGGAACCCTGGCCAAATTACAAATTCCTGCCATAATTTCCTGAGTCGGTGAACCTAGGAACTGCATCAGTAGCACCAACTCCATGATGATGATGGATTACCATTATAACAATGACCTATTTTTTGCGACAGACACTGACAGCAGTCATGGGATCCTTTACGCCCACCAGCAGTCAATGTAGGCAGATGTGACTGGCTTGGCGCACCATCCTCGTGCAGATTGTGCACTTGATGATGCAGCATCCTGCAAAATAGCAGGATGACAGTTTATTGTCAAATCTGGAATCGAACCCAGTCTAGACGGGTCGAAGTGAATGTGACATTGCTGAGCTTATCCTGTCAGGCCATCTTCCTGCAGTTGACCATCTCGCTTAGTAATGCTGAAATGAAAAAAAAAATGTTTACAATATATATCGTATGTGTTAGATGTTACATCCACACACAAATAAACAGGGAGTTTTATTCTTCCTTTTTTTTTTTCTTTTCTTGTATTGCAAGTTTGGCTTTGATGAGAAAATCTTGTGTTTTATTTATTTATTTATTTATTTATACTGTATTGCTGTAATAAGGTTGGCACTCGAGGACCGCACATTTATGATGGATCGCCCGCTTTGTGTTGCCAAGCATAGCATGTTGTCATCACCGAATGGATTTGAGTTGGAATGAGTTGGGTATTTCAAAATCCCAAAGAGCGTGTCATCCACAAAGGCATAGCCTCAAGCCATTGTCAGATGCTTTCTGCTTTTGAGAGAGCAATAAAGAGTGCAGGACATGTAGTGTGCTCCGACAAAATGATGACGCTTTGCCAGTTGGTGAGCAGTGATTGTCACGTCTGAGGTCACATTCTAAAGAGAATCTGGTGGGAAAAAAAGAAGTTCATTGGGACTAAAGGTTGTCTATGTACAGAACAGAGAGAGAGAGACAGCACAACAGGCAGCTTCAAAGCATCTTTTGAACAAGCACCTTGCTCAAACACAATTCGTCGCCTTCACACGGAACTTGAAAAGGCGCAACGCTTGAACTGAAGTGAACTCGGCACAATCAGTGTGGAAGCCAGAAAAGGCTTCCAGCACTTTGAACTGCGACGCCATTAATCGCAGTCCCTGTGAATGAAGTGCAAAGGCAAAATGGTGGTATATAATCAAAAATGTTGCTGCACGACAAGTAAATCACCAAATGATATTGCTCACCTTTAATAGGTAAAATGGTGCTTTTGAGCAATTAGAACATTTTGATCATATTTATATGCATATAGTTACGTTTGTGGGGGGTAGGCAATACCTTAGTCCAGGTAGATTTGCATAGGTAGTGTGCTCTGACTGTCGTGAAGAAGAAGAAACCCCATGTATCATAAGTAGGGATCCGGTAGACCATATGTCATGTAAGAGCGTATCTTCGTTCCCATCACAAGGGGTGGGGTTATGTTAATTAGTTAGGGATTATGGGTAATTAATCCCCTGTATGCAATGGCCTCTGTTTTTTTTCCTCTGTTCCATATGACACCAGCAACACACACACATAGCCAGAAAATCGTGCATTTATAACACTAAATAAAAGCGACCGGAACAAGGACATTCAACTACCGCTGGTGCCACAGCCGTCACATCGCAACACAAGCAGGCAGGTCCGGGAGGCCACGCCCCGAAGAGCAGTGATTGGTCTGGGATTGATTGGTGCAAGGACTGCTAAGATGGGACTATGGGATTGGTGGAGCAGGCACGGATGATGTCAGAGCCTTGATTATAAAAGAGCGCTCTCACCGACATTTTGTCCTCCTGACTTCCTCTCATCTTCTGGGTTTGGTGGCAAGCGGTCGTCTCCCCGACATTTTGGTTTCTCGTGGCTTTTCTCTCTCGGCCTCTGGAGTTCATAAAGAGCAGTCACAGATACAGTGCCTCTTGAGCTGAACTTGGAGGTGTTCGTGGAAGGCGGGCGCATTTGCATGCTCTCTTGGTGCGGGGTTCCGATTGAAGGCATGGCCGCATTTTTCTTTTGCTTGGCACATCGTTGTTGGTGAACAAGATCGACAGGGGCGAGTGGAATGGGCGCGGCCTGCTGACTTCGTGCTCGACGACCATAGGAGCGAACTGTGCACGGAGGCCTGGTTCCTGCTCGTGAGCTGCGCGGCAAAGCGTGCTGTTCCCGCCAAGGACACGGGGGCAGGGGGGGAGGGGAGGGGTGGGATTTGGACGCTTCCTGATGAGGTTCAAGAGCAGCTCAGAGCTAAGTGCCCACAAAAATAACATTTATTTTCCAGTTATTTTCCCCCTTGTCTGTTTGTGGACGTCCCGGTTAGGAATCATAGTTTTTTTTTATTGTGCCTTGTTTGTTACCGGCAGTCTTCAATAAAGCCGGTATTTTTGTACATTTTAATTCTGTGTTGGTTTGAGTTAATTGATTATCCAGGTGCGAAGATGTCGGGTGGAAGCCATCCAGGTAAGTTCGTCATCCTCCCTTACCTCACGTGTAACGAAGGTCTGCCATTGGATTGAACGCCTTGGAGTTAAAGGTTGTTTGGTCATCCTTGTCACCCTGCTGTGTTCACTACAGGGAAGACACACGACTATATATATATATATATATATATATATATATATATATATATATATATATATATATATATATATATATATATATATATATATATATATATATATATATATATATATATATATATATATACATATATATATATATATATATATATAGTGGAACCTTGACTTACGAGTTTAATTCGTTCTGTGACCGAGCTCGTAACTCAATTTGCTCGTTTCTCAAATCAAATTTCCCCATTAAAATGCATTGAAATGCTATTAATCCGTTCCAGCCCGCCAAAAACCACACCAATTTTTTTTTTAATATACAGTATATATAAAAATATCTCGCGCTTTATATTTCACCTGTATGCAGCATACAAGTTGGCAGGATGGCCTGGACTGGAGGTACGCACACTTGACTCTAAACTGTCCAGCCTGGGTTTGAATCCCGACCCAGCTATAACCTGTCATGGGTGTTTCACAGGCAGGGTGATTCATCAATGTGTGTACCGCTAAACGGGGTGCCCCGTTTGCGTCCCATTAGTTGTTGGATGTTAAGGATCTCACCGTGTTTTCCACAAAGAGAAGGCGAGCTATCGCCGGCAGTCTGAACAAGTTGTGGCCTGGCATGCTCTTCTCCTCTGCCGTTATATACGTCCTCCTCGGCATCTTTTTCCAGAAGAGCCCTGTCTCGTCACAGTTGAAGATTTGCTGGGGGATGTATCGTTCGGCTTCTATCAGTTCGGCAAAAGTTAAAATAAAATCTTCAGCTGCCTTCACATCCGCCTCACCAAGTCGACAACACGCACACCTCGCTCATGTTTTTCGACGATTGCGTGTTTTATAGCCAAACACATCATCCTCTTCTTCTTCTCAGCACTGCCCTTGGCACTCAATTTCTTAGGACCCATGGTTAAAACTAAGAAATTTTCCAAAATAACCAAAATGCGAAAACAAAACAGCAGCGATATACGGCAGAGATACTTGCACGGCAAGATAACCACGTGACCGGAACCCACCTGGTGGGGGGTGGCGTAAGCTCCAAAATAACCAAAATGCGAAAACAAAACAGCAGCGATATACGGCAGAGATACTTGCACGGCAAGATAACCACGTGACCGGAACCCACCTGGTGGCGGGTGGCGTAAGCTCCAAAATAACCAAAATGCGAAAACAAAACAGCAGCGATATACGGCAGAGATACTTGCACGGCAAGATAACCACGTGACCGGAACCCACCTGGTGGCGGGTGGCGTAAGCTCCAAAATAACCAAAATGCGAAAACAAAACAGCAGCGATATACGGCAGAGATACTTGCACGGCAAGATAACCACGTGACCGGAACCCACCTGGTGGCGGGTGGCGTAAGCTCGTAACTCAGATCTCGGCTCGCATCTCAAAGCAATAAACCGCCCGAGCGACGGCTCGTATCTCGGAAAACTCGTAAGTTGGTGCACTCGTAAGTCAAGGTTCCATTGTATATATATATATATATATATATATATATATATATATATATATATATATATATATATATATATATATATATATATATATTGTTGCGGATATGAGGATTGCATTTTTTTGATTGTGTGTATTGTAGTGGCAAATTGTTGTGTAACATTGGTTGGATATGGCCCCTCCTGCCTCCAGAGTTGTGTAAAGATAAAAAGGGCGTCTCGGTAGTTAATTCCATAAACACCACATTGCAGGACCCGATAAAACCCTTGTTCAGTAGCTTATATCTTATTATGTGTTTTAGAGTAAGGCCTTGTCTTCCATTAGAATGACACTCCATTGCATCGAATCAATTAAGAATAGCTCCCCTTCAATAATTCCATTTCCCAGCCAAACTCTCCATCTGTGGGTAAAGCAGTTCACAAGCGTGGGGTGCACGCCCTCTCAATTCGCTGCTATAGTGAATATGTGCTCCGTGCTCTGTTTGAACAGGAGGGGCGGGGTCGCCAGGGAGAGGCAAGCCCAGGGCGCGCCACGAAGGGCGGGGCTGTGCAGCCCCATGCCCAAATAAGGAAACAAGCCCGTGGCTCGCCACGAGGGGCGTGCCGTCGGCGCGATGCCCAAATAAGGAGACAAGCCCGTGGGATTACCATACAAGGTCACGAAACAGAGCACGGGGGGAGGGCGGTACCGAAACGGGGGAGAGGGCGTGTCAGTCCCACGCTGGAGAGAAGTGAGAGGAAGGGAATACGAGCTGAGCTGCGTGGAGAGGTACACGACAAAGAAAGGGTCCAAGAGAAAGCAGAGGAACTTTTACGAACGAGTTGCAAAGAGATACGGCAGATGAGTCCAGCCCCGTTTCAACCAGCCACGTGAAGCCCTGACGGGGCAGCGAGTGACCCTGCCGGCGTGCGCTGTAAAGCCGAATACCAGGAGCTGCCGGCGTGCGCTGTAAAGCGGATTACAAGGAGCTGCCGGCTCCCCGCTTCCCGCCCGGAGTGGACCTGCTCGCTGTGCCCTGTGATCCCACCTGCTCATCCTTTCCAGCCATTCCTGCCTGCAAGTTCCCCATTTGCGTACGTGAGTTTGTTTTGTTCGTGCTGTCCTGGGTAGTAACTAAGTCTGTATAAGCTAGTAATTTTCACTGTGTCACCTGCGTTTTCATGTCCGCTGTAAATACCCGTGACTGCTCTTTTTGCTTATGTGTGTGTAAAAAATAATAAACCCCGTTACTCTTCTGTACGTCTTCTTCTTCTTCCTCTTTGCATTCGTCGTCTTAGTCTTTTCCCGATTGAATAGTGGTGGCGCGATACGGCCAACGTTTGGGTGAATCGGGTTTAGTGGGGGAACAACTGTTCGGCCGCGGTGCCTTCGCTCGGCAAACAACATCCTTATCCGCGGACCGTAACAATTGGTGTCAGGAGTGTCGGATCGGACCCGAAGCGTGCTTAACGCGCTCAAAATTACAAGCTGCTGGAAATTGTTTTGTTTTTAAAGAAAAACCCGAATTTTGAAATCGCGCCAAGGCTGGTCAAGGCGACGGGATGCCGGTGGGAGAGATAAACGGGGTGGAATCGACCCAGGACCTCGGGGAAATGTATATGGAGGATGTGGTTGAGGGGGTATCAGGCGCACAAAATGGCGTCCTCGCTCACGTGGGTGTAGCGGCACCAAATTTAACCGCGCCCGTGACCGTAGCAGCGCCGCCGTTGGATTCGGACCTTTTGTTGCTACAAATCAGGGCCCTTATGGACAAAATGAGGGACGAAATGAGGGCTAATAGTCAGCAATTGGGGAACCGGATGGAGGCTCAGAATGAGCAATTGGGGGTAATGAGGGATGAAGCGAGGGCTCGGAGTGAGCAATTGGGGGTAATGAGGGATGAAGCGAGGGCTCGGAGTGAGCAATTGGGGGTAATGAGGGACGAAGCGAGGGCTCGGAGTGAGCAATTGGGGGTAATGAGGGACGAAGCGAGGGATACCGGTGAGAAGTTAGACAACAAATTTGAGGGGTTAGACAACGGGATAAAAGAGGTGAAAAATGGGTTAATGGGGCTAGAAAATAGGATGGAAGACAAATTGCGGGCAATAGGGGAGCAATCCGCCCGGGAAATCGAACAGATGGGGAACCAGATAGAGGAGGTGAAAATCGGGGTAGAAACCAAATTGGATGCTCAGGGATGAATTGGGACAGATGAGGGCGGCATCTACAAAAGAGAGGGAGGAGATGAAAGAGGAGATACGACGAGGTGTAAGTGAGGAGGTCTCGGGGGTACGCGAGGAGGTAAAGCGAGGTGAAAAGCGTATAGAGAAAGAGGTGAGAAATGGAACGGCTAGGTTACAGGGGGGAATAGAAGACCTGACGGAGGAGGTGGAACAGCTGACAGAGGGACAAAAAGAACTAACGGAGCAGGTTCAAAGGAACATGCAGTACTAGGAGGGTTAAAAGCGACACAAAACGATATTAAAAATGACTTAATAGCGACACAGAGGCAATGTCAGATGGTACGTGAGGGACTGACAACGAGGTTGGAAGAGGTGACAGAAGTAATGGAGACGAAGGACCGAGAGGTGAGGACGCACATAGAGACGGTCAAAATAGCCTTAGAGGACGAACTTGAGGAGACGCACCGGGAAATAAAAGAGGTGAAGCAAAAATTCGAGGAAGTGGAAGAAGAGGTGAGTGAAATTAAGAAGGGACGGACAGAAACTAAGAGGGAGATAAGGGAGGAAGTGATGGAATATCTACAAGGTCGGTGCTCAAATCGTGATGGTGTGCTCACTAACCAAATAAAGAGTTTGCAGGTGGCAGGAGGTGCGGAGATGAGGTGCCAAGGTGAGTGGCGATATACGAGGAAATGTACATGATGTGAGGGGAGCTTCAATCGGCTTGGGGGTTGATTTGGATCCGGGTGTTCGTGAGAGGCCGTTGGTGAAGTGTGCGACAGGTACGGTGTGCGCAGGAGGAGGTGTGCGAGAATGTCCGACTCTGGGGTGTGTGAGGAAAAAGTGCACGCCAAGGAGTGAGTGTGCTGTCGAGAGTGAGTTGGTCGTAGCACGTGTGCGAGGGAGCACATGGAAGCGCGGTGTGGTGAGTGTTACGGAGGAAGTAACGAGAGAGTGTGCGCGAGAAAGGTGTGTAACGGACGGGTGCATGGGGAAAGAGTGCGCTGTCAAAAGTAAGGAAGAATGCACACCTGTGGTGAGTGTTACAGAGGGTGTAACGGGAGAGTGTGCGCAAGAGTGTGCGCGAGAAAGGTGTGTAACGGACAGGTGCATGACGAAAGAGTGCGCTGTCGAGAGTAAGGGTGAGTACGTTGTCAAGCGTGGTGGTGAAAGTAGTGAGAGTGACACGGAACGTGAGTTGGTTGTGACAGGTGAGAGAGGATGTACACCTGGAATGGAAGGATGCACACCTGGAATGGTAGAGCGTGTGTGGGAATGCACACTTGAGTTGGTAGTGAGGCACGTGGTTGGGTGTGCGAGTGAGAGCACACCTGTGATTGTCACAGAGGAGGTGACCGAGGAGGGGGCGCGAAGAGGTGTGTTGGTGAGGTGTGCGAACGACGAGTGTGTGCCAAGGTGTTCGGTGGTCAGGTGTGTGACCAAGTCTGTGAGCGAAAGAACGAGTGCAATAACGAAGTATGCGGGGTGTACGGGCGGCGTTGGAGCATCGAGCTCAGTGAGGGTGAAAGGGGTAGCGTATGCGTGTAAGCATGCAGGTGAGGCATCGACGGTGACCGGGGTAGCGGTTAGAACGACATTTACCCGAATCGGGCCCTCGGTGCGCGTCGGGCAGCTTCGCGTGCCGCGAGGACCAGCGGGGATCCGAACCACGGCGGGTTCGAAAGGACCGCCGTACGTGATCCACGCTGGGCCGCATTTGGAACGGCCGCGTCCGTGCTCCGCTAGGCGGAACGGGCAGCCCGATAGGAAGGGTCGTCATGGCGACCCCTTTTTCTTGAGACGTTCCAGCAGGTCGAGATCGGGCCATGGGATGGCTCCGTGCCGAGGTGGTGCGTGGGATCTCGGCCCGGGTAAGCGTCCTTCCCTGCACCGAGTGCCGGACGCATCCAGCCGCCTGCACCAAAAAACCCGCATTCATTGCTCGGCTTTACGAAGCCGGGCTGTAGAAGTGAATTGGCGCACCGAGAGGCATTGGTAAGTAGACTGTAATGATGAGGATAGTGGTCTGGACCCGAAATTAAAAAAAAAAAAAAATTTGATGATTGGCAAAGGATTGGTAGAGTGATTGGCAAATTTTTGATTTGTGGAAATTGGACGAGCAGAATTTATAGTAAGAGATGCCCCATGTGATGGGATGACCAATCCACCATCCCTCACAGCGGGGGGGGGGGGGGGGGCAAAGGAGCACTAGGTTTATGGGGTTTATGGCAGTGAAAACTAGCCCGAGTGGGTTTGGATAATGTGTAGGGCCCTAGAGATTGACATAAGGGAATGTTAAGGTTAGGTAGTGACAATGACACCTGTAGTGGGGACGCAGGTAGATTAGAGTGGATGATAATGACGTGGTATGTGCTTAGTTTAAAGGGAAGACGGGGAGCACTAAGGTAGCAGGGCAACAGGTAGTTTAGATGATGCCGTGTGAGTGTTGGAGGTGTATTCGGAAGTGTATTGTGAAAAGTGTGTAAGGAACAGGTGTGATTGCACAGGTGTGCAACTGAACAGGTGTGTGGAGCAGTGTTTGAGTGAGTGATAGTGATGAGTTGTACTGACCAAATGGTCCAGGGAGAAGGAGGGTGCAGGTGGCACCAGGTATGATTGCACAGATGTGCAACTACAGGTGAATGGAGAATGGTTGTGTGGAATACATGGAGTGTGGAATATATGGAGTATTGGAATGGATGGTCGTGGAGTGAGTATGGTGGAAACGATGGAGTGGAGTGGATGGTGCGAAGGTGTGAATGGGGGAAGGATGGACCCCCATCACGAATACCCGGGGCGGGTAGTGTAAGTGTCAGGTAGAGGGTACAGGTAAATTGTGGTTGGATATTGGCATCTGTGGTGCGAGGTGAAAGAATGGTATTTGGGTTGTGGAAATGGCTGGGCGTGTAGCCTGTTAGTGTGTGTAGTTGGTTTGGGCACTCCACCACTGTGAGGATGTCGGCCAGGTGAGGCCGCAGGTGGGCTCTGGGAGCCGGAAGAGTTGTTGTGGATGGGGCCCGAGGATCCGGAGGACGGACCCGGGTATCCCAGCGCCAGAGGGCACCAAGTGGGGTGACAGAGCCAGGAGGGGCCTTCCCCAGTTAGTTAGGTTAGGGTGAGGAGCTAGGTAAGCTCGGGTGGCAACTGCAGTGGTGGAGGTGTGCAGGTGGGTAGACCTGCTGGAAGAGCTACACGACCCAGCCCAGAAATTGTGCAAGGGCACTGGGAGATGAATCGGGGGAGTGAGACCCCAAATTGAGAAGCACCACAGTTTGGTCAATGGGAATTGGTTTTTAGAACCCATAGTGTAAGTTGGCCAATGGATTGGCAGGGAGAGACACCGGGTAGTGTAACGTGTGTTAAAGTCATTTAGAGGATAGTTAGGATTGGAGTCTCCTCGCACCATCTGCATCCACTCACCTGAGGTGACAGGTACTCCACACCATGCCATGTTTTGATTATTTTTTATGTGCAAATGTTTTGGATTGTGAGACGCATCATGACGTGGGTGTGACATTGTGCTTGTGTTCCATCTCTCCCCCCTTATGAGGATTGATGATGAATTGATGATGGCAAATTTTGAAGTAGAGGGATTGTGAAGACAAATTTGGTATAGGGGAAATATGGGGAAGACGTGACAGTAGCGACGGATTTGTAAATGTGTAGATTTTTGTACATATGGGGTAAGGGCAAGGGTAGTGTAGGTGACAGGGGGGTGACGTACGGTAGGGACGAACTTTCTCACTTCGCCCTCCGTACGCATTTCACCTTGCATTGCCTTATTGATGTGTACCCTTGTGACCTTACCCCTTGCTCATCTGTCTCTCCCCCCTTTTGTCTCCCACATGACCTGTGCGCCATTGGGCACTGAGGGGAGTGTGCGTGAGTCGGCCATTGTGCACCCGGAACTCCCAGAACCAGCTGTCTGCATCAATGCACCACATTATGGACCACATGTCTGTGGCCGAGCACCACTTATGGACCCCATGGGTTGGGGCATGGCCCCTCTGCTGGAACCGGCCATGAGGGCCCGAAATCTTGCTGGCGGACCTTGGCCACAGGGCACCGATGCCCCACAGGTGAACCACACTAGTCGGCCCTGTGGGCCATAAATAAAATAAATAAACATGGACACGTTGGGCACGCTTTATTGCAAATAGGCCGCCAGTAAGAAAATGAGAGAAAATGACAACAACTGGAAGAACAAATAATAATAGCCAGCAGAGGGAGCCGAAGAGCAAGAGACCACCTGCAGGGTTAGGGGTTGTTTGGTTATTTTTATTCATTGAACATTGATGAACTGTGGTGAGTGCACCGATTGGTGCTTGAGGGTGTGTTGGTGCGTTTTGGGTGCTTTCATGGTGCATTGATGCAGAGCAGACTGTCTCCCCCCCAGAAAGAACAATCACAGGTCCTGGGTTAGTCTTGTAAATAAAAGTAGTGTCAACTGTAAATAATGCTCCCCACCGTCAGTGTGTAGTTTGAAGACCAATTCCGCAATTCGGTTAGCTGTGGGCGTGAGTCTGTTAGGCAGGGTGCAATGGAGCAGCGGGACATATTTATTTATGTTTTAAAACTGTCGCACTCAGGGTCAGGTTAAAAGTAGAGGGAACTACACCTACGTGTTACACTAAATAAAAGTTGTAGGCCCGGGACGTGCCTAAGAGGAGGAGGGTGCAGTGTTGCGGATATGAGGATTGCATTTTTTTGATTGTGTGTATTGTAGTGGCAAATTGTTGTGTAACATTGGTTGGATATGGCCCCTCCTGCCTCCAGAGTTGTGTAAAGATAAAAAGGGCGTCTCGGTAGTTAATTCCATAAACACCACATTGCAGCACCCAATAAAACCCTTGTTCAGTAGCTTATATCTTATTATGTGTTTTAGAGTAAGGCCTTGTCTTCCATTAGAATGACACTCCATTGCATCGAATCAATTAAGAATAGCTCCCCTTCAATAATTCCATTTCCCAGCCAAACTCTCCATCTGTGGGTAAAGCAGTTCACAAGCGTGGAGTGCACGCCCTTTCAATTCGCTGCTATCGTGAATATGTGCTCCGTGCTCTGTTTGAACAGGAGGGGCGGGGTCGCCAGGGAGAGGCAAGCCCAGGGCGCGCCACGAAGGGCGGGGCTGTGCAGCCCCATGCCCAAATAAGGAAACAAGCCCGTGGCTCGCCACGAGGGGCGTGCCGTCGGCGCGATGCCCAAATAAGGAGACAAGCCCGTGGGATTACCATACAAGGTCACGAAACAGAGCACGGGGAGAGGGCGGTACCGAAACGGGGGAGAGGGCGTGTCAGTCCCGCGCTGGAGAGAAGTGAGAGGAAGGGAATACGAGCTGAGCTGCGTGGAGAGGTACACAACAAAGAAAGGGTCCAAGAGAAAGCAGAGGAACTTTTACGAACGAGTTGCAAAGAGATACGGCAGATGAGTCCAGCCCCGTTTCAACCAGCCGCGTGAAGCCCTGACGGGGCAGCGAGTGACCCTGCCGGCGTGCGCTGTAAAGCCGAATACCAGGAGCTGCCGGCGTGCGCTGTAAAGCGGATTACAAGGAGCTGCCGGCTCCCCGCTTCCCGCCCGGAGTGGACCTGCTCGCTGTGCCCTGTGATCCCACCTGCTCATCCTTTCCAGCCATTCCTGCCTGCAAGTTCCCCATTTGCGTACGTGAGTTTGTTTTGTTCATGCTGTCCTGGGTAGTAACTACGTCTGTATAAGCTAGTAATTTTCACTGTGTCACCTGCATTTTCATGTCTGCTGTAAATACCCGTGACTGCTCTTTTTGCTTATGTGTGTGTAAAAAATAATAAACCCCGTTACTCTTCTGTACGTCTTCTTCTTCTTCCTCTTTGCATTCGTCGTCTTAGTCTTTTCCCGATTGAATAGCGGTGGCGCGATACGGCCAACGTTTGGGTGAATCGGGTTTAGTGGGGGAACAACTGTTCGGCCGCGGTGCCTTCGCTCGGCAAACAACATCCTTATCCGCGGACCGTAACAATATATACACAGACTTGGCATTTTATATGGAATTTTTTTTTTGGGGGTGAACTTACTTTTCAAGATGTCTTAGAACCAAAAGTTAAATGGAATTAGGTTGAAATTATTCTAGATTTTGTTAATGTGACCTTTAAAAGAAACAAAAACCACATTTGACATTTCGAAACAAATAAATTGATCCTTGAAAGTGATGTAAACTGATATCGAACTCAATTCATGGACAGTACTGTGTTAAACTTCTGTACGTTTTCCAGTAGTATCTCTTTATTTTGCACATTAGCCAAATTTTTTTTAAACAAAAACAAAAGTTAAATTACGACTGGGATTACGGACAGTAAAATTACAGTTCAGTACTTCGTGTAACCCCCACGAGCATTCAGGAGAGCATGTACACGTTGAGGCATGCTGTTCACGAGATTTGCCCAGGTTTGGACAGGAATCGCTTGCCATGCAGTGACAATAGCCTGCTGCAATTCATGCACAGAGGTCGGCTGATGGTCCAAGTGGTCGATTTGACGCGTTAATTCTGCCCACAAGTTCTCTATCGGATTCATATCCGGGGACATGGCAGGCCACTCCATATGCTCTACACCACGGTCAGCAAGAAAGTGTTGGATCATGCAAGCACGATGAGGCCGTGCATTGTCATCTTGGAAGACAAAGTTTCCTCGAAAGGCTGCACGAGCAAATGGAAGCAATGTTTCTTCCAGAATGGCCCTGTACTTGAACTGGTTCAGGTTTCCATTCAGAACAACCAGGTCAGTTTTTCCCCCTGCATGAAAAGCAGCCCAAATGGTCACCCCTCCACCTCCAGCTTGGACTCTTGGCACTATACAATCTTTGCTGTAGGCTTCATGCACTTGTCTGCGCACTCGGATGCGGCCATCTTGACGACAGACCAGAAATCTAGACTCGTCACTGAAGGTCACATGATTCCAGTGTCCTGGCTGCCATTGACGGTGCTCTCTCGGCCACTGCAATCAGCGCTGGCGGTGTTGTTTGGTCAGGCGTGGCTTTCTCAGGGGACGCCTGGCACGATAGCCTGCTTGAACCAGTCGTTGGTTGACTCGCCTTCTGGATACAGGCACATTTGTCAGTTGCTGCCACTCAGCCCTAAGCCGATTAGCTGACTTGGTGCGGCCATTGCAGACTAACCGGTGCAGCTGGCGATCATCCCTCCTTGTGGTTCTGCGGGGACGTCCTGGGCTCGGTATTGGAGTAGGGACACCCCTCTGAGCATTTCGTTTCAGGATCTTTGACACCTGACCTTGAGTGATGCCATACTGCCGTGCAATAGCACGCTGTTTCATGCCGTAATTTCGTAAAGCCACCACTCCATGACAAACAGCATTGTCGAGTTGACGGACTATCTCCAGAGGAAGCGGCAATAACTTTTGGAGATGTGCAGCAGTTGTTTTCCACTTATACAGAACGCAACAGCCCTTGTATACCCGATTGTGAAGCCAATCGTCAAATGCACCTGTCCGTACATTTTGCCATGCCACCTGTGATATAATCCTGTTGTTGACTTCTTGCTGTGACAGAAAATCAGTGACATGGTTCTTTTAACAAATAAATCACCAAAGTGTAAAAGAAACTCACCAGATTGATATATTGAGTAAAGAAAGTAAACCCAAGTCAAGAAAAAAAAAAAATTCCATATTAAATGCCAAGTCTGTATATATTGTTGCGGAACTCAACGTCGGCCCTTTTTCCCCTTAAGAAGGGGGAATTAATCCCCTTTCCCGTGACTGACCGACGTGAGTCCTGGGGGTCCCAACGCTCCTTCCGGTCGGGAGCAGCCAGGGTATTTGGTCTACGAAAAGTCCCAAGGACCTGAGTGCCACTCCTGACCACGAAGCAGGGGAGGGACTCCCGCCCGAACCCCGGTTTTAGATGGTCTAGTTGCCGAGCGGTGTTTAGCAACCCGGAGTTCGAGCTATTAACAGTCACTAACCCGATTCCGAAACGTTGGCCAAATCGTGCCACAGGTATTCAATGATGGAAAAGACAAGAACGAACGGATGTGAAGGAAAGAGGGCAAGGTAGGAAGAACAGGATTTATTATTATTTACACACGACCAAAACAGGGAAGAAAAGAAATGTAATTTACAGGGAAATGGAAGGAGCAGAAGGACACAGAGCAATAATTTCTAGCTTATCTATGCAGTCTTACTTATACCCAGGACAATACAGACAGAACGAACTCACTCACACGAATAGGGAATTGCAGAGTGGATTGGCTGCAGGGAGAGGAAGGTAGGACCACAAGGCTGGAAGGTTTGGCAGGGCGCACAGCAAGCAGGTCCTCTCCGGGCTGGGAGCGAGCAGGGCTGCGGCGGCACACGTATCTCGTTCGTTCCACGCGGCAGGGCTCGTTCTTGCCTCGACACGCCTCGGGCTCTTTCGGTCATCTGTTGCGGTCCTCTCTTGCGCGATTGTCGCACGCATATATCAAGCGGGGTCGTGACACGCCCTCGGCCGTTTGGGTACCGCCCCCGTACTCTGTGTTGGTGGCCTTATATGGCAATCCATGGTCTTGTATCCTTATTTGGGCATGGAGCCACACAGCGCGCCCCTCGTGGCGAGCCACAGGCTTGTATCCTTATTTGGGCATGGGGCTGAACAGCCCCGCCCCTCGTGGTGCGCCCTGGGCTTGTATCCTTATTTGGTCATGGGGCTGAACAGCCCCGCCCCTCGTGGCGCACCCTGGGCTTGTCTCTTCGGCGACCCTGCCCTTCCTGTCCAAACAGAGCACGGAGCACATATTCACCATTGCAGCGAATGCCGCTTCCAAACCCAGGCCAGTTGAGAGGGGGCGCACCCCACGCTTGTCAAGCTGCTTTACCCAGAGAGGGAGAGTTTGGCTGGGAAATGTAATTATTGAAGGGGAGCTATCCTTATTTGATGCGGTGCAATGGAGTGTCAATTACTGGGCAACAGAGCCTTAAACTACATAGAATAAGAAATAACTAGTTAGAGGTTCTAAGGTTGGCTAGATGTATGTGATTAATTAACTAAGGGGGACGACCTTTGACCTTTACAATTATGGAGGTATTTACACAGATCATGACATTTACAAAGGGTGGTATTTACAAAAATTACAGGATTCTCAAATCCGTTACACTGCACCCTCCTTCCTTCAGGCATGTCCCGGGCCTATAAAAATTTAGCTGAGTGTGGCACGTAGGTGTAATTCCCTCTACAATTAACCTGACACTGAGTGCGACAATTTTAAAACACAAATAAGTATGTCCCTCTGCTGCATTGCACCCAACCTAACAGATTCGCGCCCACAGGATACCGAAATGCGGAATTATTTTCAAACTAAACATGAACGGTAGGGAGCATTATTTACAAGTGACGTTAATTGGACTATTTACAAAACGCAACACAGGACCTCTGATTTTTCTTTTAGGGAAACCAAAAGAAATTCCTGTGGGAGGGGAGGAGACAGCATGCACTGCATCGACGCACCAATACCAATAAAGAGCACCAAAACACCAAAGCACCATAAAGCACCAATCAGTGCACAGTCATCACAGTTCAATTAAAAACAACACTGGTGGTCTTGTACTTCGGCTCCCTCTGCTGGCCGTTGTTCTTCCTGATGTTGTCTTTCAATTCTTTGTGATCTTCTTGGGCCATCGTGGCCGGTCCCAGCAGAGGGGCCATGCCCAAACCCGTGGGGTCCATAAGTGGTGCTTGGCCACAGACTGTGGTCCATAAGTGGTGCGTGGATGCAGGCAGCTGTGGTTGCGAGAGTTTCGGGCTCACAGACATGGCCCCCCCGCACGCTCCCCCTCAATGCCCAGAGAGCACGATCCTCGGGTCGGGGAAGGAAGACAGAGAAGACAGGTGAGTGAGGGGTAAGGTCACAAGGGTACACATCAATGACGGCAATGCAAGGTGAGGTGCGCCTGGAGACTGAGCGGAGAAAAGCTCATCCCTATCGTACGTCACCCCACCCGTCACCTGTTCTACCCTCGCCCCTTACCCCCGTATTTACAAAATCTACACATTACACTACAATTTACAAATCCGTCGCTACCGTCACGTCTTCCCCATATCTCCCCTATACCAAATTCGTCACAATCCCATTAATCCAAAATTTGCCATCACCAATTCATCATCAATCCTCATAAGGAGGGAGAGATGGAACATCAACACAATGTCACACCCACGTCATGATGCGTCTCACAATCCAAACATTTGCACAAAAAAAATAACCAAAACAAACCATGGCACGGTGTGGAGTTCCGTCGCCTCAGGTGAGTGGATGTAGATGGTGCAAGGAGATTTTTCAATCCTAACTACCTTCTAAATGACTTTAATACACTTTACACTACCCAGGGTCTTTCCCTGCCAAACCATTGGCCATCTTACTCTCTATGTGGTTTTAAGAACCAAATTCCCATTGACCAAACTGTGGTGCTTCATCAATTTGGGGTCTCACTCCCCCAATTCAACTCCCTGTGCCTTTGCACAATTTCAGGACTGGGTCGTGTGGCTCTCCCAGCAGGTCTACCCACCTGCACACCTCCACCACTGCAGTTGCCTCCGAGCTTACCCGCTCCTTACCTAACCTATCGAACTGGGGAAGGCCCTCCTTGGCGCTTAACCTTCTCGGTGCCCTCTCTGGCACTGGGCTACCCGGGTCCGTCCTCTGGATCCTCGGGCCCCACTGAACAACTCTACTGGCTCCCAGAGCCCACCTGCGGCCTCACCTGGCCGACATCCTCACAGTGGCAGAGTGCCCATTTAACTACACACACTAACAGGCCACACGCCCAGCCATTTCCACGTCACCAATGCACCCATCCAAACACCATTCTTCCACACGCACCACAGATGCCAATATCCAACCACAATTTACCTATTCCCTCTACCTAACTCTTAAACTACCCTCCCTGGGTATTTGTGATGGGGTCCATCCTCCCCATACACTCCATTCGCACCAACCACTCCACTCCACATTTTCCACCATACTCACTCCACACCATCCATTCCA
Organism: Myxine glutinosa; assembly: GCF_964187855.1. Lineage (NCBI taxonomy): Eukaryota > Metazoa > Chordata > Myxini > Myxiniformes > Myxinidae > Myxine > Myxine glutinosa. Next base: position 44,381,280 of record NC_136266.1, on the reverse strand, counting down.
TACTCCATATATTCCATACTCCATGTATTCCACACAACCATTCTCCATACACCTGTATTTGCACACCTGTGCCATCACACCTGGTGCTTCCTGCACCCTCCTTCCTCCCAGGCTTCTTCAATCTTTCCATACAATGCACAACCACAATTGTTCCTCATGCACTGCTCCATCCACTTCCATGCTCAATACAACTCACAATCACCTCACACTTTTCACAATACACTTCTAACTCTCTAAACCATTGCCTCAGGCACCCAGATTCTCCCACGCTCATACACACATCCCTCCCGAGCATTGCCCCACAATTCCTCATTTGCTCGATATCAAGACTCTCACACACACACGGCATCATCTGATCTACCTACTCCCCTCTGAAACTTGCGCTTCCCAGTCGCCCCTTATACTATTGCGCTCCCTCATTGTTATAATCCAAACTAATCTACCTACGTCCCCACTACAGGTGTAATGTCGCTACTTAACGCTACCGTTACCTATGGTCAATCTTCTCTGGATCCCTAAGATTTTATCCTAACCCTCCCGGGCTCGTTTACACTGCCATAAACACCATAGCTATTGCTCATGTGCCCCCATGGGATGTGAGAGATGACAGAGTTGCCATCCCATCACATCGGGTGTCTCCCACTATCAATTTTGCCATCAAATTCCAGCCAATCAAAAATTTGCCAATCACTGCCAATCATTCTGCCAATCAAATTTTGCCAATCACTTCTGCCAATCCTATTCACTATTCTAAAATTTCGAATCCAAAACCTATCATCATCACAGTCCACTATATCTGAGCCTCGGTGCGTCGTTACATCATTAAAACTCAGCTTCGCAAAGCCGAGCAATGAATTTGGGTGGTTTGGTCGCCTGCAGGTTGAATCCGTCCGGCATTCGGTTCAGGGGAGGCGGTTTGGTCGGGCCGAGATTCCACGCACCATCTCGGCGCGGATCCTTGCGGCCTCCGGCCGGATGGCTCAATCTCGCCCGGTCGGAACCCCGTCCCCGCCACCAGGGGGCACCGTTCCGCTTCCTCCTACCCGCTCTTGAACCGGACCGGTCGTCTTGCCCGGCTAGGCCCGGACTCGACCGTGCGGGGCGGGGCCAGGCCCGAATCGGCAATGACGCTTCGAAGAGAAGCGATGCGGCACCGATCCGCGCCAGGCCTCGCATCCAACAAAGCGCACTGCACCCCGAGTGCTCGCCTCGGCTATCCGTCGCCCTAAACGCTGCTCCGGTCCACGTCGATGCCTTACTCGCATGCTCACACGCACACGCGACCCATTTCACACTCACCAAACCCGGCGTTCCAATGCCGCCCGTACATTCCACACACTCCGTCCATTTCACCACCGCACTCCCTGTTACACACCACACCTCTCGCACACACTCGCCATTCGCACACTTCCTTAACACACCTCGCGCACTGTCTTGCGCACTCTCCCTCGGTACGTACTCCGTACCACTCATGGGGGTGCACTCTTGCATCCACCCACTCACGCGCTTCAATGGGCTCTCCCACACCCGTGCCACAACCAACTCAGGTGTGCTTTCTCACACACTCTCGCCGTCCATTCCAGGTGTGCATTCTCGCACCCGCTCCTCCACCAACTCACTCTCCGGGTCACTCTCACCCTCGCACGTACACTCCGTATCGCTCTCACTCTCTGTGTCACACTCCGTACACTTTATAACACGCTCACTCTTTGACGCACACTTTTTCCTCACACGCATGCCATTTGCTTTAACACAGTACACAAAGGACCTTCCACGAACGCCCGGGTGCTTTCGCGATCCCAAGCGCGTGACAATTCTCCGCGCCAAACACTCTGCCGAAAAACCTCTTAGCACCATATACAGCCCGTCTCACCTTCGGGGTTCTTCTTCCCCCCTGCACCAACACCTGCAAATCTTTATAAGGATTATGCACGGCATCAAGGTGTGAGCACGGACTTTGCACATTATCCATTCCTTCCTCCAACTGTTGCTCTTCTACGTCTGTCGTCTCTACAATTTCAACTATACCCATAATTTCTTTGTTCACCTTGACGACCGTTGGCTTTAATAAAATTCCCTCTACCTCAGCGGTCGCCGGCTGCCCCAAACCCTGGGTCGCGATCTCTACACCCGTCATTTTACCCGCGCTTTCTTCCGCCTCGCTCAACCAGCGCTTCTCGACCCGCTTTACCTCATCGCGTACCCCTGGGACCTGCTCGCCCAACCTGCAGTCTCTGTCCCTCTCCATTTTTTCAGTACTACGCCTTGCTTCATACCGGGCTTTGTCCCTCACTAGCCCCTCACTAATTTCTTTAATTTGGTTCCCCAATTGCTTACCCATTTTTTTCAATGTCTCCCCCCGTTCGTCTACTTTTGCCATTAATTGGTCCATAAAAAATCGCATGTACCCTGGTATCTCTGGCTCGGCTGCCGCAACCACGTGCGAAGTGCCATTTTGTGCGCCTGAAACCTCGTGCGCGAGGGCGCCATCTTGTGTGCCTGAGACCTCTGCAACCACATACTCATTGCTCTCCTCTTCTCTCTCCCCCATATACATTTCCCTGGGGTCCTGGGTCGCTTCTAACCCCTCTTCTAACTCCCCTCCCGGCACCCAATCGCCTTGACTATCCATGGCACGATTATAAAATTGTGGTGTTAAATAAAAATTCTTACCACTCGTAATTTGAGTGCGCTAAGCGCACTTCAGGTCCGAATCCCACTCCTGACACCAATTGTTGCGGACCTCAACGTCGGCCCTTTTTCCCCTTAAGAAGGGGGAATTAATCCCCTTGTCCGTGACTGACCGACGTGAGTCCTGGGGATCCCAACGCTCCTTCCGGTCGGGAGCAGCCAGGGTATTTGGTCTACGAAAAGTCCCAAGGACCTGAGTGCCACTCCTGACCGCGAAGCAGGGGAGGGACTCCCGCTCGAACCCGGGTTTTAGATGGTCTAGTTGCCGAGCGGTTTTTAGCAACCCGGAGTTCGAGCTATTAACAGTCACTAACCCGATTCCGAAACGTTGGCCAAATCGTGCCACAGGTATTCAATGATGGAAAAGACAAGGACGAATGGATGTGAAGGAAAGAGGGCAAGGTAGGAAGAACAGGATTCATTATTATTTACACACGACCAAAACGGGGAAGAAAAGAAATATAATTTACAGGGAAATGGAAGGAGCAGAAGGACACAGAGCAATTTCTAGCTTATCTATGCAGTCTTACTCATACCCAGGACAATACAGACAGAACGAACTCACTCACACGAATAGGGAATTGCAGAGTGGATTGGCTGGAGGGAGAGGAAGGTAGGACCACAAGGCTGGAAGGTTTGGCAGGGCGCACAGCAAGCAGGTCCTCTCCAGGCTGGGAGCGAGCAGGGCGGCGGCGGCACACGTATCTCGTTCGTTCCACGTGGCAGGGCTCGTTCTTGCCTCGACACGCCTCGGGCTCTTTCGGTCATCTGTTGCGGTCCTCCCTTGCGCGATTGTCGCACGCATATATCAAGCGGGGTCGTGACACGCCCTCGGCCGTTTGGGTACCGCCCCCGTACTCTGTGTTGGTGGCCTTATATGGCAATCCATGGTCTTGTATCCTTATTTGGGCATGGAGCCGCACAGCGCGCCCCTCGTGGCGAGCCACGGGCTTGTTTCCTTATTTGGGCATGGGGCTGAACAGCCCCGCCCCTCGTGGCGTGCCCTGGGCTTGTCTCTTTTCGGCGACCCCGCCCTTCCTGTCCAAACAGAGCACGGAGCACATATTCACCATAGCAGCGAATGCCGCTTCCAACCCCAGGCCAGTTGAGAGGGCGCGCACCCCACGCTTGTCAAGCTGCTTTATCCAGAGAGGGAGAGTTTGGCTGGGAAATGTAATTATTGAAGGGGAGCTATCCTTATTTGATTCGGTGCAATGGAGTGTCAATTACTGGGCAACAGAGCCTTAAACTACATAGAATAAGAAATAACTAGTTAGAGGTTCTAAGGTTGGCTAGATGTATGTGATTAATTAACTAAGGGGGACGACCTTTGACCTTTGCAATTATGGAGGTATTTACACAGATCATGACATTTACAAAGGGTGGTATTTACAAAAATTACAGGATTCTCAAATCCGTTACAATATATATATATTCATATATATAGTCGCTTGACTACCTTGTGTGGTGAACACCGTAGGGTAGCACAGATGACCAAACAAGCTGCTACTTCGAGGCGTCCAATCAAATGGCAGATAATACACGTGGGGGAGCAAGAGGGAGAAAGGAAACCAGAGCCTTACCTGAACGGCTTCCACTCGACATCACACCTGAAAAAAATAACTCAAATGAAAACAGATTTTAAATTTACAAAAATAACAGGTTTATTTTAATAAATGCCAGTAAAAAGAAAATGCTCGATAAACTAAATTCCTAAATTGGGACGTCCCTACAAACAGATCCAAAGACAGACAAAAGGGAAAAATAACTGAAATTAAATAGGCGTCTGTGTGCACTTAACTCAACTTGGCCTGGGTGTCTCGCCGGGGTCGTCAAAATTATCTCAGGGACTTGGCGGGAACCGCACGTTCGGTTTTGAGTTTTTTTACAGTCAGTATAATAAAGGTTAAAATTCCCCCCTCATAGTTAGTCACATAACAACATGAAGCCTCGCGATGGTCTAGTTATTTCTTAGTATTTGTGAGCTTAGTCCTTTTCCTATGTTAGTTCTGCATTGAGTAGAGTAAGGAGAATAGGTCCTACTTCTACTGACTATCCCGCCTCCCTAGCCTCATGCCCCTTTGCGCTGCCTTTGGTTCATTTTGGCGCGAATTAACACGAGGCCGGCTAGGAGGGTTGGGGCGGGACCGAATGAGGGCGGCAGAGGAGATGACGGTAAGCGCGAGCCGCCAATCAGGGCTCAGGGTGTGGGGGCAGCACTGCGTCACAGGGCGTGGTTGGAAGGTTCGAGGAGGTTCGAGAGGGTTCGCGGCGTATCTATATAAGCGGTTGCGCAAAGCCCCCAGGAGGACTTGCGAGTGGAGAGCGTCAAAGGACTTGCGAGTGGAGAGCGTCAAAGGACTTGCGAGAGGAGAGCATAAAAGGACTGAGCACCAGCGGTTGAGAGTTGAGTTCCAGCAGCGCGGTGAGCCGAAGAGGACTTTGAGAGATACGCGAGTGGAGAAAGATGCGCATTGAACCAGGATACGCGCTAATATAAAGTGATGCTCAGTTGAGCTCGAAGCCAAGCCGCGTACAGTGCATCGAGTTACGCAAGTGATAACCACTGTGTAACCACCAGCCGTGCTGAGAGACGCGTATTTTCCTTCTTACCTCATCGGCTGCCTTTTGTTCGGGAGACGCGCTACGAGGATCCTTCCACCGCCTGCTTGCCATCTTCGCGGGACGTGCTGGGACCGTGGAGAGCCGGACGGGGCCGTTCCTGGACTTCCACGTCGACGCGTTTGGCTGAACATCAACCTGCCTGCAATCCCCTGTGTGAGTGTGACGGGCCCGAGTCTGGGACTTAAGAATACGACTGACTAAGTGCTGCTCTGTGTCTCTGCATATCGATCATTGTACGTATGTGTGGGAATAATAATTAAACCTGTGTTCTTCCGTTTCCATTCGATTGTTCTCGTGATTTCCTCATTGACTAAGCGTGGTACGAATAGAACCGCTCGAATCGGGTTCCACTACTAAAAACTGCACGGACCACGTGGTACTCAATCTGCTCGGCGTACCCAAATCACACGTGGCTCGTGCGAGGCCTGCTTCCCCGCTTCTGTGGCGGTGCAGGGATTTAGGTACGAGCGAGACTTGGTCCTGAAACCCTACCTTGCGTTCGTCCGGAAGAGGCGTTTCAAGTCTCTTGGTTCCGCCAAGCCCAGAAAGAGCAAGGGGCTTAATCCCCCCTTGGTAAGGGTAAGAAGGGCGGTGGTGTACCGTAACAATTTGGTGTCAGGAGTGGGATTTGGAACCCTAACAAAAAAAATTTTGGACGAATTGGCCCCAAATTGCGAGCGGACCGAAATTTAGTTATTAAGATCAAATTTGTATTCATACCATGGCTAGTCAAGGCGGTCGATTGCCGGTGGGGGTAGATGAAGAGGAGAAATTAATGACCCAGGACCCACAGGAAGGGTTGGTAGAAGAAGGGAGAATTGAAGAAGGGCCGGCAGCAGGGTAGAAAATGGCGGCGCCTCGCACATGGCGGCGGAAGCCGAGCCCGCGGTGCCAAGGTACATGCAATTATTTATGGCGCAAATACAGGCATCCATAAAAATGGAGGGGGATCGACTGAATGTAAAAATGGATGCCCGAAGTGACAAATACATCCGGGAAATAAAAAAAAGCGGGGAAGGACATTGGGCGCAGGTTGGGCGAGGAGGTCGCATTGGTACGCGACGGGGTGAAGCGATGTGAGGAACGCGTGGAGAGCGAGCTTGAGCGAGGGACGGCTAAGTTGACCGAGGGTATAGAAATCGCGACGGGGTGTAGAAAAGCCAACGGCCACCGAATTGGACAGGGAAAATTCATGCGCGCCGGAGGTCGTCGAGGAAATGATTGAAATAAAAGAAATGATTGGGGCCGAAGAGACGGCAGAGTCAGAAAGTATAGCACAGAGGGAAGAAATGGAATGCACACAAAGTTCGTGTTCACATCGTGATGTCGTGCTTGCTAACAAAATGAAAAGTTTGCAGGTGCTGCTGGTGGAAAAGAAGGTCCCCAAGGTGAGATATAATGGCGCGAGTGTGTTTGGCGTGAAAAGGGTTTTGGCACGCTTGGGACATGGACGACACCCGGGCGGTCGTGGAAGGTCCATTGTGCGGTGTACGAGGGCGACTGGCGCGCGTGTGAGAGAAAAGTGTGCACAGGTGCACAGTGTGCACTCTTCCAAAGTAAATTGCTCTCTCTCATGCACAGATTTATCCCATCTCGTCTTCAGTTGTCATACCCTTCCTCCCGTCCATGGTACACGGAATCTTGTGGTGAGGCTGTTGCCCAGAAACAGCTTGCCTTCGTCTCCTGGAAAGCAAATCCAACGGAAGGAAATCTCATTTCCTTTCACAAAGCCCGAAACAAGTGTGTGTCCACCCTCAGGAGAGCCAGGAAACAATATCTCTCCGTTCTCAAGACCGAACTCTCTTATCTGTCTCCCTCTTCCAAATCCTGGTGGCGTCTGGTCAAATCCGTTTCTGGTGTTTGTTCCCCCTCCATCCCCTCCCTTACCTCAAACGGCTACACAGCTGACTCCGCACGTGAAAAAGCTGAATGCCTCAACTCTGTGTTTGCCTCTAAATCTTGTGTCCCAAACCCATCCCTCTCTGTACCCACCATACCCAGTCGTACCCTGCTGCTCCTGGACTCCGTGTCCTTTCCTCCTGACAAGGTGGAAAAGTTTCTGTCAACCCTCGACTCTGATTCTGCAACTGGACCCGACGGCATCAGCCCACGGGTCCTAAAATCCTGCTCTGCTGCTCTATCTCACCCTCTCTCTGTTCTCTTCACCCTCTCTTTTGCTCAAGGTCAACTGCCATCTGCTTGGAAATCAGCCAACATCACCGCTTTGCACAAAAAAGGTGCAAAAACAGATCCTAGCAACTACAGACCAATCAGCCTTCTCCCAATTATCAGCAAAGTCATGGAATCCATCATTGCTTCGGATATGAAATCTTTCCTCTTCTCCAATGGCTTGATCTCTGATCATCAATTTGGTTTCAGACCAGGTCACTCTACTCTGGACATGCTGCTTCTGCTGTCTCAACAATGGATGGAGGTCCTCAATGCCAAACAGGAAATTAGAGCTGTCTCCCTCGACATATCACGTGCCTTCGACACGGTCTGGCACCCCGCTCTGCTCACCAAACTCTCCTCCTTTGGTATCCATGGAAATCTCCACGCATGGCTGGCGGACTTCCTCTCTAGTCGTCGTCAACGTGTGGCCCTGAATGGGTTTCTCTCATCTCCTCTTCCTGTTCAGGCTGGAGTTCCCCAAGGCAGTGTTCTGGGCCCCGTGCTTTTTCTGGTCTTCATCAATGATCTCTCTGACTCTCTCGAAAATCCTCTCTATCTCTTTGCTGATGACTCCACTCTCTGCCGCTCCATTCCTCTTCCCTCAGATCGGCAGTCTGCTGCCTCCTCACTCTCTGAAGACCTGGACAAAATCACAGACTGGTCAAACAAGTGGAACATGTCTTTCAATCCTGACAAATCTCACACTCTTACTATGTCTCTCCGAAAAGATCGACTGGACAACCCTCCCATCTATTTTCTCAACAATCCTCTCCAAGAAGTTCTGTCGCTCAAGATTTTGGGTCTCACTATCTGCCATGATCTTTCTTGGGAAAACCACATTTCCAAGCTGGCCTCCAAAGCCAGTCGCCGACTGGGCATCCTCCGTCGTGCGAAGTCCTTCCTCGGCACACCTGAGCTCCTCACCACATACAAGGCTTTCATCCGCAGCTCAATGGAATACTGTTCTCCCCTATGGGCCGGTGCTCCTGCCTCACACCTAGCTCGGCTTCACGCTGTTGAAACCAAAGCTTTCAGAATTATTGGAATCTCCCGCGATGAAGCTATCTCTGAGGGCCTTTCACTCACTCACCGCAGGCAGGTAGGTGGTCTTTCTGTCTTCTACCGACTCCTCTCCGGCCTTGCACCCCCAGCTCTCTCTGTGCTCTGTCCCCCAAATATTCCTACAGGTCGCACAAGATCTGCCAGCAACCCTCTGATGGTTAAACTGCCGAAATCTCGGCTCTCTGCTCACCTTCACTCTTTCATTCCTCTTTTCTCCCGCCTCTGGAACAAACTCCCTCACTCCCTTCAATCCCACTCCTCCCTCCAGGTCTTTAAAACAGCTGTTCACCACCATCTCTTATCTTCCCCCATCCAAAACCTTGATCTTTTCTACCCCCGCTAATTCACCCCAGATCCACCTTGTTTGAAATTCCAACTTCTTTCCTGGAAGTCCTGGCAGTGTCCATATGTTTTATACCTCTCCCACCGCCCCCTTCCCACGCCCCCCCCCCCCCCCCCCCAAAGCCCTCGCCCTCTCTCAGATCTCTCGATGTCTCCATGTCTCTCGGTCCCTGCTCTCAAATGTTGTGTTTGTGTCCTTCCCCCTCTCTCCCCATCTTGTCTACCGCTCCCTATGTTATATGTTTTATGTGTCGGTTTGTCTTTCTGTGTGATTAATGTTCGCTCTTTCACGAGCCTCGATCTTGTATACAAAAAAAAAAAAAAAAAAAAAAAAAAAAAAGGAGTGCGAGTGTGAGCGAGAAAAGTGTGCGCCAGAGTGTGTCGGAGGAGAGTGTTACAGAGTGTGCGAAGGAGTGCACTCCCGAGAGTGGGGAAAAAGAGTGTACGAGGATTGGGTGTGTACCAGGAGAGTGCACACCCATGGGTGTTACAGAGTGTGTATCAGGAAAGTGTGTAACGGAGTGTGTGGAAGGCATGAGTGCGCCTAGGTGTGCAAGTACGGTGTGCGAGGGAGAATGCACACCAGCGGACGTGAGAGGAGAGTGTGCTGTAACAGAATGTATGGAGTGTATGGGGGCGTGCGGTGTGCGAGTGCGGGGTGGGTCGCGAGTGGTGAGAACGCGGCTCAAGCATCGACACCGACCGGTGTAGTGTTTAGCGCGACGGATAGCCGACGTGAGCCCTCGGTGAGTGGTGTGCGGCAGGGACCGGCGGGGATCGATGCCACGGCCGTGTCACAAGGACTGATGTGCACGATTCATGCCGGCCCCCGCCCTGTATGGTTGGTGCCGCGCCATTGTGGTAAAGGCAATCGGCGAGGTTCGAGGGGAGGTAGGAGATTTTGGAGCCGCACACATTTGCGGGTGCGGCGCTCCAACCGTGGAGGTGCAGGTGCAGACAACACCCCTACATTTATCACTACTTCAAATACCTAAAATTAGAATAAGGTGCACCATCTCAGGTGCAAATGATTAGAACATCGTTAGAGAGGATCTTGGAGGAACCTGTCTTATTTAAACCTCAGACATTTAGTTTGGTTTGCTCTTTGTTGTTGGAGTGTGCGGCGTCACCATGCCTAGATCAAAAGAGCTCTCTGAGGCCTTCAGAAAGAAGGTTATAGATGCCTACGAGTCTGGGAAGGGATTTTAAAAGATCTCCAAACAATTTGAAATCAATCATTCGACTGCCCGGAAGATCATCTACAAGTGGAGAAGATTCCAAACAACTGCTAACTTGTTCAGGCCAGGCCGCCCCAGCAAGTTCAGCCCGAGAGCAGACCGCAAGATGCTGAAAGAAGTCTTTAAGAACCCCAGAATGTCATCCCGGGACCGACAGGTAGATCTTGCCACTGTTGACGTCAAAGTGCATGAGTCTACCATTAGAAAGAGGCTGCACAAATTTGATCTATATGGGAGGTGTGCCAGGAGGAAACCTTTGCTGTCCAGAAAGAACATCAGGGCAAGACTAAAGTTTGCCAATGAACACCGAGGCAAAGACCAGCACTTCTGGAACAATGTGCTCTGGACAGATGAGTCAAAGGTAGAGCTATTTGGCCACAGTACCAGACGACATGTTTGGCGAAAACCAAAGACAGCATTTGACCACAAGAACCTGATACCAACTGTAAAGCATGGTGGTGGAAATATTATGGTTTGGGGCAGCTTTGCTGCATCAGGGCCTGGGCAGCTCACCATCATAGAATCCACTATGAATTCTTCATTGTACCAGAGGGTGCTTGAGGATAATGTGAGGTCATCTGTCGGAAAGTTGAAGCTCAACCGAAGGTGGACCTTGCAACATGACAATGACCCTAAACATACCAGTAAATCCACCAAGGAATGGCTGAAAAGAAAGAAATGGAGGGTTCTGGAATGGCCAAGTCAAAGCCCGGATCTAAATCCCATCGAGATGTTGTGGGGCGATTTGAAACTAGCTGTGCATGCAAGAAACCCCTCAAACATCGCACAGCTGAAAGAATTCTGCATGGAAGAGTGGGCAAAAATTTCTCCCAGTCGATGTCAGAGACTGGTAGACAGTTATAAGAAACGCCTACTTGAGGTTGTTTCTGCCAAAGGGGGCAATACCATCTATTAGAGCCAAGGGTGTACTTACTTTTTCCACATGCGAAATTTGCATTTATGTTTATTTAAATTATACAATGGACTACAAGATGTAAATGTTTCATGATATTTGTTATATTATATCACCTTTATCTATGAATATTGTTGAAATGAAGATCAAATAGCTGTATGTTGAAATATGTTGAAAAAGTGAAAACTTTACATGGGGTGTACTTACTTTTTCACGTGACTGTATATCGTCTTTCGAGAAATCGTAGGTGCGTTATAGTCATATCCAGCACCATGAGCACATTCCAAAAGTTTTCCTTGAATTTTTGCCAAAGTACAATTGACAAGCGTGGCGAGTATGGCAATCCCTTCGTGAGAGTTGAGTGAGGCGTGTTCCCTGCAGTGGACGAAATAGCTGCAAGAAGAAGGAAGAAGAATGATAGGTCAGCCAGTGCCTAACTCAATATCATGGTCGGTGCTTAACAAGATTGTCAAAGACTTTATGGACAAAGTTTATGACTAATATTAACCGACTCCATGTAATTTCCTGGCCAATGGAAATGTGATGGGTAATCTTTCAAAATGAAACTCATTACCAATAATATGAAACCGTTGTGGGAATAACGAATTTATTTATGACATTTATAGTCATTCGACATTCTAATGTGGACATTAAAGGCCTGCTCGCCTAAGTATACCATTTGAAAAAAAAAATAGGCTGTTGTGTGCTGGCAACCAACATATTGAATACCTTACCTGAATCACATAAGAAATTGCATCGTCGCGATCGCACATCTCAATGGTGATTCAACCAGAGGAGTAAATTTAGAATTTGTACCTGATCAGAATTACATTTGTCGAATGATAGCTGGCGAGTTAATTTTATGTACCATCCCATAAAAAATGTTGTAACATGCATTCGAATAGGTAGCAGAAACATATCCAGCACTTTGTCATACCTACTTTTGGAAGTGAGTACTGGAGTCCGATTTAAGCAGCCAGCTTCTCAGTTTCAGTCTGAGCAATGCAATTCTCCGAGTGGCTGCAACTCAGCGTGTGTCACAGTTTATAAATTACAGTTCGTAACTAAATCCTCTTAGAGCTATGTATTAAAAGAAGAAAAGTAAGACAAGAAGGATTTTATGAGAGACAAATGAGGGTAAAGGGAAGTGGAAGAAGTGGGGTGTAAGGGGGGGGGGGGGGGGGGGACGATGAGAGGGGAGGGGAAGCGAAGGGTATCCACATTTGGGGGAGGTCGTGGTCCTGACATATATTATATAAATATAATATACTAGCGAGGTACTTGTGCTATGTTACGCACGGGTGGGAGGCCAAAAGCAAACGGACAATATGGAAATGATGAATGCCAAAACCACAAACCAATAAATTCCACATTGCTGTGCCACATTCGCTCGAACGTCGGGCATGGACAGCCAGTTCGTGAATGACTTGGGCAAAAAAATATAAATTACTGTAGCTGAATGTTTCTAAATGTGGTCAATGGCGAAACTGCAAATGCTGAACACACGAATGTCAAAGGTGGAAACCCTCACATCAGTTCCTCATTCTCCTTTAAACTCAATCTCTCTATATTTTCATTCCTAACAGCATCATTCCAATCACAAAACAAGAAAGACAAATATGGCGGCCGAACCACGTGACCGATGATGTCATCATTTTTTTTTTCTACACAAATTTATCCCTAGATGACGCACAACAAATTTCATCTTGATCGGATGAAGTTTTGTGCTTGTCGAATTATGACGTCATAATGGAGGCAGCTATGACATCATCATTAACATATGTTATTCTCCATGGAGAGTTATTTACAATGAGCCATGTCTCAATTTTTTCTCTGCACCACTTTCAGAGATATAGAGGTGCAATGTTTTTTGGTTTTTCCAAGATGGTCAATGGCGGCATGTGGGCCACATGACCTCTTCCTGCATCTAAGTTTCCTTGTATATCCGAGTACGATTTGTGCCCTGTACCATGTGACCTATGACGTCATAATTATCATTAAAAAATTATATAAGAGGAGCTGCACCTCTAGTGAAAATTTCCTGTCAATCAGACCAATGGTTGCAGAGAAAATCATATTTATTCTGTGCACACAAACACAAGAAATATGTCGTGCATAGCACGATACTTTCGAAATCCCTAAAATAGGTTGTTGGCCAATGATGACCTCAAAAATAATTGGTGGTTTAATTCAGTGACCTGGTATGCAAATCCGCTTAAAATTTCAATTCAATTACACTCGAGCTTTTGGGTCTCACTATCTGCCAATTCTGCCATGATCTTTCCTGGGAAAACCACATTTCAAATCTGTCCTCCAAAGCCAGTCGCCGACTGGGCATCCTCCGTCGTGCGAAGTCCTTCCTTGGCACACCTGAGCTCCTCACCACGTACAAGGCTTTCATCCGCCGCTCACTGGAATACTGCTCTCCCCTCTGGGCTGGTGCTCCTGCCTCACACCTAGCTCATCTTCATGCTGTTGAAACCAAAGTGTTCAGAATCATTGGAATCTTCCGCGATGAAGCTAACTCCAAGGGCCTTTCACTTACTCACCGCAGGCAGGTTGGTGGTCTTTCCATCTTCTACCGACTCCTCTCCGGCCTTGCTCCCCCAGCTCTCTCTGGGCACTGTCCGTAAATATTCCTGAAGGTCGCACAAGATCTGCCTGCAACCCTCTTATGGTTAAGCTGCCAAAATCAAGACTCTCTGCTCACCTTCACTCTTTCATTCCTCTTTTCTCCCGCCTCTGGAACAAACTCCCTCACTCTCTTCAATCCCACTCCACCCTCCAGGTCTTTAAAACAGCTGTTCACCACCATCTCTTATCTTCCCCCATCCAAAACCTTGATCTTTTCTACCCCCCGCTAATTTCACCCCAAATCCACTTTTTTGAAATACCAACTTCTTTCCTGGAAGTCCTTGGTCTCCTTGTGTTTTGTACTTCCCCCACCCTCCCCCCCCCCCCCCCTTCCCACGTCTCCTCCCCCCAAGCCCTCTCCCTCCCACACATCTCCCGATGTCCCTGCTCTCAAATGTTGTTTGTGTGCTTCCCCTTCTCTCCCCATCTTGTCTACCGCTCCCCTTTTTATATATTTTGTTTGTCTGTTTGATTTGTTTGTGTGATAAATGTTAGCTCTTTCACGAGCATCGATCTTGTATACAAAAAATAAAAATAAAAAAGCCTCGATTCTGTATACAAAAAAATAAATAATAATTTCAATCAGATGAAAATTGAGGATTTTAGAAATTTGGCCTATGTTGACCTTTTGGCCTATGTTGATCTAAAAATACTTGGTGATTGAATTTAGTGACTATATATGCAAATGTTCTTCATATTTCAAGTTTATTGAATGAAAAGTGAGGATTTTAGAAATTAGGCCTATGTTGACCTTTTGGCCAATGTTGACCTCAAAAATACTTGGTTGAATTCAGTGACCAGATATGCAAATCCTCTTCAAATTTCAAGTTAATCGGATGAAATTGAGGATTTTAGAAACTTTGCATGTGTTGACCTCAAAAAGAGTTGGTGGTTGAAATTTTAGAAATCTGACAAAGTTGGTGACCGTTGGCCTATGTTGACCTGTTGACCTTTTGACCCCAAAAACAGTAGGCTTCTTGCTTATGACCAACTCTACTATTTGGTGAAGTTTCATGAAGATCGGTTGAAAATTGTAATCTGTAGGCGACTGACATACAGATGAAAAATCACTCATAGAGCGACACTTGTCAAAAGAGAACAAAGTAGAATGGCACTCAGTAGCGCATCCTTTTGACTTCACAAATAATTGGTGGTTGAATTATGTGACCTGATATGCAAATCTTCTTCAAATTAAGTTAATCAGATGAAAATTGTCAATTTTAGAAAGTTAGCCTATGTTGACCTTTTGGCCTATGTTGACCTCAAAAATAGTTGGAGGTTGGTTTCAGTAAGCTGATATGCAAATCGTTTTCAGATTTCAAGTCAATCGGATGAAAATTGAGGATTTTAGAAATTCGAAAAAAAGTGGTTGACCTTTGGCCGATGTTGATCTCAAAAATAGTTGTTGGTTGAATTCACTTCGCTGATATGAAAATCCCATTCAAATTCCATGTCAATTGGATGAAAATTGAGGATTTTAGAAATGTGAAATGGTTGTTGACCTTTTGGCCTATGTTGACTTTTTGGCCTATGCTGATCTCCAAAGGAGTTGGTTGAATTCAATTAGATGATATGTAAATCCTATTCAAATTTGAAGTCAATCGGATAAAAATTGAGGATATTAGAGATTCGAAAAAAAGTGGTTGACCTTTTGGTCTACATTGATCTGCAAAATCGTTGGTGGTTGAATTTAGTTCGCTTATATGTAAATCCTATTCAAATTTCAAGTCAATCGGATGGAAATTGTGGATTTTAGGAATTTGAAAAAAGTGGTTGACCTTTTGAGATATGCTGACCTTTTGGCCTGCTGATCTCTAAAATAGTTGGTGGTTGAATTCAGTTAGCTGATATGAAAATCCTATTCAAATTTCAAGTCAATCGGCTGAAAATTGAGGATTTTAGAAATTTGAAAAAAAGTGGTTGACCATTGGCCTATGTTGACGTTTTGACCTCAAAAATATATAGGGTTTTGTCGGACCACGAACGCTACCATTAGGTGAAGTTTCGTGAAGATCGGTTTAAAATTGTGACCTGCAGGCAAGTATAAGTGAGCGAACAGACAAACAAACACACAAACACACAAACCGGAGTGATCAACAAACTTGTCAAAAGAATTTTTTCTTGCCAAGTAACAAACGGACTCAAATACAATACCCTGTCCTCTGGCGAGGGTAATAATACAATACCTTAATTTTCACAAAATACAATGTTACAAATACTCGTGAGATAAACTAACATAAACGCCGTTTTAACATGATAACCAATATCTTAATCAAAGCACAGTTCAATCGAATAAGAATTGATTATTTTTCATTTGAAAATTGATATTAGAACTTTGACCTTGAGTTGACCTTTGACCTCAAACATAGTTGCTTTCCCAATTCAGTGATGCACTATGCAATTGCTGTTTCATTTTCAAGCTAGTAGGATGGAAATGGACAATTTTTCATATGAAAATTGATGATTATAGAAGTTTGACCTTGAGTTGACCTTTGACTGTTTATTCCCCAAAATAGTTGTTTTCCCAATTTTTTGATGTACTATGCAATTGTTTTTTAATTCACATGTTAATCAGATGAAAAGTGACGATTTCAGAAGTTTGACCTTGCATGGACCTTTTTTTTTTCTTTTTCTTTTTTTGTACACAAGATCGAGGCTCGTGTAAGAGCTAAAATAAATCACAAAAAAATAAATAACGGACACACAGAACATACAATAAAGGGAGCGGGAGACAAGATGGGGAGAGAGGGAAGCACACAAGTACAACAGCAGAGAACAGGGACATCGGGAGATCAGTGGGAGGGAGAGGGCTTGCTTGGGGGGAGGAGGCATGGAAAAGGGGGGGGGGGGGGGGGAGTAGAAGAAGGTGGAGAAGAAGAATCTCACTTCGTAAACTTCGTGAAACACTTCGTGAAAATTGATGATTTTAGAAGTTTGACCTTTGACCGTTTAACCCCCAAAATAGTTGTTTTCCCAATTTTGTGATGTACTATGCAATTGTTTTTTAATTCACATGTTAATCAGATGAAAAGTGACGATTTCAGAAGTTTGACCTTGCATGGACCTTTTTTTTTTTCTTTTTTCTTTTTTGTACACAAGATCGAGGCTCGTGTAAGAGCTAAAATAAATCACAAAAAAAAAAATAACGGACACACAGAACATACAATAAAGGGAGCGGGAGACAAGATGGGGAGAGAGGGAAGCACACAAGTACAACAGCAGAGAACAGGGACATCGGGAGATCAGTGGGAGGGAGAGGGCTTGCTTGGGGGGAGGAGGCATGGGAAAGGGGGGGGGGGGGAGTAGAAGAAGGTGGAGAAGAAGAATCTCACTTCGTAAACTTCGTGAAACACTTCGTGAAAATTGATGATTTTAGAAGTTTGACCTTTGACCGTTTAACCCCCAAAATAGTTGTTTTCCCAATTTTGTGATGTACTATGCAATTGTTTTTTAATTCACAGGTTAATCAGATGAAAAGTGACAATTTTTGAGATGAAAAGTGATGATTTTAAAAGTTTGACCTTGTATGGAAGAGAGGGGGGAGCAAGGGGGGAGAGAAATGTAGAGAGAGAGAGGAGATAGAGGTGAGAGGAAAGAGAGTGGAAAGTGAGGGGGAAGAGAGGAAAGAGAGAGGGAATAGAAAGAGGGGGGAAGAATGAAGGGAGACAGAGAGGGGAGAGAGAGAGGGAAGATAGGGGAGAGATTGGAGAGAGGGGTTAGGGAGGGGCAACAGAGGGAAGGGAGAGGGAAGGGACGAAGAGGGAATAGTGAGGGGACGAAGAGGGAGGAGAGAGGAGGGAGAAAGGGGAGGGAGAAAGGGGAGAGAGAGAAGGGTGGGTAGGGGAGGGAGAACTGTGCCATAGGAGAGAAAGAGGGGAAAGAGATTGCTGCCAACAAATATCATCATATCTGTCTACTGAGACTCTTCATCCCGAGTCCTTGCTGAGCACAGCCGTTCATTACAAGAGCAGTTTGGGCTCTGAAGGACCAGCAACTTAACTCCCTTTCGACTATAAAATACGCCTCGGTCATGACAACACTTCTGCTACAAGAGTAACGTCGCAGTGACAACACGGGATGTCAAAATCTTAACGATATTAAGGAGCAGGGAAAACATTTTGCAGTCCTGTCGAGAACAAAATCAAATAAAAGTTGCGCATATCGAGAGATTGAGTCAACAATGTTCAATTCCCTTGTTGTCTTCTTGTCATCACCCTGAGATTGCTACAACGATGGAAGCAATTCATCCAGTACAGCTCTGCAGATATACAGTGCATTCAGAAAGTATTCAGACCCCTTCACTTTTTTCACATTTTGTTATGTTGCAGCCTTATGCTGAAAGCGTTTAAATTCATTTTTTCCCTCATCAATCTACACTCAATACCCCATAATGATAGTGAGAAAACAGGATTTTAGAACGTTTTGCAAATTCATTAAAAAGAAAAATCTGAAATATCACATTGACATAAGTATTCAGACCCTTAACTCAGTACTTAGTTGAAGCACCTTTGGCAGCGATTACAGCCTCGAGTCTTCTTGGGTATGACACGACAAGCTTTGCATACCTGGAATTGGGGATTTTCTGCCATTCTTCTCTGCAGATCCTCTCAAGCTCTGTCAGGTTGCATGGGGACCGTTGGTGGACAGCCATTTTGAGGTCTCTCCAGAGATGTTCGATTGGGTTCAAGTCAGGGCTCTGGCTGGGCCAATCAAGGACCTTCACAGAGTTGTCCCTAAGCCACTCCTGCATTGTCTTGGCCGTGTGCTTCGGGTCATTGTCCTGTTGGAAGGTGAACCTTCGGCCCAGTCTGAGGTCCTGAGCACTCTGTTTCAGATTTTCATTCAGGATATCTTTGTACTTTGCTCCATTCATTGTTCCCTCAATCCTGACCAGTCCCCCAGTCCCTGCTGCTGAAAACACCCCCACAGCACCATTGGGATGGTATTGGGCAGGTGATGAGCGGTGCCTGGTTTCCTCCAGACATGACGCTTAGAATTGAGGCCAAACAGTTCAATCTTGGTTTCATCAGACCACAGAATCTTGTTTCTCACAGTCTGAGAGTCCTTTAGGTGCTTTTTTGCAAACTCCGAGCGGGCTTTCATGTGTCTTTCACTGAGGAGAGGCTTCCGTCTGGCCACTCCGCCATAAAGCCCAGATCGGTGGAGTGTTGCAGTGATGGTTGTCCTTCTGGAAGTTTCTCCCATCTCCATACAGGATCTTTGGAGCTCAGCCAGAGTGACCATCGGGTTCTTGGTCACCTCTCTTACCAAGGCCCGTCTCCCCCGATTGCTCAGTTTGGCCGAGCGACCAGCTCGACGAAGAGTCCTGGTTGTTCCAAACTTCTTCCATTTAAGAATTATGGAGGCCACTGTGCTCTTGGGAACCTTCAATGCAGCAAAAAAAATTTTGTAGGCTTCCCCAGATCTGTGCCTCGACACAATCCTGTCTCTGAGCTCTGCAGGCAGTTCCTTCGACCTCATGGCTTGGTTTTTGCTCTGATATGCATTGTCAGCTGTGAGACCTTATATAGACAGGTGTGTGCCTTTCCAAATCATGTCCAATCAATTGAATTTACCACAGGTGGACTCCAATCAAGGTGTAGAATCATTTCAAAGATGATCATGAGAAATGGGACGCACCTGAGCTAAATTTCAAGTGTCAAAGCAAAGGGTATGATTACTTATGTATAGGTAAATGTGATATTTCAGTTTTTTCTTTTTAATAAATTTGCAAAACTTTCTAAAATCCTGTTTTCTCTTTGTCATTATGGGGTATTGAGTGTAGATTGATGAGGGAAAAAATGAATTTAAACGATTTCAGCAAAAGGCTGTAACATAACAAAATGTGAAAAAAGTGAAGGGGTCTGAATACTTTCTGAATGCACTGTATATATTACTCTGTAAGTTGCAGAAAGGGGCCTTCAATGTATCATCATTAGGCAAGTATGGCCGAAGTTTTGCCCAACCCCTTCCACCTCCTTTTGAACTCACACATGTTTCATCCATGCCTCTTCCTGATTCCCTCCTCTTACTCATATCTGCACACCCCGACCCTTCTTTATCCCTCTGATTATCGAATTCCTTTGCCTGTTTCTTTCATTTTTTATTTTTTGAGTGTTTAGGGGACAACTAATTGATGAGCATATGTAGCATATAGTTTGAGTTGAAGTAGAGTTTGGCACAAAATCACTGAAGTTTATGAAGACAACTTTTAATCACCGCAAGCATTTTAACTGTCATGCCCTTATTGGCAAAGTGCACACACAAACAGAATGGCATTTTAATCAGTCCTTTCCGGGACATTCTGTCCGAACGCTTTCCCAGCTGTGAATGTGGCACTGCAGTGAAATAACTATTTCGTTTTATTAACTGCCTCATACGATGTGATATTAATTTATCCTTAGTAATGCAACTCGTATAAGGGATCAGTCATGGAATATATAACCACGGAGTAGATCAACCAACCATGGGGTGGGGGATGAGACATGGCTTGTTTGAGGGTGATTGGTCGAATGCCATCAGTTGGCAGGGAGGCGGAGCAGCTCCGAAAAGCTTGTGCTTTTCCCTCACATCTTTGGACTCTGCGCTCTCTTGCCTCGGGAACGTGGCTCTTGAACTCTCAAGCTCTCTTGACTGAGATAGCTCAATACTTCTGCTCCTCTCATCCTGGTGCAAACTCTTCTCTGCTGTCTGCCTCTACTCACTTTGCCAGCTCATACGAATACAACAGCCTGGAGTTCTTCACCCCACGTTTTCCTCCCCAACTTGCCCACTTTCTGTGCGTGGCTGATATATGCCATAGCGAGGGCTTTAATTTCAAGTCATCATAATCAAAATAAAGACCAGTTACTGCACTGTAGTGAAAAGAAGGAAGCCGGACATTAACAATACACACACACACACACACACACACACACACACACACACACACACACACACACACACGATAAAACTAAACTCCTAAACTGAGGAACCCTCCACACAGACTCAGTACACAGACAAAGGGAAATATAATGAGATAATAATAAAAGGTGTTATCTATGGCACTTAGCTCAACTCGACCGGTGCGTCTCACCAGGAATTGTCAACGATCGTCTCAGGCTTTCGTGGGGGAATGTGCTCGCTCTTCCGCACAGCACGTGGGCGGAAAAAAACCAGGCCTCGCTGTGCGTCTTGCTCACTCCTGGCTCCGTGCGCAACGTGAACGAGAGTTGCCACGCAGCTCGTCGTTCTTGTTTGGGGAAAACGCAGCTCTCCTTTCGCGGCTCTTCCGCCTCTTCACGATCACCATCGTGATCGATCACCATGTGCTTGTTAAAGTGGACATCTCTCTGACCATTTTCAGAGAGCCTCCTCAGCGTCGACGAGTTTGGCATTTCACTCAGGCCAACTGGCACGGTCTTCAAGCAGCCATCAATCATCTGGACTGGTCTCCCATCTCTACTGCCTCTGACATCAACTCATCCTGGGAATTCTTCCAAAGTAAATTGCTTTCTCTCATGCACAGATTTATCCCTTCTCGTCTTCAGTTGTCATACCCTTCCTCCCGTCCATGGTACACGGAATCTTGTGGTGAGGCTATTGCCCAGAAACAACTTGCTTTCGTCTCCTGGAAAGCAAATCCAACGGAAGGAAATCTCATTTCCTTTCACAAAGCCCGAAACAAGTGTGTGTCCACCCTCAGGAGAGCCAGGAAACAATATCTCTCCGTCCTCAAGACCGAACTCTCTTATCTGTCTCCCTCTTCCAAATCCTGGTGGCGTCTGGTGAAATCTGTTTCTGGTGTTTGTTCCCCCTCCATCCCCTCCCTCACCTTAAATGGCCACACGGCTGACTCCGCACGTGAAAAAGCTGAATGCCCCAACTCTGTGTTTGCCTCTAAATCTTGTGTCCCAAACCCATCCCTCTCTGTACCCACCGTACCCAGTCGTACCCAGCTGCTCCTGGACTCTGTGTCCTTTCCTCCTGACAAGGTGGAAAAGTTTCTGTCAACCCTCGACTCTGATTCTGCAACTGGACCTGACGGCATCAGCCCACGGGTCCTAAAATCATGTTCTTCCACTCTTTCACACCCCCTCTCTGTTCTCTTCACCCTCTCTTTTGCTCAAGGTCATCTTCCATCTGCTTGGAAATCTGCCAACATCACCGCTTTGCACAAAAAAGGTGCAAAAACAGATCCCAGCAACTACAGACCAATCAGCCTTCTCCCAATTATCAGCAAAGTCATGGAATCCATCATTGCTTCAGATATGAAATCTTTCCTCTTCTCCAATGGCTTGATCTCTGATCATCAATTTGGTTTCAGACCTGGACACTCCACTCTGGACATGCTGCTTCTGCTTTCTCAACAATGGATGGAGGTCCTCAATGCCAAACAGGAAATTAGAGCAGTCTCCCTTGACATATCACGTGCCTTCGATACGGTCTGGCACCCCGCTCTGCTCACCAAACTCTCCTCTTTTGGTATCCATGGAAATCTCCACGCATGGCTGGCGGACTTCCTCTCTAGTCGTAGTCAACGTGTGGCCCTGAATGGGTTTCTCTCATCTCCTCTTCCTGTTCAGGCTGGAGTTCCCCAAGGTAGTGTTCTGGGCCCTGTGCTTTTTCTGGTCTTCATCAATGATCTCTCTGACTCTCTTGAAAATCCTCTCTATCTCTTTGCTGACGACTCTACTCTCTGTCGCACCATTCTTCATCCCTCAGATCGGCAGTCTGCAGCCTCCTCACTCTCTGCAGACCTTGACAAAATCACAGACTGGGCAAACAAGTGGAACATGTCTTTCAATCCTGACAAATCTCACACTCTTACGATGTCTCTCCGAAAAGACCGACTGGACAACCCTCCCATCCACTTTCTGAATAATCCTCTCCAAGAAGTGCTGTCACTCAAGCTTTTGGGTCTCACTATCTGCCATGATCTTTCCTGGAAAAACCACATTTCAAATCTGGCCTCCAAAGCCAGTCGCCGACTGGGCATCCTCCGTCGTGCGAAGTCCTTCCTTGGCACACCTGAGCTCCTCACCACATACAAGGCTTTCATCCGCAGCTCAATGGAATACTGCTCTCCCCTCTGGGCTGGTGCTCCTGCCTCACACCTAGCTCGCCTTCACGCTGTTGAAACCAAAGCATTCAGAATCATTGGAATCTTCCGCGATGAAGCTAACTCCAAGGGCCTCTCACTCACTCACCGCAGACAGGTTGGTGGTCTTTCCGTCTTCTACCGACTTCTACAGACTCCTCTCTGGCATTGCCCCCCCAGCTCTCTCTGGGCTCTGTCCCGCAAATATTCCTACAGGTCGCACAAGATCTGCCTGCAACCCTCTTTTGGTTAAACTGCCAAAATCAAGACTCTCTGCTCACCTTCACTCCTTCATTCCTCTTTTCGCCCGCCTCTGGAACAAACTCCCTCACTCTCTTCAATCCCACTCCACCCTCCAAGTCTTTAAAACAGCTGTTCACCACCATCTCTTATCTTCCCCCATCCAAAACCTTGATCTTTTCTACCCCCGCTAATTTCACCCCAATTCCACTTTTTGAAATACCAACTTTTGTCCTGGAAGTCCTTGGTGTCCTTGTGCTTTATACTTCTCCCTCCCCCCCCCCCCCTTCCCATGCCTCCTCCCCCCGGGCCCTCTCCCTTCCACACATGTCCCTGCTCTCGGATGTTGTGTGTGTGTGCTTCCCCTTTTCTCCCCATCTTGTCTTCCGCTCCCTCTTTTTGTGTATTTTGTTTGTCTGGTCGATTTGTTTGTGAAGTTAATGTTAGCTCTTTCACGAGCCTCGATTCAGTATACAAAAAAAAAAAAAAAAAAAAAAAAAAACATCAAGATCTTGGAACATGGCCGCCCGCGATGAATCCTCCTCGTGCAAGATAGCAAAATGCAACCGTCCACTATAGATCCAGAACGAGAAGGCACCAGAGCAAGAAGGAACGTCGACACACGACTGTCCACTATCGCATCCAGAATCGAGAGAGATAAATGCCGCCTGCACGTGATCAAAACCAGAAGCAGAGAGAGAAAATATCTGCCAGCACGTTTCTTTATCGTTAAGGCCCTGACATCATTTTTCCTTCCTTCACCAATCAGCGAGTCCCTTCTTACTCATCATCGTATCAATCAAATTCCCCGCCCAATCACCACTCTTTTTGGGCGTGTCTCCACGGAGCTGCCTGTCCTGTGCGATTCCCAAATCTGGGTAATCAGCGGTCGTGCTTCATACCTGGCTTCCGGTTAGCTTTTTAATTAGTGAGCTTAATTAGGGTGTCGATTGCGTGGCTTGGCTATGTGTCTAGTGCAGTGTCATAGGGAACAAAGGAATACATTACAGAGGCAATGACATACAGGGGATAAATTTACCCATAATCCCTGCGCTAACACAAGAGCCACCCTCCGTATGGCCACACGAAACACTTAATCCGAACACCCGGAGCTGTCTTATTCACATCAAGATGTCTACACGACATTTGGAGCATATTACCTACACATTCTACCTGTACTAAAGTAATCACTGCCTATCCCCTTCAAACGTAACAATATATATATATATATATATATATATATATATATATATATATATATATATATATATATATATATATATATCAATAAATAAACACATACATACACTCACACACACACACACACACATAATATATTGTTAACTTTGTAGGGGGTATAGAATGATTACCTTCGAGCCAAGTAGAGTGTATAGATTAGTGTGCTCCGACTGTCGTGAAGAAGAATAAACCTTGATGTATTATAAGTAGGAAATTCGTGCAGACCGTATGTCGTAGAAGAGCTTGTATCTTCGTCCCCATGAGAGGGGTGGGGTTTGTTAATTAGTGAGGGATTATGGGCAAATTAATCCCCTATATGTAATTGCCTCTGTTAGCTTTTCCTGTGTTCCTTATGACACCGCACTATGCACCATAGCCAAGCCAAGCAATCGACACCATATTTAATAACGCTAAATAAAAACCAACCAGAATCCAGGCATCAAACACTACCTTGGATAACATCGACTTGGTGAGCACACAGGACAAAAGGTCCGTGGAGCCACGCCTCAAAGAGCAGTGATTTGTTCGGGATTTGATTGGCACAAGGACTGGTAAGATGTGATTCATTGATAGCAGACATGGAGACGTCGTGGAATGACGTCAGAGCCTCAAGGACAAAATAATTGGAACGGCGGACATTTTTTTCTTCTCGGGCTTCTCGTTCTGGATCCCATAGCGAACGGTCGCTATTGCTCTTGCGCAAGGAAGATTCATCACGAACGGTCGTGTTCCGACATCTTCATAGTGATCGTGAGGAGGAAGAACTGCGGACCGAGAACTGCAGTTTCCCAAGCAAGAACGATGAGTGGATGGGTGCTGCCTGCTCGCTGCGCTCTCAACGAAGCCAGGAGTGAGCGGACACACTGCGAGGCCTAGTTCGCGCCAACGAGGCCATTGTTTCGCCAAGGACGCGAGGGGATTTTGACGATTCCTGACGAGATTCAAAAGCCGATTCGAGCTAAGTGCCACAAACTACACATTTATTTTTCAATTATTTCATTCCTTGTCTGTATTCGGGTCGTTATGGGAGCACTCCATTTAGGAATTTAGTTTATCGTGCATTTTCTTTGTTACCGGCATTTAAATGGTTAATAAAGCCGGAATTTTATTGTGCACTAGCAGAAATACCCGGCGTTGCCGGGCGGGGGAGGGGGGGAGGGGAGGGAGGGGGGAAGGGGGAAGGGAAAGGAAAGGGGAGAAGGGGGAAGGGGGAGGGAGGGGGGGGAAGGGGATGGGGGCGGTAGGAGAGGAAGGGGCTTCATATATATGCTGGTGGGTGAATGTGGCGTTCATCACGTTTCTGAGTTAAGTGCCACCCTTATTAAGCTAAGTTAAGTTAAGTTAAGCCAATCAGGAAGAAGAAGAAGCCGTACTACCAACTTCGTACACTTCAGAAATTGTTTGATTTATTTGTATTCAAATGTCTGGTGATTGTTTTGTATTTATTTATGCGAATGTGTACTTGTATATAACTGTCATTAATTTAAAAAGGCTTAGGCACTATCGAGCGATTTAAAAACAAAAACAAAACACACACACACACACACACACACACACACACACACACATATATATATATATATATGTGAAGAATCAGCTCTTCGTTTGGTGAAGAAGTCCACAAATAGCCTGAAAATGACGCAGTTTTTTATTAAAGCCAACTTATACAGATCCGGAGGAGACAGACGTCTACAGCAAGCTACAGCAAGAACATGCCAAGTCAAGCCTTCCTGAAAACGCATTGATTCTCATTCACTTATATACGAATACGATTATCAGAAAATCTCCGAGAGAACAAAGCGACTGGCGAGAGTCCCTCCCACCGTTATCATTCGGGGGAGTCAGCCCTTCCTTATCATTCGGACCAAATGTTTCTCTGGGCTCCGAGAAAACAGAAATGTAACTCACAAAGAGGAGAGTGTATGCTTAGCCAAACAAACCCATATATTTTATGGGTTTGTGTACATGAGTAATTCAAAGCATGTTTATACAGAGTCATGCGTTGCTGTGATTAAAACAAAATATATATGGTTAACGATAGGTTCATGTCATTCTACTAGCATTACGCAAAAACAAGCGCATGTGGGCGTGGTTTTACGACCAGCCTCGAAAAAAGCACACGTATACAATTGTCCAGCATGACCTCATTTTAAACACAAACTGAAGCATGTTTATTAAAATTCAGGCGCCGCTATGATTATATAATTAATGTTTTTCAAGTTTATATCTGCAATTCGAGCACTCCGCTTGAAACTACACATTCCACGCGCGCATGAACGTCCGACATCCAGCGTCCGATATTCAGCAAAGTCGCAATGACCCACAATGCATTTGGGCACACATCCTCCGAGCAACCTCATACAGCACACCCGTGACTCGCGGCTCGCTCGGCTCTTGCCTAAAAACACAATAACTCTACTCTAACTTCCACGGAGCCGCACGGCGGAAACGCAGGTTTGTACCACATTTTAATAAAACGAACATTGCCAGGATTCTCGGATAGACGTTTAATTTCACAACACACATGACAAAAATCCGATTTAAATTCAGAGATCGCCGATCGACCTGGCACAACCATCTTAACGCGATGACGCCACGCCGCCCCCCCCCGTCTTGGCGCGCACCCTCGTGCCTCCGCACGAATCTCAACACTCCCTGCACGCCGCTCTATTCGCGTTCCCGGCGGGGTTTACCTCACGTTGGGACATGCAGTCGGCTGTCATAACAGAGAATTGTCAATAAAGAATCTACGACTTGACATTCCTTCCTCTTGTCTCGTCGAGACAAAGTATCTTAAGAGACAACGTGCCACATCGGGCTTTATTGAAAAATAATTGTGTAATGCGGGTATTGAAAAAATAATTGTAATGCGGGTATCTCCCAAGGGCATATCGTGCGCCCAAAGCGCCTCGCCTGGCGATTTGGCGAGCGTGTCGTGCGGTGCGTGCTTGGAACCTGAGGGCTCAGAACATGAAAGTCCATTAACGTTTCGGATCCACAACGAAGGCGTCTGGTCCAGATGAGGTTCTGCTCCGCCAGAGGGCCCGTCACCTCCCCTGCGGAACTTGCTCCCCCCACCCTTTGCAGACCCAGTCCTTGCAGATCTTCGAAGTTAATCAACGATCATGCCCATGAGGTCCCTCACGTGCTGCTGTTCTGGGGAATACATAGTATTGTCAGTATCTTGTGTCTCAATTTCCTGGTCAGGGTACAGAGCGTAAAAATCCGATTCACTTGAAGCATTTGAACTTAATACATATGAAGCAAAGAGAGGAACTTCCTTTATGTCAAAGTCTCCCATGGGCGCCTGGTCGGCTTGCGGGTCTAGGATATCCACGTCGGGTCCCTCGACCGCCAGACCCAGCGTCGCAATCAGATCCATAGTTGGGTTGAAAGGGGGCGTGCAGCTGTCAGCTTGTAATACATAAGCAGCGTTAGCCAGTACACGCAAGGGGTTTATAGCACAAGTATCACAGTCATCACATACACCGTTACAGGCAGCAGCCAGTTCCCACATGGGATCCGCACAAGTATCACAGTCATTACATACACCGTTACAGGCAGCAGCCAGTTCCCACATGGGATCCGCACAAGTATCACAGTCATTACAAAATTCAATGCAATTTTCTGGAGCGCCGGTCGCAACTGCCTTGTTGAAGGACCCGTTCAGGTCGACGGCCTCTGTGGTCAGAGCCATAGTCGTTGTCGGCGGCTTTTTCACTTTCCATCCTGTAAAATACTTTCTCATACAGAGGAGGACTAGAGATTTCATTAGTGCCCCCCAAATTACTACCCCGATTATCACAGCCAGTGCGGTCAATAACCACTTCACTATGGTGCCCGTCCATCCCTGGAACCAGTCAGTGAGCCAGCTAAATGTATAAGAATTTTCGCGCGCGATCCGATCGATCGTCAGGGCGTGGCTAGTTTCCCTTAGTCTCACTATTGCGGCTGACACTCCTTCAGATGGATCGGGTATGTAAGTGCAACATTTTCCCTCTATAATTCCGCATACCCCTCCTTTCTCTGCCAGGAGCATGTCCAAAGCCACCCGATTCTGCATCACCATTGTACGCATGTGAATTACCGTGTCCAATAGTATGTCATGAGCCGTAGCGGTGTCGTTTGCCACCTTTTCTAGGGCCAAAGCCAATTTGTCTATCCGGAAACTATCCATGACTGTGCCCGCTCCTGGGAAGAAGAAACCAAACACCTTTTCCCATAGACTCCCGTGTAGTTTAGTGGTTCCATCTTCGTTCATGACTGACCTCTTATAACGCCTGTCCAAGGACTTTGGGTCTAGCTCATCCAGTATCTCAACGTCAGGAAGAACTGAACCCAGATAACATGTGCCCCCCCAATTATTTGGTAAATAGGGGTAAGCCTTGTCGCCGCATATAAACATTGTCCCATGGGGTGGGACCAGGTGGGTGGATAAGCACTGGAGTCCCTTTACCACCCCATTAATCCTACTAACCCCCCTAGAGAATGTTATAGCCGTTATGTTGTGGTTGTGTTTATCTTGCAGTACTATTCGTAATGTAATCCCCGAGCTCCCTTGTCCCAGCTTCCCGGGGAGAGTGTAGGCGCATTCTGATTCTCCCATACGCAAGTGGCCGGAACCCTGGAGGCAGACCCTCCCTTTCTGTGGTTTGACCCAGACGGGGGCAGGCCTCTCGGCCACATGGGCAATCATTGACGGGCGATAATTAAATTGTCGATTGCAACTCTTGCCGTTGTCAACCCCTTCTCTTTCCAGCGTGGTGACTAAACATGGGGAATCGATAGGTTGTGAGCAGAGGTCATTGAGGGACAGAGGTAGCACTATCATGTGTATTCCTGTGGTGCCTGCTTGGGGAAAGCGCATGCACGACCAGCAGTGTGTCCTATTTTGAATTGTTGCCACCTCCCTGGCCACTTTCCAATATGTGTTTTCACCCTTCTTTGGGGCCTTATTCTGGGGTTGTGGCGTGAGTATGTATTCGATGCATGGTATGTAGTTCCTTTCGCCACCGGCCGCGCCAGGGGTCCAGACGCTGCACCGGACCTGCATGGTCATGTCTTTCCCTAGGCGTGTGCGTGTTTGTAGCTTAAAATCAGGGGTTCCCCATTGGTATCCTGGTTGGGCCAAGGTCTTAATGCTAGCTTGCCCGTCTTCCCGGAACTCTCGTTGCTTTTGTAGTACCATGCCAACGCGTCCAGGCCCTGCCGACAGTGCTAGCCAATTTATGTTCACCCAATTTGTGTGCAGGGCTTTCTGTTCGAAACATGGTAGTGATACTCTTTGTCCCCATGTTACGGTGAGGTGTCGGGTTTCGTTTTCGCATCTATTGGAATCGGAGTTTCCCCTAGCTGCTGTCGCTATCAATAGTATTGTACCTATGATTAGGCCCATCCTTACTGTGGTTGCTGTGGTGTAGTGTCTGGTGCTTGTATGGCCAACTTACAGTGCGTGGCGTGGATCCACGAAGTCTTGCCCTCGCAAAAGACTGCCGTTGGTGTAGTCAGCAACACCTGGACTGGTCCCTTCCACCTTGGTTCCAAGGCGTTCTTGCGGGTGAAGTGTTTTACGAGCACGTAATCGCCGGTCTGGAAGTCGTGGATGGCGTGGCTTGTTGGTTCAGGCAACGCCTCTCGTACCCGGGCGTGAATTCTGCGTGCCACGTTGGACAATCCTCTGCAAAACTTTAAAAGCATGTCATCCATCACAGGCAAGTCAAGTTTGGACATGTCCATCGGTGCCGAAACAGGCAAACTCATAGGTCGTCCCATTAATATCTCGTGGGGGGAAAGGCCCGTGGTGCAGCCCGGGGTGGACCGGATACTCATTAACGCCAGCGGGAGTGCTTCCGGCCACTTCAAACCTGTGTCTGCACAGATCTTGGCTACCTTGAGTTTCAGCGTCCCATTGGTGCGTTCCACAAGTCCCGCTGATTGTGGGTGATAAGCGCAATGGAAAGATTGTTTCACGCCCAGTGCCTTTAGGATACCCTTAATCACCTCTCCCGTGAAGTGGCCCCCTTTGTCTGACGAAATTTTCTGAGGGATGCCGAATCTGCACATGAAATCCCGCACGAGGCGCTTGGCTACTGTCGGGGCGTCTGACTTGACGCATGGATAGGCCTCGACCCATTTTGTGAACATGTCCACGATTACCAGGACATATCGGAACGACATACTTGGTTCCATGTTAATAAAATCGAACTGGACATGACAGAAGGGCCCGATTGGCCGAGGATGGCCCGCATTATGTGGGTGCCTAGGGGGTGCCCCCCTGTTGTGTTGTTGGCAAACCGCGCATGACCGGCACACCTCTGATGCGATTCGCGACAGTCCCGGTGCCGCCCAGGTATAGTTTATCTGTTCCATCACCCCCCTCTGGCACACATGGCCATTTTGATGTCCCATACGTGCCAGCCAAGGCAGTAGTTCCTTGGGTGCTATCGGTTTTCCGTGAAGGGTCCACATCGCATTTGGTCCGGGGCGTGTGGCCCCTCTTTTTACCCAGTCATTGTGTTCGGCTGCTGTTGCTGCGTTTTGAAGTTTTATAACGTCCTCATTAGTTGGTGAGGCGGTGATGATGGTGCACCCAATTTGCGGGGAGGGGGTAGGTCCTGAGGTCGGTACGTTGGCAGTTTGCGTGTGTGCCCCCTTTGCTCGCGTTACCATCGGCATGTTCTGTCCTATTTGTTGGTTGGCCGCTTTTCCTGCCGCTGCGTCTGCTCTGGCGTTGCCTCGGGCGACGTCAGAGTCTGTCCTTTGGTGGCCGCGACATTTAATTACCGCGATAGCGCGGGGAAGCAAGATGCTTTGGAGTAGCCCTTCAACCAGTTCGCCGTTCTTTATGACCGAACCCGCGGATGTGAGAAAGCCTCGCATCTTCCAGATTGCCCCTTTGTCGTGAACTACCCCGTGCGCGTATGCTGAATCTGTATAAATGTTGACGGCCAGGTCCGCCGCCAAGCTGCATGCTCTAGTCAAGGCGCACAGCTCCGCCTGCTGGGCGGAAAATGTGGGCGGAAGGCGCCCACTTTCTACCGTCTCGCTATCTGAACACACCGCGTATCCAGATAGCAAAGAGCCGTCCCATCCGCGTTTAGCCGACCCATCGACGTAGTACACACGATCGGGGTCGTTGAGGGGAACGTCCTTCAGGTCCGGACGTACCGTGGAGACTTGCTGTACTACATCGACACATACGTGGGGTTCGCCCTCCTCTGGGGTGGGCATCAGTGAGGCCGGGTTGAGTGTAGTGCAACGTTTAATGGTGACGTTGGCGGCCGTAATCAGTGCTGTTTCGTAATGCATTAATCTAGTGGTCGACAAATGTTGTGTTGTCCGCTGTAGTAACAGTGAAGTGACGCAGTGCGGTACCTGTAGCGTTACCGGGTGCCCCATCACAATGTCCGCTGTCCTTTCCACAGCGTACCTAGCCGCTGCCACGGCTTGCAGGCACACCGGAAACCCTTGCTCGACCGGTTCCAGCTTTTTACTAAAGTAGGCTACCGGTCGTTCCTTATCTCCATGAGTCTGTGTCAAAACGGACTGAGCAAAACCCCTTATTGCATGAGTGTAAAGGGTGAATGGTTTCGCATAATCGGGGAGTCCTAAAGTCGGTGCCGTTACCAATGCCTTTTTCAGCCCCTCGAAACAGCGCATCAATTCGTCCGTCCAAACCAAGTAGTTTGGTTCTCCTACTCTAGTGGCTTCGTACAGCGGTTTAGCAAGTAGCGCGTAGTCAATTATCCAAGAGCGGCAGTAACCCGTCATACCTAGGAAGCGCGACATCTGTCGTTGCGTACTTGGCCGTGGCGATTCCATGATGGCGGTCACCCGTCCAACATGCAGTTCCCGCTTCCCGTGTGAAATGGCATGACCCAAATAGGTTACTACCTTCCGTACAAATTGGAGCTTTCTCCGTCCCACCTTGTGGCCCTTGGCCGCCAAGGCTCTTAGCAGGGCCATGGAGTCCACTTCACAGGCTTCCTTGGAAGGGGAACAAATCAACAAGTCGTCAATGTATTGCAACAACACCGAACCCCCTTTTAGTTCCACGTCTGCCAAATCGCGGTGCAACGCTCGGGAGAACAGGGTGGGGCTGTCGGAGAACCCTTGGGGTAACACCGTCCAGGTGAACTGGCGCCCCCTAAAGGTGAAGGCGAACAAGTATTGTGACTCGGGTGCGATGGGTACGGAGAAAAAGGCCGAGCATAAGTCAATGACGGTAAAATGTGTTGCGTCCGGTGGAATAGATGTCATAAGGCCTTCCGCGTTCGGTACCACTGGGTGTATGCCTTGTATGACCTTATTCACTTCCCTCAAATCCTGCACGAACCTCCATTTATCCTGCATTGGTTTCTTTACGGGCAAAATTGGTGTGTTGCATTGGCTGTTAGTTTCTACAATTATTTTCTGTTTCACCAAAGATTGAATCACTGGCTCTATGCCCGCATCGGCCTCGTGCCGCAATTTATATTGTCTCACGTTTGGGAGGGACATTCCTGGTTGGACCGGTATTACCAGAGGCTTGGCATCGCGAATTCGCCCGACATCGTTGTCGTGTTGGGACCACAAATCGGCCGGAACCTCCTCCAAGAGGTCATCGGACTCGCCCGGGCCCTGAGACACCGTTCGTACAACGTGGTTGCCCTTTGGGGGCAGGTCTGTCTCTTCAAATTTTCCTTCTATACTCTGCTCCTCAAGGGTGATCAAATACCCTTCGTCATTGTCGAGCATCGTCACTGTCCAGTGGTCCACTTCATAAATGGCGCTGCACGGAATTTCTCGCAAACGCCCCATCATCCATCCTATACTTTCCGCCGGCCATCCTTTGGCGGTGGTGAGGGTAACATGGGCGTCCACCCCTGCGGGGTACTGAGACAACGCCCGCTGTTCCGCGGTTAGGGTTACCTCGACGCCTATTCCCTCCCGTCCAACCCATATATTTGACAATATTAGGTCCGAATTCTTACCTATTGACCCCTTTATCTTTCCTCGGTACTCGTCGTCATCGCCC
Organism: Myxine glutinosa; assembly: GCF_964187855.1. Taxonomy (NCBI): domain Eukaryota; kingdom Metazoa; phylum Chordata; class Myxini; order Myxiniformes; family Myxinidae; genus Myxine; species Myxine glutinosa. The sequence goes on along the minus strand of NC_136266.1, from coordinate 44,348,029 downwards.
CTAGCATCGTAGTAGGCCGTGCAATGGGGAGGGTTGTCCTTTATGTCTGTTGTAATTTGGTGTACGTGCAGCCAATCTCGCAACCCGTCACTCTGGGAGCATACTGTGTCTAGGACGTGTGCCCAAGAGGCCAAAGCCCCCTTTTCCAGGCTCCACCAGTATGCGGTGGGGCCGGGCCGAGACAATGCCGTCATTAACAGATCGCGTTTGGATTCCGCGACGTCTACAAAAACTCCCTGCTCCGTACATGAAATTTGGCAGCCTAAACGGCAAAGTAAATCCCGTCCCAACAAGTTAGTCGGGGCGGTGGTAGTCATCAAGAAAGCGTGTCTAGCCTCTAATGGGCCGCACACCACTCTTACCTCTTCTGAAATGGGAAGCGCTTGGGGCAAGCCTGAAACTCCCACTATCTGAACATCTCTATCAGTGGGGCGCAAAGATGGTAGCTGCCCTTCGTTAATAGTACTGTGAGTCGCGCCCGTATCTACGAGAAAATCTACCGGTTGCCCATCCACGTCTAGTGTCCAGGTCGGCTCCTCGGTTGGTGTCATAGTCAAGAGGGGGCATTCTACGGGCGGCCCGCCGGCGTCCCGTCAATAGGCTACTTGATTTCTCTGTGGCGGGTATCCCTGGCGGGGCCCCCCGGCAATCACGTTTCCAATGTCCCATCTGTCCGCAACGGAAGCACGCCCCTTGTGGAGCGGTGGATGCGGGATGCCTGTTACTGTTGCGCTGACCCTGTTGCGTCGGACGCCTCGCAGGCTGTTGGTTCCGCTGTCCCCATTGTGGCGGCCCATTCCCGTTTGCTCCGCTTGGGGTCCAATAACTTGGGGGAGGCCCATCGATTTGGGGAGGGGGTCCCTGTGGATACCCGTTCTGGGGAGGGGGCGTTTGTACTGCCCAGGTCTGTGGAGGGGGTGGTTGCATGGCCCAGCTCTGCGGCGGTGGAGGGGGCCCCTGCATGTTCCAGTTTTGCGGTGGAGGGGGCCCTTGTGGGTTCCAATTTTGGGGAGGGGGCCCTTGTGGGTTCCAATTTTGGGGAGGGGGCCCTTGTGTCCGCATGTCGACTCGTCCATTGTCGTTGTCATCAGCGTCATTTTCGTTTTCGTCGTCGCGCCCCCACTCTTCGTTGGGCTCTAACCTGGTGTCCCGATTCTGGGCCCGTCCTTGGCCTTGATTTCCCTTCTTATTTTGGTTGAGTCGGTCCCGTTTCTCCTGGACGAGCATTTGCAACATGTCGTCCTTAACATCGGCCTTCTTCTCGTCGCCCTCACCACATTGTTCGGCCGCTTCGACTAGTTGGTCGGTTGGGGTGTTTCTCCATCCTATCATAGCCGTTTGAATGCGCTTCTTAACTGTCGGTCTCATTCCTTCTACAAAAAAGTTGTTCACTACAGCGTGAGGGAGATCTTGTGCCCGCACCTGGCCCAGTCCTCCCCACCTTAACACTGCTCGTTCTACCCTCTCTTTCCAATCGAGGGCTGCCTCGCCATGCTTCTGTTTTAGGCCGTATATTTTATTCCAATCTGGCCCCGCGGCTGGCATCAGTGCGGTGTGTACCCCGGCCAACAATAAGTCGACCAGGGCCTCCCAATCGGCGAGGGTCTGGGCCGCGGTTTGGGCCGGGGGCGGTGCTACATTTGGCCAGCGTGCGTGTACTTTGGCCTGGTCCCACACCCGCGCGGGCAATACAGCCTTCCCCATGTGGCAGACGTCTCGCCAATCTGTGCCTGTATTTTGTATCCACAACCGCATAAATTCTGGTATCTGACCGGGATGTTCAGCCAGCAGGGTTCTCACCCGCTCCTGCATAGACGCCAAATCTGATTCCCTCCAGGGTATCCTGATGTTAATGGGTGCCCCCCTGTTCAGTCCTATTGTTTTTAAAGGACACATCCCAATTGCAGGTTGTGGGTTCTCTGATTCCGTGCACCCTTCCAATGAGGGGTACAGTTCTCCTGGCCCCTCTGGGGCCGTGAACCCGCTGTCCGCCCCATTAATTTCTTGTCCTCTAAAAGGATTGCCCGGGCTAAGGTGAACCTGAGGGGCGGCTGGTCTAGTTTTATGGGGGTCTAACCCCTGGGGGAACAGGGGCGGGGGTGGGAGAGGTGGCGCCTGTAGCCCGGGGACAGGGCTCAGGGCTTGGGGGGGTAGAGGCATGGTGGCTACCTCCCCTGTCGCGGGGTCTTGGTCCGGATTATGGACGAGCGGCATTAGCCGCTGATTTGCTAGCTTAACTACCTCCTTAATTGTTTTGTCCTGCTGAACCCTGTCAGCTTGTTTCTTTTGGCCCTGAAGCTTCAGTACTTCCCCTGCCAAGCTAGCCTGTCTTGAGGCTGCCAGTCGCTTCATTCCTTCCTTTTCCCACCAGCCATACACTTTCCAGTAATCGGGTGGGAAGTGTTTCTTTTCCCTTTGTAGCTTATCCAAAGCTCCGTACAACACTTCCAACTTGTCAAGTGCAAACGATCCCTCCTCTGGCCAGGGACTACTTAAATCTTTAGTTAACACAGCCCAGTCCTTTAATGGTCTTACCGCGGCAAAATGATGCCTCTTAAACATGAAAGATGCCGGGGTTCCCTTAAGGGGTTCCCTTTCTTTCGTTAGCTTGCTTCCCATCTTATTGCTCTGGGCTGATCCTTCCTGGAAAGTTCTTGGCCTGGCTCAACCTTTACGGCTGTCTGACCTCACTTTCCCCTCCTGGTGCTAACTGTAACTTTAAGCTTACTGTTAAGTCCTTACTTGTTTATCCTTACTTGTTTATCCTGGCTTTAACAAAACCACGTCATTCTGAGGCCTAAATGAGCCTTTACTTACAATTTCTGTTTGAGTGCAGACAGCGCGGATGACAGGGAAGCGGACTGAACCCGTTCGAAGAAGCAAGGTACAAATTTGGAAAGATAGCCCTCTGGTATAAGACAATTGCTCACCTTAATCAAATTAGAGTGCCAGCGTCCCGGCCTCGAGCAGCCTTCCTTCCGTCGCCCGGGTTCCGCTTCCCGTCCTCCGCGTCTGTTGACACCCCACTCCTGGTACCATTTGTGAAGAATCAGCTCTTCGTTTGGTGAAGAAGTCCACAAATAGCCTGAAAATGACGCAGTTTTTTATTAAAGCCAACTTATACAGATCCGGAGGAGACAGACGTCTACAGCAAGCTACAGCAAGAACATGCCAAGTCAAGCCTTCCTGAAAACGCATTGATTCTCATTCACTTATATACGAATACGATTATCAGAAAATCTCCGAGAGAACAAAGCGACTGGCGAGAGTCCCTCCCACCGTTATCATTCGGGGGAGTCAGCCCTTCCTTATCATTCGGACCAAATGTTTCTCTGGGCTCCGAGAAAACAGAAATGTAACTCACAAAGAGGAGAGTGTATGCTTAGCCAAACAAACCCATATATTTTATGGGTTTGTGTACATGAGTAATTCAAAGCATGTTTATACAGAGTCATGCGTTGCTGTGATTAAAACAAAATATATATGGTTAACGATAGGTTCATGTCATTCTACTAGCATTACGCAAAAACAAGCGCATGTGGGCGTGGTTTTACGACCAGCCTCGAAAAAAGCACACGTATACAATTGTCCAGCATGACCTCATTTTAAACACAAACTGAAGCATGTTTATTAAAATTCAGGCGCCGCTATGATTATATAATTAATGTTTTTCAAGTTTATATCTGCAATTCGAGCACTCCGCTTGAAACTACACATTCCACGCGCGCATGAACGTCCGACATCCAGCGTCCGATATTCAGCAAAGTCGCAATGACCCACAATGCATTTGGGCACACATCCTCCGAGCAACCTCATACAGCACACCCGTGACTCGCGGCTCGCTCGGCTCTTGCCTAAAAACACAATAACTCTACTCTAACTTCCACGGAGCCGCACGGCGGAAACGCAGGTTTGTACCACATTTTAATAAAACGAACATTGCCAGGATTCTCGGATAGACGTTTAATTTCACAACACACATGACAAAAATCCGATTTAAATTCAGAGATCGCCGATCGACCTGGCACAACCATCTTAACGCGATGACGCCACGCCGCCCCCCCCCCCCCCGTCTTGGCGCGCACCCTCGTGCCTCCGCACGAATCTCAACACTCCCTGCACGCCGCTCTATTCGCGTTCCCGGCGGGGTTTACCTCACGTTGGGACATGCAGTCGGCTGTCATAACAGAGAATTGTCAATAAAGAATCTACGACTTGACATATATATATATATATATTGTTGCGGAGATGAGGACTGTATATTTTTTGATTGTGTGCTGTACTATTATTATTATTGTTTATTCTGCGCCCCCCTACTTCCGGAGCTGTGTAAAGGTGAAAGGGCATCCCATAATTAGTCCACAAGCATACACATCAGCCAAATAATAGAATACCCCTGTTGATAGTTATCTCTTATTCTGTGTTTTAGAGTAAGGCTGTGTCTCCCATTAATTAAAGTACTCCATTGCACCAGTGAAAGAGAATAGATCCCCTTTCCTTCCCATCCCCAAAATCTCCATTTCCTTTTACACCCCCTTCCGTCATTGCCGGGCCTCGATTGCCGAATTACCTCCCCTCCAATAACCACCATTGACCATGTGCTCGAATCGGAGAAGAAAGGCGTGCCCGCCCGTCGTCATCAAGGGCGGAGCCAGAGGGTCGCGCGACCAACCAGGGCCGAGGTGAGCACCCCGATGGGCGTGTCCTGAAGGCCGGCGGCTTAATCGCCGGAGGCGTTATAAAAGCGCGCACGCAAGTGAGTCGTGAGTCGGTTGCCAGGGGAGAGTCGTGAGGAGTCAGTCAGTCAGTGGAGTCGGTGGTCAGTTGGTTGAGTTGGTCACCAAGAGAGAGAGTCGGTGGTGGTGGTCAGTTGGTTGCGTTGGTTGCGGTGAGGAGTCGGTGGTAAAGAGTGAGTGGACCAAGAACGAGTTGAGGGTTTGGACCAGACAAGTCGGACAAGGCCTGGCAAAGCACGCGACGTACACAGCAGCCACAACAGCAGCGTGGGGGCCTGAACGGCGGTTTGGAGCAGGGCCGTAAAGGAACGGCGGCTGCTAAACGCGCCGGTTGAGCTGCAGGACCCCCTTGGACTTTCCTCTCCCTCCAGCCATCCACCTCCTGCCTTTCCACCCTTCTTGGGTACGTGAGTTTGTTCTGTTTGTTCTGTCCTGGGTTAATTAAGTCTGTATAAGCTAGTATTTTCCCTGTGTCACCTGCGTCTTATGTGCTTGTAAATAAACGTGACTGCTTTCTTTTTGCTTAGGTGTGTAAATAGTCAATAAATTCAGTAGTATTTCCAACCTTTTTGTCTTCTTCTTCTTCTTCTTCTTCTTCTTCTTCTTCACATCCGTGTCGCCTTTGTCTTTTCCCTATTGACTAGCTGCGGTGCGATCCGGCCAACGTCTGGGTGAATTGGGTGAGTCGGGGATCCTGTTAGGTCGCGGTAATACACCACCGCTCGGTCGTTATAACATCTGTCCACGACCCGTAACAATATATATATATATTGTAACGAATTTGGAAAGTGTAAAGAATGTGAGAACTGGTTTGCTGTGTTTTAACTGGCCCTCGTAGAGTAAATAAGATCGAAAGACGTCCCCCTAGTTAATTCCATGAACCTACAGACAGGCCACGATATATCTTTTTAAATAGCTTATTTCCTTATTCTATGTAGGCTAAATATGTGTTTCCCACTACATTGACTCTGCATTGCATCAAACGAAATAAGCGTAGGCCCCTCCGATGATCCATGGCAGCTCAAGTGCCAGGGATTCCCCCACTTGAGCTTTGACAGCAACCGTTTATTGCAGTACTGAACTGCTGTGCAACGTGGCGGCGCATTACCTGCAGCTGCTGACCGGTTTTCGGCATTTGCGGCCATTACGAACAAGGGGAGTGGCTAGAGAAGACGGGTCGCCCCCCTCATCATAGGGGGGAGGAGTAAGTCGGCCCCGCTCATCCAACCCAGAACAAGGGGTTTGGCTAAGAGAGGGCGGAGCGGGAACCCCCGAGAAAGTGCGCGAAGGTTCGGTGAGAAACCAATATAAACCGCCACGGGACGCCCTCCGTCCTCTTACCCTCTTGCTCCGACCCCATCCTCTTGCTCCGACCCCGTCCTCTTGCTCTTACCCCGTCCTCTTGCTTGCTGTCGCTCGTTGTTGCTGGGGAGAAGGAAGACGCCTGAACGAGCGGGTGTGACTGAGCCTGCGAGCCATCGTGCAACCAGTTGCGCTGCAGTTAAGAGGACGCAGGCCACGAAAAGGGCGCGCCAGGCAGCAATACACGTGGAAGCTGAACCTCCCTTGCCTCTCAATAGCCATCCATCCTCAAGCCATACCTGCCTGCAATTTTCCCCGTGTAAGTATGAACGTCGTCTGTCTTGAATGTTGTCCTGGGGTTTATAAGTAAACTGCATAGATAAGCTAATGATTCACTGTGTGACTGCTCCTTCCATCCATTGCTTGTAAATAACTTGATCGCTCCCTCTTTTTGCTTGTGTGTATAATAAATCCTGTTATTCCTCCGTACTCTGTCTTCTTCTCTCTTCCTTCTCTTTCGGTCGTTTTAGAGGTTTCCAAATTGAATACCTGTGGCGCGATTTGGTCAACGTTTGGGGGAGTCGGGCTAATCGGGGATCCTGTAACGGTCGCGGTTGACCATCCGCTCGGCCCAAAGTAACATCTTGTCCGCGACCCGTAACAATATATTGTTGCGGATATGAGATTGGCCTCCATCCATATCCGCTTGTAAATATTCCCCTATTTCCCCAATACTTCCCAACTATCCCCAATCCCCCATTCCCTAGTCCCATTTTCTGTAAACAACACTCTGTAGCCCCGACCTTCCCCTATTTCCCCCATTAAATGTCGCACCCAGGTTCACCGCATCTCACGTAGACAACTATAGTACATCTTGCTAGTTATTCTTAGTCTATGTCAGTTAAGGACTCGTTTCCATTAATTCTGACTCTTCGTTGCACCAGAATGTGATTGTATGGCACCGTTAGAAAGTTTAGGACCTCCCAATACCTCCCCGCAGCTCTTCCTCATGGTACAACAACAACAACAACAACAGCGGCGGCGGCGCGGGGAGTGTGCGTCCTCACTCCGGCTTGGTTAGCCGCCATTGAACATGTGCTCCGACGGGGTTACCACGCAGGGGCTCGCTGTCAGCTCCTCGTCAAGGGCGGAGCCCGGTAACCCCCGCACCCAATAGAAGCGGCGGACCGATTCCATCTGGGGCGGAGCTAACGAGCCGAGGGCGTGTCACTCCCCGCTGGACATGCGCAGGAAGAGGGAGGTGACGTCAGATGCGCCCCCAGCACGGAGAGAGAAGACGCCACCTCCAAGCGCTGAATACCTCCCCGCATCTCTGGACCGGACCGCGTTTGATTCTGCCCCTGAGCCAAGGTGCACCTTGAGCTATCGACTGCCTGCCCTTCCTTGCCATCAATCCCCGTGTAAGTCAGTCTTGTCCCGTTTGTCTGTGGTCTGTCGGGGATAGATAAGACTGTGTCTAAGTGCCCATCTTTTCTGTGCTTTACCTCTTACTGTGTAATCTACCCGTTTCTGCATCACCAATATTATATCCTCCTCCGGAGGTCTTGAGAACTGTACCCCTTGTGTCGTTGCATTAATCCCAGCCGTTGTGTCCTTTCCTTCATTGATTTAGCGTTGCGCGATTCGGCCAACGTTCGAGTGTAATCGGGTAAACTGTGCGAACACGGCGGCCATTCCGCTCGGTCAAGCAACATCTAAGTCGTGTCCGTAACAATATATATATATATATATATATATATATATATATATATATATATATATATATATATACATACATATATATATATACAGACTTGGCATTTAATATGGAATATTTTTTTTGTGGTGGTGAACTTACTTTTCAAGATGACTTAGAACCAAAAGTTCATTGGAGTTATGTTGAAATTATTCTAGATTTTGTTAATGTGACCTTTAAAAGAAACAAAAACCACATTTGACATTTCGAAGCAAATAAATTGATCCTTGAAAGTGATGCAAACTGATATTGAACTCAATTCACGGACAGTACTGTGTTAAACTTCTGTGCGTTTTCCAGAAGTATCTCTTTATTTTGCACATTAGCCAAATATTTTTTTAACAAAAACAAAAGTTAAATTACGACTGGGATTACAGACAGTAAAATTACAGTTCAGTACTTCGTGTAACCCCCACGAGCATTCAGGAGGGCACGTACACGTTGAGGCATGCTGTTCACGAGATTTGCCAAGGTTTGGACAGGAAGCGCTTGCCATGCAGTGACAATAGCCTGCTGCAATTCACGCACAGAGGTCGGCTGCTGGTCCAAGTGGTCGATTTGACGCGTTAATTCTGCCCACAAGTTCTCTATCAGATTCATATCCGGGGACATGGCAGGCCACTCCATATGCTCCACACCACGGTCAGCAAGAAAGTGTTGGATCATGCGAGCACAATGAGGCCGTGCATTGTCATCTTAGAAGACAAAGTTTCCGTGAAAGGCTGCACGAGCAAATGGAAGCAATGTTTCTTCCAGAATGACCCTGTACTTGAACTGGTTCAGGTTTCCATTCAGAATAACCAGGTCAGTTTTGCCCCCTGCATGAAACGCAGCCCAAACGGTCACCCCACCACCTCCAGCTTGGATTCTTGGCACTATACAATCTTCGTTGTGGGCTTCATGCACTTGTCTGCGCACTCGGACGCGGCCATCTTGACGATAGACCAGAAATCTAGACTCGTCACTGAAGGTCACGTGATTCCAGTGTCCTGGCCGCCATTGACGGTGCTCTCTGGCCCACTGCAATCGGCGCTGGCTGTGTTGTCTGGTCAGGCGTGGCTTTCTCAGGGGATGCCTGGCACGATAGCCTGCTTGAACCAGTCGTTGGTTGACTAGCCTTCTGGATACAGGCACATTTGGCAGTTGCTGCCACTCAGCCCTAAGCCGATTAGCTGACTTGGTACGGCCATTGCGGACTAACCGGTGCAGCTGGCGATAATCCCTGCTTGTGGTTCTGCGGGGACGTCCTGGCCTCGGTATTGGAGTAGGGACACCCCTCTGAGCATTTCGTTTCAGGATCTTTGACACATGACGTTGAGTGATGCCATACTGCCGAGCAATAGCACGCTGTTTCATGCCGTAATTTCGTAAAGCCACCACTCCATGACAAACAGCATTGTCGAGTTGACGGACCATTTCCAGAGGAAGCGGCAATAACTTTTGGAGACGTGCAGCAGTTGTTTTCCACTAATACAGAATGCAACAACCCTTGTATACCCGAATGTGAAGCCAATCATCAAATGCACCTGTCCGTACATTTTGCCACGCCACCTGTGATATAATCTTGTTGTTGACTTCTTGCTGCTACAGACAATCAGTGACATGGTTCTTTTAACAAATAAATCACCAAAGTGTAAAAGAAACTCACCAGATTGATATACTGAGTTAAGAAAGTAAACCCAAGTCAAGAAAAAAAAAATATTCCATGTTAAATGCCAAGTCTGTATGTATATATATATATATATATATATATATATATATATATATATATATATATATATATATAAATAAATATATATATATATATATATATATATATATATATATATATATATATAAATAAATAAATAAATATATATATATATATATATATATATATTTTTTTTTTTATAAATAAATAAATATATATATATATATATATATATATATATATATATATATATATATATATATATATATATATATATTGTAACGGTTTTGAGAAGTGTAACGGTTTTTTTGAGAAGTGTAACAATTTTGGAGGAAGTGTAACGAATGTGAAAACGTTACAATGTGAACGTTACAAAAGTATGGTTTTGTTATGTGTAAACACCCTCGTAATGTAAATAATGGTCGCAGCCGTCCTCCTAGTTAATTCCATGAAACTTACACGCAGGTCACGATATATCTTTTTAAATAGTGTATTTCCTTATTCCATGTAGGCTAAATCTGTGTTTCCCACTAGATTGACTTTGCATTGTATAAAACAAAATAAGAGTAGGCCCTTGCAATTTCCCCAAACATCTCCGCTCTCCAAAGTTCCTTTCAAAAGGGTGCGAGTTTTGTTCAATCCCGCAAGCCGCCATTGCCCATGTGCTAATCTCGGAGAAGAAAGGCGTGTCTCCACCTCGTCATAGAGGGGAGGAGTGAGCCAGAGGGTCGCATGGCCAATCAGCACCGCGGTGAGCGAACCGGTAGGCGTGCCCTCGCAGCCGGCGGCTTGATTCCGCCCCGAGTTATAAAAGCGACTGTAAGGGACTGCTTTACGAGATGACCTGGGAGATGAGCGAAGAGGCGGCACCAAGAGGAGCGGTGAGATGCGAAACGCTCCAAGCCAAAGAGGAGAGGTACTCGGCAAGGAAACCCGCTTTGGAGAGACGCGCTGAAAGGAGGGAGACGACTCCACCAGAAGAAGAGGAGCAGGTGTGCCGAACCAGCGCGTGACGTCTACAGCAGCGGATACGCGACGGAGGGTTTTCCCGCCAAAAACCGCGAGGAATTGAGAGCTGCTGCCTCCGACCTTGCCTCCCTCTCAAGCAATCCACCTCAAGCCCTACCTGCCTGCAATATCCCCTGTGTAAGTGTGAACGTCCTGTCCTACTCGTTGTCTTGGGATTAAGTAAATTGAATAGAATAAGTTAACGATTCGCTGTGTGACTGCTTTTTCCATCCATTGCTTGTAAATAATTTTAGTCGTTCTTCTTTTTGCTTGTGTGTGTATAATAAATCTGTTCTTCCTCCGTACTCTGTCTTCTTCTTCTCTTTTCCTTCTCTTTCGGTCGCTTTAGAGGTTTCCCGATTGAATATCTGTGGGGCGATCTGGTCAACGTCGGGTGGAATCGGGCTAATCGGGGAGTAACTGTTCGGACGCAGTAATACACCACCGCTCGGTCAATATAACATCTAAAACCGCGTCTGTAACAATATATATATATATATATATATATATATATATATATATATATATATATATATATTGTTACAGACGCGGCTTAGATGTTATTTACCGAGCGGTTTGGTATGACCACGTCTGCACAAGTTACCCGATTATACCCGAACGTTGACTAATCGCGCTACGCTAGATCAATGAAGGAAAAGACACACGGCTGGGATTAAAATGACACGACACCAGGGATACGGTTCTCAAGACCTCCGGAGGAGATTATATTCGTTCGGAAGGTTAGATTACAACTACAAGAGGGACAGCAAAGGAAGATGATAGGCACTTAGACACAATCTTATATTAACCCCAACAGACGACAGATAAACGGGACAAAAGGCTGACTCACACGGGGATTGATGGCTAGGAAAGGCAGGATCGATGGCTCCAGGTGCACCTGGGCTCAGGGACAGAATCGGCTCGGTCCGGTCCAGAGATGCAGCATGCAGGGAGGTCGCAGCGCTCGGAGGTAGTGACTTGCTCTTCTTCAAGCTGGGGGCGCATCTCACGTCATGTCCGGTGAGTCGCTTCGTATATCCGGCGGGGAGTGACACGCCCTCGGCTCGTTAGCTCCGCCCCAGATGGAATCGGCTCGTTGCTTCTCATTGGGTGCGTGCGGGGGGGTTACCGGCTCCGCCCCTTGACGAGGGGCTGACAGGGAGCCCCTTCGTGGTAACCCCGTGGAGCGCATGGTCATGGCGGCGAACCGAGCCGGTGTGAGGACGCACACTCCCCCCGCGCGCCGTTGTTGTAGTTGTTGTTGTAGCTGTAGTTGTTGTTGTTGCTGTAGTTGTTGTTGTTGTTGTAGTTGTTGTTGTTGTTGTTGTTGTTGTTGTTTGGGGAAGAAGATGGGAGTAGGTAAGGGAAGGTCCTAAACTCACTACTGGTGCCATATAATCACATTCTGGTGCAACGAAGAGTCAGAATTAATGGAAAGGAGTCCTTAACTGACATAGACTAAGAATAACTAGCAAGATGTCCGAAAGTTGTCTACGTGAGATGCGGTGGACCTGGGCACGACATTTAATGGGGGAAAAAGGGGAAGGTCGGCTCTACTGATTGTTGTTTACAGACAATGGGACTAGGGAATGGGGGATTGGGGATAGTTGGGGAGTATTGGGGAAATAGGGGAATATTTACAAGCGGATATGGAGGCCAAATTCCATATTCGCAACAATATATATATATATGTACATATACATATAAATGCACCTCTGCAAACACACCTCCACAAACTCTCACATATAGATATATTATGTACTTGTAAAAGCTATTTTATATTTGAAGTTATAACCTTAACCTATATGCAAATTACTTGTTTTCCAACTGCCAGGATCATCAGCTGGGCACCGTTTTTCATCGAGGTTTCTATCCTTTCAGCCCAGAACCTCTCCAAACGGCGGATCCACAACCCAGACTGCAGGTCTGCATCAGTATATTACTCCACATCAATGGACCCACAACCTCATAGTTGTGTCCAGACAATTAGTCAAAACAGCAATGCAATATCCTTATTCAAACTTATATAATTACTACTTTTATTTGAAGTATTAACACAAACTAATAACTTGATCATAATCACTTTATATAACAATATCCTGTCATGTGATTCCCCAGGTGAACACCACAGGCATCATGAATGGCCAATAGCGAGCTTTAACTCCGAAGCGTTCAGTTCAATTGCGGACTTGATACACGCGGGGAGGAAGCTGAAGTACTTACCTGAGCGATCCCGCTGGGCAGTCTTCAACCTGCAGAAAATAACTCAAACAAAAACCGGGTTAAGAAATGTACAGGGAAAATAACAAAAGAGTTTATTAAAACGGATGCCAGGACAAAGAAAAGCGCGACGATAACTAAATCTCTATATATAAAGGAGGAGTGTCTGTGTGTGTGTCTGTCTGGATGTCCGCTTATATCTCAAGAACTACACATCGGAGAAAAGTTTTAGACACAGATTCGGAATCAGCATAAAATCCTGGTGGTTATAGGCTACTTTGTATTTTAATATCAATGGTTTAAAAAACCGGCCAGCTGCAATTCCATGGTGTAGTTTGTGGCGGCGCTATTGCCCCTTTCCGATCCCGCGGTTGCGCGTATGTACAGTATACTGTACGTACATATTTATATATTTTCAATGTGCTTTTTATTGTATTTTAAATTGTTTTTTAGCTTATTTTATTGTTAATTTATGTACTATTGTATTTATTTTAAATATATTTTTAAGGAAAACAAATGTTTTCACGTCCGTAGGAGTGACGTAAAGTCGCACATAATGACAAAATGCGTGCCATTTTTTCGCGCCAAGAACGAATAAACGGTTGTTTTTTTTAGTTGAGATTTTATTCGAATTCGAATTCCATTAAATTTCAACTGTTGGAAACAATAATTATTTCAACTGTTGGAAATTGAAATAATTATTGTTTCCAACAGTTGAAATTTAATGGAATTCCAATTCGAATAAAATCTCAACTAAAAATAAAAACGTCGCGTTTTAAAATTATGACGTCATCAGCGTATTTCAGAACGTTAATTTTACAACTTCATATTCGGAATCAGTACGTCCCAGAGAAACTACAGCACACCTTAAATGTTTAAAAAACCTTCGGGTTTTAAAATTATGACGTCATAAGCGTATTTCGTAACGTTAATGTTTCAACTTTGACGACAATGACTTCCGGGTTCGGAATGCGGGACCAATGCCATTTGACAGGGAATAAAAAATAAATGCGACATTCAATTGACGACAATGACTTCCGACTTGACTCCCCCCTCCCCCTCCACCCTACCCCCTTCCCTTCTCCCCTCCCCTTCCCCCCTACCCCTCCCCCTCCCCCCTTCCCCTCCCCCTCCACTCTGACCCCTTCCCCCTCCCCTCCCCCGTTGCCCCTCCCCCCTCCCCCTCCCATCCCTCCACCTCCCCCTCCCAATCCCCCCCTCTCCTCCTCCCCCTCCAACCCTCTTCTCCCCTCCCCCCATCTTCTCCCCTCCCCCCCTCTTATCCCCTCCCCCCCCCCCGTTCCCCTCCCCTCCCCTTACCCCTCCCCTCCCTTCCCCCGCCCGGCAATGCCGGGTACTTCCCATGGCCAGCTGTATGTGGGCTGCTCGAGGGTTGGAAAACCAAGCAATCTTTATGTCTTGGCACCAAGTAAGAAAACCAGAAATGTTGTATACCAAGAGGTTTTGAGAAATTGACAATTGACAAAACGTCATGTAGGAAATGTACTGTGATATTGCTCTAAAATATACATGTTCTTTTCATCATATATTTGTCTTATTCTTATTCAACCCGGGCGAAGCCGGGTACCTCAGCTAGTTTCCTATATGGAGTGCTCCCGCACACAGAACCAAACACAGACAAAAGGGATGAAAGAACTGGAAAATAAATTGTGTGTGTGTGTGTGTGTGTGTGTGTGCGCGCGCACATGCACTTAGCTCTTATTACTGGTGAGGTCTCGTCTGGGTCTGCGAAAGGGTCCGGCGTTGCGCGCAAAACACGCATGCGTTGGCAGGTACCAGGCCTCGTTTCGCCGTTCGCACTGCAGCGCTCGTACACTTGTCCACGAACGGATAACCGCAGCTTCTGCAGCCTCTGTACGTCTCCGATGGCGTCTCTGAACACGGTCGGTCCAAGCACAATCATTCCCGAGGTCCAGAACAAGAGCAGGCACAAGAGCGCGAGGGAGAAGAACAAGGGAGCTAGAGGTCGTCGAGGGCAAAAAAACAAGAAGAGAAGGCAAGAGAGAGAATAAGAGAAGGCAAGAGAGAAAATGTCAGTCCGAGAGTACCTTTTAATGTCGGGTTGTGATATAATGGGTGCTTCTCCACCAATCAGCGCGCTGCTTCTTGCTCGCCCTTCTCTCTGCCAATCAGAAGCCCTGGCCAATCACGGCTCCTCGGGGTGTTTCTTCATGGATCTTTCATCCTATGCGTCCTTTCCAGTAGGGGTAATCAGCCAAAGTGCGTCATCTAGATTCCGGTTAGTTTTATTATTATTTACTGTAATTCCAATGGGCACTTCCTGCACTAGTGTATATTGCGGTGCCATGAGGGACAAATGATAAATCACATAGGGTAAGACACACAGGGATAATTTATCCTTATTCCCTAAGCTAAATAACATTCCGCGCCCCCTCGTGACAGGGACAGATATACAACTTCATCCGACATCCGGGCTAACAAATACTTATTACATGAGGTGATTCTACCCAACATCCGGAGCATGTTAATTTATACATCCTACCTGTTCGAAAATATCTCTACCCCACCGACATTACAATACTTAGCGATAAATACTCCACCCAACAGACACGTCCATTACACAGCACCTCCATCCAACCATCGACTCAAACTCCCATTTAAATATTCACACTGTCATCCACCACCGATTCCACCACGCTGCACTGCATATCCTAGCAACCACCAACCAATCACATTAATGCTAACTTATAATACATTTCATACATTTTTTATTTTTTACCTAAATACCTCCTTATTTAAAACTTATATCAAATGCAATGCAATAGGAACTTGTTTACAGGAAAACCAACTAAACTTAAACAAAAGGTGACAATGAAATCGAAAGACATTCTCACATGACCTGATCAAACAATCAGCCAAATATCCTCTATTTAACATGATGGAAAATACCATCTCAGCGCGTTCCACAAAATCATCCTTCACTGAACAAATTCTTGCAAATCTAAGTAACTGAGATGAGAAGACATTGTAACCCGTTTTAATTGGTACATTGCTACCTGGAAAGATGTACAAGACTATAGGGAAACTAAAATCATCAACTTTATGATACACACTTGTACTAAAGCCATTCTGTCCAACTTTAACTTACACGTCCAGATATGCAGCAACTAAGTTATTGTGCTTAAAAATAGTTTTCCGTATGTTTTGTGTCTGGGATTTATTTACCTTGTCATTGTGCGTCTAATAAATTATTTCTTAAAGAGATGTAATGCACTTCGATTTTGCCATGCTGACAGTTTTGGTTTGATTGACCTTCCTGGAGGAGAAATTAGTAAAGTAATCCTGATCAATAGCTGGTTTATTAGAACACGCTTGGGTAACGAATGGTTCTCAACCAATTGGGTGTTGATCCGTGCAAATGAAAGATCATTCAGTTTACACATGGAGCTAGCCTCCAGCAAGGTCGGTATTTACTTTGAGTCCCAAACGAATGCAGCCAGGTATGGTAGTATTGGCCGCATGGAGAGGTTTAGGTGGACCCTACTTATGAGGTGCGAGGTGGTATCACCAAGGGCCACAAAGGCCTGAGTAGGTAACCGCTCGGGCAGGGCTTAGCAGCCTCTCTTTGAGGTTTGGTAAACTGATGATGGGACAGCCCAGTATACGACATCTACCATACTGAGCCTTCATCGGCAGATACCCATGGATTTGTGGTTTGTACTGCCACCAGAGTACCAAATCGGAGCATATGTGGAATGTTACGTTGAAGGGAAGTTAGACAAGGCCCAGATAGGCCTGTATAACTTTTTAAGGGTAGTCCATTGTAATTGGTTGAGCACCTATCTGGGACAAAGGACCCCAGGGTGTATTGACAGGGTCAAGGAAAATATTGGCTGCAGAATAGGCACTATTGAGATGGAAGAACTTCCCCACTGAGAATGTGAAAAGGGAGGAAAAATATTTTTTTAAAGACTTTCCTCTTGGCATGACTCACCAGATTTACTTGGGATGAATGCAGATGAGTTGGAGAATTGGTATTGAAAATGGTCTGGAGGTGGCTCAAAGTGCCAGCATGTTACACTGAGTGCAAAATGTTTTGAAATGTTTAATAATGTGACCATTATAAATTAATAACATCATATTTTGTTTAGTTTTATGTGTGTACAGGCCATGGATTTGAGGAACACTTGCACCCTGTAAGACAGGCATTTGGAATATTGTATTGGCAGCCAAAGAGGGAATATGGTGTTGGAAGGTGTGTGGGTAGGGAAGTTGTGCAGGTGGTGCAATCTCTCGGGGAGAGAGAAATGTAGTTTTGCACTGAATCCACCAAGCCTCACCTTACTTTGCTCCAGCAGTGACTGGATATGGATGTGGGGTGGAGGAGGGTCAGTTTCGATAGGCCAGGAAGCAGGAAGCCCTTGGTGACAATGGTTCGGACATTGAAGGCCATTTCAGTGACCTCTCACAGTGAGGGCAAAGTGAGGGAGCTGTGTTGGTGCTGAGAGGGGGGATGTATGGGTGACTTGGGATTTCCCTCGAGTTGGGACTTTGTTTTTGCTCTGCGGACAGTGCACACGGTCGCACCATCACCACCTCATTATAGGATCTCTCAGATGCCTAAAAGGTGACCACAATACATAAACTAGAATGGCATTTGGTAGCGCGCATACCTCCGCCAGGCTGAACAGTTTATGTTTTGTATCCCACTGATAGGCCAGATATGGATCCGGACCTGAACCAAAAGCGAATCAGCCTGTTCTTGTCATGTACCCAACTCATTCACCAAGACTTGTTATAACCCGTCCACGATTTTTAGAAATATCTTTCAATTTTTTGGCCTGATCTTTCAATTATGAAGAATCTGGATCCTCACCAAAATTTAATAAATTTGTCCTGGTCACACACCCAAGCTGTCCACCAAGTTCCGACTAAATCCATCCATAACTTTTAGAGATTTCTTGCTCACAAACAGACATAAAAACAAACAGAAAAACAGGTATGAAAACATAACCTTCGTCCACCTTCGGTGGTGGCGATAATGAATGACATGGTCTTGCGTAAAATGAAAAAAGGATGTAGTGTCTAGCGTACACGAGGTACCACTCAGGCACTTGCAGTTTCCGGACCTAAGCCGGAGCAATTGACATTTGAGGGAAACAGACATTGTTATAGATGTCGTTCAGTCGGCCTGTGTACTAGTGCCCATTCTTTCTTCCCTGTCAAAGGATCTCATAAATGAAGACCTCGGAGGAGGCAAAATATGAATTCTTGGAAATTTGAATTGATAGTGTTTTGCTTTAGTGTTTTCGTGTAAATTCGAGACAGCTTCATCTTCCCATGCCTTCTCCAATCTATTGTTTAAGAAATGTAGAGCATAAATGTTTAGGTCTAAGGCCTGGCACTGGGTGACCTTCATGGGAGCCCAAGGTCCAAGGGGGGAGGCTGTGTTATGTTTGTATGGTAAGGTGTAGTGTTAGATTAAGGCCTTAACCAACATTTATGTCTGCATAGATTTGTATAACTTTTTGAATGTGCATTACTTCCATGTGGTTAGGGTAAAGTTTAAAGTGTATTCTGTACTGCCGTGAGGAGATAAAGATTCTGTACCATTAGGATTAGGGTAAGGATTCTGTACTGCCCTCAGTCACTGGCATTGGGAGAGTGTAACTTCTGTTGACCACAGGTTGTGGGGAAGAAATAAAAGAGCTCATGCATGCAACAAGAAAGTGATGGGGTCTGCAAGTTGTGTCAGTGTTTCACTTCTGCCCATCTCTTGCGACACCATGCTGCTTCTGATTCCTGTTTCTGCTCTGCCCTCTGCACCTAGTCTCTTGTCATTGTGTCCCACACCATGGGACCAGCTATATACACACACAACTCCAAACAGTGAGTGGCGAAAGTAGTGGTATAAGTACATATTATGATGCAAAGACGAACTGATTAGATTTTGGCGTTAAAGGTCAGAGGTCATGTCAGGTAAAAATGTAATACCCTAGGACCCCACTATTTGCGGGGGATATGTTCCTAGAAAATCCGCGAATAGCGAAACCCGCGAATAGCGAGGCATTGTTGCAATGGAAAAATGGGTGATAGGTTCTCGAGTCATGAAAATCCACGAATAGAGGGGTCCAAACCGCGAATAGAGAGGAAAAATCCGCGAATGGTGAGGCAAAATCGGCCAATGGCAAGGCAAATCCCGCGAATGTCGATGATAATCCACGAAGGTTTTATAAATACCATATGTGAAGTTAACGGCTCATGAATTATTTTTTTTGCGCCCCTGAAAAACCACCAATTTGCAGAACACAGCCGCGAATAGGAAAAAAAAAACCGTGATATCATGGAACACGGCCGTGAATAGGAAAAAAAAACTGCGATTTCGCAGAACACGGCTGTGAATAGAAAAAAACCCGCGAATTCACGGGACACTTTTCCGTGAATAGAGAAACAGGTTGCATTTTATCACCCGCGAATGCGTGGAACCCGCGATTGGCGGAACCGCTGATAGCGGGGTCCGACAGTACCTGAGAACAGGCTGAAGGGATTTCAATCAAACTTGGTACAAGTATGTATAACTAGCAGAGTTACCCGGCGTTGCCCGGAAAATAAAAGTCTGTCACGTGTGTGTATTGGGCTTTTTATTGTCAGAGGAAGCCATGCCCCTCTGCCATGCCCCTTGGGCACACCCCTAGTCTAAATAAGATGCACCCATGTTTTTTGTCGTGAAAAGTTACCCCCCATGGATCCCCTCTTCCCTCTCTAAGTCACTTCCTTAGGCTGTCCATGAGGCACAACTGAACAGACAGACATTCACAAAAAGGGTTATCGATGATGTAACAATGTGGGCGGAGGCACATCTGTCGACGTCCTGACATCAGAGAGTGCCATTCTAGTTTTGATATGGTACAGTAGGGTAACCGTGGGATAATTTTCAACCTTATTTGTATTATTTTAGAATATTTTTTATTTTTTAAACGATTTTTTAAAAAGATCTTTAAAAAAAAAAACACTTTTTATGAAAGTAGGTGATACCTACTTCCATTTTAAAGTAAAGTTTACTCCCAAATTTGGATTTTCTTTTACTTTCGCTCAATAAATTATTACGCACGTGATGCGCATTCATATATAGAATATACCTGTTATGGAAGAGGCTCACAACACTTTTTCTCTTCCTTCGGAAAATCTGATTACAAACTAAGGGAGTTGTATTATCGAGTTGTCTGATAGGTGTACATACAATGAATGCATTATTTATTCCTGAAGGGACATCATCCGCCATGTGTCACGCTTTATTATAAAGCGTTCCCGCTGTCGTCGAGTAATAAAAATGGTACCATTGGAAAGCTAATAATCGATTTAATGGAACAAAAATTTCAAAGTTGTAAAACGTCGTGTCCGTTTAATCACAGGCCGAGATGCCTTTTAGCAGGACTTGGAGCTTAATGTAGCGTTTCCAACCGTACCATTAATTTTTATTATTCTACGACAGCAGGAACCCTTAGTTTAGAATAAAGCTTGATGGACATGGAAGGAGCACACCACAAACAACAACCATAGACACGACGACAGCAAAAATAGTGTTATAAAAAGTTCTTTTTTTCACGTATTTCACTTTATTTACATCCTCATTGAGACTCACAGATAGACATGCAACATACTTGTGAAATACAACTTGCTGTCTTTTGATGAAGAATTTCTTTGGAAATGCATGTCCCCTACCGGTCCCAATGAATGCTGTGGTTCCAAGCAAAAAAGGCATAACTCCGTGAAAAATTGGTGAAACGCCCCAAAACTCAAATTTGTTCTGTAACTGATCATAGTAAAAACATGTACCAAGTGTCAGTTGGCTATGTTGAAGGGTATGGGAAAAAAAGTGCAGAAAACCGCAGTTGGAGTGGACGGAGACATAACTCCGTGAAAAATTGGCGAAACGCCCCAAAACTCAAATTTGTTCTGTAACCTTTCATAGTGAAGACATGTACCAAGTTTCAGTTGACTATGTTAAAGGGTATGGGGAAAAAGTGCGGAAAACCGCAGTTGGGGTGGATGGACGGACGGACAGACGGAGAGCAAACAGCTGTAGTCCCCTCTGAGTAGGGGACTAACAACCAACGGCGAGTTCACTGCCTAGTTCGATGTTCCGTTTAAAGGTCACTTACCGAGGAGGGATCGACGGTGCGGGGTGGATCCGAGAGAGGGCGCTAAAAGCCCGACCGGCGGACCAGGCTCTGTTCGGAAAGTGCGGTAATGGATTCCCGGGCAGCCCTTTTATGCGGGAAATTGCTTACAACGCCACGAACCGAGGACGCTTGATATTTGCAGCAAACAACCAAATTGAGTATATCATTTGCACCAACACGCGAGAGCCAAGAGGGATGGATGCCAGTTCAAATCACGCACGCACAGTTTAGATATGCAAAGAGTTGTGCGTAAGGTTGCGGAATAACAACCCAGCTAACACAACACCGTTGGGCCAACGTTGGCCCAACGGTGTTGTGTTAGCTGGGAACAAACGGACAAAAATGCGAGTTCGTTCTCGATCGTCGGCGTTTGATTCAGCGCACCCCGGCTGCGAGTTTAACGTCGATCCGGTACCGATTTATGTCCGGAGTAAAGGCTTATCTGTCCGCTCGTCTATTGATGTACGAGTATTGTGTCGCAACGCACGAGCGAGGACTATGGTGTTTAATATAAACGGGTCTTACTAACTGCTTGATTTCGAACCTTTTACGACTCGACGAGCCGTCCGGTCGCATCGACCTAGATAGCAAAGCGAGGCGAATATACAATTACGCATTTAACAACCGTCGTATTTACCGGTCTGGCCGATCGTGTAAGTGCATCTGTCATTGTGTAAATGCGGAGAATTTCATTCGCTTTTGTGAGAATACACTGATTAATAGTTGTGCTCCCACCGCCTCCGTCTTTATTAACCAATTTTCATCGTGTTGCGTGCGACGACTGAATGTGATCTGGTTGATCGTGGATCGGATCGAGAAACGCATGGTCATACCCGTGGTTCGAATTTTAACCGAAACATTTGAAAAATCGTTTTAAAGTCGAGGCTCATGGAGCAGTAAAACGACAGAAGAGGTGGACCTATTAACAAGTAGAACAGCACTCGGTAGAGCGCATACCTCTGCCAGGCTGAACACGTTACGTTTTGTATCCCACCAACAGATCGGATCTGGATTCGGACCTGAATCAAAATTTAACCTCCTTGTTCTTCTCACCTACCCAATTCATCCACAAAGTTTTGTCCAAATTCATCGACAACTTTATGAAATATCGTGCTGTATATCGTTCTTGGCACGATCACTCAATGGTGAAGATTCATTAGGAATTAAAAATTATCATATCCGGATCCGGATTGGGATCTTCTAACAATTATTTAAAAATTCTCATATCCACATTGGGATCTTCACCAAAATCTAATAATTTTGTCCTCGTCACATACCAAAGCTCGACACCAAATTTCGGTCTGAATCCGTCCACAACTTTTTGAGATATCCTGTTTAAAAATAAACAAACAAACAGGGGTGAAAACACAACCTCCATCCATTAACATCATAAACATCATATCATTATAAACATCATATGAATAATGTGTTTATTAATATTGTTTAATATTGTTCAATATTAATATTGTTTATAATATTCTTTATATTTATAATGTTTATAATATATGTTTATCATCATAAACATCATATGAAGCTGACTCTGAGGGCCTTTCACTCACTCACCGCAGGCAGGTTGGTGGTCTTTCTGTCCTCTACCGACTCCTCTCCAGCCTTGCTCCCCCAGCTATATCTGGGCTTTGTCCCCCAAATATTCCTACAGGTCGCACAAGATCTGCCTGCAACCCTCTTATGGTTAAACTGCCAAAATCAAGACTCTCTGCTCACCTTCACTCTTTCATTCCCCTTTTCTCCCGCCTCTGGAACAAACTCCCTCACTCTCTTCAGTCCCACTCCTCCCTCCAGGTCTTTAAAACAGCTGTTCACCACCATCTCTTATCTTCCCCCATCCAAAACCTTGATATTTTCTACCCCCGTGAATTCACCCTAGATCCACTTTTTTGAAATATCGACTTCTTTCCTTGAAGTCTTAGCAGTGTCCATGTGTGTTATACCTCTCCCACCCTCCCTACCCCCCTTTCCCATGCCTCCTCCCCCAAGGCCTCTCCCTCCCACAGATCTCCCGATGTCCCTGTTCTCTACTGATGTACTTGTGTGCTTCCCTATCTCTCCCCATCTTGTCTCCAGCTCCCTTCATTATATGTTTTATGTGTCATTTATGTTTTTTGTGATTAATGTTAGCTCTTACACGAGCCTCGATATTGTATACAAAAAAAAAATCCACTTTCGGTGGCGGTGGTAAAAATGACAGTCCGGCCGCAATTGGATGTATTATACAAAGGTGACCTGTAATTTGGAAATGATCATAGACGCCGGTGTGATGCCGGTGAACTGCAATCTAGTAGTGGAGTACGGAAAATGATTGGAAAAATATAGAGGTGGTGGAAGAGGACTCTTATGGATAAAAAAAAAAACAGTCACAAAAGATGTAATCATTGTAAATTGTTCTTTTTTGGTAGTAGTACTAGTGTTTTTATTATTTTTTATTTTTTGGTATACAAGATTTAGGCTCGTGTAAGGGCTAACATTAATCACAAAAAGACAAACGGACACATAAAAAACATATAATAAATGGAGCGGGAGACAATATGGGGAGAGAGAGGAAAGCCACAAGTACAACAGTAGAGAACAGGGACATCGGGAGATCTGTGGGAGGGAGAGGGCTTGGGGGGAGGAGACATGGGAAGGGGGAAGGGTGGGAGAGGTATAAAACACATGGACACTACTATGACTTCAAGGAAAGAAGTCGGTGTTTCAAAAAAGTGGATCTGGGGTGAAATTAATGGGGGTAGAAAAGATCAAGGTTTTGGATGGGGGATGGGTTTTAGATAAGAGATGGTGGTGAACAGCTATTTTAAAGACCTGGAGGGAGGGGTGGGATTGAAGAGAATGAGGGAGTTTGTTCCAGAGGCGGGAGAAAAGAGGAATGAAAGCGTGAAGGTGAATAGAGAGTCTTGATTTTGGCAGTTTCACCAGAAGAGGGTTGCTGGTAGATCTTGTGCGATCTGTAGGAATATTTGGGGAATTTTGTTGGAAAGGCTTTAGAGATTTGTTCTCAGCGCTCAGGAAAGCCCAGGCAAATATAAGTTTCCAGTTTGACCCCATGGTTTGTACTGCAGTAGACAAGGTATTGCATTTTAAAGAGAAAGCACTACCAAGACAAAAGGAGAGGGTAAAAGAACGCCATAAAACCAAAATGACACATTTAAACAAATAATAGCAAAGTACCTTGTGGGGAAAAACTGCAAAGTGCATTGTTTACTGTCCAGACTTCTTTAAAATTACCAATACTTCAGGAATATTGTGCCACCTTAAACTCCGAAGTGATACGTGAATGTACCAAAGTGCCCAAGTGTGCAAAACTATGCTGCGTGACATTGCTTTCGATCTTTCCCTTTCTAGTTTTATATATTGCAACTTTTGCAGATGCCAAAATAAAGTTAGAGGACATCCCATGATCGACTCCCTTTCTTTTCAGAGTGTCCAAAAATAAAAAGAAGTGTGAAGTGTAAGCCACAATGAAGCCAGAAGTGTAAGAGCAGATTTTTCACCAGGAAAAATACCAGTTGAAGACGTGGCATTGCAGGTACATGTGAAAGATGGTCTCTGCTTGTCTACATAAGCAACATCCATGGGGAACGTTTGTGAAGTGTTGCAGCAGAACTCCAGAACTGAATGCCTCATGAAGCAGCCTCCACCTTAGGTCCCCCCCCTACCCCCTCACCATTGGTGTTGGCTAGAGATTCCCAACTTAGATGGACAGGCAAGGGAAAAAGAACAACCTCGTGCCATGGAGTGTCCATGTGATTTGCTAATGCAACAAAGTGGAGTGAGTGGATTACTTGCCAATATATTTCCTTTCTTGATGAGTCACAGGACACCCCAGTCATGCCAGGAACCTTGCTCATATTATGTGTAGGTGGTGCTAGGAGGAGCTCGCATCCATGCGGTTTCATTGTAAAAGCCACTGAAGTAGGGGGAAACCCTGCATAGCTTCCTCACCTTCGCAAGGGCTTTCCAGGTAAGCCAGACAATCAGGGGGCAATGAGTTTTTAACCTCTTGGAGTTTCCTAAAAGGAACTCTTATTGTCTGCAGGTCTGTCTTTGCTGCGAATTCCTCAGGTGAGAGAACGCCATTCTTCCCATCATTTAAGAGGTCTCCCACTGTAGATATACTTATAGACAAGAGTTTTCTCCTCATAGTGAGGGAAGATAGCATTGGGGCTTGTAGCAGTGGGTTCAAGAAAAGTGGCTCTTCCAGCAGGTCTTACCCTGGGTGAGGACCATTTGTTCTGGTCATTTCAATTGCACACCAGGCATTCAGCATTTCCTGATAGAAAGAAGGCATTGGGTCACTGGAAATGCTTTGGGAGTTGATACTGAATATTTGCCTTTTATACCCTAGGGCCTAGACTGAGCGCATTACTGAAAAATATGATGCCAATGTGCACCATTGCGGTATTGGGTTAGCATAAAGGTATCGCTTAATGATCTGTAGCCCGAAGGTGTAAAAGTGGCTTCGAAGGCAGGGAAACCCCTGTCCACCTTCAGCAGGAGACACACTCAGGACTCTTAGGAATACCTAATGCTTCCCATTCCTAAAGCAGTCCACCACCTTCCTTTGCATCTTAGTCGAAACTCGTCTGGAATGCTTATGCAAGAAAAGTTGAACAACAGCTTCGGAATGACAAATTGTTTCAAAAAAAAAGAAAAGTTCTCCCATGCAAAGATAGGATCGTTAATAGTCGACCCCATTCTCAGCTTCACCTCTATTTTTTCCTCTGGAGTGCACCAATTGTGAATTGTTCACCAATTACGAGAAATTGACAAATATTAAAATGTACAAAGTTTTTTTAATTTAAATTATAATTATTTCAATACAAATATTTAAAATATTCAAATCCCCCCAAATATCTAAGTTAATGATGACTCCATGTTAATTCCTGAAACATCGTGGGGAGTTCGTCAATCTGCATGGGTCCAACCAGTAGTCCAGAGCTCTTGTGCCAATTTATTTGAGCAGATGACGCTGCCGAGTAGATTTGCTGATAGTCATAAACTGTCATGTCTCTTGCACTTCCCAAAACACAAGAACATCATCAGCATGTGCAGAAAGAATGAACCCGGCTGACATTTTTGAGTTGCCACAACGTTGTTTCAACGTTTTTCACGTTACTTAACAAAATGGCAGAAAAAGCGTTTTTTCCACCTCCACCAACATCTCCCACACCTGGAATTTTTATTTTTTATTTTTTTTTGTATACAGAGTCGAGGCTCGTGAAAGAGCTAACATTTATCAAACAAACAAATCAAACAAACAAAGTATATAACAAGAGGAGCGGTCGACAAGATGGAGAGAGAAGGGGAGGAAGCACACAAACACAACATTTGAGATCAGGGACATCGGGAGATGTTTTTGGAGGGAGAGGGCCTGGGGGGAGGCAGGATAGGTATAAAACGCAAGGACACCAAGGACATCCAGGAAAGAAGTCAAAAGTCACCTCAAAAAAGTGGATTTGGGGTGAAATTAGCAGGGGTAGAAAAGATCAAGGTTTTGGATTGGGGAAGATAAGAGATGGTGGTGAACAGCCGTTTTAAAGACCCGGAGGGAGGAGTGGGATTGAAGAGAGTGAGGGAGTTTGTTCCAGAGGCGGGAGAAAAGAGGAATGAAGGAGTGAAGGTGAGCAGAGAGTCTTGATTTTGGCAGTTTAACCATAATAGGGTTGCAGGCAGATCTTGTGCGACCTGCAGGAATATTTGGGGGACAGAGCCCAGAGAGAGCTGGGGGAGCAAGGCTGGAGAGGAGTCGGTAGAAGACGGGAAGACCACCAACCTGCCTGCGGTGATTAAGTGAAAGGCCCTCGGAGATAGCGTCATCACGGGAGATTCCAATGATTCTGAACGCTTTGGATTCAACAGCGTGAAGACGAGCTAGGTGTGAGGCAGGAGCACCAGCCCAGAGGGGAGAGCAGTACTCCATTGAGCTGCGGATGAAAGCCTTGTGTGTGGTGAGGAGCTCAGGTGTGCCAAGGAAGGACTTCGCACAATGGAGGATGCCCAGTTGGCGACTGGCTTTGGAGGCCAGCTTGGAAATGTGGTTTTCCCAGGAAAGATCATGGCAGATAGTGAGACCCAAAAGCTTGAGTGACAGAACTTCCTGGAGAGGATTATTCAGAAAGTAGATGGGAGGGTTGTCCAGTCGGTCTTTTCGGAGAGACATCGTAAGAGTGTGAGATTTGTCAGGATTGAAAGACATGTTCCACTTGTTTGCCCAGTCTGTGATTTTGTCCAGGTCTGCAGAGAGTGAGGAGGCTGCAGACTGCCGATCTGAGGGATGAGGAATGGAGCGGCAGAGAGTGGAGTCATCAGCAAAGAGATAGAGAGGATTTTCAAGAGAGTCAGAGAGATCATTGATGAAGACCAGAAATAGCACAGGGCCCAGAACACTGCCTTGGGGAACTCCAGCCTGAACAGGAAGAGCAGATGAGAGAAACCCATTCAGGGCCACACGTTGACTACGACTAGAGAGGAAGTCCGCCAGCCATGCGTGGAGATTTCCATGGATACCAAAGGAGGAGGGTTTGCTGAGCAGAGCGGGGTGCCAGACCATATCGAAGGCACGTGATATGTCGAGGGAGACAGCTCTAATTTCCTGTTTGGCATTGAGGACCTCCATCCATTGTTGAGACAGCAGAAGCAGCATGTCCACAGTAGAGTGACCTGGTCTGAAACCAAATTGATGATCAGAGATCAAGCCATTGGAGAAGAGGAAAGATTTCATATCCGAAGCAATGATGGATTCCATGACTTTACTGATAATTGGGAGAAGGCTGATTGGTCTGTAGTTGCTAGGATCTGTTTTTGCACCTTTTTTGTGCAAAGCGGTGATGTTGGCTGATTTCCAAGCAGATGGCAGTTGAGCAGATGTTGAGCAGTTGATGGCAGAATGTTCGCAAAGTTGAGCGGAATGTTTGTAGATCACAACACATTGATTGGTATAACGTCGGTCTAGAACCTAATTAAAACGTTTAGGGAACGTTTTTCTGCAACATTCAAATAACGTTGTTGTAATACGTTTCCACAACGTTGTTTAAAGGTTAACATGTTTGAAGGTAAAAGTAAAACGTCCTTAAAACATTTATAGAACGTTGCTTTTTTCGTTACCTTCTTACGATGTTCCAGCAACGTTGTGATTACGTTATGTATTTGCCGGGAAGGGACTGTTACTGCACAGCACCACAATGCCAGTTAACATTCGCCTCATTAGACAGAGAAAATGCTCAAAACACAGGGAATATAGCTGGCCGGACAGGGGATAACCTTGCCTTATTCCACTCTCAACAGGAACAGGTGCGAGTAAGGAACCATTAATTTTAATGAGGCACTCTGCAGAAGTGTAAAGTGTCCGAAGCATACCTACATGTCTCCTACCTAACCCGAAGGATAGCAAGGTCTCAAATAAGTAGTCATGGTTCACTCAGTTGAATGCTTTCGCCTGATCTAAAGAAAGGAACCCAATTTGAGTTTTATTCATGTCCGCATAGTGTATCAAGTCCCTGACTAGAGATATATTGTCATATATTCTTCTGCCAGGGACAGCATATGACTGATCAGAGACCACTAATTTTGTCAACACAGGTCTCAGACGATTTGACAACACTTTTGCCATTATTTTGAAGTCCACGCATAACAGAGAGACTGGGCAGTAGTTTCTCATGTCTCTCAAGTCTCCCTCCTTAGGAATCAAAGCCAAAGTTGCTCGAGGCCAAGACCGTGGCATTTTGCCTACATCACATACTTCCTGGGCTACACTTAGGTAGTCAAGTCCAATCAGATCCCAGATTTTTTGTTGAACTCGCAAGGTCGGCCATCAATTTCAGGGGACTTATCTAGCGACGGCCTCTGGAGAGCAATTGTAAATTAATCCAGAGACAAAGGTCGTTCTAATCGTTGTCGATCCTCCGTGGCAGCCACAGGGAGGCTATTCCACAAAGCGTCACAAGTATCAGCATCCACACTCCCCCCCCCCCCAAGTACAGCTGCGCAAATTCGTTCATCAACACTTCTGTAATTATTGAGTAAAGAGCCATCTTCAGCCAGAACTCTGTATATAGTTTTAGATCGACTTTTGTGCTTTTCCAATGCTTTAATATAGCTCAAGGAGTATTCAACTTCGAATAGTAGCTACAACCGCGAGGTCACATACGCTCCCTGAGCCTTCATACTGCTACACGCTTTCAGGGTGTTCTTATTTTCTTCGTACATATGCAGTTCAGCAGGGCTAAATGTTGTCAGGCGATGCTCGAGATGCAACAGTTTCTCTTCTAGCCTCATCTCTGTCCCAAGTGTTTTTCTCATTCTGGGTGAGTAATCCTGGCACAACAATTTCAGCCGTACCTTCCCCACATCCCACCAGAGTCCGAGCGAGCAGAAATCACCTTTTCTGTTTCTTCAAGCTTGCCAAAAGTTATGAAATACGAAAAGAAAAGCTTCATCCTGAACTAAGGAATTGTTGAAGTTCCAGAGACTAGTACCGTGCCTTGCCTCAGCCAGAGGAAGCTTTATCCAGGTCAGCTTATGATCTGTAAAATGTGCAAATTTGATACCGCAGTCAATGACAATCCTGCACCAATGGTAAGACAGATTGAAGTCTCCAACACAGACAGTTCAGAGAGATTCATGGTCAGGTGAGTCTCTTGACTGCCACTGGTAACATCTAACCCAGTGCTACCTGCCGCATGGTCGGGTAGTCAGCAACTAAACGGACTACCCTCACTGGCTTGCCTAGGGGGAATATGACTGTGACACGCTGCAGGACTAAAAACAATACTTATTGAAGGGCGGATAAGCTCTGTTGGGGAGCCAACGGCTATCCAGTAAGGAGATGGTGTCTCCTAAAAACACCCATCCAGTTGGACTGGTTTTTTTAGGTAGTGGGTTGTAGACAGCAACCACTCAGGTTAGTACTACCGTTCGGACTTAGGAGCATTAAAGTGGTGCCCAGAACCATCTTACAGTCTCCGTGTCAGGATTGCTGGTCTTCCTTTCTGTCTCACTCAAACTATGGCTACTGGGCTGGGTTTAACTCTCTTTCTTGCAAACAAACATCATACACTTTTCATCATATACTTTTAATCAAAGACTTTTCTTACTCATTTTCACTCCTCACGTTTACATTCTCTCTCTTTTATTCCTCTTTCCTCACATTTATCAATGCAGTTATTGTCCACCGTCGCACCGCGGAGCGAAAGGGGGACTATGGTTTTCCCCTCCGTCCGTGTGTCCGTCGTCGGTCCGTCCGTGCGTGCATGCGTGCGGGCATGCGAGCATGCGTAAGCGAAGGACCGCATTCGAATTTGGTGTGTGGGTGCAACCCACGTCAAAATCCAAGATGGCCGCCGCCATGTATGTCTGATGCCATGTATGTCTGAACCTTGTGAGCTGAATATCTTGAAAAATAAGCGAAGTACCAACTTCTAATTTGGTGTGTCGGTGTATCTCGGCATAAGGAAGAACGCTATTGAAAATTGGGTGGCCACGTCAAAATCCAAGATGGCCGCCGCCATATATGTCTGAACCTTGTGAGCGAAATATCTTGAAAAATAAGCGAAGTACCAACTTCTAATTTGGTGTGTGGGTGTATCTAGGCACAAGGAGGAACGCTGTTGAAAATTGGGTCGCCACGTCAAAATCCAAGATGGCCGCCGCCATGTATGTCTCAACCTTGTGAGATGAATATCTTGAAAAATAAGCGAAGTACCAACTTCTAATTTGGTGTGTGGGTGTATCGCGGCATAAGGAAGAACGCCATTGAAAATTGGGTCGCCACGTCAAAATCCAAGAAGGCGGCCGCCATGTATGTCTGAACATTGTGAGATGAATATCTTGAAAAATAAGCGAAGTACCAACTTCTAATTTGGTGTGTGGGTGTATCTCGGCATAAGGAAGAACGCTATTGAAAATTGGGTCGCCACGTCAAAATCCAAGAAGGCGGCCGCCATGTATGTCTGAACATTGTGAGATGAATATCTTGAAAAATAAGCGAAGTACCAACTTCTAATTTGGTGTGTGGGTGTATCTCGGCATAAGAAAGATGGCTATTGAAAATTGGGTCGCCACGTCAAAATCCAAGATGGCCGCCACCATATATATGTCTGAACCTTGTGAGCGAAATATCTTGAAAAATAAGGGAAGTACCAACTTTTAATCTGGTGTGTGGGTATATTTAGGCATAAGGAAGAACCCTATTGAAAATTGGGTCGCCACGTCAAAATCCAAGATGGCCGCCGCCATGTATGTCTCAACCTTGTGAGCGGAATATCTTGAAAAATAAGCGAAGTACCAACTTCTAATCTGGTGTGTGGGTGTATCTGGGCATAAGGAAGAACGCTATTGAATATTGGGTCGCCACGTCAAAATCCAAGATGGCCGCCTTGCGTCTTCCACTTTGTCAACTCGCATCACTTCACCGACGGGGGACCTAGGCGTAACGCTTGTTTTATTTAAGGCTTGGCCTCGACGAGAACTATATATTCTGTGACTAGCCTTCAACGTAAAAAAAAATTAATAGATTCTATCCAGCCGGGATTGCGAGATATGGCCACCGCTGATGCTCGTGTATGTAAATGATCTGTCTGTGGGGTGCTCTATGTGTCAAATGTCTCTCAGGTTTTAATTGCGTTATTGTTTATTGTAATACTTTAGCAGATGGACCATGCGGCTCTTGATTCACTCGATCGAAGGAGGAATTGAGAGTACAGTTAAAATCCCCTCCCTCCCATAATTACGTATTCTTCGTCAGTCAAGGTAGGAATAAATCTCCACATGTGGTCGAAAAAACGCACTCTTCCAGCTCAAACACGTGGCACATAAACGTTCATTAGGTTAATCACAACATCTTTAAGCCGTATTTTCACATGTAATAAATGGCCTAAACTGACCTCATTTATCACAAGTGTATTGGGCTTAAGAGATGGTGAGAAGAGGATAGCCACCTCACAGGATGTATTTGTGAGGTGACTCAAATATGCCTATCCTTGCCATTGACTTCTCCATCTGAAACCATTACCGTGAGTTGTGTGAGTCTCTTGTAGAAAGGCTACTCCAGGTTTCCCCTTCAGAGGTATAATACTTGATGCACCCGGAATGCATCTTTACATCCATTGACGTTCAATGATCCGAGATAAAAACCTATTGCCATCATTATATAAATTAAAGTTTCATGTTTTTATGAAGTAGAAAAACCCAGCCAAAGTCAGTTTACAATAATTACACCATGAGATCCAATAAACCTACTAGGTATTACCCTAACATCAAATTTATCCTGCAATCCACATATTACACAAATAGCGAAATCTGCCTCAAATAAACTAGGAGTCCTGTTCAGATGTCGAAGATTCTTCTCATCTCAACAGTTGCTTCAACTATATAAAGGATTGATTCGTCCTTGTATAGAGTACTGCTCTCACATCTGGGGATGTTCTAGCTCCACATCCTTCCTGGACAGAATTGAATCTAAAGTAATTCGACTTATCAACTCTCCAAATCTGACCGCAAAAGTTGACCCACTCGAATTACGCCGCAAAGTTGGCTCTCTTTCTCTTTTCTATTACTTCGGCTTCTGCTCCCAATAACTTGCTGCTTGTGTACCTCCACCATTAGCGAGACCACGGAATACTCGACAAGCCACTACATCTCATGATTATCGTGTGGCCATTGACAAGTCAAGGTGGGCCATTATGATGTTTGTTTCTTCCCCTCCACTGCCAAACTCTAGAACTCTTTACCTTCC
Organism: Myxine glutinosa; assembly: GCF_964187855.1. Taxonomy (NCBI): domain Eukaryota; kingdom Metazoa; phylum Chordata; class Myxini; order Myxiniformes; family Myxinidae; genus Myxine; species Myxine glutinosa. Next base: position 44,315,403 of record NC_136266.1, on the reverse strand, counting down.
CATGTATTTCCAAACACTTATGACTTTCCCCATTTCAAAAAGCAGATATTTTTTATTTCAACAAAAGCTCTTACACTATTCTCTCTTTTTTCACTTTTCTATCAATGCAACTCTTTTAATTAAGGCTTGGCCTCAATGAGGACTATATAGTCCATGACTGGGGCCTTCAACATAAATAATTGGTCTGTTGTGAAGCTTCATTGCAGTTGTTGTTAGTGCAGCAGGATGTACCATCGACACGACAGACCTCTCAGTCTCCTTTGACTCTGCCAAGTCAGGAGATATCACTGGGTCGCTCGTCATTACCCTACTGGGTTTGATTATGGATACTTTCCTTCTCTGTTCAATCTTTGGCATGTCACTCACTGCACTTGGCAGCTGATCACATTCATGATCTGGTACCGTAAAATGGGGGTGAATAGGGACAGCAAGGTGATTAGGGACACAAACTGAAAAAAAGTTGGTGGAAACTGTTTTCGCTGAGAATTGATAACCATACTGATTTGTTGATATTTGGGTGGAAAGTGTTCACTTGTTTTTTTTAAAAAGCAACTTATAGTCCCTATTAACCCCATATATGGGTTAAATAGGAATAAATAGGATTTTTATGGCTGTCCCTATTCACCCCGTTTTACGGGTGAATAGGGACAGTCACTAATACAAAAAAATTATAATCAAGAAACAATCCTGAGTTTCCAACTTATTGCTAAATTGATAGCTCAGATGGATGCACCCATATGCACCCATAACATGCACCCATAATATAAACCACGGTGCCAATGAAAAATAATATGGGATAAAAAGTTTCTCCAAACTGTCCCTATTTCTTGATTTTATTTTTTTTGTATTAGTGACTGTCCCTATTCACCCGTAAAACGGGGTGAATAGGGACAGCCATAAAAATCCTATTTATTACTATTTAATCCATATATGGAGTTAATAGGGACTATAAGTTGCTTTTTTAAAAAACAAGAGAACACTTTCAACCCAAATATCAACAAATCAGGATGGTTATCAATTTTCAGCGAAAAAGTTTCCGAACTTTTTTTCAGTTTGTGTCCCTCTTCACCCCATTTTACGGTACCTGAGAATGAGGAATTATCTCTTCCTGCATTTGTTCAGGTTGAGTAACTAACTCTATCTTTTCCAGAGTACCTGACTTTGCTGATCATATTGCCATGTCCTTATCAGTTGTATCTTCACAAGTTTCAACTTGGTCACCATTCCCCTCATCTTTTGGTTCTGATTTTCTCTTCTGTGCTCTTTTCCCTTTCCATAACTTTACCATCTGCCATTGGTATATGGCTGAGTATAAACCAGGGCCAGGACACAGCACAGAAACTTCTGAAGTGCTAACTTCCTCTTCCTTCGACTCTTCTGGGCATTGACGAGCAGTTACTTTCTTACTGATACCTGGATCGACACTCCCATCTTACTTTGGCTGTTCAAGGCCCTGAGGAAAAGGCACTTCCTTTAAGTTAGTGGGGCAGTCTGCTCTGAAGTGATCCTTTGCCTTATAAATATGACAAGGTTCATAAAAGACCTAATAATCATTGCCTTCAAACAGAATGACAAAGGATCCTTCCAATTCCGTGTCATTGTACAGTTCAATGGAAAATTGTCTTTTGAAAGAAAAGATATGATGTAGGGCAGGCTCACGAGTTCCTAGGGGCTCAGGCCGAATGGGTATTCTAAGCACCCACAATCGGTCGAAGAATGGCACAACCACATGATCGGCAATAAAAGGAGGCATGTTAGAGAGTATGATTCGTGTTCCAAGGCTCGAAAGTGGTTCTACTTGGACAAACAACCCTCTGACAACCATGCCTTTGAGTGGGGGAAGATAAGAGATGGTGGTGAACAGCTGTTTTAAAGACCTGGAGGGAGGAGTGGGAATGAAGGGAGTGGGGGAGTTTGTTCCACAGGCGGGAGAAAAGGGGAATGAAAGAGTGAAGGTGAGCAGAGAGCCTAGATTTTGGCAGTTTAACCACAAGAGGGTTGCTGGCAGATCTTGTGCGACCTGTAGGAATATTTGAGGGACAGAACGCAGAGAGAGCTGGGGGAGCAAGGCCGGAGAGGAGTCGGTAGAAGACAGAAAGACCACCAACCTGCCTGCGGTGAGTGAGTGAAAGGCCCTCGGAGTTAGCTTCATCGCAGGAGATTCCAATGATTCTGAAAGCTTTGGTTTCAACAGCGTGAAGCCAAGCTAGGTGTGAGGCAGGAGCACCGGACCAGAGGGGGGAACAGTATTCCATTGAGCTGTGAATGAAAGCCTTGTATGTGGTGAGGAGCTCAGGTGTGCCAAGGAAGGACTTCGCACAACAGAGGATGCCCAGTCGGCGACTGGCTTTGGAGGCCAGCTTGGAAATGTGGTTTTCCCAAGAAAGATCATGGCAGATAGTGAGACCCAAAAGCTTGAGCGACAGAACTTCTTGGAGAGGATTGTTGAGAAAGTAGATGGGAGGGTTTTCCAGTCGGTCTTTTTGGAGAGACATCGTAAGAGAGTGAGATTTGTCAGGATTGAAAGACATGTTCCACTTGTTTGACTAGTCTGTGATTTTGTCCAGGTCTGCAGAGAGTGAGGAGGCTGCAAACTGCCGATTTGAGGGATGAGGAATGGAGTGGCAGAGAGTGGAGTCATCGGCAAAGAGATAGAGAGGATTTTCCAGAGAGTCGGAGAGATCACCGATGAAGACCAGAAATAGCACATGGCCCAGAACTCTACCTTGGGGAACTCCAGCCAGAACAGGAAAGGGAGATGAGAGAAATCCATTCACGGCCACACGTTGCCTATGACCAGAGAGGAAGTCCGCAAGCCATGCGAGGAGATTTCAATGGATAACATAGGAGGAGAGTTTGGTGAGCAGAGCTGGGTGCCAGACCGTATCGAAGGCACGTGATATGTCAAGGGAGACAGCTCTGATTTCCTGTTTAGCATTGAGGACCTCCATCCATAGTTGAGACAGCAGAAGCAACATGTCCAGAGTAGAATGACCTGGTCTGAATCCAAATTGATTAATCAGAGATCAAGCCATTGGAGAAGAGGAAGGATTTGATATCTGAAGCAATGATGGATTCCATGACTTTGCTGATAACTGGGAGCAGGCTGATTGGTCTGTAGTTGCAAGGATCTGTTTTTGCACATTTTTTGTGTAAAGCGGTAATGTTTGCTGATTTCCAAGATGCTGGCAGATGATCTTGAGCAAAAGAGAGGGTGTAAAGAACAGAGAGAGGGTGAGATAGAGTGGCAGAGCAGGATTTTAGGACCCGTGGGCTGATGCCGTCTGGTCCAGTTGCAGAATCAGAGTCGAGGTTTGACAAAAACTTCTCCACCTTGTCAGGAGAGAAGGACACAGAGTCCAGGTGCAGTGCTAATTGTCCCCCGTTGCACCGCGGAGCGAAAGGGGGACTATGGTTTTCCCCTCCGTCCGTGTGTGCGTGTGTCCGTGTGTGCGTGCGTCCGTGCGTGCGTGCGAATGTGCGTGCATGCGTCTGTGCGTGCGTGCGTAAGCGAAGGACCGAATTCTAATTTGGTGTGTGGGTGCAACCCACGTCAAAATCCAAGATGGCCGCCGCCATGTATGTCTGACGCCATGTATGTCTGAACATTGTGAGCGGAATATCTCGAAAAATAAGCAAAGTACTAACTTCTAATCTGGTGTGTCGGTGTACCTAGGCAAAAGGAAGAAGGCTTTTCAAAATTGGGTCGCCACGTCAAAATGCAAGATGGCCACCGCCATGTATGTCTGAACCTTGTGAGCGGAATATCTTGAAAAATAAGCAAAAAACCAACTTCTAATCTGGTGTGTGGGTGTATCTAGGCATAAGGAAGAACGCTATTGAAAATTGGGTCGCCACGTCAAAATCTACGATGGCCGCCACCATATATATTTCTGAACCTTGTGAGCGAAATATCATGAAAAATAAACGAACTACTGATGTCTAATCTGGTGTGTGTGTGTGTGTGTGTGTGTGTGTGTGTGTGTGTGTGTGTGTGTGTGTGTATATACGCATAAGGAAGAACGCTATTTAAAATTGGATCGCCACATCAAAATCCAAGATGGCCGCCGCCATGTATGTCTGAACCTTGTGAGCGGAATATCTTGAAAAATAAGCGAAGTACCAACTTCTAATCTGGTGTGTGAGTGTGTCTAGGCATAAGTAAAGGAAGTACGCTATTGGAAATTGGGTCGCCACGTCAAATTCCAAGATGGCCGCCACCATATATATGTCTGAACCTTGTGAACGAAATATGTTCAAAAATAAATGAACTACTAACTTCTAATCTGGAGTGTGGGTGCATCTATGCATAAGGAAGAACGCTATTGATAATTGGGTCGCCACGTCAAAATCCAAGATGGCCGCCTCCATATATATGTCTGAACCTTGTGAGCGAAATATCTTGAAAAATAAACGAACTACTAACTTCTAATCTGGAGTGTGGGTGTATCTACGCATAAGGGAGAATGCTATTGAAAATTGGGTCGCCACGTCAAAATCCAAGATAGCCGCCTTGCGTCTTCCACTTTGTCAACTCACATCACTTCAATGACGGAGGACCTGGGTGTAACGCTTGTTTACATTAAGGAAGAACACAGCTCTTCCATACATTTTAGAGGCTGCAACTATTACTGATGAACCACCTACAATGGCCGTTGCGCTCACATACGCTTCCGTTTCATACGCATCTTAACCCTTCGATGCAGGTATTGGGCCTCGGAGGCCCACAAGCTTTTTTTAATTGCAAAAACTATGTTGTACAATTTTTTTTTGGAATGAGCCTCATTTTCACCGACTTTCATGTTGTTACACAAAATTTCGTGACATAAATTTTAAAAAATTCATTCAGGTTCGGAAAATCTTCATTCTTCACTTATAACACGAATGCAGGCCTGGGCCTGAGAGACCCGGCATAAATGTTGTTATACTACAATGTTATATCATTATTTTCTTTATATGAGCCTCATTATATGCTCCTATAACTTGGTTACAAATAATTCAGTGAGGAAAATATGATAATTTCATTCGGTTCGTGGGAAAAACTTCATTCTTCACTCATAACACGAATGCAGGCCTGGGCCTGAGAGACCCGGCATAAATGTTGTTGTACTACTATGTTATAACATTATTTTCTTGATTGAAATGGAGAACATTGAAATGGAGGTTGAATTGACGTTGTGCAGCAGTTGCACGATCATTATTGTTGCAAAAATCTTTGTCAGCAAAAGCGCGTTCTTCACCTGACCAGTTCCACATGGTCACTCAAGTGTTCTGCCTGCAAAAAATAAAACAAAATCAGTAAAAAATAAACATAATAAAAATGTATGTTATGTACTTCAATATCATGAATTCATTTATTTTGAAATACAATTTTTTATTTCCTTCACACGAATTTAAAAAATGGCCATATTTCTGGCTCACCCTGTATATATATATATATATATATATATATATATATATATATATATATATATATATATATATATATATATATATATATATATATATATATATATATATATATATATATATACGTATATATATATATATATTGTTACGGTTTTTAGAACCTTCACTTTGTAAATTTAGTATTAAATTTCCTGTGTACATTTCCCCTTTCAATTGGCTGTTAATTGAAATGAGTGCGCCGTAGCTAGTCCATATACAAGCACGTAGGCCACCATAGAACCTCTCTATAGTTATTTCTTATTCCATGTTAGTTTAAGGCTCTGTTTCCCATTAGTTGACTCTGCATTGCATCGAATCAAATAAGATAGATCCCCTTGTTCAAATTCCCCCAAAACCTCCATTTCCAACTGCGTCATTGCCATTCGCATTGCCAACTACATTTGCCGCCATTACGGCGAGGTCATCTCGGAGAAGAAGGTGGGAGGAGTCAGCCAAGTGCCAGGAACAAGGCGTGGCTTTGCCAACGCCTCATCAAGGGGGCGGGATTGGTGAGCCCTCGCGACCAATCCAGGCTGAGGCGAGCTCACCGATGGGCGTTTCTAAAAGGCCGGCGGCTTGATCGCCACGCGCCTTATAAAAGGAAGTTGGGAGGGACTGCTTAAGCAGATGACCGAGGAAGCCCCCACAGGAGATGACCGAGGAAGCCCCCACAGGAGATGAGTGAGGAGTCCACCGCAGCTGAATCCACCGCAGCTGAGTCCACCACAGCTGAGTCCACCACAGCTGAGTCGACCGCAGCTGAGTCCACCGCAGCTGAGTTGAGTTGAAAAGGAGTTGAGCTCTAACGGCAGTTCGACCCGCGGCCGCGAAGCAACGCCGCCGTACGAACGAGAGTGAGGAGGGTCGGCGGCTGCTCACCTCTAGCCTTGCCGTTGACACGAGCCGGACCCGCACCCTTCCAGCCCTGTGGTCCCACCTCCTCATCTGTCCAGCCATCCACCTCCTGCCATTCCTGTCATCATCCCCGTGTAAGTCTGACTGTCGTCTGTTTGTCCGTGTTGTCCCTGGGAATAAGTAAGGCTGTATAGATAAGTAGAATTGCACTGTGTCTTCCTCTTCTGTAAATTATTTTCGTTTCTTCCCTTCTCCTTGGTTCCTTTGATTGTGTAAATAGTAGTAATAAATTCCTGTTCCTCCTTACTCTGCCTTTTCTTCACATCCGTTCGTTTTAGAGGTTTCCACATTGAACACCTGTGGCCCGATTTGGCCAACGTTTAGGATCGGGTTTAGTACTGCTAATGGTTCGAGCCGCGGGCTGCTAATCCGCTCGGCAAATAACATCTTGTCCGCCGTCTCGAACGGGGTTGCTCACCTGCCTCGTGGAGGGAGCTGGGCAGCTTCAGGAGTGGAGACGGCTAGTGAAAATAGAAGAGGGATTAACCCCCCCCCCCCTCCGCCAAGGGAGAGCGCCGTACTCCGTTTCCATATATATATATATATATATATATATATATATATATATATATATATATATATATATATATATATATTAGGGTGGTCCTCAAATGTACACCAAAAAATAAAATTGGACTTTTTTCAGGTGCTTGTTGCTAAAATTGTTCCTTGTGAAAAAATGAAATGTGCCAAAGATGGTTTCTGCACGACTTTATTTACTACTGTCACACATGGGTTGAAAATTACAATGTTTCAGTATCGACACACAAAATTGTTTTTAATAAACTAATACTCAGATGTAATCCCAAATCAGTAAGAATGTATGACAATCATCATAAACACACAGAGTAAGAGTCCTCCAGACCATTGATTCCTCATTAATAAGTTCTGTGGTAAATTATTTCCTCTTTATCTTCTTTGCGTCGGGGAACTGATGGCGATGCCACTCAACAACTTGCAACAGGTACTGGCGCTGCTGTTCATCCTTTGTCAAGACTTGATTGTAGTACTGTATTAATGCTACACCACGTTCTGCAAAGTCGTTGACAGTGGCAATACCATGCAAGACTTGCTGTGATGACTGAAATGATGGGTCATCAGCCCACTCACCAGGGTCCTTTTCTAGGAAGTCAGTATTGACTTTGAATGCAGTAAAAATTCGCAGTGAGGCAGAAGTAACAAAATCTGCAACAGTGTTGGCAGCGATGGCTTCTTTTGCTGTAAGATCCACATGTACCTGTGGTTGAGGATTCTCTTGGCATTCTTCTTTAAGAGCAGCTACTATCATTCGCTTGACATCAAGCTCAACACTATCGTCAAACAGAGCAAGTCCTGCCAGTTCTTCGCTGAGGTCCCACAAGTGATTGGAAAGCTTTTTGCTGGTGGTTTCGGCAATCACTGAATCAGGATAGAAAGTGAGTGCTTTTAAGAGAGTTAGGTCTCCAGCGGGAGCGCCAATGGCAGATGGAGCGCTGAACCAGGCTTTGGTATACACTGCTCCAACAAATGCTGTAAAATGCTTTATGCCAGTGAGTTCCTTTGGGGTCTGTCGAAACTGATCACGGAACAAGTAGATCTTGATTCCATAAATCACACGGGCCATCCATCTTGCCCGATGCATGGCTCCTGGCTGCATGAACCTGAATCCTCTCGGAGGATGCTCACCAAACAGAATAATAGTCAACTCAAGAAGTTCACGGTAGTCATCTCGCAGTTGGCCCGATTCCAGTTTCTGGATGCAGAATGAAACGACATCTTCTTTGCAACTTAAAAATACACCTGAAACTACAGAGTCCAGGTCATCAGGCGTCATTGGCTTAAACTTGCTTTGGTCAATGGAAATCCAGTTTGACTGGAAACGCTTGAAGACGGCTATCTCAGGTCCTTTTGATGGACCAAGAAATGGTTTGAATGATGCCATTGCTGCCTCTACCACTAGTTTCAGAATGTGATGCCGGCATGCAAAATGTAATAGTGGTCGTCCAAGCTTTTGCTGCAAAATAGTGCATGCACCAAGTGCTGAACCAGTGTTGCTGGCTGTCGTGTGAAAGCTCATACCTGCCACCATGTCTTGCAAATGCCATTCTTCGAGGCATTGCATAACAGCAGCAGCTGTTGCTAGTCCAGTTCCTGCTGGCAGCTTTGGCACACCCAGAAGCTTTCCAGTTCCTTGAGGGTCACTGACAATGACAGGAAGGCGATCAACTTTTTTAGTCCCATCGTCTGGAAGGAGCTTGCCATCCCAATGAACCACCAGCCTTGTGTTTGGAGCATAGGAAGCCTGGTTGTCACCTGCAATTGCCTTCTGTTGGATCCGCCTGGATTTCCTGATCAATGTGCAGTTGATGGCCAACTCTGAAGGGTCATGTCCCAGAGCAGAGGCTGCTGCTGACAAGATGTGAACATCTGATCGATCGCTAACCTTGGTGCGGTCGAGAGCTGCTGTTAGGTCCGGTGTAACAATGCTACTTGCACGCTTTCGGCTCTGCCTCTTTGAAGCAGATAGAACAGCAGAGTCGTCATGATCACTGGCTTCAGCATTGCTGTCTGTTGATGATGCGAGCTCAAGAGTCTCCTCTCGGGCTGCTTGCTTCTCTTTTTCATGCTGCTCTCTTTCAGTCAACACCTTGTCGCGTTGATGTGTCCGCTCCTCTTTTCCTGCTAGCACCTTGTCAACACCAACCATAAAGCCCCGTCGACCTGGCTCCCGTTATGCCTCAAGGAATTCACGGTCCTCTGATATTTTGATCAGATCAAAGACATCAACATGAGCAATGTCAAATAAGTCACGTCGACCGGTTTGAAACTGCTCTTCTTTCTTTATGAGGGACAGATCGCCGGCTCTTTACTTTCAGGATGGATCTGTATTGTTCTACTTTTCTCTCTAGTTTTGCAATTATATTCCGCTCATCTACAGTGGGGATCCGTGCTTTCTCCCAGATGCATAATGTCTCATGAACAACAGTTATTGCGGCACTGCTTATGTTCAATTTCTCAGCATGATGTTGCTTAAAGTATCTCTGCAGAATCTCTTGCCAAGATGGGAGCCAAGTTTCTGGTAGTTTTTCAATATGGCAGCCTATCAGCCACACATGGTTCTTTTTTTCTGGTTGCTTTTCTTGAAGTACTTGCACTCGCCATCATAACTGAAACAAACCGAAATAATTTCTGTATAGTGCTGATTAGCAGATTAGCAGGGGCCATGTGACAGTGGTAAAAGTTTTCAAAATGAAATGAAATTTTACCCAATTTGTTCTCTCTACAGGTGTAATAAAAAAATGTAAAAGCACTTTAGAAAACTTAATGTTTACATTTGAGGACCACCCTAATATATATATATATATATATATATATAACACAATTTGTGTGTGTGTGTGTGTGTGTGTAATGTTACCGATAGACTCCTAAACGGAGAGGCTCACGTGCTTGATATTTGGCAAAGACATGGCCATTGAGCCTGGGAAGAACATGGCCGACCTAAAAAAAAAAATTTCATAATTTTTTTTTACCATATTTTTACCTCAACGCATTTCAGCGAGCAATATTATACACAGAATCTGAGCCGGTGGCAGAGCAGCGCGCTGATTCACTCAGAGCGATCACGTGATGTTCCAACCTTGCTGCCATAAAGTCACAGTTACGCGTTCGCACATAATTCAGAGCGAAAAGCGATTGCGTTTTTTCACATTTCAGCGAGGGACATTGCCATTCACACCACATAGGTTTTTTTTTCTTTCATCTTTAGATCCATATTTTTTGCCATAATGTAGCGCATTATAGCTCGCTCGAGCTCGAGTTAGACAATCACCTGGGTGCATGAGGCCACGTTGGCCACACCCACGAAACGACGCAGAGTTGCAATCTTGACGAAGACTGACTGTGATAAAGGCAATGGCACCGAAGAAAAGAAATTTGTCGCGTTCAACCTCCCGAGCAAGGAAAATCGCTGATCGGAGACTCCATGAAACCGATGAAGATACTTTTCACCATCGACAAGCCAATCAAGAACGTGTCTCTAGATTCAGACAGCAAGAGACAGAAGATGAGAGAACGGCACGTCTAAATGCCAATCAACAACGTCTGGCGAGGGCCAGACAGCGAGAGACAGAAGATGACACAAACTGTATTTCAAACAAACTGTATTTCCCATCTACACGGCCATGTATTCCTATTAATGTTATGTAAAGTACATAAATTGTGTGGATTACATCATTTGTGGATGTGATCAATTGCCAGTAACCATCGAAATCCCTCCCCTCCCCTTCCCTCCTCCCACTCCCTCCCCCTCCCCCTCTTCTCCCCTCCACCTCCCCCTTTCCTCCCCCCCCGTTCCCCTCCCCTCTCCTTCCCTCCTCCCCCTCCCCTCCCCCTCCCATTCCCCCCTAACCCTTCCCCCTCCCCCTCCCTTTTCCCCCTACCCCTTCCCTTTCCCCCTACCCCTGCCCCTTCCCCCTCCCTCTCCCCCTCCTCCTCCCCCTTCCCCTTCCCATTCCCACCTCCCCCTCTTCTCCCCTCCCCCCCTCTTCTCCCCTCCCCCCCATTCCATTCCACTCCCCTTCCCTCCTCCCCCTCCCTCCCTCCCTTTCCCCCATACCCCTCCCTTCCCCCCTCCCCCTTCCCCCTCCTCCTCGCCCCTCCCCTTCCTCCTTCCCTCGCCCCTCCCTTCCCCCTCCCCTCCCTCCTTCCCCCTCCCTTTCCCCCCTCCCCCTCCCCCTCCCCTTCCCCCTTCCCCCTCCCCCTCCCCTTCCCCCTCCCCCCCACCTCCCCTTCCCCCTCCCCCCTCTCTCCTCCCCTCCCCCCTCTCCTCCCCTCCCCCCCGTTCCCCTCACCTCCCCTTCCCCCTCCCCCTCCCCTCCCCCGCCCGGCAATGCCGGGTACTTCTGCTAGTATATATATATATATATATATATATATATATATATATATATATATATATATATATATATATATATATATATATATATATATATATATATATAATTTTATATATATATAAAATTTTATATATATATATATATATATATATATATATATATATATATATATATATATATATATATATATATATATATAGTTACGGTTTTTAGAACCTTGACTTTGTAAATTTAGTATTAAAATTTCCTATGTACATTTCCCCTTTAATTGGCTGTTAATTGAAATGAGTGCACCGTAGCTAGTCCATATACAAGCACGTAGGCCACCATAGAACCTCTCTATAGTTATTTCTGTATTCTATGTCAGTATAAGGCTCTGTCTCCCACTAGTTACCTTCGCAAAAGCGGAAGGTTATGTTTTGATCGCTGTGTACTTATTTGTATGTCTGTGTGTGTGTATGTTAATCGCATAACTCAAAAAGTATTCAACCGAATTGCATGAAATTTGGTGGGATGATTGGTTATTATACGGGACACATTTGATTAGATTTTGGGAAACAGATTTGCTCAAATTCTGACTATTTTTAACTCGATCGTATTTCACTCAAAGTTATGAGCGACTGAAGAAGAAGATGTCCATCCAGGACGTCATCACTATAACGCGATCTCCCGCGATCATTTCAACCTCAAAAAAAATTATAATTGCAGATTTGACAATAGATGAGGCATATTAACAAACGAATGAAACAGATTTGCTCAAATTCTGACTATTTTTAACTCGATCGTATTTCACTCAAAGTTATGCGCGCCTGAAGAAGAGGATGTCCATCCAGGACGTCATCACTATAACGCAATCTCCCGCGATCATTTCAACCTCAAAAAAAATTATAATTGCAGATTTGTCAAGAGATGAGGCATATTAACAAACGAATGAAACAGATTTGCTCAAATTCTGACTATTTTTAACTCGATCGTATTTCACTCAAAGTTATGAGCGACTGAAGAAGAGGATGTCCATCCAAGACGTCATCACTATAACGCGATCTCCCGCAATCATTTCAACCTCAAATGAAATTCAAATTGCAGATTTGTCAATCGGGGAGGCATATTAACAGACGAATGAAACAGATTTGCTCAAATTCTGATTTTTAAAAATCGATCGCATTTCACATAAAGTTTCACATCGCATACACTCCCATGCCAAGTACAGAACAGTAGCTGCGGCGAAGGTATGCGCTCTACCGAGTGCCCGGATTCTAGTTGACTCTGCATTGCACCGAATCAAATAAGATAGATCCCCTTTCAATTGACCAAAACCTCTATTGCCGACCGCATTGCCAACCGCATTACCCACTACACCAGTCCTCCATTACGCACGCGGTCAGCTCGGAGAAGAAAGGCGTGTCTCCACCTCGTCATCAGAGGGAGGAGTGAACCAGCCCCGATCAACCAACCAAGGATGAGGGGTTTGGCTTGAGAGGGCGGAGAGAGAATGATCGGGCAGTTTCGCGAACGTTCCAGGATGTGGCGCTATATAACCCGTCACGCGACGCTCCCACCGAGAGATGAGTGAGCCGTCCACCGGAGTCCAGTTGAGGAGGAGCTGGGATGCGCGTTTGAACCAATCGCAGCTTTGAGTCCAGCCCCCCTGTGACACGCAGCTTCGACCCGCTGCTACGCGGGAACCAGATTGCGGTGGCATCAGTGGCCGTCGAGGTTGAGCCCGATGTCCCATGCGGGAGCAAGCTCCAGCTGAACCTTCCTCCCCTTCCAGACATTCGTTCCTGCCTTCATTCGCCATTCGTGTAAGTCTGATTGTCGTCTGTTTTGTGTGTCTTGTCCTGGGGTATAAGTAAGCTTGTATAGGTACGTTAATATTGCACTGTGTCTGCTTCTTCTGTAAATTCTTTTCGTATTTTTCCTCCTTCCTTGTTTTTTTTGGTCTTGTAAATATTAGTAATAAATTATATTTGTTCTTCCTTACCTTCTGGTTTCCTCACATCCGATCGTCTTTGTGATTTCCCCCTTTGAATACCTGTGGCACGATTTGGCCAACGTTTAGAATCGGGTTAGTGAATGCTAATGGTTCGAGCCGCGGCTGCTAATCCGCTCGGCAATTAACATCTTGTCAGCGGTCTCGAACGAGGTTGCTCACCTGCCTCCCTGGAGGGAGCTGGGCAGCTTCAGGACTCACGTCGGTCAGTCACAAACAAGGGGATTAAATCCACCCTTGGTAAGGGGGAAAAGGGCCGACGGGGAGATCCGCAACAATTGGTGTCAGGAGCGAGATTCGGACCTGAAGTGCGCTTAGCGCACTCAAATTACGAGTGGCCCAAAATTTTAATTTTATAACATCCAAATTTTTTTTTAAATCGTGCCATGGATAGTCAAGGCGATTGGGTGCCGGGAAGGGAGTTAGAAGAGGGGTTAGAATCAACCCAGGACCCCAGGGAGGAGGTGGGAGTAATAATGGAGGAGGAGAGCAATGAAGATGTGGTTGCGGGGGTATCAGGTGCACAAGATGGCGCCCTCGCGCACGTAGTTGCAGAGGCACAAAATTGCGGCTCGCACGTGGTTACGGCAGCCGCGCCCACAGCATCAATGAACTGGGACCTACTCATGCTGCAAATGCAGGCCTTCATGGTCAAGGCGGATGAGGAGAGGGAAGAGAACAGGGGGCTGGGAAACCAAATTGTAGGATTGGGAAACCAACTTGTGGGATTGAGGGCTGACAGTGAGAAAATGGAAAGCAGAATGATGGGAGCAATGAGGGACGAAGCAAGGGGTACCAGTGAACGGTTGGGCAATCAAATCGGGGAATTGAGGAATGATATGGGAAGCCAAATCGGGGGGCTAGAAGCCAAATTTGAGGGGTTAGACATTAAATTTGAGGGGTTAGACAATAAATTTGAGGGGTTAGACAATAAATTTGAAGGGTTAGACAACAGGTTGGAAGGGCTAGAAGGTAAATTAGGGGGACAACTGGAGGACATGGGTAATCAAATGGGGGAAATGAAGGAGGGGTTAACGGGGTTGGAAAATAGAATGGCTGCCCAGGAGAACCAGATGGAAGGGGTGAAGAATGGGTTAGGGGGGTTAGAAAACACTATGGAAGGCAAATTGAGGGAAATAGGGGAGCAATCCGCCCGGGAAATTAAACAGATGGGAGATCAGATAGAGGAGGTGAAAATCGGGTTGGAAACTAAATTGGATGCCCAGAGGGACGATTTGGAACAGATGAGGGCAGCATCTACCAAAGAGATGGGATAAATGGGGGGGGAGGTCAGACGAGGTGTGGGCGAGGAGGTCGCGGGGGTACGCGAAGAGGTAAAGCGAGGTGAGGAGCGTATGGAGAAAGAGGTGAGAAATAGTACGGCTAGGTTACAGGGGGGAATAGCGGATCTGACGAGGGGAGTAGAGCAGCTGACGGTGGGACAAAAGGAATTAGGGGAGCAAGTGGAGAAGAATACCGCGGTAATCGTGGGGTTAAAGGCGACACAGAAAGAAATAAAAAAGGAACTTATAGTGACGAAGAGGGAATGTCAGATGGTACATGAGGGGTTGACAAAGATGTTGGACGAGGTAACAGAAGCAATGGAGACGAAAGAACGGGAAGTAAGGACGCACATAGAAACGACCAAGGTGGCATTAGAGGAAGAAATTGAGGGGGCACACCGGGAAATGAAAGAGGTGAAGCAAAAGTTAGAGGAAGTGGAAGAGGGGGTGAGTGAAATTAAGAAGAGATGGAGGGAAACTCAGAAGGAGATAAAGGAGGAGGTGATGGAATTGGTGCAAGGTCTGTGCTCAAATCGTGATGATGTGATTACTAACCAAATAAAGAGTTTTCAGGTGGCGGAGGAGGACCGAAGACGAGGTGCCGAGGTGAGTGGCGATATACTCGGAAATGTATATGGTGTGAGGGGAGATTCAGTCGGCTTGGGTGTTGGTTTAGACCCGGGTGTTCGTGAGGGACCAATGGTGAGGTGTATGACTGGTCCGGAGTGTATGGAGAGAGGAGGAGTGCGAGGATGTCCGACTATGGGGTGTGTGAGGAAAAAGTGCGCGCCGAGGAGTGGTTGTGCTGTCGAGAGCGAGTTGGTCGTGGCGCGGGTGCGGGGGGGCACCTTGAAGCGCGTGATGGGGAGTGTTCCTGGGGATGTAACGGAAGAGTGCACACCTGTGGTGAGTGTTACGGAGGACGTAACGGGAGAGTGTGCACAAGCGGATGCAGGAGAAAGGTGTGTAACGGACGGGTGCATGATAACAGAGTGCGCTGTCGAGAGTAAGGGTAAATGCGCGACCGAGTGTGGTGGTGAGAGTAGTGAGAGTGACACGGAGCACGAGTTGGTTGTAGCAGGTGAGAGAGGATGCACACCTGGAATGGAAGGATGCACACCTGGAATGGTCGAGCATGTGTGGGAATGCACACTTGAGTTGGTAGTGAAGCACGTGATTGGGTGTGCGGAGGAGAGCACACCCGTGGTTGTCACAGAGGATGTGACCGAGGAGTGGGCGCGCAGAGGAGTGTTGGTGATGTGTGCGAACGACGAGTGTGTGCTAAGATGTGCGGTGGTCAGGTGTGTGACGAAGTCTGTGAGCGTAATGAGTGAACCTGGGGTGTGTGTAAGAAAAGGTGCAATGGCGGAGTGTATGGAGACACCTGGATGTGTGAATAAAGAACGGAACGCGTGGTGTGAGCATGCAAGTGAAGCATCGACGTTAAACGGAGCAGCGGTTAGATCGACTTGTAGCCGAAGCGAGCCCTCGGTTCGTGCTGGGCTTTGTGTGCAGCGGGAACCAGCGGGGATCGTAACCACGGCGGTTTCGAAAGAACCACCGAGCGCGATCCACGCCGGGCCTCGCTCTGAACGGTCGCGTCCGTGCTCCGCTAAGCGGAGCAGGCGGCCCGGTTCGAGGACACCTTGGAAGGGTCGACACGGCGACCCCTTGTGGTTGCAGCACTCCGGCCGGCCGAGATTGGGGCATCGGACGGTTCCGTGCCGAGGTGGTGTGTGGAATCTCGGCCCGAGTAAGCCTCCTTCCCTGCACCGCATGCCGGACGGACCCAACCGCCAGCAACGAACCACCCGCATTCATTGCTCGGCTTTGCGAAGCCGAGCTTTGCTAAGGTAACGACGCACTGAGGCTCCAGTGAAAGGACATGCGGTAGGGATAGTGAATTTGTGATTGGCAAAAATTTGATTGGCAACTGATTGGTAGAATGATTGGCAGTGATTGGCAAATTTTGATTGGTTGGAATTTGATGGCAAAATTGATAATGGGAGATGCCCGATGTGGTGGGATGGCAACTCTGCCATCCCTCACGAATGGGGCACATGAGCTATAGTTTATGGGGTTTGGCAGTGTAAGCTCGCCGAGGGAGGGTTATGATAATGTATAGGGACCTAGAGATGACCATGGGTAACGGTAGAGGTAAGTAGCGACATTGGACAGGTAGTCGGGGACATAGAGAGGTGAGAATGGTTGTTAATGACGTGGGATGTGCTTAGTTTAAAGGGAAAACGGGGAGCACCAAGTTAGAAGGAAACCAGGTAGATCAGACGATGCCGTGTGTTTGAGAATCGAAAGTGTATGGATCAGTGTATGTGTGAGTAATGGTGATTGTGAGTTGTATTGAGCGTGGAAGTGTATGAAGCAGCGTATGAGGAATAATTGTGATTGTGGATTGTATTGAGCGTGGAAGTGTATGGAGCAGTGTATGAGGAACAATTGTGGTTGTGCATTGTATTGAATGATTGAAGAAGCCTGGGAGGAAGGAGGGTGCAGGAGGCACCAGGTGTGATGGCACAGGTGTGCAAATGCAGGTGTATGGAGAATGGTTGTGTGGAATACATGGAGTATGGAATATATGGAGTATGGAATGGGTGGTATGGTGTGAGTATGGTGGAAACTGTGGAGTGGAGTGGATGGTGCGAAGGTGTGTAGGGGGAGGATGGACCCCATAACGAATACCCGGGGAGGGTAGTTTAAGAGTTAGGTAGAGGGAGTAGGTAAATTGTGGTTGGATATTGGCATCTGTGGTGCGTGTGGAAGAATGGTGTTTGGATGGGTGCATTAGTGACGTAGAAATGGCTGGACGTGTGGCCTGTTAGTGCATGTAGTTAAATGGGCACTCCGCCACTGTTAGGATGTCGGCCAGGTGAGGCCGCAGGTGGGCTCTGGGAGCCTGTAGAGTTGTGGGTGGGGCCCGAGGATCCAGAGGATGGACCCGGGTAGCCCAGTGCCAGAGAGGGCACCAAGTGGGGAGAGCGCCAGAGGGCCTTCCCCAGGTAGATAGGTTAGGGTAAGGAGCAGGTAAGCTCGGAGGCAACTGCAGTGGTGGAGGTGTGCAGGTGGGTAGACCTGCTGGGAGAGCCACACGACCCAGTCCTGAAATTGTGCAAAGGCACAGGGAGTTGAACCGGGGGAGTGAGACCCCAAATTGATGAAGCACCACAGTTTGGTCAATGGGAATTGGTTGGTAGAACCCATAGAGTAAGTTGGCCAATGGATTGGCAGGGAAAGACCCCGGGTAGTGTAAAGTGTATTAAAGTCATTTAGAGGATAGTTAGGATTAAGAATCTCCTCGCACCATCTACATCCACTCACCTGGGGTGACAGGACTCCACACCATGCCATGGTTTGTTGTTTTTATTTTTCTGTGCAAATGTTTTGGATTGTGAGACGCATCATGACGTGGGTGTGACATTGTGCTGATGTTCCATCTCTCCCTCCTTATGAGGATTGATGATGAATTGGTGATGGGAAATTTTGGATTAGTGGGATTGTGACGAATTTGGTATAGGGGAAATATGGGGAGGACGAGACGTAGTGACGGATTTGTAAAGGTGTAGATTTTTTTGTACATACGGGGGTAAGGGGCAAGGGTAGAACAGGTGACGGGTGGGGTGACGTACGATAGGGACGAGCTTTTCTCCGCTCGGTCTCCAGGCGCACCTCACCATGCATTGCCTTTATTGATGTGTACCCTTGTGACCTTACCCCTCGCTAACCTGTCGGCTCTGTCTTCCTTCCCCAACCCATGGATCGTGCTCTTTGGGTGCTGAGGGGAGCATGCGGGAGTCCGCCATTGTGTGCCCGAACCCCCGCAACCAGCTGCCTGCATCGATGCACCACTTATGGACCACATGTCTGTGGCTGAGCACCACTCATGGACCCCACGGGTTGTGGCATGGCCCCTCTGCTGGAACCGGCCACGACGGCCCAAGATCTTGCTTGCGGACCTGGTGAGGTGGCACCAAGCCCACAGGTGAACCACCCATAGTCGGCCCCTGTGGGCCATAAATAAAAACGGACACGTTTTGTGCATTTTTTTATTTTTATGTCCAAATAGGCCGCCAGCAAGAAGAACATGAAGAAAGACAACATCAGGAAGAACAATGGCCAGCAGAGGGAGCCAACGAGCAAAACCACCATCAGGGGTTTGTTTTTTTAAACTGTGGTGACTGTGCACTGACTGGTGCTTTCTGGGGCTTTTTGGTGATTTATGGTGCTCCTTGCTGGTGCTGGTGCGTCGATGCAGTGCAGGCTGTCTCCCCCCCCCCCCCCCCCCCAAAAGAACAATCGCAGGTCCTGGGTTGCGTTTTGTAAACACAATCAGCGTCACTTGTAAATAATGCTCCCCACCGTACATGTTTAGTTTGAGAACCATTCCGCAATTCGGTTATCCTGTGGGCGTGAATCTGTTAGGCAGGGTGCAATGCAGCAGAGGGACATACTTATTTGTGTTTTAAAACGGTCACACTCAGGGTCAGGTTAATTGTAGAGGGAACTACACCTACGTGCCACACTAAGTTAAAGTTTTGTCGGCCCGAGATGTGCCGTGAGGAATGAGGGTGCTGTGTTACGGTTTTTAGAACCTTCACTTTATAAATTTAGTATTAAAATTTCCTATGTACATTTCCCCTTTAATTGGCTGTTAATTGCAATGAGTGCACTGTAGCTAGTCCATATACAAGCACGTAGGCCACCATAGACCCTTTCTATAGTTATTTCTTTATTCTATGTCAGTATAAGGCTCTGTCTCCCACTAGTTACCTTCGCAAAAGCGGAAGGTTATGTTTTGATCGCTGTGTACTTATTTGTATGTCTGTGTGTGTGTATGTTAATCGCATAACTCAAAAAGTATTCAACCGAATTGCATGAAATTTGGTGGGATGATTGGTTATTATACGGGACACATTTGATTAGATTTTGGGAAACAGATTTGCTCAAATTCTGACTATTTTTAACTCGATCGTATTTCACTCAAAGTTATGAGCGACTGAAGAAGAAGATGTCCATCCAGGACGTCATCACTATAACGCGATCTCCCGCGATCATTTCAACCTCAAAAAAAATTATAATTGCAGATTTGACAATAGATGAGGCATATTAACAAACGAATGAAACAGATTTGCTCAAATTCTGACTATTTTTAACTCGATCGTATTTCACTCAAAGTTATGCGCGCCTGAAGAAGAGGATGTCCATCCAGGACGTCATCACTATAACGCAATCTCCCGCGATCATTTCAACCTCAAAAAAAATTATAATTGCAGATTTGTCAAGAGATGAGGCATATTAACAAACGAATGAAACAGATTTGCTCAAATTCTGACTATTTTTAACTCGATCGTATTTCACTCAAAGTTATGAGCGACTGAAGAAGAGGATGTCCATCCAAGACGTCATCACTATAACGCGATCTCCCGCAATCATTTCAACCTCAAATGAAATTCAAATTGCAGATTTGTCAATCGGGGAGGCATATTAACAGACGAATGAAACAGATTTGCTCAAATTCTGATTTTTAAAAATCGATCGCATTTCACATAAAGTTTCACATCGCATACACTCCCATGCCAAGTACAGAACAGTAGCTGCGGCGAAGGTATGCGCTCTACCGAGTGCCCGGATTCTAGTTGACTCTGCATTGCACCGAATCAAATAAGATAGATCCCCTTTCAATTGCCCAAAACCTCCATTGCCGACCGCATTGCCAACCGCATTACCCACTACACCAGTCCTCCAATACGCACGCGGTCAGCTCAGAGAAGAAAGGTGTGTCTCCACCTCGTCATCAGAGGGAGGAGTGAACCAGCCCCGATCAACCAACCAAGGATGAGGGGTTTGGCTTGAGAGGGCGGAGAGAGAACGATCGGGCAGTTTCGCGAACGTTCCAGGGTGTGGCACTATATAACCCGTCACGCGACGCCCCCACCGAGAGATGAGTGAGCCGTCCACCGGAGTCCAGTTGAGGAGGAGCTGGGATGCGCGTTTGAACCAACCGCAGCTTTGAGTCCAGCCCCCCTGTGACACGCAGCTTCGACCCGCTGCTACGCGGGAACCAGATTTCGGTGGCATCGGTGGCCATCGAGGTCGAGCCCGACGTCCCGTGCGGGAGCAAGCTCCAGCTGAACCTTCCTCCCCTTCCAGCCATTCGTTCCTGCCTTCATTCCCCATTCGTGTAAGTCTTGTTGTCGTCTGTTTTGTGTGTCTTGTCCTGGGGTATAAGTAAGCTTGTATAGGTAAGTTAATATTGCACTGTGTCTTCT
The DNA here is from genome assembly GCF_964187855.1 of Myxine glutinosa. Taxonomy (NCBI): domain Eukaryota; kingdom Metazoa; phylum Chordata; class Myxini; order Myxiniformes; family Myxinidae; genus Myxine; species Myxine glutinosa. The sequence goes on along the minus strand of NC_136266.1, from coordinate 44,294,609 downwards.
TCTTCTGTAAATTCTTTTCGTATTTTTCCTCCTTCCTTGGTTTTTTTGGTCTTGTAAATATTAGTAATAAATTATATTTGTTCTTCCTTACCTTCTGGTTTCCTCACATCTGATCGTCTTTGTGATTTCCCCCTTTGAATACCTGTGGCACGATTTGGCCAACGTTTAGAATCGGGTTAGTGAATGCTAATGGTTCGAGCCGCGGCTGCTAATCCGCTCGGCAATTAACATCTTGTCCGCGGTCTCGAACGAGGTTGCTCACCTGCCTCCCTGGAGGGAGCTGGGCAGCTTCAGGACTCACGTCGGTCAGTCACAAACAAGGGGATTAATCCCCCCTTGGTAAGGGGGAAAAGGGCCGACGGGGAGATCCGCAACAATATATATACATACATACAATATGGTATATACATTGCTGCTCCATTGAGTTGTGTGGTTTTCTGAATGGACAACAGCAGGCACAATACAGATAGCTCGGATAGGGTTGCAACCAATGATTCTTTAATTGGTTCACGAGTTATCAAGTGACCACCATATTCGTCATGTGTGTGTGTCTGTCTGTGTGTGTGTGTGTGTGTGTGTGTGTGTGTGTGTGTGTGTGCGTCTGTCCGCAGCATAACTACCCGATGATATCATCCGATCTTGATAAAACTTGGGTGGGAGGTTGATATCATGATATAGTTGTGTCCTGCCGAGAGTGGGCGTATTGCGCCCAATGTGGGCGGAGCCACGCCCGAAAAAGATGTCTTGTCTTTTTCGGGGGTAATTGAGTTCAAGCTACATCTTCTCCGAGAGGTTTGGTGGAATCTGACAGGGGTTTCAGTATTTGGTTAGGCGAATGTCATTTGTCTAGCCCCACGGAGCTCGATTTGTAATTTTTTTTTCCATCTTTTTTTTCATTTATTTATTTATTTATTTCAATTTTCACCGAATTTTCGGTATTGTGCAGCTAACTAACCTCATAACTGATTATACATTATTTTCTATCTAATTTCAAGGTCAGTAATCTTCGTTTTGACATTTCCAGGCCTGGCCTGTCCGGGCCTGTTTCGGTTATAGTCTGTCCTTGGTCATTGAATACTCCTCGCTCGTGAACCATCGTCGTCTCCTGACTTGTCAACACATACAGTCACGTGAAAATGTAAGTACACACCATGTAAAGTTTTGACTTTTTCAACATATTTCAACATTCAGCTATTTGATCTTCATTTCAACAATATTGATAGATAAAGGTGATATAATATAACAAATATGAAACATTTACATTTTGTAGTCCATTGTATAATTTAAATAAACTTAAATGCAAATTTCGCATGTGGAAAAAGTAAGTACACCCCGACATTGATCACTACTTCAAATACCTAAAATTAGAATCAGGTGCACCAGTTCAGGTGCAAATGATTAGAACATCGTTGGAGAGGATCTTGGAGGAACATGTCTTATTTAAACCTCAGACATTTAGTTTGGTTTGCTCTTTGTTCGTGAAGTGTGCGGCGTCACCATGTCTAGATCAAAAGAGCTCTCTGAGGCCTTCAGAAAGAAGGTTATAGATGCCTACGAGTCTGGGAAGGGATTTAAAAAGATCTCCAAACAATTTGAAATCAATCATTCAACTGTCCAGAAGATCATCTACAAGTGGAGAAGATACCAAACAACTGCCAACTTGTTCAGGCCAGGCTGCCCCAGCAAGTTCAGCCCGAGAGCAGACCACAAGATGCTGAAAGAAGTCTCTAAGAACCCCAGAATGTCATCACGGGACCTACAGGTAGCTATTGCCACTGTTGATGTCAAAGTGCACGAATCTACCATTAGAAAGAGGCTGCACAAATTTGATATACATTACATGGGAGGTGTGCCAGGAGGAAACACCAGGGCAAGACTAAAGTTTGTCAATGAACACCTAGGCAAAGACCAGCACTTCTGGAACAATGTGCTCTGGACAGATGAGTCAAAGGTAGAGCTATTTGGCCACAGTACCAGAAGACATGTTTGGCGAAAACCAAAGGCAGCCTTTGACCACAAGAACCCGATACCAACTGTAAAGCATGGTGGTGGAAATATTATGGTTTGGGGCAGCGTTGCTGCATCAGGGACTGGGCTGCTCACCATCATATAATACACTATGCATTCTTCATTGTACCAGAGGGTGCTTGAGGATAATGTAAGGCCAGTTGTCGGAAATTTGAAGCTCAACCGAAGGTGCACCTTGCAACATGACAATGACCATAAACATACCAGTAAATCCACCAAGGAATGGCTGCAAAGAAAGAAATGGAGGGTTCTGGAATGGCCAAGTCAAAGCCCGGATCTAAATCCCATCGAAATGTTGTGGGGGGATTTGAAACGAGCTGTGCATGCAAGAAACCCCTCAAACATCGCACAGCTGACAGAATTCTGCATGGAGGAGTGGGCAAAATTTTCTCCAAGTCGATGTCAGAGACTGGTAGACAGTTATAAGAAACGCCTACTTGAGGTTGTTTCTGCCAAAGGGGGCAATACCACCTGTTAGAGCCAAGGGTGTACTTGCTTTTTCCACATGCGAAATTTGCATTTATGTTTATTTAAATTATACAATGGACTACAAAATGTAAATGTTTCATGATATTTGTTATGTTATATCACCTTTATCTATCAATATTGTTGAAATGAAGATCAAATAGCTGAATGTTGAAATATGTTGAAAAAGTCAAACTTTACATGGGGTGTACTTACTTTTTCACGTGACTGTATATGAACAGTGCAAACGTGACCTCAGCCACTGAATAATTAGAGTTTAATGCACAAGGACACTTTTCATTGGGAGGGATACATCGATTTAAGAGATCGAAAAATCCTTAGCAGAGTTATTTATCCGAAATGGACACCAGATAGGGAAGGTATCTCTGCTTATAAGATGCATCCACTGGATTGGATGTTGGAAGGCTCAAGATAAATGATGCGCATTGAGCGGAGATTGGGGAAGGGGGGTTAGGGGGGGAGGGGGGGGGGGGGGGGGTGGAGCGAATAATTGTTGCAGACTATCCAAATTTAAGGGTATTGTCTTGAAACGAAATCGATGATCAATTCCAGATCAGTGATTGTCGTGGAAGGTCTTTACCGGATGATATACTTCTCGGAGGAATAAAAGAAAGATCCTGCATGAGAATGGTGTATGCTTATGAAATCATTCCGTTTCACTCTTTAATCTCTTGTATATGCACCGATGCTTTGCATTCATGCCCATGCAGGTTTTCAGAGCATCTGGCAGAACGAATCTTCACGCTGTCTCGGTTATTCGCCGTCTCACACCCGTTGAGACAAGGATTTCGTGTCGAGAAATCAAAGGGCGGACATGAAGCGGACAGGTTTAATCACGGTTTCATGTCTCTCCCATCGCAACGCACATCATCACCCTTCCCTTGGCACCTTTAAGCCTTCGGGTGAATTTAAACAGCTTCTTGGTTTTGGAGCCAGGCGAATGCAGCGAAGGAAACGCCAAATACGTTTGGTTTTAACTATATGATGATATTGGCTCCCTCGGACAGACCATGCCTATTGATTTACGGTTAATGCTCACGATCATTGCACAAACTGCCTAATTACGGTCTGTTAGCTCACTTGGGCAATGCTTTGGGACATCTTTTCAGAGGCTGTGGTGCCCGAAAAGAGTCATTTGCCACATTGTGTTTATGCATCGTAGCACGTAAGGGGGGTACGTACGCGCATCAAGACTGTATTGGCATTGCCGAGCTCGTTGTGAAATGGTTATCAATGGTCAAGCAACCGCAGGTATATTTGTTAAAAGCTTGGGCTTCCTTCCAACTTATGGAAGTCTTAAAGAGCTCGATTAACTCCCAGCTAATGCAACAACGTTGGGCCGACGTTAGCCCCGTCATTGGGCCAACATTTAAAAAAAACCTTGGGGCAACGTCAGCCCCGTCGTTGGGCCAACATAAAAAAACAACGTTGGGGACACATCAGCTCCGTTGTTGGGCCAACGTCAAAAAAACAATGTTGGGGCAACGTCAGCCCCGCCGTTGGGCCAATGTCATTAAAACAACGTTGGGCCGACGTTAGCCCCGTCATTGGGCCAACATTAAAAAAAAACGTTGGGGCAACGTCAGCCCCGTCTTTGGGCCAACATAAAAAAAGAACGTTGGGGACACGTCAGCCCCGTTGTTGGGCCAACGTCAAAAAAACAATGTTGGGGCAACGTCAGCCCCACCGTTGGGCCAACATCAATAAAACAACGTTGTGCCGACGTTGTTGTGTTAGCTGGGTTACTTCGCTATTATCTTAATTTTAGTCTCCCTTGAACAATGTTGATGCTCATGGGCTTGGATGATTTGGACCCCATGTTTCAGGATGCATTAGGCCTGAAGTCTTACCTCCCACCAAGCAGGGAATAGGCCGAGGCTAGAAAGTGGCAGGCAATTACGACCCGATGCACTCGTGCAAAATGACCCCGTTATCATTCGAGTCGGCCAGGCGGCCATCATAACCTCCCAGTGCCCGATCCGTAATGGAAATGCGTGAGTGAGTCTATGCACGGTGTCCTGTCGTTAAATCGATTGTCATGATCTGAATGTGGCGGTGGTGCTGATACATAGGCAGATAGAGGGCAAATAGTGTTCAGATGGGACTTGGGGTCTTCTTGCATTATTAGATTTTGTTGTTCTACCCTTACGCAAACAATTCCGCTTTCCCATGGGATAGCTCGCAGCAGCACTCCGTCGTTGGAGAGGGACACTTACTGACAACACAATTACATAATGTACCGAATAATGGTTTGTAAGTCTGGCCTGTTCTTATTTTTGTGAAAAAAAATTTTTTGTAAAAAAAAATCTTCGATTATGATCCTCGATTGGCACACATCACCTGCTATCCTGTTTGAGTTAGCAGCATCACTCATCTTAATGGGATAAGATGAGGCAAAAACGCCCAGAATGGATTTTTGGACACCAAACATATAAAGACTGCAGGGTAAAAGTGCTGGATTACCTGCGGGAAATGACATCAATATCAAAGGCACGAATACCTCGTTTCCATGGCCATGGATTGACTGCAAATCCGAGCTGATCTGGGTTCTCCAGAAACCCGCATTAATAGTCTACCGGAGTTGCGTGAAAAGACTCCAATATCCAAACAATGCGCATTTTCGACAGATACAGGCGATTCTTTCCCAGCAAGCCTTACGGCTAAGGTCACATTCATTTGTTTACAAAACTGCAAGGAGAGATTCTATCGCTTTGCTTCCGACAATCCCAACTTTTTCTTACAAAACAAGGGGAAGCCAAAAGCAATGCGGCTCATCCCCAGATGTGGATTAAATGTTTTCACCCATCGTCACTTGATTGGTAAGTGTTTTAATGTAACCGCCACCGAACCATGTTTGGTCACTTCGGGAAGAGGTCAAAAAAAGTCAGCGGTAGCTCCAATTGACAGCCAATTTCGATTGCCTAAATAATAGGGAAATCATGCACAGTCAGGGGTAGCGAAGTTTTAAACCCGGGTTGGTTGATGCATGGAAACGAGGCAAGATAATACCTTTCAGTGGTGATCAGCTTGATTGTAATTGACAAAAGGTAATTACAGGATGTTGCCATGTCACAATTACTGTGCCAATGACCTCCAAACTCAAGAGGGAAGTAAATGGTGCATCACATGATCTTACGTTAACTGACAAGCAAGGACCCAGCAATATACATGTAAGATGACAAATGTCAATGTACACGTTGACACGCAAAGCTTCAACAAAGTTCAAAACAATCACACTGGGATATTCATAGGCACACTTGGTTTTGATCCCTGTATCAACTCTGGTGGATGTCTCATCACAACCCTGCATGTTTTGGATGATGTATTTTTTTTTTCATTTCATTACACCATTATTTCTGATTAAAGGCGCAAAACACGAAACGGCAAATCATCAAGACATGAACTGTGCATATAGCAATCCAATTTTCTGGGGTATTTGGTCTGACATTCTTTTACGACACCACAAACCAGTTGATTTAATATCAGCAAATGTCATCCCATCAGAATGGGTTAATATATGCCAATTTTTAGACATTTGTGTGGCTCTTTCTCAACATAAATTGACCATACAATGGTCAAGTATCTGCAGGAATTATGTGTATGTGAATTTATACTCACTTGTGGTCATATGGTGATTAGATGCTTGCTGGGAATCCTTCGTCTCCGTTATGTTCGATGGACGTGGCAAAATGGGAGTAAAGGTGGATATTCCACCGAGATGCAGCCCATCCTCCCCAGAAGCTGGTCTAAGGTCTCAGTGGATAAACCCATCGTGAAATGTAGATTTTTGAGGAGACGAAAATACTATTGTGTTCCCCCTGTAGTGAAGACCGCAGGGTGTCAGATGGCTGACCGAGCTTTACCTCCAAGGCGTATACCCAACTATTTCGTGACACACGCTGGGGTAGTAGAGGGCAGCGAGGTCCTTACCTGTATGGATGGCCGCGGCGGGGTTATCCGATTCCTACAGACAAATAAATGTACAAGACAAGAAATTGAAAATGTAACAAGTAATAGGTTTAATAAAAAATAAATGCCAGGGTGACAGAAATGAATGCACAGTAAACTAAAATTCCTATATTGACGATCCTCCAATCAGACACAATTACACACAAGGGGATGATAAAATAACAAAAGCAACAAAATGTAGTGTGGTGCATTTGCCTGATACTCAGCTCCGGAATCCTTGACCGTCCGGGGTCATCACAGGTTTCGCGTCCCTGTGCGGAACACACACGTTGGCGCGAAGCCGTTCACCGCCAGGCGCCGACACGTGGCGAACAGGCCAGGCTCGCCCTCGTCCTTCCCGCTCGGCTGCACTGAGCCCCGACACTCCTCTCAGGCGCACATGGCACCAAGCGCAGCCGTCACGAAGCCAGCACCGAGGAGAGACAAGAGAAGGATGCGTCCGCCCTTTCCGCAGCCCGGAACAGGGAGAGCGAAAATGCGACCAGGACTAGAGAGCAAATAATAAGCTGTGACCACCTGGCACGAACCCGGGATCAGAGAGAAGAATACGAAATGCACTGATCGTAATGAATATTCCAGAATTCGTAGTATTCCAGAATTCCATTGCTTTCTCAATCAGTTTGATGATTTGGGGATTGATTTTGTATATTTGCGTGCATTTCATCATCCACGAATGTGGGACACTGTCAAAAGCTTTCTTATTGTCTATCCAGGCAGTGGACAATATAGTTCTTCACATTTTGCAATGTTCAAGTATGGCCTTGTTCAGTAGTAGGTGGTCAATTGTTCTATAACACCCTCTCTTACATCCCTTTTGTTCTGCATCTAAACCTCCTTGCTGTGTTAGATGATGGTACATCATTTCTGTGATGATTCCTGTCATCAGTTTGTACGTGGTTGGTAAGCATGTTATCGGCCGGTATATGTGGGGGAGTTCGGTTTACTCCCATTTTGGGATGAGAAAGGTATTCCCTTCTATGAGCCACTCATCCACTGCCATTTCCTCTTGGATCAGTTTGTTAAATGTCCTGGCATAGTGATTGTAAAGAGTATCAAGTTGTTTTAGCCAGAAATTTGGAATTCCATCTGGGCCTAGGCTTTTGAAGTTTGGCATTTTTTGAAGTTGTTTTCTAATTTACTCTTCATCAATAAATCAATGGCGGCATTTCCTCAAGATGTTAGTTCCTCTTTTCTACGTTTGGGATCCATTCTGCTTCCTTGTTATGTTCTTTTCGATCTTCAAAAATTCCTTTCTAGAATTATTCCAGCTTTTATTTTTAAGGAGTTCACACATTCTGCTTTTGTTTCCCCTTGTTTATGGTAGAATCTTTTTGGGTTATTTTCAAACATGCGGTTTTATTTTCTCCCTTTATTGACTTCGTCATCGATTTTTTTTTCTTTCTTGCAACCATCTCTATTTTGAGTTTTCTTTCAGCAGCCATTAACTCTAGGTCTTTATTGTCCCCCGTCGCACCGTGGAGCGAAAGGGGGACTATGGTTTTCCCCTCCGTCCGTGTGTCCGTCCATCCGTCCGTGCGTGCGTGCGTATGTGCGTGCGTGCGTGCATGCGTAAGCCAAGGACCGAATTCTAATTTGGTGTGTGGGTGCAACCCACGTCAAAATCCAAGATGACCGCCGCCATGTATGTCTGACGCCATGTATGTCTGAACCTTGTGAGCGGAATATCTTGAAAAATAAGCGAAGTATCAACTTCTAATCTGGTGTGTGGGTGTATCTAGGCATAAGGAAGCACGCTATTGAAAAGTGGGGTGCCACGTCAAAATCCAAATGGCCGCCGCCATGTATGTCTGGACCTTGTGAGCGGAATATCTTGAAAAATAAGCGAAGTACCAACGTCTAATTGGGTGTGTGGGTGTATCTAGGCATAAGGAAGAACGCTATTGAAAATTGGGTCGCCAGGTCAAAATCCAAGATGGCCACCGCCATGTATGTCTGAACCTTGTGAGCGAAATATCTTGAAAAATAAACGAACTACTAACTTCTAATCTGGTGTGTGGGTGTATCTACGCATAAGGAAGAACGGTATTGAAAATTGGGTCGCCACGTCAAAATCCAAGATATCCGCCTTGCGTCTTCCACTTTGTCAACTCACATCACTTCACCGACGGGGGACCTAGGCGTAACGCTTGTTTCCAATTTTGTATTTGATTTTTAATTTGTGGATTCTCCTCATTAGCTTTGAGCTTCGATTTCCCCTTATAAATTGCTATATTTATCCTGTTTCTTTTCTCAGTTGGTCCCTCTGTGTTTCCTGCCTCTGTTTCCATGGTGGTGCGTTCCTTTAATGGGGATGATTTTGGTACCAATCTCTTAGGTACTTTGTTCGTTCTCCCAACCAGCATGTTTGTCTGTCCATTGTTTTCTTTCTTGTATAGTTGTGGTCTTTTTCTGAATGGTGTCACTCTCATCTCCACTATTTTGTTTGCCAGCTCTCCTTCCAGTCTTCGCTGGTCCTCATCATCCTCATCCTCTCCTTCACCTATCTGGTCCACTCCGTCCTTTGGCTTGTTATCATCCGCCATTCTCATTTTCATCCCCTGCAACTGTGTCGGTGTTTTCACTTGGTCCACGCTGGAAGTTGGGTCTGTTTCCCTTCCCCATTATGGTGTGTGTGTGTGTGTGTGTGTGTGTGTGTGTGTGTGGTGTGTGTGTGTGTGTGTGTGTGTATGTGTGTTCATTCCTTGCATGTGTCCCCATCTATCCTGGTGAGGCAGATGCTCCATATGACGAATCCCAATAAGCTGAACAGCACATTTACTTACCCACTCGATTAATTAAAATCGAGTAAGATTAACTCCAGGAAGGGAAAAGTTAAACATTCTATATCAATGCCAGAAGTTTAAATAATAAGATGGAAGAGCTTGAGGCCAAAGTAGATAGCGAGGAGTACGATATAGTTCCAGTTATCGAGACATTGTTTAATGAGGAGAGTAACTGGAGGACAGGATTAAAAGTCTACAAGGTGTATCGGTGTGATAGGAAGGAGAAAATAGGAGGAGGTGTAGCAATCTGGGTAAAAGACAGCATTGCATCAAAATAAATAGTTGACATTAAGGAGGGAATTAATGGAGATATTTATTTACGGGTAGTGATCAGATATTGTAAAAACAGTAAGATTCTGGTAGGATGGTTTTATAGGGCTCCTGGTGTGAGGAAAGAGGACAGAGGAGGAGTACATGTAGAATTCAGAAAGGCATGTGGTAAGTGAAGTGCGTTGATTATGGGGAATTTTTAACTTGCCAGGGATAGATTGGGTCTAGGAACAGGGACAGGGCAAAGCAGATGAGGATTTCCTAGATCTAATACGGGGTTGCTCTTTAACTCAGTTTGTAGGTAGGCCCATGAGGGGGATGCAGTGTTAAACCTCCTTTTATGTAACAATCCCAATATGGTGGAGGAGGTGGAGGTAGCGGAGCATTTAGGATAAAGTGACCATAACATGGTGTGTACAATAATGCTGTTAAGAGTTAGAGTTCAGGATAGTAGAGAAAGGCTATTAGATTTCAGGAAGGCAACCCTTGAGGGTATGAGTAGAGAGTTGGGTGATATAGATTGGAAGAAGCTAACAAGAGGACAATCAGCATCAGACAAATTGGAAACCTTGAAGGAGAAAATGTCTAGAGTGTAGAGTAGGTACTATATTACAGTGATGCGTAAAACTAGAAGCAGAAAAAGACCAGGGGTGGTTGAGTAGCGAGATAAGGAATGGTATCAAGGAGAAGTTGAAGGCATTTATTCGGTGTAAAATAACCAGACTGAAGTTTCATTTATATCAGTATCGGAGTAAGTAGAGGCAAGTTAAGAAAATTACTCAGCAAGCCAAAAGAGAGTATGAGAAGGACATCATGGCTAAGAATATCAAGCACAAGGCATTCTTTAAGTATATAAAGGGGGTAAAAAACAGGTGTGGCCAGATGTGGGCACATTGAGGAATAGCACCTGAAGAGAGGTTAGTGAGGAAAGTGAGATGGCAGGTTTATTAAACAGGTATTTTGATTTAACATTTACTCAAGAACAGTCAGGAGGATTGCCCATAGCTGAGAGTGTCTATCAAGGAGGCGAGGAAGGACTTTTACAGAAGATCCAGGTTGGAGGGGAGGAAGTAAAGGATCAGGTAGGAAATCTAAGAGTAGATAAAGCTCCAGGGCCAAATAATATGCACCTCAGAGTATTTTGGGAGGTGACAGAGCAGTTAATAGCTTATTGGAGGAAACAGAGAATTGGAGAGAAGCAAATATAACACTTGTTTAATAAAGGATCCAGAGAAGAATTGGGGAAATTTAGAACTGTTAGTTTGACTTTAATTGTGGGGAAGATGTTGGAGATGTTAATTAGAGACCGAATGAGGAACGATTTACAGTTCCTATAGAAAGTCGACACCCCTTTTCTTCAAAATTTAAACCTTTTGTTACCTTATAGCCTGGAATTAAAATGCATTAAATCAGACTTTTTCCAACTTTATTTACACATTGTAACCCACAACTTCCAGGTGAAAAAGGAATTCTACAAATTTCAAAAAATTTATCAACATACAAAACGAGTTTATCTTGGTTGGATAACTGTCCAACCCCTGAGTTAATACTTGATGGAAGCACCTTTGACAGCAATTGCAGCTGTGAGTCTGTTGGGACAGATTTTCGATTGGATTAAGGTCGGTGCTCTGACTGGTCCACTTGAAGACATTTATCTTTTTGTTCCTTAGCCGCTCCAGTGTAGCTTTGGCTGTGTGCTTCGGGTCGTTGTTATGCTGAAAGGTGAACTTCCGCCCCAATTTCAGCTTTCTTGCAGAGGGCAGCAGGTTTTCCTCTAAGATTTTTGTGTATTTTGCTCCATCCATTTTCCCTTCTATCCTGACATGTGCCCCAGCCCCTGCTGATGATAAACATCCCCATGACATGATGCCGCCACCACTATGCTTCACAAGAGGAATGGTGTTCTTTGGGTGATGTGATGTGTTGGTTTTGCACCAAATATAACGTTTTGCATTTCAGCCAAAAAGTTCCATCTATGATTCCTCAGACCACAAAACCTTTTGCCACATGGCTTCAGAATATCCGGAGTTGTTTTATGCATACCTCAAACGTGACCCAAGGTGGGCTTTATTGAGTAATGGCTTCCTTCTTGTCACCCTACTGTACAGCCAGACATGTGGAGTGCTTGGGATATTGTCGTCACATGCACAGTGAGGCAGTCTTTGCCATAAAGGCCTGTACAGTATCTCTTTCAAAGTTGCCATTGGCCTCTTGTTGGCCTCTCTGGTCAGTCTTCTCCTTGCTTGGTCATCCAGTTTGGAGGGACGGCCTGATGCTAGGCAGGGCCTTGGTGGTACCATACGCCTTCCACTTCTTAATGATTGTCTTGACTTGATTGTTTGAAATATTTTTTTATCATGTGGAGTCTTCTCGGGCTATGATGCCATCATATTGCTTTTCTATGGCTGGTACACACGGGTAAGTGTGTTGTTTAGACGGGGGGGTCACCACTCCTCTCCGTTTCTCTGCTGGCCGTTGGGAAATTCACCCTCTTCCGCGCATGCTGTTGGAGTCGCCTGGACTCTCATCCACCAGATGTACACAGCCATCTGCCATTTAAACTGCATGGCTGCGGACTGTTACCCTGGTAAGGGGGACTGACAGGTACAACACGTTGCCCACAGGTGACCTGGGATTATGCAAAGCAGGGTCATCCATCTCCCTGAGGTATCAGAAGACACCCGTATACCCAGATATTTTTATACCCATCCCCTGATCTGTACCTTTCCATAACTATGTCCCAGACGTCTTCAGAAAGCTCCTTGGTGCACATGGTTGAGTCTTTACTGTGATATGCACTACTGCAGAGGAAACCTACTGTCCACGTTGAGAGACTACTCAGCAGAGGAAACCTACAGGAACAGCTGATTTCATTCTGAAATAACCATAATCACTACAATTTAACACAGGAGGAGGTCAATGAACTTGGTGTGTGATTTTGAAGGTGATTGGCTACACCTGAGCTATCTTACAATTGCTATTATAAGGGGAATGGTCACTTATCCAACCAAGATATTGTAGTTTTGTATTTTTAAAAATTAATTTTCTGAAATTTATAGAATTTGTTTTTCACTTGGAATTGTGGGTTACGATGTGTAAATAAAGGTGGAAAAAGTCTGATTTAATCCATTTTAATTCCACGCTATGAGGCAAAAAGGGTTAAAAATTTGAAAGGAGGTGTGGACTATCTATCAGCACTGGATGTCAATACAAACGAATTAAAGGCAGTCAGCATGGGGTTACCAGATGTATGTCTTCTCCAACAAATATTTTCGAGTTATATGAAGCATTTTCAGATTGGGTGGATGGGCGAAGTGCAGTGGATTTGGATAGACTTTCAGAAGGTATTTGATGAAGCACCACAAAGGAGGTTGTTCGTTAAGGTGATGGCTTGTGGAGTGGCTGGTCAGGTAGCCACCTGGATTGGCAACTGGCTTAATGATATGAAGCAAAGAGTGGCTGTGAGTGGGAGGATGTCTTGCTGGTAGGATGTAAGTAGGAGGGTACCTCAGGTGTCAAGTACAAGGACCATTATTATTCATAATTTACATGAACGATTTGGATAGTGCAGTGAAGAGTAGGCTTTCCAAATTTGCAGATGACACAAAGCTTGGAGGTGAGTTCGATAGCAGAGGGGGTAGTGATCAGATTCAGGTAAGTATTGATACTTGCATAGATTTGGCAAAAGATTGGCAGATGCAATCTATCTATAATTCCAGCAATCTCTGTGTGTATGTTTGTATGTTTGTATGTTTGTATGTTTGTATGTTTGTATGTATGTTTGTCTGTGACCGCTGTTTCTCGACAACTACCGGTCCGATATACTTGAAACTTGCCAGGTATATTGCTGGGGACCCGAGGATGTGCCTTTTCAAGGTTTGAAATTAATCGGACAAGCAGTTACCGAGCTATGTCCAAAAAACGATTCAACCAATCAGAGAGCAGCGAGCTATCACGTGTGCCGAACGTGGCGAACAGACTCTGCCTCGGACGGCACATTTGAGAGCGTATTCATTTATTTCACGTTTGCAAACTATGTTGGCGCTATGTTGGCGTTAAACTATGTTTTAAAACTAATAAAAACTAATTTGCGATTCATCGTAACTGCGATATACGACCTTCCGGAGCTCCCGTGAGAGCGTGCGCCATTACGGATAGTAATTCAATTAAAAACATAAAAACATTGTCCCAATTCAGTCAGAGCGAAGGGCGTTGTTTTAAGCGAAGAGCGTTTTATTTTTCCCCTTAAATTCAGTCGCCGGACGGTGAAAGCTTTTTTTGGGGGGCAGCTACTGGCAGCGACGTATGGCCAATCACAGGACACGTTGTTGTGTCGACGTGCCGTGTTGTTTTCCCTCGCGGTTTGGAATGTTTTTCCTTTTCATTTCTTTTCTCTTCCTTACGGAAGTACGGGCATTTCCTTAAATTTGCGATTCTTTCGCTTTCCTGCGCGTTTGGGCACGCTATGGCGATTTCTTTACCAAACTCCGAAGCCGTTCGCTTTGGACCAAACCATTTCATGTAAATAGAGGGGGGGGATTGTCACCGTACTCGCAAGCCGTTCGCTTTGGACCAAACCATTTCATGTAAATAGAGGGGGGGGATATAATTTTAGATATAGATATAGTACGGGCATGCCCTAGTTTAACCAAAACAAGTGTAAAGTGCTGGGGATGGGTAAGAATAATGAAACTAGTGATTACATGATGCAAGGGTAAATCTTGGACCGTGTCACACAGGAGAAGGGTCTGGAGGTGGTAATAGATATGGGGGTAAGCAGACAGGATAATGCCAGGAAGCTATATGTGAAATAAACAGGGTTTTAGGTTGTATGCGTAGGGGGATAAATTATAAATCAAAAGAGGTGGTTTTAACATTGTATCGGGATTTAGTGAGGGCCCATCTGGAATATTATGCGCAGTGTTTGTCACCACAATTCAGGAAGGACTTAGCTGTTATTGAGAGAGTTCAGCGCAGGGCTATTATATTGATTTTGATCCTTCAAAGATTCACGAGGAGCTGCTGAAGGAGACAGCTTCATACATTAGAAAGGAGGCAGTTACGATGGGATATGATAGGGTTGTTTAAGATAATTAAGGGTATAGACAAAATAAGTGCAGAACAAGTACAGATACATTCAAAGTACACTGCCCCCATGACAAATAAATAAATAACATCCTACAGCGCTGCATTGCCGGGGTGCCTTCGGTGCCCGGTGATGCCACCGTGCAGCACAACGAGACGATATTGGGAGGGAGAGGTGTGCAATAATTGATCGATTAATTGCGTTATGAAAATCAATAAATAATGATCGGAAAATAATTTCTTAATCAATTGGCTAATAGCATACCTCAACCACCAGTGTTTCATCCGGAGCTGTAACTTTTTGAAAATTAATTAAATACGTCAATCGTAATGTATGTTTTAAGTGCCTGCAATTGAGAAGCAACTACATGGTTGTTGTTGTTGTTGGTTGTCCCGAGGGACCCAGAAAAATAAACAGACTTCCGGCGTGGACCGGATGGCCTAATGTTACGAGAAAAACTACTACCCCCATTTTCATTACTATAACCCCATAAAAAACCTCAAAATAATGATGAGATTAATATTTAAACGCAGAAGGCAGCCTGAATGATAACAAGGAGTGGAGATGCAACCGCTGACCACCAGGTGTTAACAACACAGTTGCTCTTACAGCACCTCAGGTTGCCGTGAATGGCGTATCGGAAGGCACCAGGCCTGCATCTCCTGTTTTATATCTGCGATTATTATACAATTCAGAATAATGATGAGATTAATATTAAAACTCAGAAACCAGTCCGAATAATAATAATGAGTGAGATGCAGCCTCGGACCATCTGCTGTGAACAACACCACTGTTCTACAGCACATCCGGTTGCCGTGAATATTGTGTTTGAATGCGCCAGGCCGGCATCTCATGTTGTGCATCTTTGATTGTTATTCCAGTGAAAGAATTTGGAATTGGAATGGCGACTCTGCTCTGATCCATCTACCTCATCACCCTGCACCATCACACCGGGATATTGTTATAGTGCAACACTAACATTGGAGTCCTGCTTATGTTACTTGGTGTCAGAAATGGATTACTGTGATCGACCATACTGGGATTCCCGGAGTGAACTTTCAGTTACCGATGGAATCCTATACAAAGGCGTGCGAATTGTCGTCCCACCTACTCTGAGACCCCGCATGCTGAGCCTGATTCACGAATCACATCTCGGAATAGTCAAGAGTAAGCAACGAGCTAGGGAGGTTCTATACTGGCCCTCCATGAATGCGGACATAGAGCAAACTGTTCAGAACTGTACCAAGTGTGCAGACTATCAAAATCGCCTGCCTGCTGAGCCCCTGAAACTGACTCCTCCACCAGATCTACCTTGGAGTGAAATTGGGACAGATCCGTTCAAGTTTGATGCTAAGACATACCTGATAACGGTTGACTATTACTCCAGGTGCATTGAGGTGGATGAAGTGAAGGATTTACGCTGTCGTACAACTCTTGAGCGACTGGAAGCACAGTTCAGTCGACATGGTCTACCAGAGACTCTACGGAGTGATAATGGGACCATGTACAACTTGCAACTTATGAGAAAATTCTGCAAAGATCACGGAATCATTCTTAGAAAGTCTAGTCCCAGATATCCACGTACAAATGGGGAGGTTGAGAGGGCTGTGCAAACTGTTAAACGACTCTGGTGAAAATCTACAGACAAGCACCTGGCCTTGCTGGATTAATCGGACAACACCATTGGAAGGCATTCACCTATCGCCGGCTCAACTACTGATGGGAAGACGTCCGAGGATTACCCTTCCCATTGCCCAAGGTCTTCTGGTGCCTATGGCTTATGACCGTGATGCTGTTAAAAGACACTTCGACATAAACGAAGCGAAACAGAAGTTCTACCATCATCGTCACATGCTCAAAGATCTTCCCCCATTTCATCCAAATGATGAAGTTAGAATGGAGCCTCCTACAGGTTCCAAACGGTGGATACCAGGTGTGATTGTGAAGCAGCATTCCGAGTCACGTTCATACATTGCTCGGTCCAGAGAAACGGGTGATGCTTATTGCCGTAAACGTCGACATTTATGTAAGAGCACCAATGTAGCCAATGAGGGTGCTGCCCTCGGTCGGTCTTTCATTGATACTGATAACGCCACCAGTGAGGTTCATGATGGCTCAAGTTGTTCGTCAGACTTGAAGCCTCCAGGTTGTGATATTGCACCTTCTGTAGATCTGAATGAGCCTAGCGGAGCAGTCACCCAGCCAGGGTCTACATCTCTCTCAGTTACCCCGTGCGTAACTCGGACACGAAGTGGTCGTATCAGTCATAAACCAGACAGACTCGAACTGTAAATATTGTCCTTACCAATATTGGATGTTTGCTAACACTGAGTTGGATTTGATTTGTTGCAATGTAATGTGCATTTACGAGTTTGATCTGTTGTTTATGGTTTTGCACTAAGTTGGACTCTGCTTCTACTTTTCTTACTGCATTGGTTTGCATCTGTGCTATTTGCTCGTGTAACAAAAACTTGGTCACTGCACTTTTCCATCTTGAGGGGAAAGATGTAATGTGTTTTAAGTGCCTGCAACTGAGAAGTAACGACATGGTTGTTGTTGTCGGTTGTTGTTGTTGGTTGTCCCGAGGGACCCAGAAAAATAAACAGACTTCCGGTGCGGACTGGATGGCCTAACATTGGAGTCCTGCTTATGTTACATCATTAATTGCAATAAAGAAATAATTAATCATTAAGCAAAAAATAATAAATCGATGAATTGATGAATCAATATATCAAAAATATCCTTTACAGCCACATCACTTGGGCACTGTCGTGTCTGAATATCAGCTTCCTATCTCAAAAGGTGCCTGAGATATTTCCCAAATGAGAAAGGAAATAAATAAGTGATTAATGATGAATTTTTTTTTTTAAATAATGGTGAAATAATGAAATTA
This sequence comes from Myxine glutinosa, assembly GCF_964187855.1. Taxonomy (NCBI): domain Eukaryota; kingdom Metazoa; phylum Chordata; class Myxini; order Myxiniformes; family Myxinidae; genus Myxine; species Myxine glutinosa. The sequence continues at coordinate 44,277,094 of NC_136266.1, read as the reverse complement.
TTAATAAATTGGCTAATAGAATACCGAAACCACCATCATTTCATCCGAATATGCAACTGAATTTTTTTTTAATTAAGTCATCAATCAAATAAATAATTAATCGATTAATTGATTACTCAATATATCAAAAATTACCTTTATAGTCAAATCACTTGGTTACTGTCGTGTCCAAATATCAGCTTCCTAACTCTGAAGGTGCCTGAGATATTGCCCAGATGAGAAAGGAAATAAAGAAGTAGTTAATAAATCGATAATAATTAATTAATTCATCAATTAATTGATTAATCAAAAAACAAAAAATACTGTTTTTGCCAAAGCACTTGCTCACTATTGTGCTGAAATTTCAGCTTCCTAGCTCAAAGGATGGCTGAGATATCGCCCAGAAAAACAAACAAACAAGTACAGATACATTCAAAGTACTTGAATGTACTTTGAACATTTCAAAGTACTTGATACCTCCATGCCATATAATTAAATAACAACCTGTAGTGCATAGAGACTGTATTGGAAGGGAGGGGTGTACAATAATTGATTGATTGCATAATTAAAATCAATAAATACTGATCATAAAATATTCTTAATCAATTAGCTAATAGCATACCTAAATGACCAGTGCTTCATCCAAAGCTAGCTTATTGATTAATAATTAGATGAGATGCCCAGATGCCCAGATGCCCAGATGAGAAAGAAAATAAATAAATGATTATTAATTGAAATAAATAAACAATAATCATAAAATAATTAAATAATGAATCAATTGGCCAACAGAATACCCAAACCACCACCGTTTCTTCCGAATCTGTAACTTTAAAAAAAATTGAATAATGAAGTCATTAATCAAATAATAAAATAATAAATCAACTAGAACTGCCACTTTAAAACTGCTGGCAGTGATGACCCGTTTACTCGCACCCACTTTTGATACAACCCCACTTTTGATACAACCCCACTTTTGATACAACCCCACTTTTGATACAACCCCACTTTCATTGGACATGCTTTGACACAACCCCCTTGGATACAATCCCGACACACACACACACACCCACACACAAACCCCCACATCCCTCCCCCTACACGCACACCCCTCCACACATACACACACATCACCCCTCCACACATACACACACACATACACACCCACACACATCCCCCCAACCCCCACCCACACACCCACACACAAACACCCCCACACCCCTCCCCCCACATGCACACCCCTCCACACATACACACACACACACACCCTTCCACACATACACACACACACACACAACCACCCCCCCCCCTCCACACGCACACCCAACCCCCCCCCCCCCACACACACACACACATATCCACCCCCCCACACCCACACACACATCCACACACATGCACATCCACACATGCATACACACACAAACAAATCCACACATCCCCAGACCCCCCCCCCCCCCCCACACACACACACACAAACCCCCCCAAACACAAACACATGCACACATCCCCCACCCCATCCCCCACCCCCAACACACACACACACATACACACACACACACACACACACACACACACACACACACACACACACACACCCTCCACACACACATCTCCCCCCAACACACACACACACACCCTTCACACACACACACACACACACACACACATCCCCCCCCCCCACACTCACATCCCCCCCTCCACACACATACACACACACACACACACACACACACACATCCCCGCCCCACCCTCCACACTCACATCCCCCCTCCACACACACACACACACCCACCCACCAACACACACACACAATCACATCCCCACAAACACACATCCACAAACACAGATAAACACACACACATCCATCACCATCCTCCCCTACACACACACACACACACACACACACACACACACACACACACACACACACACACACACACACACACACCCACCCCCACACACACACATACACACACCCCCCACACACACACCCCCACACAAAAACACATACTCCCCCCCCCCCCCCACACACACACTAACCCCCCCCTCACCCCCCCCCCACACACACACACACATATCCACACACACATATCCACACACACACATCCACACACACACATATCCATACACACACACACACACACACACACACACATCACCCCCCCCCCCACACACACACACACACACTAACCCCCCCACACACACACACACACACATCCCCCCCCTACACACACACACTCATACAAACACACGCACACTTCCCCCCACCCCCAACACACAAACACCCCCACACCCCTTCCCCCACACGCACACCCCTCTACACATGCACACACACAAACCCCTCTACACATGCACACACACAAACCCTTCCACACATGCACACACACACACACATGACCATCCCCCCCCGCCCCCACCCCCCCCCCCCACACACAAACACATCCTATGGCGCACCTATGGTGAAAATTTAATGTCAACCCATGCACTGATTGCAGAAAAAGCGATTTTTAAAAGAAGATAAACCTGAAATTGCAGAGCCAGAATTATTTATTTTATCTGAGAAGCCAATGCGAGGTTTCTTCTTCTTCAGCTTCTCACAACTCTGTGTCAAATGCGATCGAGTTAAAAAAAGTCAGAATTTGACCAAATCTGTTTTATTCGTTTGTTAATATACCTCAGCTCTTGACAAATCTTCAATTAGAATTTTATTTGAGGTTAAAATGACCGCGAGAGATCGTGTCCAACGATCCCTTCAGTCTGCACATGTGATGAATAATTAAATCCGCACACCCGAAGCCTCTTCTTCTTCACGCAATAACAACTTCTAGCTTCTAGACCGTACATCCAATCATCTTGGAATTTTGCACACTTGTTACTCTTCATGACTTCTACTATAGTATGAAGTTTCACGTCGATCAATAAAGCGAATCAAGAGATATCCATTTTTAAAAAATATTTTCGTTTAATTAACGATATCTGCCAAACCACGTGACCTATCGCAAATTCCAAAATGGCATTTTAGTAGACTGACATGCTGAACAGATCTGTGAAGTTTCCCCTCGATTGGATCAAAAATGAGGGAGGAGCTAGGTTTTAAATGTTCATGCTTAAAAACGTCATAACTCTGAAACCATGTGACGCATGACGTCATCCTCGCTGCCTTTTTTGTTCGTCATGGCTTTGCGAATATGCATGCCAAGTTTGGGCTCGATCCGTTCAGCCGTTGCGGAGAAAAAGGGGTTTTCGTGTTTTCACGTAAAACAATATGGCGGCCGAACCACGTGACCTGTGACGTCATAATTACCATTAAAATTTTCTACAGACCGAGTCCCACCTATAGTGAAAATTTGATCTCAATCGGTCCAATTATTGCAGAGAAATTGGTTTTTAAAGGAAATTAAAACTTAAAATGTCAATAGCACTGAGAGACATGGCTTGCAGGACAAAATGGTGCGTTTATTCTTCTTTCAACAATAAAGACTTATAGCTTCGAGACCGTACATCCAATCATCTTGAAATTTGGCACACTTCTTCCGCTTGATGAGAGCTACATTGCATTAAAAAGTCAAGTTGATCAATGCAGTGGTTCAAGAGTTAGAAGCTTTCTAGGATTTTCCTTCCATTATTTATTGCGGCCAAACCATGTGACTTATCAAAACGTCTCAAGTAACATTGAAACATCCCCCCATGAGGAACATTTGTGTAAAGTTGCCACTCGATATCTTCACAAATTATGGAGGTGATACCATTTCTAGTTTATGCTTAAAAACGTCATAATTCTGAAACCATGTGAAGGATGATGTCGTGCTCGTAGGCTTTTTTTGTTCGTCATGGGTATGTGAATACGCATGCCAGGTTTGGGCTCGATCCTTTCAGCCGTTGCGGAGAAAAAGGGGTTTTCGTGTTTTTCATGGAAAACAATATGGCGGCCGAACCATGTGACGTATGACTTCGAAGTTTTTGCAATCTGAGTTTTTTTCAACTGAGCATCTGGGAAAAAAATCTAATTTTTGGGGGAGAAAAAGTGCGTTTGACGAATTCTAACCTCTTAACGTTAGCATTTTTAATATACTCAATAAACATGTTTTTGTTCCCATTGCAGAGTTCTTTAGAATGAGCCATTCCTCAAATTTTTTCAGTTAGTCGTTTCGGAGATACAGAGGGGCAAATTTGAAGGTGTTTTACAAGATGGCGCCCATACCACGTGACCTATGACTTCATAATTAGCATTAAAAAAATTATACGAGCCTAGCCGATCATTTGATGAAAATTTCCTGTCAATCCGACCAGCGGTTGCTGAGAAACTTAATTATGAAGTTTTCGGAGGTGCAAAATAGGGTTGAAGAATAATAATAAGAAAAACTCTAGCAGTAATAATAGGTTACTCTTCATTTCATGGAGAGTAAACCTAATTAATTGATTAATCAATAAATCAAAATTAGCCTTTACAGCCAAATCACTTGGTCATTGTTGTGTCCAAATATCAGCTTCCTAGCTCAGAAGGTGCATTAGATAATGCCTAGAAGAGAAAGGAAATAAATAAATACTTAATTAATCGGTAATCTTATTATAATAGAGCAAATGTATATGGTTATGCATGTCGTTATGTTTATATGCGACGAAAACGTCTTCTTCTTCTTCAAATAAAATTACCACCCTCTTAATTAACCCTCTTAATTGCGTTAAGACTGCTGAGACCCCTCAGACCTTTAACGACCCTTTAATTCCCCAAGACCCTTCAGACCACCAAGATCCCTGAAGACCCCAAAGAACCCAAAGACCCAAAACACCCCAAAGACCCAAAATACCCTTCAAGGCCCTGAGGCTCAAAAAGACCCTGAATACCCAAAAACCCAAAAGACAACGAAGACCCAAAACACCCCTAAGACCCAAAACACCCCAAATACCCAAAACACCCCATAGACCCAAAACACACAGAAGACCCAAAACAACTTGAAGACCCAAAACACCCCGAAGACCCAAAACACCCCGAAGACCCAAAACACCCCAAATACCCAAAACACCCCGTAGACCCAAAACACCCAGAAGACCCAAAACAACCTGAAGACCCAAAACATCCCGAAGACCCAAAACACCCTGAAGACCCAAAACACCCCGAAGACCCAAAACACCTCGAAGACACAAAACACCCGAAGACCCAAAACACCCCGAAGACCCAAAATTCCCCTAAGACCAAAAATTCCCTGAAGACCAAAAATACCTCGAAGACCCAAAATATCCCGAAGACCCAAAAGACTCTGAAGACCCAAAAAGACCCAAAGACCCCCAAAATACCAAGAGGAACCAAAAGACCCAAAAGCCCCTGAAGACACCAAAGACCCAAAAGACCCAAAATACCCCAAAGACCCAAAATACCCTGAAGACCAAAAAGACCCAGAATACCCAAAACACCCCAAAGACCCAAAGCACACTGAACACCCAAAACACCCTGAAGACCCCCCCAAAGACCCTTAAATACCCTTTAGACCCAAAAGACCCTTAAATACCCAAAATAACCAAAACACCCCAAAGACTCTTAAAGACCCAGAGGAAACAAATGACCCTTAAGACACAAAAGCCTCTGAAGACACCGAAGACCCAAAACACCCTGAAGACCCAAAACACCTCAATGACCCAAAATACCCTTAAATGCCCAGAGGATCCAAAAGACCCTGAAGACCCAAATGGCCCTGAAGACCCAAAACACCACGAAGACCCAAAAGACACCGAAATCGTCAAAGATGCCTACCCCTCTGAAACGACGTGTGGTGAGGTGTGCGGAGCGTGCCGAGTCACGCTATTAATTAAGTAACTCATCAATTAATTGATTAATCAAAAAACAAAAAAATACTGTTTTTGCAAAGTACTTACTCACCATTGTGCCCAAATTTCAGCTTCCTAGCTCAAAGGATGGTTTGGATATCGCCTGGACAAACAAGTAAGAAACCAGAGTGAAAACTGAGTACTCCCTTTCGGTGCACGTCATTGCCAGTCCCCCTTCGGTGCCCGGCAATGACGTCATGCAGCGCCTGAAGACGGAATAGGAAAGGAGTGGTGTACAATAATTATTCAGCACACTAGACAGTACTAGGACCAGGGGCCAAAGCCTGATAGTAAAGCCGAGGAGAGTTGGACGGTAGTAGGCCAGGGGTCTGTCACTCAGAGAGTAGTTGTTAATGCATGGAATTGTCTCCCTGGAAAGGTAGTGGTAGCAGATTGGAATTAAATAGGCACCTTGAGGTATTGGAGATGGAGGGGTATTTGAGATGTTGGCAGAACTTTTAGGTAGCATGAGCATAGATGGGGGTGCATTTGTGCGGAGTGTTGTCTGTGAGGGTCTCGTCAAGATCAAAAGATTGATCAAAAGTAGCTTCCAGCTTCTATACTGCAAAAATTGTTTTAGATCGGGGGCATCCAATAGCTCAGTCTCAAATTCAGTTCTCCAAAATTTTGAAACTTCAAATTGAGCTTCCTTCTTTCTTCTATTCAGAAACGCGCTCTCATAGCCTCAAATTATTAAATTGTAGAGCACCTCTGCTATTTTTAGATTAATTTATAAAGCGAAAGGAAGCTCACTCGAAGATGAACAGCACACAGAAAGGAAGATGACTTCACCCAGGAAGGAGGGTGGCTGCACACAGAAAGGAAGATGGCTGCACACAGAAAGGAAGATGGCTGCACACAGAAAGGAAAATGGCTGCACACAGAAAGGAAGATGGCTTCACCCAGGAAGGAGGATGGCTGCACACAGGAATGTAGATGCCTGCATTCAGGAAGGAGGATGTCTGCACACAGAAAGGAAGATGGCTGCACCCAGGAACGAAGATGGTGTCAAATGACTATGGCACCCGACCCCTTCCCTTATGCCCCCTTGCCCCAATGATGCTCCAGGAAGCACCCTCTCACAACCCTTAACGCATCACGTATTTTTGTTCAACTCCTTTTTATTTGGCTGGGCTCCACTCATCTTTGTTCAGAATGTATAGTCCACTCTGTCCTGTTAACCTGTACTACTTGCCATGGTCCATAAATTTCCTGTATTGGCAAGTTAATTTCTGGATGTGCCGCTTACCTGTTTTCACCTGCCTTTGTTCGGAACAGCACATTTTGTTAGCCGATCATGTACTTTCCTTTGAATCTTAGTCCTAAGTGGTAAGGAAAATATTAAGTGCAAGGCTTGGCCACTGTACAAGAAGATTGCAGCTGTGTATCATGTGAAAGATGGCAAAATGAGTGATTCTAACATCGACTGTGCCAGTGAGAACTGCCAGTGATTCATGAATTAAACAAGCAGGAAAGCAACATGTGAAAAGGCCATGCAACAATGAAAGGACAATGTAAACACTCTTGTCTCCGCAGATATATTATAAGATGGAAGATGCTCTTGCTCATAAATCTGTTGTGGTAATCAACTCTTGGTGTACTTGTGTGGTGCTTTTTGGTGGAACCACCATGGTTCATGGTGTGTTTTTGGGGAAATTCACTTCTTGGGATACTTTTTTCCCACATTGTGAGTCCATTGTTGTTCATTATCTGCTCATTATTCTTCCTCCTTTGTCTAAATGGACATGCCAATGAAGGCTCTGTTAGACGTTTGTTAATAACTTTGTTCTTTGCAAAAACCCTATTGTGACGAGCAAGGCAAACGAAGCTCAACATATTAAACAGAACCCCCTTCCCCCAATCCCTTTCCCCCTTAATTTGTCATACATGTATGATGTATGTGTGAATGTAACTACATAGATTCTCCTCAAAATGAAGTTTCCTTCCTGGTTTTTGATGAAACAGTAGTAAAAGGGTAAATTTATTTTTTAGGCTCTTTAAAAAATTTTTTTTAGAACATCTGATTATGGTGTACACATTTTACATCAGCCCTATGTTGGAGTATGGTTGCCCAGTGTGGCATTCCTCCTTGACACAACAGCAGGTAGCTGTGATTGAAGCATTGCAAAAATGAGTTTATATGTGATGAAGTGGATGGTGATTCTATTCTGCAAGCAGCAAAACAAATCAAGAATGAATGAATGAATGAAATGAAAAATCAATCAATCAATCAAAAATCAAATCAATCAAAAAATGAAGCAAAACTAATCAAGGAAATAAAAAAATAGGGCAAATGCTCATGGGCTCTCACCTGGTAGCAAGCAGTATTCAAATTGAGCTTCCTTCTTCTTCTTTTCGGAATAGCGCTCCCATAGTCTCAACTTAGTACATTGAACAGCACCACTGCTATTTTTAGACAAATTTATAAGGAGAAAGGAAGCTCACGCGATGATTGCTGCACTCAGGAAGATGGCAGCACCCAGGAAGACACACACTTCTCAGACTCCTCCGGACTACCGTTTCGCAGGCCATCAGTCAGGGATAACTCTGCGCAACCTGGTGGGTTGCTAATCAACCACGAACGCCAATCAGCCGACCAAATCTCCCAGGGTCCTCCATCTGACACTGTTTACCTGGTCGTGACTCGGCCAACCTAACCGGGGATCGTGCCATCACGACATAATGATCTTATCATATTTAATCAGGTACAGCCGAGCGAACTGCTCAGTGTGTAGCGACTAATGTGTGGAGCCAATCAATTGGGGGAAAATGTCCCAGCTGACACATCCTGGCTATGTTATACCAATGGAGGAAAAGACATTACAGGCAGAATGGAAGAACATGTGTAAGGGGGGTTTATTATGTACAGGGGGGCAAGGAAAGTTATGTGATAAATTCAAAGCAATAAGGTTTATTCACAGGGTACAGCAAACATACATTTACTCGTGTGGTGTGGCAAAAGACAACAATAGAGAGTATTCCTGTGGTGTGGAAATGTACAGGTCAAAAAGTCACACCTTTTTGCAAAAGGTGGAGTTTGGCTGGGGATAAAGGTCACACCCTTTCCATGCGTGGCCGCGAGGAGCAAAGATCATGTGCTGCCCTCTTCGGTACTGGCGCAGTGCGTCCATTGGCTCAGAGGAGCTTCCGTCTGACATCATTGTCTCTGTGAATTTGTCAATTCTGAATTGGCTTAATTGATCTTTAGGACGGGTCATGTTCACTTAACATTGGGCGGACTTGTATCGCTCTTCTTTCGTCACCCGAATATCCAATAAGGACTTGGATAGCATAGTAGACAACCGGTGGGTCGTCGCTGATGATAGGGAACCATGGGAAGGGAAATGCAAGTTTGCGCTAACTAGCAGTGAGGCTTGTTTGTGGTGGTGAAGTGGGCACGAGCACTACAAAATCCTCATGTAGCGCGAAATGATGGTTGCAGCAACGAGGCACAGGCAGGTACAGTGCATTTAGAAAGTATTCAGACCCCATCACTTTTTTCACATTTTGTTATGTTGCAGCCTTATGCTGAAATCGTTAAATTCATTTTTTCCCTCATCAATCTACACTCAATACCCCATAATGACAAAGAGAAAACAGGATTTTAGAAAGTTTTGCAAATATACACAAAGAATTAAGTTAAGCACCCCCCCGTTTTTTTACAACCTCGCACATTACAAGTTTGTTGTCGTCAAAACAGTGTAATATACCCATGATATTGCTATATTTTCTGGAGAAGTGATATTATGGTCACATAAAAACATAACAATCATGCCGTTTTCAATATTTTATTCTGAATAATTTAAGGTGAAATTTTTTGGGAATTTTAGGCATATTTTCACCTCAATTTAAGTATGGAGCTATAGGTCCATCACGGACAGTGTGGATGACGTTTATGTTTTCTAACGTACAGTCATTGTTCTGAGAAGACCTCTAGCGATCTTTGCGTCAATAACGTGTGTAGGACCCACGTGATCGGATGGAGCAAGGTGCTGTGACAACCATCCCCTGGCCTGCGTACAGTCCTGACCTGAACCCCCTCGAGCACGTTCGGGACATGTTGGGACGACAAATTGCGAAGATGGTCCCTCCAATAGCCAATCTGGATGAATTGGAACGTGCATTACATCGGGAATGGAACAACCTGCCACAGCAACGCATACGACGGCTTACAGGGTCTATGAGACGTAGGGTTGAGTCAGTGATCCGATCACGTGGGTCCTACACACGTTATTGACGCAAAGATCGCTAGAGGTCTTCTCAGAACAATGACTGTACGTTAGAAAACATAAACGTCATCCACACTGTCCGTGATGGACCTATAGCTCCATACTTAAATTGAGGTGAAAATATGCCTAAAATTCCCAAAAAAGTTCACCTTAAATTATTCAGAATAAAATATTGAAAACGGCATGATTGTTATGTTTTTATGTGACCATAATATCACTTCTCCAGAAAATATAGCAATATCATGGGTATATTACACTGTTTTGACGACAACAAACTTGTAATGTGCGAGGTTGTAAAAAAACGGGGGGGTGCTTAACTTAATTCTTTGTGTATATATTAAAAAGGAAAAACTGAAATATCACAATGACATAAGTATTCATACCCTTTGCTATGACACTTCGAAATTTAGCTCAGGTGCCTCCCATTTCTCTTGATCTTTGAGATGTTTCTACACCTTGATTGGAGTCCACCTGTGGTAAATTCAATTGATTGGACATGATTTGGAAAGGCACACACCTGTCTATATAAGGTCTCACAGCTGACGATGAATATCAGAGCAAAAACCAAGCCATGAGGTCGAAGGAACTGCCTGCAGAGCTCAGAGACAGGATTGTGTCGAGGCACAGATCTGGAGAAGCCTACAAAAAAATTCTGCTGCATTGAAGGTTCCCAAGAGCACAGTGGCCTCCATAATTCTTAAATGGAAAAAGTTTGAAACAACCAGGACTCTTCCTAGAGCTGGCCGCCCGGCCAAACTGAGTAATCGGGGGAGAAGGGCCTTGGTAAGAGAGGTGACCAAGAACCCGGTGGTCACTCTGGCTGAGCTCCAGAGATCCTGTGTGGAGATGGGAGAAACTTCCAGAAGGACAACCATCACTGCAACACTCCACCGATCTGGGCTTTATGGCAGAGTGGCCAGACAGAAGCCTCTCCTCAGTGAAAGACACATGAAAGCCCACTTGGAGTTTGCAAAAAAGCACCTAAAGGACTCTCAGACTGTGAGAAACAAGATTCTGTGGTCTTCTGAAACACAAGATTGAACTGTTTGGATTCCGTCTGGCCACTCTGCCATAAAGCCCAGATCGGTGGAATGTTGCAGTGATGGTTGTCCTTCTGGAAGTTTCTCCCATCTCCACACAGGATCTCTGGAGCTCAGCCAGAGTGACCATCGGGTTCTTGGTCACCTCTCTTACTAAGACCCTTCTCCTCCAATTGCTCAGTTTGGCCGTGTGGCCAGCTCTAGGAAGAGTCCTGGTTGTTCCAACCTTCTTCCATTTAAGAATTATGGAGGCCACCGTGGTCTTGGGAACCTTCAATGCAGCAGCTATTTTTTTGTAGGCTTCCCCAGATCTGTGACTCCACACAATCCTGTCTCTGAGCTCTGCAGGCCGTTCCTTCGACCTCATGGCTTGGTTTTTGCTCTGATATGCATTGTCAGCTGTGAGACCTTATATAGACAGGTGTGTGCCTTTCCAAATCATGTCCAATCAATTGAATTTACCACAGGTGGTCTCCAATCAAGGTGTAGAAACTTCTCTAAGATGATCAACAGAAATGGGAGGCACCTGTGCTAAATTTCAAGTGTTATAGCAAAGGGTATGAATACTTATGTCAATGTGATATTTCAGTTTTTTCTTTTTAATAAATTTGCAAAACTTTCTAAAACCCTGTTTTCTCTTTGTCATCATGGGGTATTGAGTGTAGATTGATGAGGGAAAAATGAATTTGAACGATTTCAGCATAAGGCTGCAACATAACAAATTGTGAAAAAAGTGAAGGGGTCTGAATACTTTCTGAATGCACTGTATTTGAAGCTTTGCAGTGGTTGAGTGGTAGATGTCTTGTGATAGTGGGATGATGGTTTAGGTGGTGTGGTTGACCTGTGGTTGAGGCAGCATGGCTGAATAGTGAGCAAATAAAGTGTGAGATTGTTCTTGTGGTGGAAGAAGGTGGTTGTGGTGTTGTGGCATGGAGGTGGTTTATTGCCTGGTGGTGGTTAAACTGCAGTTGAGTTGCTGTTGTGGTAGGGCTGGAAGCTTGGATTTGGCGTGCACATTTGAATGAAGTTTTGGCATGTTTATGCAAATGAGGCAGGATATGCTTTCTCCATTGAGTCTTGAGAGAAACTCCAATCTCCAGAATGAAGAAAGAAAGTAAAATAAGTTGCGGAAAACCCTAACTAATCCCTCACAATGAATATTAAATAAGTTGGGGAAAACCTTAACCAATCCTCAAAATGCATATTTCTCTTTCATGTGTTGAATTGGGAGTTCATCTTGAACACTGTCTTCCATTAATCTGTTAACAATTCGCCAAACGTCTTCCAGTTGTTTTTTTAAAGTATTGATCGTAATTCTACTTCTGTCATATAATATACAGATACTAGTGGGGTCACCCGTGGGAATCCCACGGGCATGGACGTGTGTGACATTTGGACATCTTGATTTAGATGCTGCACATTAAATTTTACAGAATGGTTACTGGCAATTCATCAGATCCAGAAATGGTGTCATGAACACAATTTATTTATTTCACATAATATGTGCCCCTCACTCCTCTCCACCTGACACTCTCCCCTCTCCACCCTCATGCCTCTCCAATCCCACTCCTCCTCACACTCCCCTCCAATACCTCCTCACACTCCCCTCCAATACCTCCTCACACTCCCCTCCAATACCTCCTCACACTCCTCTACAATCCCTCACACTCCTCTCCAATCCCTCACACTCATCTCCAATTCCTCACACTCCCTTCCAATCGCTCCTCACTCTCCTCTCCAATCGCTCCTCACTCTCCTCTCCAATCGCTCCTCACTCTCCTCTCCAATCGCTCCTCACTCTCCTCTCCAATCGCTCCTCACTCTCCTCTCCAATCGCTCCTCACTCTCCTCTCCAATCAGCCCTCACTCTCTGCTCCAATCGGCCCTCACTCTCCGCTCCAATCGGCCCTCACTCTCCAACTCCTTGCTCCTCACTCTCCAACCCCTCACTCCTCACTCTCCAACCCCTCGCTCCTCACTCTCCAACCCCTCGCTCCTCACTCTCCCACACCTAGCTCCTCGCTCTCCAACCCCTAGCTCCTCGCTCTCCAACCCCTAGCTCCTCGCTCTCCAGCCCCTAGCTCCTCACTCTCCAACCCCTCGCCCCAATTCTCCAACCCCTCACTCCTCACTCTCCAACTCCTCGCTCCTCACTCTCCAACTCCTCGCTCCTCACTCTCCAACTCCTCGCTCCTCACTCTCCAACTCCTCGCTACTCACTCTCCAACCCTCGCTCCTCGCTCTCCAACCCCTCGCTCCTCTCCAATTTCTCGCTCCTCTCCAACCCCTAGCTCCTCACTCTCCAACCCCTAGCTCCTCACTCTCCAACCCCTAGCTCCTCAGTCTCCAACCCCTAGCTACTCAATCTCCAACTCCTTGCTCTCCAACCCCTCGATCCTCACTCTCCAACCCCTCACTCCTCTCCAATTTCTCGCTCCTCTCCAACCCCTAGCCGCTCACTCTCCAACCCCTAGCTCCTCACTCCCCAACCCCTAGCTCCTCACTCTCCAACCCCTAGCTCCTCACTCTCCAACCCCGAACTCCTCTCCAACCCCTCGCTCCTCAGTCCTCTCCAACCCCTATCTCCTCTCCAACTCCTCGCTCCTCAGTCCTCGAAAACCCTCCTCATCGTTGTTGCAGCAGCATCCTGTGTGGTTCTCCCGTCTTGTTCTTTTTCTCGCTGCATGATGTTCAAGTTTGTATTGACGTTTGTTGACGGACTCGTTTGCCCATCTCATTCGTTTTCTTGCTGCATCCTGTTCAAGTCTGCGTTCTTCATCGACCGTCTCATTCATTTTGGAAATTGAAGTTTCCACGCAACGCATGAATTGTCACGATCCTCAAGAGGAAGTGTCTCGTAATCATCAAATGACAAATGGAAAGTAAATGACATTGTGAAAATTAAAGATTTCAAATAAACCTATTTAAAGTGTATGCCACATAACTAATAAAAAAAAAACCAAGAAATATCTCTCGGTAATTTCCTGAAACATATTTTACTTCCGGATAATAATGTTGAATGAAATAAGAACGAAGAACTATATGTCGCTGCATGATGTTCTGTCATCTGTCATCTGTCATCAAAAGTAAAAGTAATATATCTTAACGGAAAAGAAAAAGCGAATTTTTAATATATGTCGACATTTTCCCCGACTGTTATTTTAGGCGGTGTATTTTCGTGTATCATCATGGCGCGATTTTAAAAAACATATCTCTGCATTTTCCCGTGTGTGCGTGAATGTTCTCAATTATTTCTGACACCAAGTCTAAAACCATCGATAAAAATTAAATCAGATGGTGAATTCGATATAAAATCGTGAGGGTGACTCAATGAATGGGCTTTATTTTACCGGCCTTTGAGAATTCATTTCGTTCTATAAACGGAAACTTTCATCGGATTTTCTTCCCGTTTTTTTTTCAACCGAGTCTAAAACTATGTTAGCGACTGTTAAAAATGAAATGATATATCGAATTAGAGTTGAAATAAACCTGTGTGAGAGAGAAAGACAACACCGCCGAACTAAACAGGCCTCAAAGCTATTTGAGGTAATAAAATGGTGGATATTTGTTTACATGAAGCCTCTCCAAGAATGGGTGGAGCTACTCTATAAACAGAGTGAGCCACACCCCCGGACAGACAGACAGACAGACAGAATCACCGTAGCCTATTATAATATAGATTTGATTTTTTAAGATCTATCCAATAATTTACGATTTGTTGTGGTGTGTGTGTAACTGGACGTTTACTTCCATAATTATGTATTCTGTTTTATCTTCCATCCCATCCTTTTTGTCCATCACCACCTATCTTTTCTACAACCTGAACAATGAAGCTCGTATTTTTACAATATCCAGAAGGAAAGTGTCGAGTAAGTAGTGGACAGGCAACCAGTAGTTGTATCTGGGCTTCTCGTGCCACTCCTGTGTGCATTCACTCTCACATTACATCTGTGCATCGTTTCACCAACATATTACATCGAACCTTTGCTACAAGTCAAAAAGTTACTGGTTTTGGGATGTAGGTGTTACGACAACAACAACAACAACAACAACATGCATTTTAAGGCCATTTTCCCTACTAGAGTGGGGGTTTGCCTTGCGGGGCCCATGACAATCTTCTCCATTTTGCCCTATTTTCTGCATCTCCCCTTGTTAACCCCCTTGCCCACATTTCTTCTTCCACCACCTTTAACCAAGAATTTCTCAGTCTTCTACGTCCTCTACTTCCTTCTACATTAATTTCCATCACTCTTCTCAACCAGTCACTTTCATTCTTCCTCAACACATGACCAAACCATCTCAACCTGTTTCTCTTCACAGCATCCATCACAGGCTCTATTCCCATCATCTTTCGCAATTCATCATTTGTCTTCCTCTCTCTCAACGATACTCCACACATCCACCGAACCATTCGCATTTCCACCCTTTCCAGCCTTCGCTGCTGCTCTACGTTCATTACCCATGTCTCGCTCCCATAAATCATAACACTTCTCAGACATGTAGCATACACCTTTCCCTTCAGCTTCAATGACACTCTCCTCCTCGTCAGCACGCCACTCAGTTCCCGAAACTTCTTCCATGCACATCTCACTCGAGCAACCGTTGCCGAGTCTGATCCACCTTCTCCATTCAGCATGTCTCCTAGGTAGCAAAATGTTTTCACACCTTCCAGCTTCACGCCATCTCCAAGATCCAACTCAACATTTCCTCCATCTGCAGCTCCCTTTGTGCACACCTTACACTTGAATGTAGCTGCCAAACTGGTTAATGACCCTCTCAGACCACTACATCTTTGATGAACCCACTCAGCGCACATTGTACATTGAAGGGAGTTCACTCCGCCACCATTCCTGCACACAGCACACGGCCACTTCCCAGTTCTTTCCACCTCACCACATGCTTTACCACTTGCCATCACCTTCGTTTTTCTAATATTCACCTTCAGACCTTTTGTCTCCATACATCCCTTCCACTTGTTCATCTTCTCCTTCAGTCCATCCATACTTTCCGCAATAAACACCACATCATCTGCATACAACAACTCCCACGGTAAACCCTCCTTTACATACCGAGCCAGCACCTCCATCACAGCTACAAATAGTAGTGGACTTGTACCGACCCCTGATACACTCCCACCTTCACCTCAAAATCACCACTGTTCCCATCCTTCGTCCTTGCAGCTGTGCATGCTCTCTTGTACATTGCCATCACTACTCTGATCAACCATTCCTCCACTCCTAACTTCCTCAATGTCCATGTCACTACTTCATGTGGAACCCTATCGAATGCTTTCCCCAGATCAACAAACCCAAGAAACAACTTCTTCTTCTTCTCCATGTACTTCTCCTGCAACTGCCTTACAATAAAAAGCGCATCTGTCGTTCCTCTTCCTGGCATAAATCCAATCTACATTTCGTCGATCTTCACTTTCTTCCTTATCCTACTCTCCAACACCCTTTCCAGTACCTTCATTCCATGCTCCAATAACTTTATCGCTCGATACGAGCCACAGTCCAGAGGGTCACCTTTCCCCTTGTATAGAGGGACGAGGGTACTCAGTTCCCAATCCACTGGAATGCAGCCCTCTTTCGTCACCAGATTACAGATCTCTGTCATTCTCTTCACACCCCAACTTCCTGCTGCCTTCAACATGTCAACATATCTCCCACAACTCCCGTTGGCCCTCCTGCTTTTCTACTCTTCATTGCTTTTATCGCTTCCTCAACCTCCTTCTCAGTTATCTTCTCTGCTGGTCCTAAAATTCGGTTACTCTCTATGTTGCCATCCCATTTATTCTCTGCATTCAACAGCATTTCCATATATATCTTCCATCTTCCTTTAATTCCATCTCATTCCACAACGATTTGTCCCACTTCATCCTTCAAGCAACTCACCCCCATCACATCACACATCTTTTTCGCTATCTGCTTTGCAATCCTGAATACCGCTCTCTGACCCTCTTCCGAATCCAAGCGTTCTCCGAACATTTTCCTACATGCCTCCTGTGCCTTTGCTACCTCTTTCTTTGCAGCCTTCTTGGCTGCCATATAAGTTTCATGTTCTGCCTTTTCTGCCCCCGTACCCTTCGCCTTCTGCCACTCCTTGAACTTCTTTCTCTTCTTGTCAATCCTCTTTCCAACTTCATCATTCCACCACCATGTTTCCGAGTGCCTCGGTGGTCCTTTTGTCCATCCACATACTTCACCAACGGCTCCCAACAGATTATCTTTCATTGACATCCAACCACTTTCAAGCTCAACCACATCATCCTCTGCCATACTCAGCCTCTCTTTTAATGCCTCCCTCACTGTCACCTCTTTCAACCTCCACACCTTTATTCTCGGTTGGTACTTCACCCGCCGAGCTCTCCTCGCACCTTTCACCTTTATGTCGCAGACAACCAAGTGGTGCAGTGAAAAAGCCTCCTCCCCCGGGATTACCTTTGTGTCCCGGAGGTGCCCCCTATCTCGCCTATGCACCATCAGGTAGTCAACGGTTGTCATCGACCCACCAGACGTGTATGTAACAAGCTTATTGTCCTCTTTCTGCAACTGAGTATTACAAATCAACAAACCAGCTCCATCAGCAAACTCCAAAATCCTTTCACCTTCTCCATTCCTCACACCATATCCATAACCCCCATGAACTCCTCAAAACCGTCCATACTCCTTCCCACATGTCCATTTAGGTCTCCTCCTACCACAACAACTTCCTCATCTTTCACGTTTTCCATCAGCTTCTCAATCGCACACCAGAACATGTCCTTCTCTTCATCGCTCCGACCAACCTGCGGAGCATATACCCTGCGGTATACCCATGTCTGTGGATTCCCGAGATGACGTTCACCAAGAGCTTTCCAATCATCATTTTCACCATCATCAACCTTTCACTCACTCTCGTTACACTCACCACACTGTCTACAAACTCCTCAGAAAACAAGACACCAACACCATTCACACCTTCCGGGCACCCTTGCCACACAAACCTGTATTTCTGTCGCTGCCTACCCTTCACCATTCTCACACCACTTCCCTTCCATCTCGTCTCCTGCACACAACATATGTCCATATGTCTAGGTGTTACTGTACAATTTATTATATTGTTTGTGGAAAATATAGGACAAGTTTTGCAATTGTAAATCCCACATTTACGCACTTTAAATTTGAGTCAGGGGCGGATCCAGCAATTTGAAGATGGAGGTGTGCACCAAGTCATAGTGCCGAAAGGGGTGTGGGGGTTTGGGAGACCCCACCCAGTAAATTTTGAAAAATTGATCATCGGAAACGTAATTTCCTGCGTTCTTGGAAGTTTCTGCAGTTCCTTGCGTTCTTCCCTGGCCCAACAGTTCAGCAGATTCGCAATGACTGATGGGCCAAAGTGGCAAACTGGTGAGCACTACTTGTTCAGCCGGAATCCTTAGTTAAAACAAGAATGACCACAATATGGTGACAACCTGCGACAAAATCCGGTAGCGGGCCGATTGGGAAACGCGCATTTAAAGCCCTCTTGAAAGATGAACAGCATGATTGGGAAATGATTAAATTTAAAGTGGTTTGAAAATTAACTTGACTCCTCTCCTCTCACCACGTGTGTATCCTGAAAATACACACGTAACTGACTCACACATGAAGAGGAAGTTGAATGGTGCCACCACTCTGTAGGCTACCTGCCACTCAACTGCATCCAATATTACAGCATATAACTTATCATCGAAAATCCGAAGGGGGAGCAGGGGGATGCGCACCCCATGCACCCCTACCCCCCCCCCCGGATCTGCCTATGCAAGTGAATACACACACACACACACGGGAGTGGGTCACACACACACACACACACACACACACACACACACACACACACACACGAGTGGGTCACACACACGCACACACACACACACACACACACACACACACACACACATCCACACACCTTCATGAAACTGAGCTGTTAGCTATATACAAAGTTAGCTATATTGATATCCTCATCATATTCCAAAGCACGATTTAAGAGAACAATTCGAACCAAACAAAGAAACATGAAAAGATAAAATATACAAAACTCAGTTGAGATATTTAATTTAAAGATTTTCTTGACCACCGCACAATAAGTTAAGGACTCAAGTATACCAGGCAGCTCAACGTGGATTATTAAAATATTATTTTAATTAATTCTCTCCTCTTCGGATGCCCTTTTGTGACTCAGAGGATGTCAGTCTGTCATTGAAGTGGAATGAAGTTGCCAAAGGAAGTATGTCAGCGAGCAACACCACTGAAATGCCATCGGCCATATGGTGAAAATAATGAAGATAACAGGGACAGCCAAGCAAGGTCATACGTCGGGAATTTTTTTATCACGGCATTGTCATTGCTGCACTTGTGACGTTTTGTACAAAATTTTACAAAAATCGTCCTTCATCTCTGCAAGATTAAAATGCTTTCAGAATATTACAAGACTCCATCATTCCAAATACATTTCAAACCGCAGATGGCACACTGTCTCTATCAGAGAATGTTTTAATCTGCCATCTCCATTCGGATATGGAGCGAGTCACCAGGAATTGTTTCCAATGGAAGTAGAGAAACATTTTGCTGAAACATATGGCTTGTTTTGTTGAAATAAGTAATTAACTGAATGAGTTTTAATCATGTTAGTCGACAGGGTGCTGATATTTCATGGCCAAGAACGAGTTGCGAATGTAAACTCGAGCAGACATCCTCTCTCTGTCCACGGTCTCTTCCTGGTGCACCTGGAAAGACAATATCACCCCCTCCTTGTGGCTGGAGTCGGATAACACCTTCTGGTGGCTAATATTTCTTAGGCTTCGGCATTCTGGGGCTGCCAATCCCATTTCGCCATACTACTTGGTCCATGCTACAAAAATGACCTGAGAACGTTATTCAATGAGGCCACCACCTCTGTGGACTTCTAGTCGTGCCTCACCTGAAGCACTTGTGAGCGAGGGACCCATGTCTGTCCATACTGTGAAAAATCGTTTTCTTCCATGAGCCTGATTGCATATACACAAACATTTCCATAAGGTACATGCACATATGCTCAACTTCAACATTTTTTAATGGACTATACTCCAAGCCAGTGCAAACTGTGGGGCATCAGCTCAAGTGAATTCTGTACTCCAGTGCTTTTTTAAAATCCCGTCTCTGTTTTGATCTTCCGTCTTCCACTGCTTCCACCAAAGGTATGTCCAGTTTGTAATTGTCATGAATCAGTTGATCATCTTTTCTCTATCTCCTGTGTGAGAGACTATTTTTCACTGTCGTACATCATTGCTGGTTACACATTGATTATGGACTTCTTTTCTATTTTTTTTCAGGCCCTTAGAGTGATGGAACTCCACCTTACCTGGTATTGGAGTTTGTGTCTTCCAATAACTGTGAGAGCTATACCACAGGTATGTGCCACTTCATATCAGTGTCACCACTTTGGGATTGTCGAAGACATGTAAATTATACCTTATCATATTTTATTCTTATCTTTCATTTCTTATGCTCAATAAGTTTTGTGAAGATTGTGTTTTGTTGTTAAATTACAAAGTTTTGATAAACAGCAGAACAAATGCTTTATAAGGTGATGTTAAATCTCACAAAGGATGGGGGCGTTATAGGCCCACTTGCAATCAGGTCGATACTGTATGCCTGGCATCACATTACTGGATACATGTTGTGTATTTCGTGAAGACGTCTGTACCATGAAAGGGTGTCGTTCTTACGATAGATCTTCCATGAATGTAGAGTGGCAAATTAACGTGAGGAGTGGAGTGAAGCGCCTTGTTTATTAAGTAGATGATGGGCTCAAATGCAAAGTATATTATCATTATTCATCGGAAAGGGGCCGATTACATATTCATACACACGGAGAGGAATGGGAATTGAAAAAAAAGATGAAGAGGAGAATTAGGGTAGGAAAGGAAATGGAGGAGATGCATGGGGGAAAAGAGTGGATTAGCTGGAAAACTATTAATGCATCGTTTTGTGAACGTAATATGTAGATGGCAACAAAGAATCATTTTAAGTTTTGTCTGCACATAGCAACAACCCAGATCATGGCTATGTAGATTTCCATGGATACCATAAGAGTGGAGGTTTCAATGGATACCGTACGAGGAGAGTTTGGTGAGCAGAGCTGGGTGCCAGACCGTATCGAAGGCACGTGATATGTCAAGGGAGACAGCTCTAATTTCCTGTTTGGCATTGAGGACCTCCATCCATTGTTGAGACAGCAGAAGCAGCATGTCCAGAGTAGAATGACGTGGTCTGAATCCAAATTGATGATCAGAGATCAAGCCATTGGAGATGGCTTTATCAGGTATATCAACATGAAATTAGTCTCCTGATTTTTACCTCCCTATGTCGGGCATTAGGGCATCTATGATAAGTCGTGAACTTCTCATAGCTGAAAATTTACCTTGGACAGGTCCATTCTCCATTATAGGGTGTTGCTGAAGCATCTCGACTGATAGGATTTAGCAATTTCACTATTGGCACACAACCACCAACTCTTTTTGAAAAACATTATTAGGGCTTTAACGTCCACATTCAACTCAGATTTGAATTCCATCCTTTGGAGAGGATGTTAGACTGCCTCTCCCATCTCCGAGGACTCACTGGTGGACTCTCAAGAAGTCATTGCACTTTTCAAAAAGAGTAGGCCACTGTGTGCCAGTATTCTGAGCAAAGTTTCTCCCCTAACCAACAACATAATACAACAGAGTGAAGACAGGTCCTAGGTTGGTTGTTATACAGAAACCTTCGTGACTTGTCATCGGCATTCCTATGCTCTGTCTCGAATTATATACTAACCTTATTGAGCTATCTATCCCTATCGGGGATGAAACCAGAATAGACATCTCAAAGGTGAGTAGGTTACCTATGAGCTATAACTTGTCTGCTACATCAGGGCAAATCCTGGAGCCTCAATAATTCATCACACAAGTGCAAAAGTCAAATTTTACTGAAATACCACAGATAATCTACAGAACTTGGAAAGTTTTTTTTAACTTGGGGAAGTTTGTCTTAGGAAGAAACAAAACAGCTTCTCATGAGTCATGTCTTGATGAATTACATCAAGACAAACAAGTATAAGACTCCAACTCTGCGTTCAAAAACTGCTGCTCTCAGCATGCTGCCCCCTTCTCGATGCTGAAATAATGAAAGACTTTCTCCTGTTTGGTCAATTATATTTAAGTAGCGAGCGCTAATTGCTTTGCACCCTGAACGTGTGGATTTTCTTCCTCCAGTGCTTTTTACATCTGCGAACCTTTCCCATGGGTAACTTGATTTTCTGCTGTAGAAATTTACATAATCCTGACTTCTTAAGTAAGCAACCTGAACAGTGTTTGCAAATTGCTGTGCATTTAATTAGGCAATCTTGCTCTCATGATAACCTTTACTTTGTTTAGAATTTACAAAGCCATTGTACTTATTTCTACCACTACTACTATGACTACAATTTTAAGACTCACTACTGTTAATAGGACTACCACTGTGTCACAATAGAATCTGGATTTTACTAACTTATTAACCTGGTTACTCACCCTAAATGAGTCACAGGTACAGATAGCTACCTTCTACTGGATACTAAATAGATGCACTCATGTTGTACTATGTACGTAATTAATAGATTTACTCACATTGTACTACGTACTTAAAAGACATACCCTTGCTGTGGAGAGGGGCGGAGCTTGCATCAGACAAGGATATATATATATATATATATATATATATATATATATATATATATATATATATATATATATATATGTTGTTACGGATCGCGGATTAGATGTTATTTACTGAGCGGTGGTATTGCCGCGACCTAACAGTTCCCCCGATTCTTCCCCAACTCACCCGATTCCACCCGAACGTTGGCCAAATCGCGCTACGCTAAATCAATGATTGGAAAGGACACAACGACTGGGATAAATGAAACGACGCAAGGGGTACAGTTCTCAAGACCTCCGGAGGAGGGTATAATTAGTGGTGGAGAAAAGGGGTAGATTACAAGGTAGAGTGAGGTAAAAGACACAGAAGAGATGGGCACTTAAATACAATCTTATCTTATCCCAGACAGACCACAGACAAACGGAACAAGGCTGACTTACACAGGGATTGATGGCAGGAAGGGACAGGCAGTCGATAGCACAAGGTGCACCTTGGCTCAGGGACAGGATAAAGCACGGTCCAGTCCAGAGATGCGGGGAGGTGTCACAGCGCTCGGAAGGGACGTCTCTCTTGCTTCAAGCTCAGCGCGCCTCTGACGTCACCACTCCCTCGGCTGCGCATGCTCAACGGGGAGTGACACGCCCTTGGCTGGTTGGCTCCGCCCCAGATGGGACCGGTCCGCCGCTTCCATTGGGTGCGGGGGTTACCGGGCTCCGCCCTTGACGAGGAGCTGACAGGGAGCCCCTATTTGGTAACCCCATCAAGCACATGTTTGATGGCGGCTCGTGGGGAAGGCCTCATGCCCTCCCAACACCCCCTACCA
Source organism: Myxine glutinosa (assembly GCF_964187855.1). NCBI lineage: Eukaryota > Metazoa > Chordata > Myxini > Myxiniformes > Myxinidae > Myxine > Myxine glutinosa. The sequence goes on along the minus strand of NC_136266.1, from coordinate 44,253,525 downwards.
ACCAAGCCGGAGTGAGGACGCGCACTCCCTGTGCACGCCGCCGCCGTTGCTGTTGTTGTTGTTGTTGTTTCTGAACCGTGAGGAAGAGCTGCGGGGAGGTATTGGGAGGTCCTAAACTTCCTAACGGTGCCATACAATCACATTCTGGTGCAACGAAGGGTCAGAATTAATGGAAACGAATCCTTAACTGACATAGACTAAGAATAACTAGCAAGATGTCCTATAGTTGTCTACGTGAGATGCGGTGGACCTGGATGCGACATTTAATGGGGGGAAATAGGGGGAGGTCGGGTCTACAGAGTGTTGTTTACAGAAAATGGGACTAGGGAATGGGGGATTGGGGATAGTTGGGAAGTATTGAGGAAATAGGGGAATATTTACAAGCGGATATGGATGGATGCAAATCCCATATCCGCAACATTGCACCCTTCTCTACCTCGGGGCGTCCCGACCCGATAAATTTTTACCTACTTTAGTGTGGCACTCAGATGTAGTTCCCTCTACTATTAACTCAACCCTGAGTGCGACAGTTTTACAGATGTTCACAAATGAGTAAATATGTCCCCCTGCGACGTTGCACCCTTCTCCTAACAGAAACACACCCACAGGATAACCGAATCGTGGAAAGCATCCTCAAACTAAACATACAGCCGGTAGGGAGCATCATTTAATAATAATAATAATAATAATAATAATAATAATAATAATTCATTTATTTTGTATAGCGCTTTTCCAGAAGCCCAAAGGCGCTTTGACAGAGTGGAAAACATAATGCATAACAATACATGAAAACAACAATTGCAAAAAGACAAGAATCAAGAAAACAAACAGCAGCGATATACGGCATATATATGACAAGAATCAAAAAGACAAGACAAGAATCAATAGGGAAATATTTAAAGCAAAAGGAGGGAGAAGGAGAAGAGATAGTCAGGGGTTAAATGCTGTGGGTTGAATGTTGAATGCAGCGTTGAACAGGTGGGTCTTTAGTGATGTTTTGAATGTGGTGAGTGAGGAGGAGTCTCTGATGGTGTGAGGTAGTGAGTTCCAGAGGGTGGGAGCAGCGATGGAGAAGGCCCTGTCCCCCCAGGATCTGAATTTGGTCCGGATGGAGGGGGTCAGGAGGTTGGTACCAGCAGAGCGGAGGTTGCGGGTGGGAGTGTGTCTGGAGAGGAGGTCAGCCAGGTAGGATGGGGCCAGGTTATGGAGGGCTTTGTATGTCAAGAGGAGGATTTTGTACTGGATTCTCTGGGGGATGGGGAGCCAGTGAAGCTTGTAAAGGACGGGGGTGATGTGGTCACGGGTCCGGGAATGAGTGAGTAGACGGGCAGCGGAGTTCTGAATGTATTGGAGTTTATTGGTGATTTTTGAGGGTGAACCATAGAGGAGGCTATTGCAGTAGTCCAGACGGGAGGTGATGAAGGCGTGGATGAGGGTTTCTGCAGCCGTGGAGGAGAGGGATGAGCGGAGACGGGCAATGTTTTTCAGGTGAAAGAAGGCTGACTTTGTGATCTGTTTAGTGTATTTGTCGAAGGAAAGGGTTTGGTCAAAGATGACGCCAAGATTCCGGATGTGAGGGGATGTGGATACTGGGATACCGTCGATGTTGAGGGCAAAGTTATGGGTGGATTTTGTGAGCGTTTTTGGGCCAATGATGATTATTTCAGATTTATCACAGTTAAGCTTGAGGAAGTTGATTTGAAGCCAGGATTTTATTTCAGTGATGCAGTTTGTCAGGATAGAGTGGGTGTCGGTGGAGACGGACTTGGTGGAGATGAAAAGCTGGATGTCATCGGCGAAGCAGTGGAATTGGAGACCATGACGGCGGATTAAGTGACCGAGCGGGGACAGGTAAAGGATGAAGAGGAGGGGGCCAAGAACTGAACCTTGGGGGACACCTTGGGGGAGGGGAGCAGTGGGGGATTTGCAGTTATTGATGGAGATGAACTGGCATCTGTCAGAGAGGTATGATTTAATCCAAGAGAGGGCAGTGCCGGTGACGTTAAAGGTGGATTCAAGTCGGGTGAGGAGGATAGTGTGATCGATGGTGTCAAAGGCAGCGCTGAGGTCGAGGAGGACGAGAATGTTGAGGTTGCCAGCGTCAGAGGAGAGGAGAAGGTCGTTGGTGATTTTGAGGAGAGCAGTTTCAGTACTGTGGTTGGAGCGGAATCCGGATTGGAATGTTTCATACAAGTTATTGGCAGAGAGATGATGTTTGAGTTGAGTGGCTACAGCGCGTTCCAAAACTTTTGACAGAAAGGGTAGGTTGGAGATGGGTCTGAAGTTGTTTAGGGTGTCAGGGTTTAGACCAGGTTTTTTTAGAATGGGGGTAACAGCAGCAATTTTGAGGGAAGGTGGGACGATGCCTGTAGACAGGGAGGAGTTTATTGTTGCAATGATAAGTGGAGAGAGAGCAGGGAGGGAGGCTTTGACAAAGCTGGAGGGGATGGGGTCAAGAGTGCAGGTGGCAGTTTTCATTCCTATGAGGAGTTCAGAGAGGTCAGTAGGAGAGATTGGGGAGAACCGAGACAGGGGATGGCAGGACAAGGGGGGGCAGGTGGTTGGAGGGGGAGCGGGTGCGGCGGTGGTCAAGCTGTTGTAGATGTTGTCAATTTTGCGTTGGAAGAAAGAGAGGAAGGAGATGCAGTTGTCTACTGTGAATGACTGGGTGGTGGTGTTCAGGGGGCGGAGGAGTTTGTTTATTGTCGAGAAGAGTGCTTTTGGGTTTCCGGAGCCAGAGTGGATAATTTGAGAGTAGTAGGCAGAGCGGGCGCGGGAGAGGGCATCTTTGTAGTGTTGTATGTGGTCCTTGTAGGCTTGGGAGTGAACTGTGAGACCCGTTTTATTGCGGAGTCTTTCAAGTTGGCGAGCACGAGTTTTCATCAGGTGGAGTTCAGGGGTAAACCAGGGAGCAGAATGGGTGAAAGAAACTGTTTTGGTTTTTACAGGCGCAAGCTGGTCAAGGCAGGAGGAGAGAGTGTGGTTGTAGTAGTCAGTGAGGTCGGAAGGGGTGTGGAGGTCAATGAAGGGAGAAGTGGACATTTTTTCAGAGAGGGTGGATGAGAATGAGGTAGGTGAAAGAGCGTTTAGCTTACGGAAGTTGATTGTGCGATAATGCCTTGGTGTTGGGGCGGGGATGTTGATGGTCAGAGTGATGGCTAAGTGGTCAGAGAGGGTGAGGTCGGAGCCATAGAGATGGTGCAAATTTAATCCAGTGGAGCAGACAAGGTCCAAAATGTGACCACGGATATGGGTAGGAAAGTCGACATGTTGAGTGAGGTTAAAGCAGGTGAGTAAATCAGTGAAGTCAGTGGTTATTGTGGAGTCAGTGGAGTCCATGTGGATATTGAAATCACCAAGGAGGAGGATTGAGGGGGAGAGGGAACATAGCTGGGTCAGAAAGTAGGAGAAGTCAGACAGGAATGATGGGTGTGGTTTGGGAGGGCGGTAGACGACAGCCATGACTGACTGCGTGTGACCAGAGAGTTTTAAAGCCAGGTGTTCAAATGATGGAGCAGATGAGATGGAGATGAGGTTGGTCTTGATGTCTTGACGGTGGATAACGGCAATTCCACCACCTCGGCCCTCCGAGCGTGGTTTATTGACGTAGGAATATCCATTGGGTGTGGTGAGGTTGAGTGTGTAGTAGTCCAGAGGTTGTTGCCAGGTTTCGGTGAGACAGAGAAAGTCCAGTTTGTTATCCAGGATGTATTCGTTCAGGATGAGGCATTTATTGTTGAGGGACCGGGTGTTGAACAGGGTGAGCTTGATGTTGTTTTGAACAGCAGGGATGAATTCAGGTGATTTAGCCAGGGTTCGTAGGCAAGAGGTGCGATCGTGTGGGTTGCTGTGACCAGGTGCGCTGGGACGAAGAGTGAGAGTGCGCTGAGCCGACCAGAGGACGGGGATGGAGTGACCTGATTGCAAATAAACAAACTTGCGACCGGAGCCACGGTGAATGTACCTGGGTCGTCGGAGGAGTCCATTTGATTTGATGGCAGAGATGCATGATGGGGTGGAGCGGGTATTGAGCAGAAGAAGCCTTGCGGCGGAGTACTTCAGAGCCATGCCAGGCAGGAGCGAAGGGACGAGTACGAGGCCAAGGTCGAGGAGGCAAAGCGGCAAACGCAGCGGCAAACGCAGCGGCAAACGCAGCGGCAAACGACTGCAGCCGCTAATCAAGACCACAGCGGCAAACAAGGCCACAAGGCCACCGGCAAACAAGGCCACGGCCACAATCAACGGGAGCGGGCCTTTCGAATTCCGTATTCCGTACCATCAAAAGCAGATTCCGTTATCCAGCCGGAGAACACGCGGCACGTGCGGGTGTGAAAAGGCAGGACAGGTGTGAGATGTCAGGTCAGAAAGGTAGAAGCAGACCCTGTACATCCATCCAGTCGGAGAAGCGGCGAATATGCAACGCCAGCGTCCTCTCGCAACCGAACCCGGAAGTCGTGTCAATACAAGACTGATATTTACACTACGATCCAGGACCTGTTCTTTGAGGAACACATGCAGATGTTATGCATAGAGAGAGAGAGAGCACGCATGCCAGCATTGATACACCAACCCACGAGTGCCCTGTGGCCCTATGGCCTTTAATAATGTGCAGAGCACCCCGTCCAAGCACCAAAAGCACCACCCCATACGCACAGTCAGCACCATCCGGTGCACCAATAAAGTGTTCATAGTCACCGGTGGTGTCGCAGCCGGCCGATGTTCTGCTGCTGGTCTTGCCTTCTTGGAGTGCACTTGGCCTTCTGGCTTCTATAGAAATAAAGAAAGGCGCCAACCGCGTCCATTTCTAAATTGTGGCCGTCAGGGGGGCCAACTAAAAGTGGTTCACCTGTATGGCATAGGTGCCACGTTGACCCAGAGGTCCATCCACGGGTGGTGTTTGACTGCAAAAGAACTGCGGTCCATTGTGGGCGGCCACAAAAATTGCGGTCCATATGGTGTATCGATCCAGGCAGCAAGCAGCGGAAGTACAGGCCCACAACTGCGGAGCCAGCACCTCTCTCTCCTCTCTCTCTGCCCCAAAGCCAGATCCTCGGAGGTGGGAGACAAAAGAAGACAAGTGAGTAAGGTGGTAAGGGCGCAAAAGTGCACGCAATACTAGGTAATGCACACTGGGGGCACATGGGAACCAGGTGAGACAGGTACGTTCTTACCGTACGCCCCCCCCCCCAACCAGGTAACCTACATTGCCCCTCCCTTACCCCTTACTGTATCCACAAAACACAACACTACCCATAAACATCTACTTTACACATCAACAAACGTCCCTACTGTCTTCCCCGTTCCTCCCATAAACCAAATTCGTCTTCTCTCCCTCCTAACCAATCAAATTTGCCATTTCCAACTCTCATCCAAATTTGCCATCTCCAACTCAACATCAAAATTTGCGATCACCAATTCATCATCAGTCCCTCCTAAGGAGGGAGAGATGGAATCACCCCAATGTCTCATCCACGTCGTGATGCGTCTCACAAATCCACACAGCAATTCTCCTTTCCTGCAACACAGAACAAAGGAACACAGGTGTGGAGTCATCATCATCACCTCAGGTAAGTGGCTGCGTATGGTGCGACAGGTTCATCAATCCTAACTATTTCCTAAATGACTTTAACAACTTTACATTACCCGGGGTCTTTCCCTGCCAATCCATTGGCCAACTTACACTATGGGTTCTAAAAACCAATTCTCATTGACCAAACTGTGGTGCTTCTCAAGTTGGGGTCTCACTCCCCCGATTCATCACTCGGTGCCCCCGCACAATTTCGGTGGCTGGGTCGTGTGACGCTCCCAGCTGGTCCGCCCACCTGCACACCTCCACCACTGTTGTTGCCTACCGAGCTCACCTGCTCCTCACCCTAACCTAACTAACTGGGGAAGGCCCTCTCGCACTCTCACCCCCTCAGTGCCCTCTCTGGCATGGGCTGCCCGATCCACACCCGGGATCCTCAGGCACCCACTGACACTAACGGCTCCCAGAGCCCACCTGCGGCCTCACCTGGCCGACATCTAACAGTGCCGGAGTGCCCAACCATTCACACTCATACTAACAGGCCACACGACCAGCCAATTTCACCACACCAATGCACCCATCCACAATACCATTCTGCATCCGCACCACAAATGCCAATATCCAACCACAATTTACCTATACCTTCTAACTATTCTTTAAACTACCCTCCCCGGGTACTCGTGAAAAGGGGTCCACTCTTCCCCCATCCACACCTTCGCACCATGCACACCACTCCGTACCACTTACTCCAACTCTCTCCACACCACTCATTCCAATACTCCATGTATTCCACACACCTGTACTTGCACACCTGTGCTCTCATACTTGGTGCCGCCTGCACCCTTCTCTCCCCCAAGCGCATTTGCGCTGATCCACAACACTCACTACTCATACACTGCTCCACACACCTGTCCAGTTCTCACACAGCATCATCTAATCTAACTACTCCCCTCTGAAACTTGCGCTTCCCAGTCATCCCTTTAAACTATTGCGCTCCCTCGTCATTATCATCCACTCTAATCTCCCTGCGTCCCCTCTGCAGGTATCCTTGTCACTAACTAATCTTAACGTTGCCTAATGTCATCTTCTAGGGCCCTACACACAATATCCTAACCCACCCGGGCTAGTTTCCACTGCCATACACCCCATAATCTAGTGCTCCTTTGCCCCCTTTCATGGGAAGGCTGGCAGGGATGCCACCCTTACCCACCGTCATACGGCGTGAGTGGGACCTTGTGGGACCACCTCGTATGTGAGTCGTTGCCCGCCTGCCGGACCCCGTGCGTCGCCCCTTGCGGGGTCAGCGCGGGGCCGAACCGGCCGGGCCCCCACAGTACATTACCCCCAAGGGGCTCCCGTGCCTCCCCTGTCCTTCTAAAAACTACCCCTGTTGGTGTCGATGCATGGGTCACACTTCCGCACCCCGCTACCCATTCCATACCACCACAACCTTGCTCACTCACACCTCGCACCTCTCCCATCACCGGACCCTCTCGCTCGCACCCTTGTTCCATACCCTCCGGACCAGCCATACACCTCACTCTTGGCCTCTCACGAACATCCGGGTCCATCTCGACCCCCAAGCTTATTAAATCACCTGGCGCATCATACGCACGACCATATTGGTCACCACTTACACCGGGTCCTCTTTCTCTTCGCTTCTCCTCCATCACCTGCGAATCCCTCATCCGGTTAATGAGCACATCATCACGATCCGAACACAGACTTTGGACCAATTCTTTTACTTCCTCCTTTATCTCTTTCTTATCCTCTCTCCGTCGCTTCTTAATTTCGCTCACCCCTTCTTCCACTTCTTCTAATTTCTGCTTCACCTCCTTCATCTCCTCGTGCGCCCCCTTAAGTTCTTCCTCTAACTCCACCTTATTTTTTTCTATATGCTCCCGCACCTCCCGCTCTTTAACCTCCATCACCTCTACCACCTTGTTCATTTTCCTTGTCAGGTCCTCATGTACCGTCTGACACTCTTTTTTAATTACCCCTACGTCCTTTTTCATCTCCCTCTGTGTCGATTTTAAACCCTCTATTACCGCTGTGTTCTTCTTTACCTGGTCCCCAACTCCTTTTGTCCCACTGTCAGTTGTTCTACTCCCAGCGTCAACTCCTCTATACCACCTTGCAATTTTACAGTCCCCTTTCTCACCTCCTTCTCCATGCGCTCCTTACAGTGCCTCACCTCCTCGCACACTCCTCCGACCTCCTCACTCACACCTCTTCTGATCTCCTCTCCCATCACTTGCATCTCCTGCCCAGATGCCACCCTCATCTGCTCCATTTCCTCCCTGTGAGCATCCAATTTAGTTTCTACCCCCATTCTGACCCCCTCTATCTGCTGCCCCATTTTTTTAACTTCCCTTTCCGCTTGGTCCCTCATGTCCCTCAATTTGCCTTCCATACTGTTTTCTAACCCCTCTAACCCCTTTTTCATCCCTTCCATTTGATTCTCTTGAGCGGCCATTCTGTTTTCTACCCCCGTTAACCCCTCCTGTATTTCCCCTAATCTATTGTCTAATCCCTCTATTCTACTCCCTAACCCTCCGATCTGGGCCCCCATGTCATCCCTCAATTTCTCGCTATTGGACCCCATCCTTTGTTCTAACCGTTCCCCCATTTCTCCCATTTTGCCCCCCATTCTGCCCCCCAATCGCTCACTATCAGCCCTCATTTGCTCACTATCAGCCCTCATTTGCTCACTCTGAGCATCCATCCAATTCCCCATTACCCCCATTTGGCCCTCCAATCGCTCCCCCTGAGCATCCATTTTTGCCATCATTTGAATCATAAAGACTCGCATGTACTCTGGCATCTCTGGCTCGGCTGCCGCGACCACGGGCGCAGCGCAATTTGGTACTGCTACGGTCATGGGCGCGGCAAAATTTGGTGCCGCTACACCCACGTGCGCGAGGACGCCATCTTGTGCGCCTGAAACCTCGTGCGCGAGGACGCCATTTTGAGAACCTGCCGCCCTCACTGCTTCGCTCTCCTCTTGTCCCTCAATTTGGTCCTGGATCGACCCTGCCTCACTCTCCTCTACCGGAACCCAGCCGTCTTGATCTGCCATAGCGCGACTTTCAAAATTCGGGTTTTCCTTTAAAAACAAAACAATTTCCAACTGCTTGTAATTTTGAGCACGTTAAGCGCGCTTCGGGCCTCGTATCCCACTCCTGACACCAATTGTTATGGATCGCGGATTAGATGTTATTTACCGAGCGGTGGTATTGCCGCGACCTAACAGTTCCCCCGATTCTTCCCCAACTCACCCGATTCCACCCGAACATTGGCCAAATCGCGCTACGCTAAATCAATGATTGGAAAGGACACAACGACTGGGATAAATGAAACGACGCAAGAGGTACAGTTCTCAAGACCTCCGGAGGAGGGTATAATTAGTGGTGGAGAAAAGGGGTAGATTACAAGGTAGAGTGAGGTAAAAGACACAGAAGAGATGGGCACTTAAATACAATCTTATCTTAGCCCAGACAGACCACAGACAAACGGAACAAGGCTGACTTACACAGGGATTGATGGCAGGAAGGGACAGGCAGTCGATAGCACAAGGTGCACCTTGGCTCAGGGACAGGATAAAGCACGGTCCAGTCCAGAGATGCGGGGAGGTGTCACAGCGCTCGGAAGGGACGTCTCTCTTGCTTCAAGCTCAGCGCGCCTCTGACGTCACCACTCCCTCGGCTGCGCATGCTCAACGGGGAGTGACACGCCCTCGGCTGGTTGGCTCCGCCCCAGATGGGACCGGTCCGCCGCTTCCATTGGGTGCGGGGGTTACCGGGCTCCGCCCTTGACGAGGAGCTGACAGGGAGCCCCTATTTGGTAACCCCGTCGAGTACATGTTTGATGGCGGCTCGTGGGGAAGGCCTCGTGCCCTCCCAACACCCCCTACCAACCAAGCCGGAGTGAGGACGCGCACTCCCTGTGCACGCCGCCGCCGTTGCTGTTGTTGTTGTTGTTGTTTCTGAACCGTGAGGAAGAGCTGCGGGGAGGTATTGGGAGGTCCTAAACTTCCTAACGGTGCCATACAATCACATTCTGGTGCAACGAAGGGTCAGAATTAATGGAAACGAATCCTTAACTGACATAGACTAAGAATAACTAGCAAGATGTCCTATAGTTGTCTACGTGAGATGCGGTGGACCTGGATGCGACATTTAATGGGGGGAAATAGGGCGAGGTCGGGTCTACAGAGTGTTGTTTACAGAAAATGGGACTAGGGAATGGGGGATTGGGGATAGTTGGGAAGTATTGAGGAAATAGGGGAATATTTACAAGCGGATATGGATGGATGCAAATCCCATATCCGCAACAATATATATATATATATATCAGATATTATGCGATTTCATACCATCAGTGGTGTTGCGGATATGAGGATTGTGTTTTTTTATTGTGTTGTATTGTATAGTAAATTGTTGTAAATATCACCCTCTGTAAAATGTAATGATTCCTTGTAAATACCTCCGTTGTGTAAAAGTAAAAAGGGCGTCCCGGTAGTTATTCCATAAACACCACATTGCAGGACCCGATAAAACCCTTGTTCAGTAGCTTATATCTTATTATGTGTCTTAGGGTAAGGCTGTGTCTCCCATTAATTTAAATACTCCATTGCACCAAGTGAAATAAGAGTAGATCCCCTTTCATTTCATTTCAATGGCCACCTGCATTTTGGGCGGTTTTCTTTAACCACCATTGGCCACGAGGCAGGGTTGGGGAAGAAAGGCGTGTCTCCACCTCGTCATAGAGGGGAGGAGTGAGCCAGCCCCGAACAACCAACCGAGCAAGAGGGGTTTGGTTTGAGAGGGCGGAGGAAGAGCGATTTGGGAGGTTCGCAAAGGTTCAAGGGTGGGGCTATATATAACCCATGAGAGACGCCCCCAAGAGAGATGCGCTTTTACTGAGACAAGGAGATGAGTCTGAAAAGAGAGGTCCATGAGAAGAGCTGAGTTGGTCGTCAGGGGTGGTCAGTGGTTGCGTTGAGTGGTTGCTTTGGAGAAAGAGTGGTTGGACCAAGAAAGAGAGAGGAGAGAACCCGTCACGCCAGACCCCCCACCAGAGCATCGGCTCCAACCGTGATCCGACCCGTGATCCGACCCGTGATCCGACCCGTGATCCCGCGCACACGACAGGATCGGTGGCATCAGCGGCCGTCGAGGTCCAGCCCGACGTCCCGTGCGGGATCAAGCTCCAGCCAGCTCCGTGCCGTCCTCCCCCTCCAGCCACACACCTCCTTCCAGTCAATCCACTCTGCAATTCCCCGTGTGAGTCGTCTTTGTTTGTTCTGTCCTGGGTAGGTAATTAAGCTTGTATAAGGAATTCACTGTGTCACCTGCGTCTCATGTCCCTGTACATAATCGTGACTGCTCTTTTTGCGTATGTGTGTAAATAGTAATAAATCCCGTTACTCTTCTGTACTTCTTCTTCCTCTTTGCATTCGGTCGCTTTAGAGTTTTCCAGATTGAGTAGCTGTGGCGCGATACGGCCAACGTTGGGTGAATCGGGTTTAGTGGGGAACAACTGTTCGGCCGCGGTTATACCTCCGCTCGGTAAAATAACATCTAATCCGCGGACCGTAACAAATTGGTAGTCAAGAGTTGGGATTCGAACCTGGGACTAAATTTATTTAGCCAAAATTTTGGACACAATTGTACAAGTACCGTAACAAGTTGGTGTCGGGGAGTGAGATACGAGGCCCGAAGCGCGCTTAACGCGCTCAAAATTACGAGCTGCTGAAAATTTGTGTTTTAAAGCAAAACCCGAATTTTGAAATCGCGCCATGGCTGGTCAAGACGACGGGATGCCGGTGGGAGAGATAAGCGGGGTGGAATCGACCCAGGACCTCGGGGAAATGTATATGGAGGATGTGGTTGAGGGGGTATCAGGCGCACAAAATGGCGCTATCGCGCACGTGGTTGTAGCGGCACCAAATTTTGCCGCGCCCGTGACCGTAGCAGCACCAAATTGCACTGCGCACGTGGTCGCGGCAGCCGAACCAGAAATGCCAGAGTACATGCGAGTCTTTATGATTCAAATGATGGCAAAAATGGATGCCCAAAATGATAAGTCCACCCGAGAGCGAAGAGAAATGGGTGAGCGGTTGGGAAACCAAATTGTGGGATTGAGGGCTAATAGTGAGCGATTGGGGAGCGAAATGGGGAACCAGATGGATGCTCAGGATGAGCAATTGGGGGTAATGAGGGACGAAGCGAGGGGTACCGGTGAGGGATTAGAAAAAAAATTGGAGGGGTTAGACAATGGGATAAAAGAGGTAAAGAATGGGTTAATGGGGGTGGAAAATAGAATGGCTGCCCAGGAGAATCAGTTAGAGGGGGTGAAAAACGGGTTAATGGGGTTAGAAAATAGGATGGAAGACAAATTGCAGGAGATAGGGGAGCAATCCGCCCGATAAATTAAACAAATGGGAGAGCAGATAGAGGAGGTGAAAATCGGGGTAGAAACCAAACTGGATGCTCAGAGGGATGAATTGGGACAGATGAGGGCGGTATCTACAAAAGAGAGGGAAGAGATGAAAGAGGAGATACGACGAGGTGTAAGTGAGGAGGTCTCGGGGGTACGCGAGGAGGTAAAGCGAGGCGAAAAGCGTATAGAGAAAGAGGTGAGAAATGGAACGGCTAGGTTACAAGGGGGAATAGAAGATCTGACGGAGGAGGTGGAACAGCTGACAGAGGGACAAACGGAGTTAGTGGAGCAGGTTCAAAGGAACACTGCGGTACTAGGATTGTTAAAAGCGACACAAAACGACATAAAAAATGACTTGATAGCGACACAGAGGCAATGTCAGATGGTACGTGAGGGACTGACAACGAGGTTGGACGAGGTGACAGAGATAATGGAGACGAAGGACCGGCAGGTGAGGACGCACATAGAGACGGTCAAGATAGCCTTAGAGGACGAACTTGAGGAGACGCACCGGGAAATAAAAGAGGTGAAGCAAAAATTAGAGGAAGTGGAAGAAGAGGTGAGTGAAATTAAGAAGGGACGGACAGAAACTAAGAGGGAGATAAAGGAGGAGGTGATGGAATATGTGCAAGGTCGGTGCTCAACTCATAATGGTGTGCTCACTAACCAAATAAAGAGTTTGCAGGTGGCGAAGGAGGTGCGGAGATGAGGTGCCAAGGTGAGTGGCGATATACGTGGAAATGTACATGATGTGAGGAAAGCTTCAGTCGGCTTGGGGTTTGATGTGGACCCGGGTGTTCGTGAGAGGCCGTTGGTGAAGTGTGCGACAGGTACGGTGTGCGAAAAAAGAGGTGTGCGAGAATGTCCGACCATGGGGTGTGTGAGGAAAAAGTGCGCGCCGAGGAGTGAGTGTGCTGTCGAGAGTGAGTCGGTCGTAGCGTGTGTGCGAGGGAGCACATGGAAGCGCGTAGTGAGAAGTGTTACAGAGGATGTAACGGAAGCATGCACGCCTGTAGTGAGTGTTACAGAGGGTGTAACGGGAGAGTGTGCGCAAGAGTGTGCACGAGAAAGGTGTGTAACGGACGGGTGCATGAGGAAAGAGTGCGCTGTCGAGAGTAAGGGTGAGTGCGCTGTCAAGAGTGGTGGTGAAAGTAGTGAGAGTGACACGGAGCGTGAGTTGGTTGTGACAGGTGAGAGAGGATGTACACCTGGAATGGAAGGAAGCACACCTGGAATGGTAGAGCGTGTATGGGAATGCACGCTGGAATTAGTAGTGAGGCACGTGGTTGGGTGTGCGAGTGAGAGCACACCTGTGATTGTCACAGAGGAGGTGACCGAGAAGGGGGCGCGAAGAGGTGTGTTGGTGAGGTGTGCGAGCGACGAATGTGTGCCAAGGTGTTCGGTGGTCAGGTGTGTGACCAAGTCTGTGAGCGGAATGAGTGTACCTGGGTGTGGAAGAGAAGGTGCAATGACGAGGAGCATGGGAACAGCTGGATGTATGAGCAAGGAACGGGCTGCGGGGTGTAAGCATGCAGGTGAGGCATCGACGGTAACCGGGTTAGCGGTTAGAGCGACTTATAGCCGAATCAGGCCCTCGGTGCGTGCCGGGTTTCGCGTGCCGCGAGGACCAGCGGGGATCCGAACCACGGCGGGTTCGAAAGGACCGCCGTACGCGATCCACGCTGGGCATCGCTTTGAACGGCCGCGTCCGTGCTCCACTAGGTGGAGCGGGCAGCCCGATAGGAAGGGTTGTCATGGCGACCCCTTTTTGTTGAGACGTTCCGCCAGGTCGAGATTGGGCCATTGGACGGCTCTGTGCCGAGATGGTGCGTTGGATCTCGGCCCGGGTAAGCCCCCGTCCCTGCACCGAATGCGGGACGAATCCAGCCGCTGGCACCAAACAACCCGCATTCATTGCTCGGCTTTACGAAGCCGAGCTCTGGAAGTCAATTGGCGCACCGAGAGGCACTAGTGAGTAGACTGTGTGACGAGGTTAGTGTTTTGGACCCAAAATTAGAAAAAAGCAAAATTTGATGATTGGCAGTAAGGATTGGCAGATGATTGGCAGTAATTGGAAAATTTTTGATTGGTTGGAATTTGGAGGGCAAAAATTGATAGTGGGACCTCCCCGATGTGGTGGGATGGCCAATCCACCATCCCTCACAGCGGGGGGCAAAGGAGCACTAGTTTATGGGGTTGATGGCAGTGAAAACTAGCCCGGGAGGGTGAGGATATATCGTGTGTAGGGATCTAGAGAGATGACCTTAGGTGACGTTAAGATTAGGTAGTGACAATGACACCTGTAGTGGGGACGCAGGTAGATTAGTGTGGATGATAATGACGAGGGAGCGCAATAGTTTAAAGGGACGACTGGGAAGCGCAAGTTTCAGAGGGGAGTAGTTAGATGAGATGATGCCGTGTGAGTGTTGGAGGTGTATTCGGAAGTGTATTGTGAAAAGTGTGTAAGGAACAGGTGTGATTGCACAGGTGTGCAACTGAACAGGTGTGTGGAGCAGTGTATGAGGGAGTAGTGGTGATGTGTGTTGTGTTGACCAACTGGTCCAGGAAGAGGAGGAGGGTGCAGGTGGCACCAGGTGTGAGTGCACAGGCGTGCACCAACAGGTGTGTGGAATACATGGAGTGTGGAATATATGGAGGATTGGAATGGATGGTTGTGGAGTGAGTATGGTGGAAATTGTGGAGTGGAGTGGATGGTGCGAAGGTGTGAATGGGGAAAGAGTGGACCCCCATCACGAATACCCGGGGCGGGTAGTGTAAGTGTTAGGTAGAGGGTACAGGTAAATTGTGGTTGGATATTGGCATCTGTGGTGCGAGGTGAAAGAATGGTATTTGGATGGGTGCATTAGTGTTGTGGAAATGGCTGGGCGTGTAGCCTGTTAGTGTGTGTAGTTGGTTTGGGCACTCCACCACTGTGAGGATGTCGGCCAGGTGAGGCCGCCGGTGGGCTCTGGGAGCCGGTAGAGTTGTTGTGGATGGGGCCCGAGGATCCGGAGGACGGACCCGGGTAGCCCAGTGCCAGAGGGCACCGAGTGGGGTGACAGAGCCAGGAGGGGCCTTCCCCAGTTAGATAGTTTAGGGTGAGGATCTAGGTAAGCTCGGGTGGCAACTACAGTGGTGGAGGTGTGCAGGTGGGTAGACCTGCTGGGAGAGCTACACGTCACAGCCCAGAAATTGTGCAAGGGCACCGGGAGATGAATCGGGGGAGTGAGACCCCAAATTGAGAAGCACCACAGTTTGTTCAATGGGAATTGGTTTTTAGAACCCATAGTGTAAGTTGGCCAATGGATTGGCAGGGAAAGACCCCGGGTAGTGTAAAGTGTGTTAAAGTCATTTAGAAGATAGTTAGGATTGAAGTCTCCTCGCACCATCTACATCCACTCACCTGAGGTGACAGGTACTCCACACCATGCCATGTTTGATTATTTTATATGTGCAAATGTTTTGGATTGTGAGACGCATCATGACGTGGGTGTGACATTGTGCTTTGTGTTCCATCTCTTCCTCCTTATGAGGATTGATGATGAATTTGGTGATGGCAAATTTTGAAATAGAGGGATTGTGGTGACGAATTTGATAAGGGAAATATTGGGAGACGTGACAGTAGCGACGAATTTGTAAATGTGTAGATTTTTGTACATATGGGGTAAGGGCAAGGGTAGTGTAGGTGACAGGGGGGGTGATGTACGGTAGAGACGAGCTTTCTCACTTCGCCCTCCGTATGCATTTCGCCTTGCATTGCCTCGTTTGATGTGTACCCTTGTGACCTTACCCCTCGCTCATTTGTTTTCCCCCTTTTGTCTCCCACATGACCTGTGCGCCATTGGGCGCCGAGGGGAGCGTGCGTGAGTCGGCCATTGTGCGCCCGAAATTCCCAGAACCAGCTGTCTGCATCGATGCACCACATTATGGACCACATGTCTGTGGCCGAGCACCACTGATGGACCCCATGGGTTGGGGCATGGCCCCTCTGCTGGAACCAGCCATGAGGGCCCGAAATCTTGCTGGCGGACCTTGGCCACATGGCATCGATGCCCCACAGGTGAACCACACGTAGTCGGCCCTGTGGGCAATAAATAAAGAAAAATAAAACGGACACGTTAGGTGCATTTTATTATCACAAATAGGCCGCCAGCAAAGAAAAGACAACATCTGGAAGAACAAATAATAATAGCCAGCAGAGGGAGCCGAAGAGCAAGAGACCACCTGCAGGGTTAGGGGTTGTTGATTTTATTTTTATTGAACATTGTTGAACTGTGGTGACTGCACCGATTGGTGCTTGAGGGTGTATTGGTGCGTTAGGGTGCTTTAATAGTGCGTCGATGCAGAGCAGACTGTCTCCCCCCCCAGAAAGAACAATCACAGGTCCTGGGTTAGTTTTGTAAATAAAAGTAGTGTCAACTGTAAATAATTCTCCCCACCATCAGTGTGTAGTTTGAAAACCATTCCGCAATTCGGTTAACTGTGGGCGTAAGTCTGTTAGGCAGGGTGCAATGGAGCAGTGGGACACATTTATTTATGTTTTAAAACTGTTGCACTCAGGGTCAGGTTAAAAGTAGAGGGAACTACACCTACGTGTCACACTAAATTAAAGTTGTAGGCCCGGGCAGTGCCTAAGAGGAGGAGGGTGCAGTGTTGCGGATATGAGGATTGTGTTTTTTTATTGTGTTGTATTGTATAGTAAATTGTTGTAAATATCACCCTCTGTAAAATGTAATGATTCCTTGTAAATACCTCCGTTGTGTAAAAGTAAAAAGGGCGTCCCGGTAGTTATTCCATAAACACCACATTGCAGGACCCGATAAAACCCTTGTTCAGTAGCTTATATCTTATTATGTGTCTTAGGGTAAGGCTGTGTCTCCCATTAATTTAAATACTCCATTGCACCAAGTGAAATAAGAGTAGATCCCCTTTCATTTCATTTCAATGGCCAACTGCATTTTGGGCGGTTTTCTTCAACCACCATTGGCCACGAGGCAGGGTTGGGGAAGAAAGGCGTGTCTCCACCTCGTCATAGAGGGGAGGAGTGAGCCAGCCCCGAACAACCAACCGAGCACAAGGGGTTTGGTTTGAGAGGGCGGAGGAAGAGCGATCGGGGAGGTTCGCAAAGGTTCAAGGGTGGGGCTATATATAACCCATGAAAGACGCCCCCAAGAGAGATGCGCTTTTACTGAGACAAGGAGATGAGTCTGAAAAGAGAGGTCCATGAGAAGAGCTGAGTTGGTCGTCAGGGGTGGTCAGTGGTTGCGTTGAGTGGTTGCGTTGGAGAAAGAGTGGTTGGACAAAAGAAAGAGAGAGGAGAGAACCCGTCACGCCAGACCCCCCACCAGCGCGTCGGCTCCGACCGTGATCCGACCCATGATCCGACCCGTGATCCGACCCGTGATCCCGCGCACACGGCAGGATCGGTGGCATCAGCGGCCGTCGAGGTCCAGCCCGACGTCCCGTGCGGGATCAAGCTCCAGCCAGCTCCGTGCCGTCCTCCCCCTCCAGCCACACACCTCCTTCCAGCCAATCCACTCTGCAATTCCCCGTGTGAGTCGTCTTTGTTTGTTCTGTCCTGGGTAGGTAATTAAGCTTGTATAAGGAATTCACTGTGTCACCTGCATCTCATATCCCTGTACATAATCGTGACTGCTCTTTTTGCCTATGTGTGTAAATAGTAATAAATCCCGTTACTCTTCTGTACGTCTTCTTCCTCTTTGCATTCAGTCACTTTAGAGTTTTCCAGATTGAGTAGCTGTGGCGCGATACGGCCAACGTTGGTTGAATCGGGTTTAGTGGGGAACAACTGTTCGGCCGCGGTTATACCTCCGCTCGGTAAAATAACATCTAATCCGCGGACCGTAACAATATATATATATATATATCAGTTATTATGCGATTTCATACCATCAGTGGTGAACTGCCATAAAGGTATCCCATTCAGCTATCGCTGTACCCTAATGGGAGCGATAAGCACCGCCTGCCACACGGCACATTATCTCTGGTATCCACTCATTATATGGAATCGCCTGGATGTGGCTGGGATCAACCAATCTAAATATAATTTCAGTTCTCCAGCCTATTAGCGCATGTAATGACGTCACTGCATACACTTATATTATTTTTTCATACACTTATGACAGTATCTGAACTAAGATCAAAATTATGCTCTGTCGGATAGTTCTTCCGAGAGCTTGACAGGCTAAGCGTACGTACATGACGGTGACGTCATTACACAACGTCAACTGACACTGGGTTCAGCATTGCGCTCCAAAATGTCTTGGTAATCTCTCTCATGCGACTTTTCGCATGAGAGAGAGGTCATGCGATGGGGTCATGAGGTCATGCGATGAAGCATGATAAACAGGTTTCATAGAACCCCCTTTCATTGAGTTGGTGACAGATGGGGCGGGTTGAAACTGTCATACTTTGTGTCTGAAGGTCAGCTTGAATCTGTTTGGCAGTTGATCGAGGTGCTTTCTCCACCATTCAAACAATCCTTCGCTGCAATCTTCGATCAAGTTTTCTCTTGCGGCCATGTCCAGGGAGGTTGGCTACAGTACCATGGGCCTTAAACTTCCTGATAACATTGTGTACGGTGGACACAGGAACATCAAGGTCTCTGGAGATGGACTTGTAGCCTTGAGATTGTCCATGCTTGGCTACAATCTTGTGTCTGATATCCTCAGACAATTCTCTAGTTTTCTTTCTTTTGTCCATGCTCATTGTGGTACACACAGTGACACAAAACAGCAGAATAACTCCTTTTCTCTGTTCAAACTGGTTACATGAGTGATTTTAAAAAATATTGCAGGCACCTGCAACTCACCACAGGTGAGTTCAGTTCTAAAGTAAAGGAGAAACCCCTGCTTGAAATCTAATTATTTCTTACATCTTCTAAAAGGAGCCAATAATATTGGTGCGGGTCTCGAACGTCGGCTCTCCCCTTATCAAGGGGGGGGGGGGGGGTTAATCCCCTTGTCCTTTTATCTGGCCGACGCGAGTCCTGGAAGTTATATGCTCCTTCCGGTCGGTATTAGGTAGGCTTATTTGTCAACTTAGTCCTAATACCTAATTACTAACACCGACCGTGAAGCAGGGAAATAACTCCCGCCCGAACCACGGCGTTAGTGGACACGCCGAGCGAAGCGAGCCGCGATTCGGGCCGTTAGCAAGGACTAAACCCAATTATAGCGGTTGCGCTTGTGCCACGCTTACCCAATGGGAGAAAAGACTGATGCGATCGGATGGAGAGGAAACCAAGAAAATAGGAAGAACAAAGCAATTTATTAACAATTTACAAGAAGGAGAAGAGGAAATGAAAGAAATGTACAGGATAGGAAGAGGAAGAAGAAGCACACAGGGCAGCCTTAAACAGTCTTATTCTTAATACCCCAGGACAAACGGGCCCGTCTCACATACACACTCACATGGGGATTGTATATGGTTGATGGTCACCAGCGCGTCCAGGCTCCAGCCCGGCTCCGGTCCAGGCTCCGGTCCAGGGGACGAAACCCGGCAGGCAGCTCCGCGTGTAGTGGAACGCGAACGGACAATTATATAACGGGGGGAAGGCTGTTGTCCTAGCAGCGTATATAATAAGTGCACACTCGTGCCAAACGCCCCCTCTCTCCAATGGCCTGCTTTAGCACAATGTTCCAACAAGAGTCCTTTCACAAGCGCGCTTCCAATAAGCTCTTTCAACACCAATGCTTCTCATAAGTCCTTCTCAATGCGCATTTCCAACCAGTCCTTATACTCGCGAGTTCTCTGGGTAAGTTCTCTCAAATGTGCTCTCTGCTAAGTCCTCGACAGTCCTCTCAAGTCCTTTCACAAGCCACCCTTCCAACATGTCCTGTGAAAAGGCTTTGCGTTCGCGCTTTTATAACTCAAGCAGCGATCGCTCCGCCAGCCCAAAAGCCACGCCTATCAGGCGATCTTACCTCAGCCCTGGTTGGCTCGTCAGGTCTTACCGGCCACGCCTTTGACGGCTGGGTGACGTGGCCACACCTTCTTCCTGGCGCTCCGCCCCCTTTTTCCGGGCCTCACCTCGTGGCTTATGGCGGCGTTGAGCAAGCTCACGGGCAGCTAAGGCTGCGGCTGCTGGCCGAGGAGCGTACCAAATTGGGAGGGCCGTGGGGTACAGACAGGAGGGCGCGCTTAATTGCGTCACTTGGAGAGGGAGGCTGGCAAAATGAATGGATGGGGACCTACTCCTTATTTGATTGACACAACGCAGATTCAACTATTGGGAACATGGCCTTATCTATACATATACTAATGAAATAACTGAAGTCCTATGGTGGCCTACGTGTTGCTTGTGGCCTAACTAGGGGGTGCTACCTTTAACCCTTTATTAATGTCATATTTACAAGTGTGGGTTCTCAAAACCGCAACAATATTGTCTCGGCCATTTTTGGATTTCTGTGTGGAATAAGCTAAGATTTAGACATTGTTTCAGCATTCCCCCCCGCCCCCCCATCCCCCGATAGCCCCCATCATCCGCCAATGGCAACAACAACAATGTATCTAATGACAACAATGGTGTACACAATGCGCCTCTCATGATTATACAAAGAAGGTTGCACCACGTCATACTTCTTCAATTAGTAAATATTGCTGAAAATAAATTGCTGATTTTTTTTCTTCCCGGAAACAAGTGTAAAATCCAACCTCTGGTAAGGCATTTCATGTTGTACACCATTCCTTTCCTATTCCATCTCCAGGCGCTGCATGACATCATCACCAGGCATCGAAGGGGGCCCAGCAATGACATACGCTGAAAGAGGGAGTAATCAGTTTTCACTCCTTTTGTTTTCTTTCGTTCTTGTTTGTTCAGCCATCATCTTTTGAGATGGCTGAACATTTGGGTGATATCTCAGCCATCTTTTGAGCTCGAAAGATGAAATTTTTGCACAATAGTGAGCACATACTTTTGCAAAACAGTATTTTTTTTCTTTTTTGATGAATCAATTAACTGATTAATTACTTAATTATTATCGATTTATTAAGTACTTATTTATTTTCTTTCTCATCTGGGAAATATCAGGCACCTTTTGAGTTAGGAAGCTGATATTTGTACATGACAATGACCAAATGATTTGGCTGTAAACGTTATTTTTGATTAATTGATTAATCGATAATTATTCGATTAATTATTTAATTATTCTATTAATTGATTGGTTTATTAATTTTCAGAAAAGTTACAGCTTTGGATGAAACACTGGTTGTTTAAGTATGCTATTCGCCAATTGATTAAGAAATTTTACAAATTAATTACGTATTTAATTACACAATTAATCAATCAATATTGTACACTTCTCCCTCCCAATACCATGTCCACGTGCTGCACGGCGGCATGGCCCGGCGCCTAAGGTTCCCCAGCAATGTCGCGTGCTGGAGGATATGTTGTTTATTTATTTGGCATGGGGACAGCGTACTTTGAATGTATCTGCACTTGTTTTTTTTGTTTGGTTTATTTCATGCTTCTACCATGTAATTTGACTGTGCATTGATGAACAATATGTAAGGGCTTAGCCATTGTTTTTCAGTTCTGAAATTGTGAATTCCACTTTGCCTAACTCTCGTGCCAATGTGTTGCCATTTAAACTCCATCGAATTTTTCAGCATACAGTACATACATGCTGTGTTAAAAATGGATCAGCTTCCGGTTAGGGTTGTTCAAATCCAAGGTCTCCAAATATTTCTTCCAGCTTTTGACCTGAGTCAAACCCCCACCCTTGCCTCTTGTTTACAGAGGTGAATACCACGATGACAGTCAGAAGCAGATGAGAAATCTGCTCCTAACACCCGTGATGGTGAAAGAAGGTGTTGGGTGAGAATGCACATGAGGAAAGCTGTGATAAAGCAAATGCCAACTGGCTGCCAACTCCAACTAGGTTGGGTTCACAGTCTTTTATTTTACGTGCCAATGTAAATGAGCGATGCAACATCAAATGTGGTGGAGTTCTTCCCATCTCCTTCCTTCTTGCTTTGTGAATTTCTTCTTCGTTTCCCCTTCATACTTTTCAATCCAATTTCCTTCTTCATTTAACTCATTCCTTTTCCATCATCTTCTCCAAAGGGGAATCTGGTGATAAAAGTAGGCAATGGTGCTTGCTCGATGCAACTCTACCAGCTCCTAACCTGTGGCATCACACAGCTCCGAACCCAACTCTACCCGCATATGTCGGATCACAGGTCACTTATGGTTGGGAACCTATTCATCAACTGGTTTCAGATAGCTTCCCACATGACTGGATAATCCTATTTAGAAACGGCACACCTCATCCTGAATTTGGAAGGGTGGCACAAGTTTCCCAAAATATTTTTTGCCTTATCTTATCCAGGTGTGAAGCCACTGCCTGGAAATATTATTAGGTATTATGGCTTGCTATATGTGGCAGTATGATCCTCAAATATATCTGGAAAACCAAGAGTTTCATTTTATCAGCTTACCCGAGGGTCGGAAAGGAGAGGCAAGTGGATCGCAAATAGCGAGGAGAGAGAAGTCGGCCCTGAATGAACTCTCACAGTTGTGCAGCCAGCCGAGGCAGCTAGACAATCCATACCAACTATTAATGGGTGTCTTCACGTGTACGTTAATAATTTAGAGACAATAAATAGATGTATATGAGGGTAGTTATTCCCTTCCCTTATCTCTGGAAATTGCTCTTTATCAATTTGCCTCCTCCATCTCCATATTTTTACCTTATGCCGTGACATCGCTTATCCTTCAGATTGGCAGGAAGCACCCTTTTCCCTATCTGCAGACCTGGATAAAATCACAAGGTCGTCAAACACTTGCAATATGTCTTCAATCCTGACAAATCTCACTCTCCAAAAGGACCATCTGGCAAACCACCCCCACAACCTCTGCCCTCCCCCACATCCACTTTCTTAAAAATCCCCTTGGGGAAGTTCACTCACTCAAACCCCTGGGTTTCACTATCATCCATGGTATTTCTTGGGCAAACCACATCTCAAAGATGGTCTCCAAAACCAGTTGCTTACTGGGCATCCTACATCATACAAAGTCATTTGTTGGCACACCTGAACTCCTGTCCACCAACAATTTACTTGAACCGGCACCCTTGCTTCACACCTTGCTGCGCTTGATGCTATTGTGGAAACAAAGGCTTTCAAAATCAATGGAATCTCCCTCTAAAGCTGAGTCTATGGGCCTATCACTTTCCCATCACAGACAGGCGATGGTCTCTTAGTCTTCCACCACCTCCTTTCTGCTCTTTCTCTGCTTTTTCTCCCCCAGGTTTCTGCACGTCACACACTATCCACCATCAACCCCCTGTCTGATTAAACTACCTAAATTCAGGATCACTGTGCAACTCCACTTATTCATTCCTCTTTTCTCCCACCGGTGGAATCAACTTCCACTTTCGCATTCATTCCTGCAGGTCTTCAAGAAAGCTGTTCATCGCCATCTCCGATCCAAAAACTTGACCTTTTCTACTCCCCTTAAAACCCGTCCAAGCCAGTGTTTCCTCCCTCAGAATTGCTTCTGTATCCATCTTGCCCTCCCCATGCATCATCCCCTACCCCTAATTCCTCCCCACATCTATTGCCCCACATCCCCACAACTTTCATACCTGCTGTTGGTGTTTACCCCCTCTTTCTGTTGTTCCTTTAGTTCTGTTGCATCCTGATGCGTTCTGTGTTGTCCCTCTTCCATTAACCTTGATTTTGTATACAAAAACTTGTGAATGTTTGCCGTAACATTGTATAATTACATTGTGAACTTTTGTTATTTAACAAAACCTGTGGTCACCAGTATGATAAGTTGATGGCTCAAGGTCTTGACGATAATCTCCGTGCTCTAGAAAGTTACTTACCCAAGGTTAAGAGCTCTGTTTGTTTGAAGTTAAATCTTGTGTTGTCTAGTATCTCTGTCTGCATATATGACACAGCTTTTCCATGAGACCTAAAAACCGTAGAAAAATATCCTGGCAAATCTTCATCTAACACTGTCACTCTGGAAGGATCACGAGTCCACCTTTCTCTTTATTTGGTCAACTACGAGAAGAGGTTCCGTCTTTTGCGCTTCTAGGCCTAATAATAAGTTAACCCATTGATGTTGAGTCTCCTCGGGCTATGATGGCGTTATCATCATATTGCCTTTCTACGGCTGGTACACACGAGTAAGTGTGTGGTACAGACGGGGGGTCGCCACTCCTCTCCGTCCCCCTGCTGGCCGTTGGGGAATTCACCCTCTTCCACCCATACTGTTGGAGTCGACTGGACTCTCCTCCACCAGGTGTGCAGAGCCACCTGCCATTTAAACCACATGGCTGCGGACCGTTATCCTGGTAAGGGGGACTGACAGGTACTACACCTTGCCCGCAGGTGACGTGGGATTATGCAAGGCAGGGGCATCCATCTCCCTGAGGCTGTTCCATGTCATTATTTGAAAACTCATAACTGTTCATACAGCCTTCCAGCATTTGTCCCTAACTCAGTGGAATACTGCTAGAGTGGTGTCCCAGAATTGCTTAAACTGCTCAGTGGAAAGCTGGTGTCCCAGAATCACAATGTCTTTCCTGGATTTTGTGGCATCAAAAAGTCTCAACATTATTTGATTTCCTATGATGAGGCCATAGCACAAGGCTTGGCACTGTCACATAGCAGTCAGGTTGGTGGCGTCTGTTTTTACCATCTCTCCTATTTTGCGTACACTTGTATTCTTGTGTTTTCTTTGCACTTGTGCCTTAATAAGGGTAGAAGCATCAATAAAATTCACCCTTTTGTTCCTCTTTTCTTCCATTTGTAGAAATGCCTACTAGAGGAAGTTCAGTGACACTCTTCACTTACTTGATGCTTCAACCAGATAGTACACCCCCATATACCTTACCTGCCCCAACCCTCTTACTTACCAGGTGACTGTATTTCCTTTCCTCCTCCATCTACATATTTTTTTTCCATCTTTGTTCATTCCCTTGCTTGTGGTAGCCAACTGTGGCCTAACCGCCCAACTGTCAGTTCGTTGCAATTTCTAACTCCCTGTTACGTCGTTCTTCCACCAGCCTCGATCTTGCATATAAAAGTAAAAACATAAAACGTAACAAGTGGACAAAGGACTGCACTGGTGGAAAGACTCATTTGCAAGGAGGGATATATGAATGAAAACATTGGTGGTTCGCTTCTCCGAAGGAAATGCACTGAGCACCACCTTTTTAAATTACAAACAGTCTTCATTAAAATTCAATCATAAGACATCCAGAATGACCCCCAAATAAAAGTATTCACCTTAAATTGATTGTGTTATTTTCCAGGTGAAAGATCATGCTGAAGCCCTACGGCCAAGGTGATGTGAGTTTCTGACAGTTGCTGGATTGATGATCACTTAATTCTATTCAGGCTAAAAGGTTATCGAGCCCCAAAGAAAAGGAACAGTATTGTTCTCAGGGAAAGTTCAATATCGATCACCTCAAAGATCTTGAAGCCCTTATGGAGCTCAGCAGATTGTTTGACATAAAGCTGATGGATCTTTCCATCAAAAAATAGAGTGGAAGAGCACTGGAAAGCATTCAAAGAAGCAGTATATTCTGGATCTCTATAAAAGGTTTGCAGGAAGAAATACAAGGATTAGTTCAACCAGAACAATAAGAAGATGAGAGCGATTTTTTTTGTGGTCTATTTTTCTCCGCTGGCAGGATGACGTAAAATGCACGGCAAAGAAAGAACATCACCATCAACTTTTCTCAAGGCTTATTGCTTGGTGTGAAAGCTTCTGAAATCCAGGGATATGCATGAGAGCTGGAATTAATTCAATGCTATAAAAGTCATTTGGAGACCAAACTAATAAATCATCAGATAATGCCTCCTTGAAGTCAGATGGTGACACTACCCTTACGATGGGCCGAGAACTCTTCGGTTCTGGAAAGAGAATTTTAAAGAGTTCCTCAACACATCCTCCACTGTTCATTTTCAGGCACATGAAACTTTGCTGGAGCACTCGGTACATACAGAACTGGACATACCATGAAGTTTTTTGGAAGTCAAATGGATTTTCCACTGGATGAAAAAATACCAAGGCTGTTCATCATGGACTCGTGATAACATCCCCAGTGAAATAGACGAAAGGGTTTTTTTAAAAACTGACACCTCACCACCTTCATCAGGACTGGCATGGAGGCCTAGACGTACGCATGCTCGCCTCCAAACTGTCTTGCCTGGGTTTGAATCCCGACTCGACTAAAGACGGTCATTCTGGTGTTTCACGTGCAAGGCTAGACAGTAGACAGCTTAGAGGTGAGTGTGTGTACCTCTTTGCTACATGTCAGCCGTTAGAAGGGTTGAAGAGGCTTGACCCAAACAAAAAACTCCAAGCGACAGTGATCGAATCAAAGGGAAATGTCAGTTCCGCGGAATCATTCGATTTTTCCATCAACTTTGACATTATCATTCTTAATTTGAGAAAGCATTTATGGATACACGTGTATTTATGATATATATTTATGGACTTATATCTATGATGTATAAAGGTGATATTTATGGATACTTGTTGCCTCTGGGAAAATGTTTGCGTTTCTTTTATTTCATGTTTTTGGCCAGGAAAATGTTTTCTTGTGGTCTGGGAGTGGGCAGTGTTAAGGGGGCGGTGGTTGGGTGTGTGTGTTTGGGGCGGGAGATGGGGGGGGGGGGGGGTTTACAGAACATTATTTTTGATTTTAAGGTAAATTTATATCCATCAAGGAGCTGATACTTTCGGCCCCCTGTTTTTTGGGTGGTATGAAGAATAGACCCGTGTAATACGAAAGCTAAATCTTTGAAAGTTTTTTTTAAACATCTCGTACACAAGCCAAGTTACCGAGATGGATGCCATGGCAACATATTTCAGCCAATCACAGCTGTGATCTAATCAGGTTGAGATAATGTCATGAGGAATACATATATAAATACTGTATACAGTGCATTCAGAAAGTATTCAGACCCCTTCACTTTTTTCACATTTTGTTATGTTGCAGCCTTATGCTGAAAGCGTTTAAATTAATTTTTTGCCCTCATCAATCTACACTCAATACCCCATAATGACAAAGAGAAAACAGGATTTTAGAAAGTTTTGCAAATTTATTTTAAAAACAACAACTGAAATATCACATTGACATAAGTATTCAGACCCTTAACTCAGTACTTAGTTGAAGCACCTTTGGCAGCGATTACAGCCTCGAGTCTTCTTGGGTATGACACGACAAGCTTTGCACACCTGGATTTGGGGATTTTCTGCCATTCTTCTCTGCAGATCCTCTCAAGCTCTGTCAGGTTGGATGGGGACCGTCGGTGGACAGCCATTTTCAGGTCTCTCCAGAGATGTTCGATTGGGTTCAAGTCAGGGCTCTGGCTGGGCCACTCAAGGACCTTCACAGAGTTGTCCCTAAGCCACTCCTGCGTTGTCTTGGCTGTGTGCTTAGGGTCATTGTCCTGTTGGAAGGTGAACCTTCGGCCCAGTCTGAGGTCCTGACCACTCTGTTTCAGGTTTTCATTAAGGATATCTCTGGACTTTGCTCCGTTCATTGTTCCCTCAACCCTGACCAGTCCCCCAGTCCCTGCTGCTGAAAAACACCCCCGCAGCATGATGCTGCCACCACCATGCTTCACCGTTGGGATGGTATTGGGCAGGTGATGAGCGGTGCCTGGTTTCCTCCAGACATGACCCTTAGAATTGAGGCCAAACAGTTCAATCTTGGTTTCATCAGACCACAGAATCTTGTTTCTCACAGTCTGAAAGTCCTTTAGGTGCTTTTTTGCAAACTCCAAGCGGGCTTTCATGTGTCTTTCACTGAGGAGAGGCTTCCGTCTGGCCACTCCGCCATAAAGCCCAGATCGGTGGAGTGTTACAGTGATGGTTGTCCTTCTGGAAGTTTCTCCCATCTCCACACAGGATCTCTGGAGCTCAGCCAGAGTGACCATCGGGTTCTAGATCACCTGTCTTACCAAGGCCCTTCTCCCCGGATTGCTCAGTTTGGCCGGGCGGCCAGCTCGAGGAAGAGTCCTGGTTGTTCCAAACTTCTTCCATTTAAGAATTATGGAGGTCACTGTGCTCTTGGGAACCTTCAATGCAGCAGAGATTTTTTTCTTGTAGACTTCCCCAGATCTGTGCCTCGACACAATCCTGTCTCTGAGCTCTGCAGGTAGTTCCTTCGACCTCATGGCTTGGTTTTTGCTCTGATATGCATTGTCAGCTCTAAGACCTTATATCGACAGGTGTGTGCCTTTCCAAATCATGTCCAATCATTTGAATTTACCACAGATGGACTCCAATCAAGGTGTAGAAACATCTCAAAGATGACAAAGCGAAATGGGATGCACCTGAGCTAAATTTCAAGTGTCCTAGCAAAGGGTATGAATACTTATGTCAATGTGATATTTCAGTTAAAAAAAAAAATTAAAAATTTGCAAAAATTTCTTAAATCCTGTTCTCTCTTTGTCATTATGGGGTATTGAGTGTAGATTGATGAGGGAAAAAATGAATTTAAACGATTTCAGCATAAGGCTGCAACATAACAAAATGTGAAAAAAGTGAAGGGGTCTGAATACTTTCTGAATGCACTGTATATTTTAAGAAAGCTAAATGTTCAACGGTTTTTGAAATATTGCGTACACAAAAGTACATGGATGGATGATTGGTCGGTCAAACAGAGCTCATTTTAATGTCCCCCATCTCAGACCTTGTCGGAGGGGCGTGTGACAATAATCGGGGAGACAGTTCAACTTATCTGGGTGATTTTAGTTGCAGTTCTTGAGACTAGGAAGATGAGGCACCCTGCTTTAATGGTTGTAAAACAGACTAGAAAGCATCTTAAATTGCAAATCCAGTCCACATCCGTTTGTATATGGATGTCTTCTTCTTCCATATGCTAAAACTAAGTTTAAAAATACAAAATGAAAATTGATGATTTTATGCAGCTAATGTACTAATAATAATAATAATAATAATAATAATAATGCAATAAAAAAAATTTAGGTCTAAAAAAAAAAAAATTTGACTCCTACCTTTTCATTAGTGAACCAATTCAGTGACCTGATATGCAAATTCTAGAAATTTCAGGTCAATTGGGTGAAAATTGGTGATTTTACGCAACCCTGATCTTGACCTTTTGAATTTAAAAAAATCAGCTTCTAGCTTTTGATTGGTGAACCAATTCAGTGATCCAATATGCAAATTCTTAAAATTTCAGGTCAATCGGATGAAAATTGACGATTTTATGTGACACTTCACCTTTGACCTCTTGACCTTATGACCAAATTATTAAATTGTCTTCTGCATATTATCATATTAAAGCTTTGGTGAAAATGTGATGACAAAACTCAAATGGCAAATTAAAATTTCAGGTCAATTGGATGAAAATTGACGATTTTATGTGACACTTCACCTTTGACCTCTTGACCTTATGACCAAATTATTAAATTGTCTTCTGCATATTATCATATTAAAGCTTTGGTGAAAATGTGATGACAAAACTCAAATGGCAAATTAAAATTTCAGGTCAATTGGATGAAAATTGATGATTTTATGTGATGCTGAACTTTGACCTTTTGACAAAATTATTAATTTGTCTTCTCCGGATTGTCATAATAAGGCTTTGGTGAAAATTTGATGACAATAGCTCAAATGTTAAAAAAGTTACGGCCAGGACAGACACACATACACACACACACACACACACACACACACACACACACACACACACACACACACACACACACAGAAGCGATTACACAACCCCATCTCCTGCTGTGCAGGGGGTGGGCTAATTATATCCACGTTTCTAACTCTAACTATGTCTCACATCTGTGATCAAAATCCGGTGAACTGTTTCAGCTGGTATTCAAATGAGGAAAATTGTTTCTTGAGCTCAGACTCAAGCTCCTGGTATAGTCTGCTAATTCGATATCTTTTAGAGATTTTGCTTCTGTCAGCATTATCTGCTGTGGCTCATGTAACAATGATGCACTTTGTGTTTAGGTCAAATGTCACAAACACTTGGTCATATTCCTGGAGAGCTGGCACATGCAGGGTTGCCAAATAGCCAGTCGAACACATCCTCGTTCCATCCTTCCGAAATGACGCATTTCAGCAAGGAATAAAGAATTTGCGGAGAGTTTGAGGTGGATGCATTATGCAGGTATGTCTTTTCTAGGAGATGTGCCAAACCATTCAGTATCATACTAGAACAGCATTATGTGGAGAGCATACCTCCGTCAAGCTGAACATTTTACGTTTTGTATCCCAACGATAGGCCGGATCTGGATTCGGACCTCAACCAAAATCTAATCTGCTTGTTCTTCTCACCTAACCAACTTATCCACTAAGTTTTGTCATAACTCGTCCACAACTTTTTGAGATATTATGCTATATGTCGTTTTGGCCCCATTTCTCGATGGTGAAGAATCGCTTAGAATTTAAAAAAATTGTCGCATCTGGATCTTCACCAAAATCGAATTAATTCTTCCTTGTGACACACCCAAAGGGTCCACCAAGTGTCCTCAGAATCCGTCCACAACCTCTTGAGATATTATGCTATATATCGTTTTGGCCCCATCTTTCGATGGTGAAAATCGCTTGGAATAAAAAAAAAAATCCTCTGATCCGGATCTCACTCCCTTCAATCCCACTCCTCCCTCCAGGTCTTTAAAACAGCTGTTCTCCACCATCTCTTATCTTCCCCCATCCAAAACATTGATCTTTTCTACCCCCGTTAATTCACCCCAGATCCACTTTTGTGAAATACCAACTTCTTTCCTGGAAGTTCGAGCAGTGTCCATGTGTTTTATACCTCTCCCCCTCCCTTCCCACGCCTCCTCCCCCAAGCTCTCCCACGGATCTTTCGTTGTCCCTGTTCTCTGCTGTTGTACTTGTGTGCTTCCCTCTCTCTCCCCATCTTGTCTCCCGCTCCATTTATTGTTTTTTTTGTGTGTCCATTTGTGTTTTTTTTTGTGTGATTAATGTTAGCTCTTACATGAGCCTTGATCTTATATACAAATAAAAAAAATCGAATCGATTTTTCCTTGTCACACACCAACCTCCATCAAATTTCGACCGAATTAGTCCACAACTTTTTGAGTTATCCTGTTCCCAAACAGACAAACAGACAGGGGTGAAAACAGAAACTCCGTCCACCTTTTGGTGGCGGAGGGAAAACTGCGAATTCCCTTAGAGGGGACTTTGACGCAGGAGGAGGCCATTCGGTCCATGAAAACCTGCGTTATTATTACCAACCTATGGTTGTTTGACCGTGCTCTATCCTGTTAAATGCTGAGCATCAGGCAAAGAAGCAGCACGTATCATTTTCGCAATCTTTGGTGTGTCTCGGCCTGGGTTTAAACCACGGACCTTCCAGATTCAGAGCGGACACCCTAACCATTACCCCGCCGGGTCTGGTACAGTCCAGACGTGAGTGATAGAAGCATTGAGAAACCTCAGTTCCTCAACTTCCTCCCAATCATTCCCCTTTTTCCTTACAAAACATTAAATAGATTGATTATGCGATACTGAATTTGGGTAGAATTAGTATTAGACACGATGAGTTAAAAAAAAATCCACGAAACTCATGGCACGGGTTATGCATCAATTCTGTCAATCAATCAGGGCTTGCAGGTGAACATAGAGGTACCATACTGCATATTCACCTTTGAGCTGTCTATTATGAGTTCGCTTCCTGACCCGATGTTAATCTGTCTGTTATCCTGGTGCTTTGCCAGCAAGGTGTTGAATAATTAGGCTGCCCCCTGCGCAGCGGGAGACAGTTTTTCAATCACTTCTGTGTGTCTGTCTGTATGTCTGTCCAGGCCGTAATTTTTTTTAATTTTTTTTTACATTTGAGCTATTGTCATAAAAACATTTTTTAAAGCTTTATCTTATTATAATTCACCAAATGTCTGTCCGTCTGTCCTTTCCCAAGTACCGCAAAAACGGCTGAACCTATTGCAACAAAATTTTGGGTGAGTAATTCTGGGACCCCCTGGAGTAAAATAGGCTATATTGTTGTTCCAATTTCAGCTTTGGTTTCCAGCATTTTCAGGTTTGGACTCCCGCCTAACGTTATTGTCCCGGGTACTGCAAAAACGGCTGCACCGATCGCAACGATTTCCTGGAACCCCTGCAGTAAAATCCTACGACAATTCACCAAAAGAACATGACATGAAAATTAAAAACGGCTGAACAGTATTTCATGAACATTTCATTGTGGAATTGAGGAAAATCCTGATGAGTTACGAACCTGCCACGAATGCGGAAGTGGACAGATTAAGGCAATGAGCTGGTTTGATAATATCCCAATACAACCGTCATTTAAAAGAGTATTTTGTTAAAGTATTAATTGATGATTGGAATTGAGTAAATACAATTACGATTTTGAATTCGTAATTGTATTCACCCAACCGTACGGAACTTCACATCAGGATTTAAATATTTGTCTATGTCAAGAATGTTGTTAAAAGTTTATTTTTTATATTAATCTTACTATAATTCACCAAATGTCCGTCTGTCTGTTCGAAGGTACCGTAAAAACTGCTAAACCGATCGCAAATATATTTTGGGTGGGTAATCTTGGGAACCCTCTGAGTAAAATAGGCTATTTAGTTTTCCCAATTTCAGCTTTGGACTCCCGCATAACATTTGCGTTCGCATAACGTTCATTGTGACGGTGTTCTCATTGTGACGATCTTACTATAATTCACCAAATGTCCATCTGTCTGTTTGTTCGAAGGTACCGTAAAAACTGCTGAACCGATCTCAACGATATTTTGGGTGGATAATCCTGGGATCTCCAGGAGTAAAATAGGCTATTTAGTTTTCCCAATTTCAGCTTTAGTCTCCAGCATTCTCAGGTTTGGACTCATGCATAACATTCGCGTTCGCATAACGTTCATTGTGACGATGTTCTCATTGTGACGATGTTGTGACGATGTATGTGTTCACGGTAGTGTTTGACGTGACTGTGTGAACGTAATTTCGTAATGTTTTTCGTTTCATAATCCTTTAATGAACGTTTAATGTTGAATGAACGTTTAATGCCCTTCGATGTCCGGGGCCGCACGCGCGCTACACTGGACGGGCCAGTGTGTACCTTGCCCTTTGCCATCAGGCTCGGGTAAACCGCTGAGCCCCATCCGTGATGGGGACTGGGGCTTGAGACAGTGTCCCACGAACGAGGAATTCCCAGTAAGCGCGAGTCATCAGCTCGCGTTGATTAGGTCCCTGCCCTTTGTACACACCGTCCGTCGCTACTACCGATCGGACGGTTTGATGAGATTCTCGGATCAGCCCCTGCACTGACCGTTCTCGGCTCATGCCGGTGCACCGAAAAGATAAGCGAACTTGACTGTCTAGAGGAAGTAAAAGTCGTAACAAGGTTTCCGTAGGTGAACCTGCGGAATGATCATTATCGGGACAACATGAGAGCAAGCGAGACGCGAGACGTACGTGGTACGTGATCGTCCATGTACTGTTTAGCCATGTACTGTTTAGATTTTGATGATTTGCGTGTGATATGATTCAACGGATGTTTATATGAATCGTTTAAATATATAAAAAGCCTTCAATTTCTGATATTTTACCTTTTCATTTGGGCTTCCCAACTGAAGCCCCGCCCGTAGGGCGGGTACTGTTGCTAGTGCTATTAAATTTGTGATTGGAGTTATGCTGTTTGGAAAAGAGATATCGAGTTCAAGTGAATGAAGAAATGCCGTGACGGTTTTTACTTTCTAAACGTGAATTCGCGGATCGCCATATGCAGATTGGCCATGGTCCAACGATCAATGTTTCTATACGTGAATGTACCCGTTTGTTTGCGAACTGGTACGTTTTTCATGGAAGTCCTTCACGAACTTGCTGTCCATGTCTGACGTGTGACTGAGGGTGCTACAGGAATGTGGAATTTATTGGTTTCATGCTTTAGCATTCACCGTATCTGCATTGTCTGTTTGCTTCTGGCCTCCCACCCGTGCGTAGCACGGGTACCTCACTAGTTATGATAATATGGAGAAGCCAAATTAATAATTGTGTCAAAAGGTCAAATGTCAGCATTGCATAAAATCGTCAATTATCATCTGATTGACCTGAAATTTTAAGAATTTGCATATTGGGACACAGAATTGTTTCACCAATCAAAAGCTAGAAGCCGATTGCTTTTTTAGATCAAACGGTCACACGTCAAGGTTGTGTAAAATCGCCAATTTTCATCCAATTAACCTGAAATGTAAGGACTTTGCATATCAGGCCACTGAATTGTTTCACTAATCAAAAGTTAGGAGTGGATTGTTTTTTGTTTTTTTTAGATCAAAAAGTTAAAAGTAAAGGTTGCATAAAATCATCAATTTTCACCCAATTGACCTGAAATTTCAATTTACCATTTGAGTTTTGTCATCAAATTTTCAACAAAGCTCTATGATGAGAATATGGAGAAGGCAATTTAATAATTTGGTCAAAAGGTCAAAGGTCAGCGTAACATAAAATCGTCAATTTTCATCCGATTGACCTGAAATTTTGAAGAATTTGCATATTGGGTCACTGAGTTGTTTCACTTATCAAAAGATAGAAGACGATAGTTTTTTTTAGATCATATGGTCAAAGGTCAAGGTTGCATAAAATCGTCAATTTTCGTCCTTTTGATCTGAAATGTTCAGAATTTGCATATTGGGTCACAGAATTGTTTCACCAATCAAAAGCAAGAAGCTGATTTTTTTTCTTACATCTAAAGCTCAAATGTCAAGGCTGCATAAAATCATCAATTTTCGTCCTTTTGATCTGAAATGTTCAGAATTTGCATATTGGGTCACATAATTGTTTCACCAATCAAAAGCTAGAAGCTGATTTTTTTTCTTACATCTAAAGCTCAAATGTCAAGGCTGCATAAAATCATCAATTTTTATTTCGTTTTAAAAAAAAACTGTTTTCGTTTTGTTGAGCATGTAGAAGAAGAACTCTGAATACAAATGGACGCGGACTGGCTTTGCATTTTCAGATGTTTTCTAATTGAGTTTGTCATCCTTTAGAGGGATGTAAAGCTTGGCATCTTGTATGCCACCATTTGTTAGTGTATGTTAAAGATCCCATGGTGTCTTCACAAGAGTAAGCAATTGTATGCTGAGACCTTGACGGGTTATCAAATTCCCCGTCTCACTTGCAACTTTGGCCAGAATCATTTGCATGCATTATCACTAAGACCACTGTTATTGAAATTGAGGGGGAACACTGTGTTACCAGGAGAGAGGTTGAATGTTACTAATGCACGACCCAGTACTTCTCCAACAATCTACAGCTAAAACTACAGTCGAAAGATAATAGTTCACGTAAGAAAGTAATTTTATGCGTTTCGAGCCAAACCAAAGCCCCTCCATTCCAGGCAGCCTCGCCTCGATGGAAAAGACATCCCCTTCTTCCTTAACGACCACAATGATTCCCACGTTCTTGTGTGGTTGGCCAGGGGAAGCTTTATGCCCAAGTCTTTCACGAACCGGCTGGCCAGGCCTGACAGTCGACTAAGTATTGAGGGCAATAATTTGGAATCTTCAATCTTCCTCTTCGCGAAGGACACCGTGGGATCTTTAACGTCCACCAACGAATTCTGGCAGACTGGATGCCCAGTTTAACGTCCATCCATTATAACTTCACCAGATGGTTCACCACCCTCTCTTATCTTCCCCCATCCAAAACCTTGATCTGTTCAACCCCCGTTAATTCACCTCAGAATTCTTCACCCCACTTTTTTTTGAAATACCGACTTCTTTCTTTCCTGGAAGTTCGAGCAGTGTCCATGTGTTTTATACTTCTCCCACTCCCCGCCTTCCCATGCCTCCTCCCCCAAAGCCCTCTTCCTCCCACAGATCTCCCGATGTCCCTGCTCCCAAATGTTGTACTTGTGTGCTTCCGTCTCTCTTCCCATCTTGTCCCCCACTTCCTTTATCTTATGTTTTGTGTGTCCGTTTTTTTTGTTTTTTTTTGTGATTGATGTTAGCTCTTACACGAACCTCGATCTTGTATACAAAAACACCATATAACTTGGCCGAGATTCTAACCCATGCTAGACAGCTTAAAGTTGAGTATGCGGACTTAGAGGGTCGAGGCCATCGTGCCCGGCCTCTCGATGAAAAAAGACATATTCAAGAATATATTTTTTGCCAGATGCAAGCTTTGCCTCTCAACCATGAAAATATCCAATTTGTCTCAAATCGGTCAAAAAATGCTCAGAAGCAGTGATATTTGACAATTGTATGCGGAGTCAGCTTGCACCAACATTGCGCATTGTGCACCCTGGCTGGTGCTTGCACATCCTGGGATTCTTTATCACGTGACCCTCATTTCAATTTTCCCTCCACTTGCTTTTTCCCACAATGTGGCACCCCGGCTCGTGTGACCATGACCTCATCCACACGTTTGTAGTCAGAATAAAAAGGAGATCGAAGAATAGCGCTCGCCTTTTTATTTGAAAGCATTGAGGTGAAGGGGCGGAGGGTCAGGGAGAACGCTGCGGATGTGCGGGTTGACAAGCGGTTGGTGCAAAGTGCTTGAATTTATATTTTTCCTCTTTCCCATTCTTGCTTCAAAATCAAACCGACACAAACATTCCGATGTTTCCTATGAGTGGGACAAATAAATAATCCATTGCCGCAGCTGAAACAGATGGAAGGATTTGAGTGCGCACAAAATGGACCTTCGTTCTTTTCTCTTGCGAAGCTTCCCCCCATCGGTTCTCCCCAACCCCCAACAAAGCCTGAGGCCTAGCCTGTGGCAGGCGTTTTTTCCCCCTCTCGACTCTATGCGGATTAAAAGCCGGGGCGCTCATAATGGCGCACTTGCCGCATCGCTGAACGCGGAGCTCACACTTTGAGCCTCCGAGGGCTTGTTACTTCCTCGGTTGAATTTTTTTTTTTGTCTGAGAGCTGCCTCTCACAATCGAGGCCTATGCTCATGAATTTCAAGGTAGGATAGTCTTCTCGCTCGGCAATATCCATAATAATCTGCACTTGAGCCTTTGCAGAAACGTTGCCCCATTTCGGATGCAAATATCTAGGAATTACAAACAGGAAAGATTTACATTTACCTAATACCATTCCCTGCTGGATTTAAATCAGGATAATTGATCTGGTGCCAGGCAAACATACTTTCTGGAAGTATAAAAGACCACAGGAATATCATTCTGTTGGTGTGATAGACACCATGACGTCATAACATAAAGATGGATGCGCAGCACAGGATTGATGAAATTTTTCCCAAAAGATCCCGCTCGCTGTGCTGTTTTTTGTTTTTTTAATACAAGGGTATTTTGGCATATCTTGCACATTTTCTCACGCCAACTGCTGTTACGATCTCGCAATTCCATGTGTGGTGATCAGAAAGCGTCTTAAAACGGTCTGCCCTGAAATGTGTTGCTCCAACAAAGGCCATCCGGGGATAAGTGGAAAGCAGACATTTTCCCATTACCCTTTGAGCTCGATCACATCCCCTGTTGACCTTATCCCTAAATTAAAATAAAAAAAATCGCGACCACGTTCAGACTTTTTAAGGGAGATTTACAATTCTGGTCAGAAGAGAATTACTTTGCTTCGCTCTACTTAGTTTTTAATGAATTGTTAACACTTAGCCCCTCACCCAGAGTGGCTTATGAATGAATTTCTTAGTCCCTTACCTAGAGTGGCTTATGAATGAATTTCTTAGTCCGTTACCTAGAGTGGCTTATGAATGAATTTCTTAGTCCCTTACCTAGAGTGGCTAATGAATGAATTTCTTAGCCCCTTACCTAGAGTGGCTTATGAATGAATTTATTAGCCCCTTACCTAGAGTGGCTTATGAATGAATTTCTTAGCTCCTCACCCAGAGTGGCTTATGGATGAATTTCTTAGCCCCTCACTCAGAGTGGCTTATGAATGAATTTCTTAGCTCCTCACCCAGAGTGGCTTATGAATGAATTTCTTAGTCCCTTACCTAGAGTGGCTAATGAATGAATTTCTTAGTCCCTTACCTAGAGTGGCTTATGAATGAATTTATTAGCCCCTTACCTAGAGTGGCTTATGAATGAATTTCTTAGCTCCTCACCCAGAGTGGCTTATGAATGAATTTCTTAGCCCCTCACTCAGAGTGGCTTATGAATGAATTTCTTAGCCCCTTACCTGGAGTGGCTTATGAATGAATTTCTTAGCCCCTTACCTGGAGTGGCCAATGAATGAATTTCTTAGCTCCTTACCCAGAGTGGCTTATGAATGAATTTCTTAGCCCCTCACCCAGAGTGGCTTATGAATTAATTTCTTAGCCCCTTACCTGGAGTGGTCAATGAATGAATTTCTTAGCTCCTTACCCAGAGTGGCTTATGAATGAATTTCTTAGCCCCTCACCCAGAGTGGCTTATGAATTAATTTCTTAGCCCCTTACCTGGAGTGGGTTATGAATGAATTTCTTAGCTCCTTACCCAGAGTGGCTTATGAATTAATTTCTTAGCCCCTTACCTGGAGTGGCCAATGAATGAATTTCTTAGCCCCTTACCTGGAGTGGCCAATGAATGAATTTCTTAACTCCTTACCCAGAGTGGCTAATGAATGAATTTCTTAGCCCCTCACCCAGAGTGGATTATGAATGAATTTCTTAGCCCCTTACCTAGAATGGCTAATGAATGAATTTCTTAGCCCCTTTCCTAGAGTGGCTAATGAATGAATTTCTTGGCCCCTTACCTTGAGTGGCTTCTGAATGAATTTCTTAGCCCCTTACCTAGAGTGGCTAATGAATGAATTTCTTAGCCCCTTTCCTAGAGTGGCTTATGAATGAATTTATTAGCCCCTTACCTAGAGTGGCTTATAAATGAATTTGTAAGCCCCTTACCTAGAGTGGCTAATGAATGAATTTCTTAGCCCCTTTCCTAGAGTGGCTTATGAATGAATTTATTAGCCCCTTACCTAGAGTGGCTTATAAATGAATTTCTTAGCCCCTTACCTAGAGTGGCTAATCAATGAATTTCTTAGCCCCTTTCCTAGAGTGGCTTATGAATGAATTTATTAGCCCCTTACCTAGAGTGGCTTATAAATGAATTTCTTAGCCCCTTACCTAGAGTGGCTAATGAATGAATTTCTTATCCCCTTTCCTAGAGTGGCTAATGAATGAATTTCGTAGCCCCTCACCCAGAGTGGATTATGAATGAATTTCTTAGCCCCTTACCTAGGGTGGCTAATGAATGAATTTCTTAGCCCCTTTCCGGGAGTGGCTTATGAATTAATTTCTTAGCCCCTTACCTAGAGTGGCTTATGAATGAATTTCTTTGCCCCTTACCGAGAATGGCTAATGAATTAATTTCTTAGCCCCTTACCTAGAGTGGCTAATGAATGAATTTCTTAGCCCCTTACCTAGAGTGGCTAATGAATGAATTTCTTAGCCCCTTTCCTGGAGTGGCTTATGAATTAATTTCTTAGCCCCTTACCTAGAGTGGCTTATGAATGAATTTCTTAGCCCCTCACCCAGAGTGGCTTATTAATTAATTTCTTAGCCCCTTACCTGGAGTGGCCAATGAATGAATTTCTTAGCCCCTTACCTGTAGTGGCCAATGAATGAATTTCTTAACTCCTTACCCAGAGTGGCTAATGAATGAATTTCTTAGCCCCTCACCCAGAGTGGATTATGAATGAATTTCTTAGCCCCTTACCTAGAGTGGCTAATGAATGAATTTCTTAGCCCCTTTCCTAGAGTGGCTAATGAATGAATTTCTTGGCCCCTTACCTTGAGTGGCTTCTGAATGAATTTCTTAGCCCCTTACCTAGAGTGGCTAATGAATGAATTTCTTAGCCCCTTTCCTAGAGTGGCTTATTAATGAATTTATTAGCCCCTTACCTAGAGTGGCTTATAAATGAATTTCTTAGCCCCTTACCTAGAGTGGCTAATGAATGAATTTCTTAGCCCCTTTCCTAGAGTGGCTTATGAATGAATTTATTAGCCCCTTACCTAGAGTGGCTTATAAATGAATTTCTTAGCCCCTTACCTAGAGTGGCTAATGAATGAATTTCTTAGCCCCTTTCCTAGAGTGGCTTATGAATGAATTTTTTAGC
The DNA here is from genome assembly GCF_964187855.1 of Myxine glutinosa. Classification (NCBI taxonomy): domain Eukaryota; kingdom Metazoa; phylum Chordata; class Myxini; order Myxiniformes; family Myxinidae; genus Myxine; species Myxine glutinosa. The sequence continues at coordinate 44,213,510 of NC_136266.1, read as the reverse complement.
CCCTTACCTAGAGTGGCTTATAAATGAATTTCTTAGCCCCTTACCTAGAGTGGCTAATGAATGAATTTCTTATCCCCTTTCCTAGAGTGGCTAATGAATGAATTTCGTAGCCCCTCACCCAGAGTGGATTATGAATGAATTTCTTAGCCCCTTACCTAGAGTGGCTAATGAATGAATTTCTTAGCCCCTTTCCTGGAGTGGCTTATGAATTAATTTCTTAGCCCCTTACCTAGAGTGGCTTATGAATGAATTTCTTTGCCCCTTACCGAGAATGGCTAATTAATTAATTTCTTAGCCCCTTACCTAGAGTGGCTAATGAATGAATTTCTTAGCCCCTTACCTAGAGTGGCTAATTAATGAATTTCTTAGCCCCTTTCCTGGAGTGGCTTATGAATTAATTTCTTAGCCCCTTACCTAGAGTGGCTTATGAATGAATTTCTTTGCCCCTTACCGAGAATGGCTAATGAATTAATTTCTTAGCCCCTTACCTAGAGTGGCTAATGAATGAATTTCTTAGCCCCTTACCTAGAGTGGCTAATGAATTAATTTCTTAGCCCCTCATCCAGAGTGGCTTATGAATGAATTTCTTAGCCCCTTACCTGGAGTGGCTTATGAATGAATTTATTAGCCCCTTACCTGGAGTGGCTAATGAATGAATTTATTAGCCCCTCACCCAGAGTGGCTTATGAATGAATTTCTTTGCCCCTTACCGAGAATGGCTAATGAATTAATTTCTTAGCCCCTTACCTAGAGTGGCTAATGAATGAATTTCTTAGCCCCTTACCTAGAGTGGCTAATGAATGAATTTCTTATCCCCTTTCCTGGAGTGGCTTATGAATTAATTTCTTAGACCCTTACCTAGAGTGGCTTATGAATGAATTTCTTTGCCCCTTACCGAGAATGGCTAATGAATTAATTTCTTAGCCCCTTACCTAGAGTGGCTAATGAATGAATTTCTTAGCCCCTTACCTAGAGTGGCTAATGAATTAATTTCTTAGCCCATCATCCAGAGTGGCTTATGAATGAATTTCTTAGCCCCTTACCTGGAGTGGCTTATGAATGAATTTATTAGCCCCTTACCTGGAGTGGCTAATGAATGAATTTATTAGCCCCTCACCCAGAGTGACTTATGAATGAATTTCTTAGCCCCTCACCCAGAGTGGATTATGAATGAATTACTTAGCCCCTTACCTAGAGTGGCTAATGAATGAATTTCTTAGCCCCTTTCCTGGAGTGGCTTATGAATTAATTTCTTAGCCCCTTACCTAGAGTGGCTTATGAATGAATTTCTTTGCCCCTTACCGAGAATGGCTAATGAATTAATTTCTTAGCCCCTTACCTAGAGTGGCTAATGAATGAATTTATTAGCCCCTTACCTAGAGTGGCTAATGAATTAATTTCTTAGCCCCTCATCCAGAGTGGCTTATGAATGAATTTATTAGCCCCTTACCTGGAGTGGCTTATGAATGAATTTATTAGCCCCTTACCTGGAGTGGCTAATGAATTAATTTCTTAGCCCCTCATCCAGAGTGGCTTATGAATGAATTTCTTAGCCCCTTACCTGGAGTGGCTTATGAATGAATTTATTAGCCCCTTACCTGGAGTGGCTAATGAATGAATTTCTTAGCCCCTTTCCCAGAGTGGATTATGAATGAATTTTTTAGCCCCTCACCCAGAGTGGCTTATGAATGAATTTCTTAGCCCCTTACCTGAAGTGGGTTTATGCCTTGTTTAGGGCGATTTGCATAAAAAAGAGGAAAAAAATGCGACTACGCGAGTGTAAGGAATGAAGTTGTTGTAGCAAGCTGAGTTGAAGTGCCTGCAACCCCCTAAACAGTCACAGATTTTAATTTTTTATTTTGTATACTAAGTCGAGGCTCGTGTAAGTCATACTTATATGTCATATGTTATAATACACATATAACATATAATTAAGGCAGCGGGAGACATAAGGCAGGGAGAGGGAAGCACAACAACAGGAGAGAACAGGGACAACGGGAGATCTGCGGAAGGGAGAGGGCTGGGGTGGGGTACATGGGATAAACAAGATGGACACTACAGGGACTTTCAGGAAATAATACGGAATTTGAAGGAGATTGATTTGTGGTGGATTAACAGGGGTAGAAAAGATCAAGGTTTTGGACGGGGGAAGATAAAATTTATTTTTCTTCGTAAATTTCTAAAAATTAAATTTATTCGAACCTTAAGTTAATCCAGCAACTGTATCGAAAACCTTGTGACTCCATGAGCTTCCAATGGTAAACGAAACACCGATTATCAGATTTGTTTGGGTAGATTTTGAATGTTCCTTAATCCACCATCTTCACATTCAGGAACTGCATAAATTTGCTAATTTTTTTTATATAATGAAAAGTTGAGGCAATTCATTTCCACCATAACTATGAGCTACTGTTATTGTTATAATGGTTAGAGCCTCCACTCTGAGTCTGGGAGGTCGGTGGTTCAAATTCCAGACGAGCTGAGTCATACCAAAAGCTTAAAAATTGTACGTTGTTTGATGCTCAACATTTAGAGGATAGATCATGGACAAACAATACTGGGAAGGCAATGGCAAACCACCCTTTATAAGTATAACCCTTGCCAAGCAGCAGCAATATTCTGTAAAGAGTATAGTAAGCCTACTTCATCAAAATAAAGTTTTAAAATAGTATAAAGAACATTTTTTATAGGGTCTAAGGTACGTAGCGGAGATGCAAATAAATTGACAGATACCTGTACAGAAATACATGACACAACGTCAGACTTCAAACAAAAACAGCTGAGCTTCCCTGGAAACTCTGGACATCAGCGACATCATCTTTATGACGTCACTTTTCGTTTTGCACTCAGAGCAATGTATAAGAAATTCCCTGCTCTGCATGGATGCTCTATCCTTTAAATGTTGAGCATCAACCAAGCAAGCAGCAAATAATGTCTTCGCTACAACTCAACCTCGGTCAGATTCCAACTGCAAACTTCACAGACAGAGCAGATATTCTTAACTATTACGATTCTGGGTCTGAAACGTATTTGAGATACATTAGTACAATGTTTTTAAAAGTAACGATTTTTGTAAACATCTCAAAACTGCCTTTATTTGTTTTTGGACGTCTTTTGCATCTTTCTGTGAATGTGTCGAGTAATCTTACTATAATTCACGAAATGTCTGTCAGGCGTTTGGGAAGATGGACGCATGACGACTCGATGCTCTAATGTAGAATGTTCCCAGGTACCGCAAAAACTGCTTAACCGATCGCAACGAAATTTTGGATGGGTAATCCTGGGACCCCCTGGACTAAAATAGGCTATATTGTTTTTGCATGTTTTTTTTTCCAATTTTCCAGTTTTTCCAAACACGATGGAATAATATTTACCGATATGAACAGTGATGTGGCTTTTATTGAAATTCTACAAATACTGTTTAGATTTTGATGATTTGCGTGTGATATGATTTAACGGATGTTTATATAAATCGTTTAAAATAAAAAAAGCCTTCAATTTCTGATATTTTGCCTTTTCATTTGGGCCTCTCAATTGAAGCCCCGCCCATAGGGCAGGTACCGTGGCTAGTAAAAATGATTTACAAAAAAACGATTGCTTCGTGATGAGTCTAACAAATACGAGGCATTGAAAAGAACACGAAAATTGCAAAATAAACGCGACGCAGTTGATTGTCGGCGTTGCGGATAGCCATTGCGTGCTTATGAAGATACGCATGATGTGCACAACTCCATTCATGCACATCAACATTCGTGTGATGTCTAGTTTTATAACATTCGTTTTTCACACGATTATTGCAACTTGTGTGGGGTGTGGGGCTGTAGGGGAAGGAAGGGGGTAAAAGGGGAAGAAGGAAATTTTGGCTGGGCATGAAATAAAGTGGATTAGCAAATCTGTACTGTTGTGGAAAGCCAAAAGTGTAGCGTTAATAACACTTCGTTTAACTTAACAAGCGAACATTAGCATCACAAACTCAATAGGCACTGAATTTCACGCTTATGCGTGCTTTGTGTGAAACGCGTGTTGTGACGGCTTCTGCGGCAGTGGCGCTAATCAAAAGGGTTTGGGGTTAAAGGGTCGAATCCGACTTTGACGTTAATTGCTTTTCAAGCGCCAAACAAAAAGTGCTGGAGGATGGAGAGAAGCTTACGTAATGAGCCTCCGTGGCACAGAGAGCAGAGCGCTGCAGACATATTATTCAATACTTCTTGTCCGTTGTATCAATCATCGAGATAGGATAATGGACGCACATTGTCAAAACGTTCCGTGGAAGGAAATGTGAAAAGGGTGGGGGGAGAGGGGAAAGGAGGGGGAGAAGAAGAAACGACTGGATTTCATTCCAAATGTTTCTGCCACAATATTATGATCAAAACGCATCATTCCACATTCTATTCTCATCGGATTGCTCTGCGAAGAACACACTGCCTGACAATTTAATCTGCAAAGTTGAAAGGTTGAAGACCACCTGCGGCCCAATGCTGATGCTATGTGGAAGTCAGGAAATTTTCGACTCAATTTGTGTTTCACTGGTGTCTTGAGGTTGTAAATATTGGATCTAACATATCCATTCAAGTGAAACACTTTTTGCTGGTTGCATCATTGCTGGGAGTGTCACGGTGATGATGCAGTGCCTCCTGAAGGTCAGTGCAGGAATATATGCAATTTTGCAAGTGTGCGTCGAATACATATACACTACATTACAAAAAGTATGTGGACACCCATCCATTGAACATCTCATTCCAAAATCATGGGCATTAACATGGAGTTGGTCCCCCTTTGCTGCTATAACAGCCTCCATACTTCTGGGAAAGCTTTCCACTAGATGTCGGAACATTGCTGCGGGGATTTGCTTCCATTCAGCCACAAGAGCATTAGTGAGGTCGGGCACTGATGTTGGGCAATTAGGCCTGGCTTGCAGTCAGCGTTCCAATTCATCCCAAAGGGGTTTGATGGGGTTGAGGTCAGGGCTCTGTGCAGGCCAGTCAAGTTCTTCCACACCGATCTCGACAAAACATTTCTGTATGGACCTCGCTTTGTGCACAGGGGCATTATCATGCTAAAACAGGAAAGGGCCTTCCCGAAACTGATGCCACAAAGTTGGAAGCACACAATCGTCTAGAATGTCATTGTATGCTGCAGCATTAAGATTTCCCTTCACTGGAACTAAGGGACCGAGCCTGAACCATGAAAAACAGCCCCAGAACATCATTCCTCCTCCACCAATCTTTACACTTGGCACTATGCATTCGGGCAGGTAGTGTTCTCCTGGCACGGCGAAACCCAGATTCGTCCGACGGACTGCCAGATGATGAAGCGTGATTCATCGCTCCAGAGAACGTGTTTCCACTGCTCCAGAGTCCAATGGCGGCGAGCTTTACACCACTCCAGCCGACGCTTGGCATTGCGCATGGTGATCTTAGGCTTGTGTGTGGCTGCTCGGCCATGGAAACCCATTTCATGAAGCTCCTGACGAACAGTTGTTGTGCTGACATTGCTTCCAGAGGCATTTGGAACTCGGTAGTGAGTGTTGCAACTGAGGACAGACGATTTTTAGGCCCTACGCGCTTCAGCACTCGGCGGTCCCGTTCTGTGAGCTTGTGTGGCCTACCACTTCGTGGCTGAGCTGTTGTTGCTCCTAGACGTTTCCACTTCACAATAACAGCACTTACAGTTGACCGGGGCAGCTCCAGCAGAGCATAAATTTGATTAACTGACTTGTTGAAAAGGTGGCATCCTGACAGTGCCACGTTGTAAGTCACTGAGCTCTTCAGTACGACCCATTCTACTGTCAATGTTTGTCTATGGAGATTGCATGGCTGTGTGCTTGATTATAATATATACCTGTCAGCAATGGGTGTGGCTGAAACAGCCAAATCCACTAATTAGAAGGGGTGTCCGCATACTTTTGGTCATGTAGCGTATAATATATATATATATATATATATATATATATATATATATATATATATATGTATATCGATAAATAGTGGAAATGTCTCTTAAATGTTGTCCATTGACAGCATATATGCTGCATCATTAATTGGGCATTTAAGAACAAATTACTGTTACTAGAGGGCAGTTAAGACCAAAATATTTCCGCAAGGCAAACCGTTATGTTCCCACGGACTGGTTGCAGTGAACATGCATTATACTGTGACTCTATTGACACAAAGCCCAGCAATTGTTCAGGGCAATGCTAGTGCGAACAACCCACCACATAACTAATCTCATATCACGAAATGTACAGTGCTCACAATTACATTAGCACGCCATCACCTGGTTTCGTCCTACCTCACTCACCCTGCCTGCACACTATCTTCCAGCTTCCCTCACTCCTCTCCAATCCCATATATGGAAGACGTTTTCACTCCCTTGATCGTGCACAAATATGGTCAGGATTTAATGTCTTGTGCATCTGTTTCTGGTGTCGTTTTGTCCATGATGCAGGAACTCAAACGGTGTGAATAAAAAACATGGTGGAAAGAGAAAGTGGTGACTTCATCGTATTGCTGAGCCAAACATTTTGCTGATAGGTTATACAAAGATATATAATCAATTTGGGGAAGGATGCCATTTGGCCCATCATGCCTGCAATTTACTAAAACCACATTAATTTAATCGATCAGTTTATCGACTTCATTTTATTGGGAGCAGGGGGTAGGAGGAGTGGAGATGAAAACAATGAGGCAGGCACATTGATAAAAGGATGGAGGGTATTTATATATATATATATATATATATATATATATATATTCTATATAATAATAGCGTAAGGACTCGACTTTGTTATCCCTTTTACGCCGCACCCAGTGACCCGATGCCCACGGCACTAATGGATTTACGATCTACAAACCGCGCTCTTTGTTTATCACGTATAGCCATACTCGAAAAATCTGAATTAGCCGACGTTGGGGCCAAAAAGCATCCGATTAACGGCCGATATGACGCCATCTTACGACGCCATCGTATTCACGTCTGCTGGGTGAAGGTGAAGCAAGGCGTCCGCTGATTGGACAGTCGAAGGCGACAGCAAGCCGTCCACTGAGTGGACAATCCTGAGCATGCATTTGTGCCGGTGTCGTCGATCGCGGTGTACACTAACCTCATCAGGTGGGTTTACCATAATTTCTTCCATATACTGTGATTACAACGAAGTGAAACCGATCAGCAGCCCATCAGTATCATATAAAGCAATAAATACCAAGGCTTCAGCTTCTGAAAGCTTAAAACAAAGTGTACTTCGCCGAGTGACGAAACGTATGCATAGGCCTAGGCCCTACTATCCAGTTGTTGTGTTTCCGTTGTGGCCATGATCTCAAGAAATGGCGTAGGCCATGTGGCGTAGGGTAGGTCATGATCAGCCCCCCCCCCCCCCCTTTCATTTCACCAACTCCTGCATCTGCCACCGTTCATGATTATCAAAGTAGGCTTTACCCTGTTTACGATAAGGTAGAAATCAGTGAGTTGTATACGAAGATTTAAAAGGATGGCATTGACTTCGAGACGGTACGTGATATTTTCAAAAGTATATCGTAGCGTTGTCATTTAAGTAGATTGCAATAAATATGTTGTTCATATACGCACTCTTCATTCTCATCTTTCTTGCTAACTCTTACTTGGACAAGCAAATCCCCTATGCCATCCATAATGGTACACTCTATCCATACACCACATCCTCCCTTCCGTGGATGTTCCACGGGTTTCGGCTAGTCTATATAATAATAGCGTAAGGACTCGACTTTGTGATCCCTTTTACGCCGCACCCAGTGACCCGATGCCCACGGCACTAATGGATTTACGATCTACGAACCGCACTCTTTGTTTATCACGTATAGCCATACTCGAAAAATCTGAATTAGCCGACGTTGGGGCCCAAAAGCATCCGATTAACTGCCGATACGACGCCATCTTATGACGCCATCATATTGGCGTCTGCTGGGCGAAGGCGTAGCAAGCCGTCCGCTGATTGGACAGGCGAAGACGAAAGCAAGCCGTCCACTAACTGGACAATCCAGAGCATGCATTTGTGCCGGTGTCGGCGATCGTTGTTCATATACGCACTCTTCATTCTCATCTTTCTTCCTAACTCTTACCCGGACAAGCAAATCCCCTATGCCATCCATAATGGCACACTCTATCCATACACCACATCCTCCCTTCCGTGGATGTTCCACGGTTTTCGGCTAGTATATATGAATGATCGTTTTCAGGCCATTTTTCCCCGCTAGAGCTGGGGTTAGCCTTGCGGGCCCCATGGCAATCATGGTTCCCTGTTTGAGGCAATGTTTTTATGGTCCGGATGCCCTTCCTGACGCCAACCCTTGGTCATGCTCTTATGATGCGCAGGGATACAGTGTGCCTATTCTGAATTGGGGTACACACCGTGATCATTCATCCGAGCAAGCTGGTACTCAATTTGCCGACCTCGGAAGGATGACAGGCTGAGTCAACCCCCCTAGCGTTAATTCAGTGATCGACCGGGATTCGAACCCAGGATCCTAGGATCCCAAGCCGGCACCCTAACCGTTAAGCCAACGCCAGGCTATATATATATATATATATACATACAGTGAAACCTTGACTTACGAGTGCACCAACTTACGAGTTTTCCGAGATACGAGCCGTCGCTCGGGCGGTTTATTGCTTTGAGATGCGAGCCGAGATCTGAGTTACGAGCTTACGCCACCCGCCACCAAGTGGGTTCCGGTCACGTGGTTATCTTGCCGTGCAAGCATCTCTGCCGTATATCGCTGCTGCTTTGTTTTCGCATTTTGGTTATTTTGGAGCTTACGCCACCCGCCACCAGGTGGGTTCAGGTCACGTGGTTATCTTGCCATGCAAGCATCTCTGCCGTATATAGCTGCTGCTTTGTTTTCGCATTTTGGTTATTTTGGAAAATTTCTTAGTTTTAACCATGGGTCCTAAGAAATTGAGTGCCAAGGGCGGTACTGAGAAGAAGAAGAGGATGATGTGCTTGGATATAAAACACGCAATCGTCGAAAAACATGAGCGAGGTGTGCGTGTTGTCGACTTGGTGAGGCAGTACGATCGTAGTACTTCTACGATATGTACGATTTTGAAGCAGAAGGAGTCGATAAAGGCTATAACGCCAGCCAAGGGCGTTACGATTATTTCAAAATCAAAGCTCCGGACCTCTATCCATGAAGAGATGGAGAAGTTGTTGTTTGTGTGGTTGACGGAGAAGCAGCTCGCAGGATGCCGAGGAGGACGTATATAACGGCAGAGGAGAAGAGCCTGCCAGGCCACAACTTGTTCAGAGTGCCGGCGATAGCTCGCCTTCTCTTTGTGAAAAACACGGTGAGATCCTTAACATCCAACAACTAATGGGACGCAAACGGGGCGCCCAGTTTAGCGGTACACACATTGATGAATCACCCTGCCTGTGATTCACCCATGACAGGTTATAGCTGGGTCGGGATTCAAACCCAGGCTGGACAGTTTAGAGTCAAGTGTGCGTACCTCCAGTCCAGGCCATCCTGCCAACTTGTATGCTGCATACAGGTGAAATATAAAGCGCGATATATTTTTATATATACTGTATACGTATTAAAAAAAAAATTGGTGTGGTTTTTGGCGGGCTGGAACGGATTAATAGCATTTCAATGCATTTTAATGGGGAAATTTAATTTGAGAAACGAGCAAATTGAGTTACGAGCTCGGTCACAGAACGAATTAAACTCGTAAGTCAAGGTTTCGCTGTATATATATATACACAAAGAATTAAGTTAAGCACCCCTACACAACGAATTAAGGTAAGCACCCCCTAATATATATTCTTTGTGTATATGTATACATTGGCATATATTCTAAGGTATGTGAGATCAAATAATGATTGGTATGACATTAGCAATTATCCATTGATGAAATGCAGATGAGTGCACTCGTAGGGTTGAGTTGGGTTGAGTAGTGATCCGATCACGTGGGTCCTACACACGTTATTGACGCAAAGATCGCTAGAGGTCTTCTCAGAACAATGACTGTACGTTAGAAAACATAAACGTCATCCACACTGTCCGTGATGGACCTATAGCTCCATACTTAAATTGAGGTGAAAATATGCCTAAAATTCCCAAAAGATTTCACCTTAAATTATTCAGAATAAAATATTGAAAACGGCATGATTGTTATGTTTTTATGTGACCATAATATCACTTCTCCAGAAAATATAGCAATATCATGGGTATATTACACTGTTTTGACGACAACAAACTTGTAATGTGCGAGGTTGTAAAAAAACGGGGGGGGGTGCTTAACTTAATTCTTTGTGTATATATGTGTATATGTATATATATATATATATATATATATATATATATATATATATATATATATATATATATATATATATATATATACATATATATATATATATATATATATATATATATATATATATATATATATATATACACTGCATTCAGAAAGTATTCAGACCCCTTCACATTTTTCACATTTTGTTATGTTGCAGCCTTATGCCGAAATCGTTTAAATTCATTTTTTCCCTCATCAATCTACACTCAATACCCCATAATGATAGAGAGAAGACAGGATTTTAGAAAGTTTTGCAAATTTATTAAAAAGAAAAAACTGAAATATCACATTGACATAAGTATTCAGACCCTTAACTCATTACTTAGTTGAAGCACCTTTGGCAGCGATTACATCCTCGAGTCTTCTTGGGTATGACGCGACAAGCTTTGCACACCTGGATTTGGGGATTTTCTGCCATTCTTCTCTGCAGATGCTCTCAAGCTCTGTCAGGTTGGATGGGGACCGTCGGTGGACAGCCATTTTCAGGTCTCTCCAGAGATGTTTGATTGGGGTCAAGTCAGGGCTCTGGCTGGGCCAATCAAGGACCTTCACAGAGTTGCCCTAAGCCACTCCTGCATTGTCTTGGCCGTGTGCTTTGGGTCATTGTCCTGTTGGAAGGTGAACCTTCGGCCCAGTCTGAGGTCCTGAACGCTCTCTTTCAGGTTTTCATGAAGGATATTTCGGTACTTTGCTCCGTTCATTGTTCCCTCAACCCTGACCAGTCCCCCAGTCCCTGCTGCTGAAAAACACACCCGCAGCATGATGCTGCCACCACCATGCTTCACCATTGGGATGGTATTGGGCAGGTGATGAGTGGTGCCTGGTTTCCTCCAGACATGACGCGTAAAATTGAGGCCAAACAGTTCAATCTTGGTTTCATCAGACCACGAATCTTGTTTCTCACAGTCTGAGAGTCCTTTTGGTGCTTTTTTGCAACCTCCAAGTGGGCTTTCATGTGGCTTTCACTGAGGAGACCTTATATAGACAGGTATGTGCCTTTCCAAATCATGTCCAATCAATTGAATTTACCACAGGTGGACTCCAATCAAGGTGTAGAAACATCTCAAAGATGATCAAGATAAATGGGAGGCACCTGAGCTAAATTTCAAGTGTCATAGCAAAGGGTCTGAATACTTATGTCAATGTGATATTTCAGTTTTTTCTTTTTAATAAATTTGCAAAACTTTCTAAAATCCTGTTTTATCTTTGTCATTTTGGGGTATTGAGTGTAGATTGATGAGGGAAAAAAGGAATTTAAACGATTTCAGCATAAGGCTGCAACATAAAATGTGAAAAAACTGAAGGGGTCTGAATACTTTCTGAATGCACTGTAGATATTTATTTATTAGCTGTTGGGGTATGTGCGGTTGTAGGGTGAAGAATGAACAAACACCGACAGCACATTCACATTTAAGACAATATTCCTACAATGACACACCATACCTAAGCTCCATGACAAGCTACAGAACAAGTCCTGCCAATGACCATGTACCTCTTTGTTCGCAATGCTTTGAGATACCCATCCAATTTGAGTTTATAACTATATCTGCTATTTCTGCTGCTACTGGACATTTCCAGGGAGACAATTCCATGTATTAACTACTCTCCCAGTAAAAGAGACCCTTGTCTTACTACTATCTTAACTCTCCTATTTTATACTCACAGGTTGTGGCCTCTGCTCCTGTCACTGTCTATTCTGTCCTTAAACTCTTCTGCATTTATTTTGTCTCATCCAGTCGTGGCCAAAAATATTGGCACCCTTGCACTTTTTCCAAGTAATGCACCATTTCTTTCAGAAAATTGCTGAAATCAAAAAATATTTTGGTATCCACATATGTATTTCTTTGATTTGCAGTGGAACAAAAAAATATGCTGAAAAAAATGTAAAATCTTAGCTTATTCTACATAGAAATCCTAAAATATTATTGGCATTATTAAAACAATATTATTGGCCCCTTTTAGAAGTTGTTAGAAATAATTCGATTTCAAGCAGGCGATTCTCCTTTACTTTAGAATTGAACTCACCTGTGGTGAGTTGCAGGTGCCTGCAATATAAAAATCAGTCATTCAATCAGTTTGAATAGAGAAAAGGAGTCATTCTGCTGTTATGTGTCACTGTGTGTACCACAATGAGCATGGACAAAAGAAAGGAAACCAGAGGACTGTCTGAGGAGGTCAGACACAAGATTGTAGCCAAGCATGGACAATCTCAAGGCTACAAGTCCATCTCCAGAGACCTTGATGTTCCTGTGTCCACCGTACACAATGTTATCAGGAAGTTTAAGGCCCATGGCACTGTAGCCAACCTCCCTGGACCTGGCCGCAAGAGAGAACTTGATGGAAGATTGCAGCGAAGGATTTATTGAATGGTGGAGAAAGCACCTAGATCAACTGCCAAACAGATTCAAGCTGACCTTCAGACACAAGGTACGACAGTTTCAACTCGCACCATCTGTCGCCAACTCAATGAAAGGGGTTTCTATGGTAGGAGACCAGGTGGACCCCACTGCTGAGAGAGAGGCATGGAAGCCTTGACTGGACTTTGCTAAAACACCCCTGAACAAGCCAAAATCCTTCTGGGAGAATGTCCTGTGGACAGATGAGACCAAATTAGAGCTTTTTTGTAGAGCACATCATCTCTATGTTTAGAGAAAACAAAACGAAGCCTTCACAGAAAAAACACCTTCCCTACAGTCAAACATGGAGGAGGTTCATTGATGTTTTGGTGTTGCTGTGCTGCCTCTGACACTGGGTGCCTTGAATGTGTGCATGGCATCATGAAATCAGGAGATTACCAAGGCATTTTGTGGTGCAATGTTCAATCCAGTGTCAGAAAGCTGGTCTTGGGTCTTGCAGCAGGACAATGACCACACACTTCAAAAAGCACCCAGGAATGGTTCAAGACAAAACGCTGGACTGTTCTGAAGTGGCCAGCAATGAGTCCAGATCTAAATCCCATTGAACACCTGTGAGGAGATCTGTAAACAACAGTTGGGAGAAGGCACCCTTCAAATCTGGGAGAACTGGAGCAGTTTGCACAAGAAGAGTGGGTCAAACTCCCAGTAGAGAGGTGTAGGAAGCCCATTTATGGCTATAGGAAGTCCTTGACTGCAGTTATTTTGTACAAAGTCTGTGCTACCAAATATTAAGTCGAGGGTGTCAATAATTTTGTCAATGCCATTTCTTTTTATTTTCTGGTTTAAAAGGATACATTAGGTTCTGAATCAAAAACAAAGGTTCTGTAACAGTGAAATAAAGAATTGTGGAGACCAAATACTTTTGTCATTTTCAACTTATTTTTAGAGAAAATTGTGAGTTATTTGAAAAAAGTACAAGGGTGCCAATATTTTTGGCCATGACTGTCCTTCATTGTCCTAAGCATCTCAATCATATCCCCTCATAATTACCTGCTTTCTATTGTGGAAGGATTTGTTATGTTCGGCCACTCCTCATAGCTTTGGGTAGGTCGACACTTAATCCTCCATATGGCATTTCCAATATTATTAGCCCCCAAACGGGGGCTTATGGATTTGGTCTCATTCGTCCGTCTGTGCGTCCTCAACCATATCTCCGAGATGTATGGATCGATTTTGTTCATAATTGGCATAAAGATAATACATGACGGTGTACATATGCGCATCTTTTTATTTCGCGATGCAATCAAAGGTGGTCGACTGGCAGCCATTTTAGTTGTAAAAAGAAAACGATGTTGATCATGTCCTCAACCATTTCTCAGACATGCATTTTCTGATGTTGTTCAAACTTGGCACACACATAAGGAATGATGGCTTACATATGCACGTCATTTTTTCGAGATCAGATCCAAGATGACCGACTGGCAGCCATTTTGTTACTTAAACATGTCCCCAACAATTTATTGGGCATGCATGGCCCGATTTTGTTCAAACTTAGCAGAAGCACAGTACATGATGGCATACACGTGCACCTCACTTTATTTTGCGATCTATTCAAAGATGGTAGACTGGTGGCCATTTTAGTTGTTAAAAAAACAAAATTGACTACGTCCTCAACCATTTCTCAGACATGTATTTACCGATCTTGTTCAAACCAAGAACACAGATAATGAATGATGGGTTACATATGCACGTCATTTTTTCGAGATCAGATCCAAGATGGCCGATTGGCGGTCATTTTGTTACTTAAACGTGTCCCCATCCATTTCTCGGAAATGCATGGACCAATTTTCTTCAAACTTGGCACAAACACAATACATGAGTATACATATGCAGATAGTGACCACACAACCACTTGATTGAACCCTGGCATTTACTCTCTCTTTCTCTCTCTCTCTCTCTGCAACATTTACTCTCTCTCTCTCTCCCACATTTACACTCTCCAACATTTATTCTCTCTCTCTCTTTCTCCCACATTTGCTTTCTCGTCTCTCTCCAACATTTATTCTCTCTCTATCTCTCTCTCTCTCTGTCGCCACCTGTCGGTGCATTGGGTGTGGCGTCATGGCGGCTGTGAGCAACTGCTCTGTGCTTTGGTGAGCCCGTTGCGTTCCCCCCCCCTTCCCCTGCCCCCCTCCCTCTGCCCCCCTCCCTCTCCTTTTCCATCCTGTGTGCTTCGGCATTGTGTTTTCATCCGTTCTGCACCCTTGTCCTCGAGAGAGAGAGGATTGAGAGCGGGCCCTTGTTGGGTGCGGCCTACTGGCTTTGACGGCGCTTTGTAAGCCATTTTTGTGCTTATAACGCACGTTTATTATTTACTTTAGCTCGATTATTTAGGTTTGATACCTTCTTGTCCGGTTCGGACAAGGGGAGGGGGGGGGGGGGAATTTGATGTGTTTGTTGGTGTTCGACAAACATTGGGTTTTCTCGGTTCTCGGTTACTAACTTGTCTTTGGGCGAGTTAGAATGGCGGGCGAACGTTTCCGCATTGATACGTACGAATCGCTAACTCGTAAACACGGGCTAGCTTGTGTTCCTCCCAACGAGGTGGAAATTAACGATGTGCTTTCCGCCATTGGAAACATCGTTGGTGCACACAGCATTCGCGCTGCCTCTCGTATGAATAAGAAATTCGTCGTATTTTTGTCCGAGGAGCACATGGTGGCGAGTGTAGTCGAACAAGGCTTGTTCATTGAACCGAACACGTTCCTCTCTGTGTTCGCTTTACAAGCCCCGACGGTAAAGATTAACATCAGTAATATCCCACCATTTATTAGAAATGAGGATTTACGTGAACAATTAAACAAGTTCGGTAAGGTCGTATCGAGGATTTCGATGGTGCCGATGCGAAATGTTTGCGATCGATTCAAACATGTCATGTCCTTCAGGAGAGTGGTGTACATGATACTGCCTGCAAATGTAAAAACGCTCAATGTCGTGTTGAGTGTGAAAATCAACAGCTTTGAATACAAAATGTATGCCTCCTCAGAGGCTATGACGTGTTTCGGGTGTGGGGCTTACGGGCATGTGAGGAGTGCCTGCCCCAATGCGGGTACACCGCCGGAAAGCAGAGGGTTGGTGAGGAGCGACTCTTCACCGCACAATGAAGGGGAGGAGGCGGATCGAGTGGTTAAGCCACCCATCGCACCGACTGCGGTGAGCGAAGCGCCAGACCCGACCGACCCGACCGACCCGACCGCCCCGACCGGGGGGGTGGGGGGGGGGGGGTAGTGATAGATCTAGAACGTGAGGTGACTAACCCCGCTCCTCCATTTAAGGTGGGAATTAAAGTGGTTGAACCCTCTCCCATTTCGTCCACTGTACACGACAGTGCGGACGATAACATGGAAGTATCCGTAGTGGACACCAGGAAAAAAGGTCAGAAGCGTTCAAGTGATGAATCCTGTGATTCCGAAGAAAAACAAAATAAGATTCAGATCGTGTCAGGCTCGCAGGACCTCCAGGGTGAGGTCGACACCAGAAACTCCTTGGCAGTAATCGTAATGGAAATGGTATCGGAAGTGTGTGTACGTGAGGAAGATTCGCTTGCACCACTTGCTGAGATTGAGTATGACCCGGGAAATAGTCGATCCTCTCAGGATGTGGTAAGTCCTTGTCCTGATTACCAAACTCGCTCAGACGAGTTAGCAGCTGGATCTGCTAGTGAGGAAAAAATAGATAAAGGGGAAAGTCCTTGCGACTGTGAGGATAACGTTAACCCTTCCCTGACAGATAAAAATGAAAGGGATGATGAGCTGGGGGACATACTTATAGCCACTGGGGATATGGTAAATTTGGAAGGGTCTGCAAAGAGCACGGAGGTCCTTGACCCTGTAGAATTGCTGTTTCCAAAACTAAGTGTTCAACAAATAGTAGGAAAAGGTGCAGATCAAGACGAAGCACTTGATTCTGATGAAACCTCTTCTACTCCACTCTTTAGTGCTTTAAGTGCTCAAGAGAGTGAGGCGGGTGATGACAACACCATCACCAGGGTTTCTCAAGAAAATGTTATCAAGTTCCTTGATGAAACGTTCAGGAAAAGACATGTAAAAATCAAAGACTACTTTCCGAATCTGCATGATTTTATTTTGACTGCAAAGAACATGATTCGTGAACCTTATCAGGTTAACATGTCAGAACCTCAATTCCAGAGGCTAAGAAAATGTGTAACTCGAGCGGGTAAGGAACTTCATGAATAGTTAACAGAGTGGAGATAAAAGTAGCATCCTTAAACATCAACGGTGGTCGCAGTTGTGTGCGTCGCCTCCAGGTGTTTCAAATGTTTCAGAATGAAAAAATGGATGTGCTGATGTTACAAGAGACGCATGCAAATCAGTCTTCTGAGGTTGAGTGGCGTAATATCTTTAAAGGTTGTCACTTTTTCTCCAGTGCTTTCGTTGATGCCAAGGCTGGTGTTGCAGTAGTCTTACATCCTAGACTCCAGCCGTCGGAGATCAGATGTAGAGAAATTTGCAAGGGCCATTTACTATCTGTGGAGTTTGTCAGCGGTAACCAAAAGATTTGCACGACTAATGTATACTGCCCTAGTGCTAACTCTGCAAGAAGTGCTTTTCTTCACAAGTTAGCAGGTTTTTTAAGCACTATTGACCTGTCCATGTTGGTTTGCTTGGGGGAAGACTACAACTGTACCCTCAACCCACAACTTGATAGAAACACTCCTGAGCCTCATCCACCGAGTGCAAGGCCTTTGGCACAGCTCATTAAAAAATTTCAACTTGTGGATGTGTGGCGGGTACAGAACCCTAACATCCGGCAGTACACGTGGGTTTGTGCCACAAGAAATCTTTTGACAATGGCTCGTTTGGATAGAATTTATGTTAACCATGATAAGGTAAATCTTGTCAAGAATTCTTATATAAAGCCATCTGGTTTTTCTGATCATCACATGGTTGTTGTTGTATGTGGCTTACCTCATCACGTGTGTAGAAGTGCATATTGGACTTTCAATGTCAAACTTTTACAAAGTGAGCATTTCAAAGAAGCATTCAGAATGGTATGGAAGGAATGTGAAATGCAAAAGTTTTCCTACCTAAATTTAAGGCAATGGTGGGATTGCACAAAATCCCAAATTAAGTATTTTTGCCAGCAATACTGTCGTTATAATACCTGTAACACACTCGGTGTGATAACTGCCTTAAAAAACGATATACTTTATTGTGAGCAGAAATCTGGAATGTCCAACGAAAATGTCCAGCAGTTGTCAGAGAAAAGAACACTACTGGCTGAAATGGTGAAAGAGCGTGCATCTGGTGCTTTCGCCCGACTGCGAATGGACAATATCCAACTTGACAAACCAAACAAAGCCTTTTTCAACTTGGAAAAGACAGCCAAGATCCCTCAACAAATTCACGCTTTGCGCTCTTCTGCCGGTGCGCTTCTGTCTTCTCAAAGTGACATCAAGGATGAATTACGAAACTTTTATTCAAGCTGTTTGCCTTGAGAACTGTGAACCAGGAAAACAGAAACGGGATGTTTGAACTGCTCCCATCTCTGTCTGAAGACCAGCAACAACAACTGGAGCCTGGCATCTCTCTCGGAGAACTTACTGCTGCTCTTAAAGGAATTCAAGATGGGAAAGCCCCTGGACTTGACGGCCTCCCAGTTGAATTTTACAAGGCCTTTTGGGACATCCTAGGCCCTACTCTACTTGACATCTTTCATGATAGCCTTGAACAAGGTGAATTGCCACTAAGTTGCCGGAGGTCAGTTTTGTGTCTCCTTCCAAAAAAAGGGAACTTGCAAGACGTCACAAATTGGCGGCCTGTGTCACTCCTAAATACGGACTATAAAATATTGTCGAAGGCGCTCGCGATACGTCTAAAGGAAGTCATCCCCCTTTTGATTGATATTGATCAGTCTTATTGTGTTCCTGAGCGTTCTATTTACGATAACATTTTTTTGGTGAGAGACTTGATCAGTCTCGGTCGTACTACATCTCATGGTTTTGGTTTGGTTCTTTTAGATCAAGAAAAAGCTTTTGACAGTGTTGACCATTCTTTTTTGTTTGCTGTACTAAGAAGAGCTGGTTTTGGACAAAATGTTGTTTCCTATGTTAAGTTGTTGTATGAAAATGCATCCTGTCTGTTGAAGGTAAACAACAGCTTATGTTGCCCTTTTCCCTTTCAGCGAGGCATCCGTCAGGGCTGCCCGCTTTCAGGAATGCTACACAGTCTCTCGGTCGAACCTTTACTAGCTTTGCTCTGAAACTCAGTGGAAGGAGTCTCCTTAACAAAAAACCACAAAATGGTTACTTCAGCTTATGCGGATGACATTTGTGTTGCTGTTTCCAGCCAAAATGATGTGGGTGAGGTCTTTCGATGTCTGTCCCAGTTTGAGCTCGCCTCCACGGCAAAAGTAAATTGGAACAAAAGTGTTGCCTTATGGGTGGGCCCCAGTCCACCTTCCTCAGCTCTGCCTGTGTTACCAGGAGGAATGCAGTGGAACAAAGAGGGGTTTAAATATTTAGGGTTATTTCTCGGAGTCCAAGCATATGAACAAAAAAATTGGGAGGGTTTCTTGGAAAGAATTAAGCAGAAACTGGCTAGATGGAAACGGTTGCACCACCTTCTATCGCTTAAGGCAAGGGTGACAATAATAAATAACCTGGTGGTTCCTTTTATTTGGCATAAAGTTATCCCCCTCCAACCTCCGAGATACTTGGTCACAGGCATTCAGAGGGTTCTAACTCAGTTTTTCTGGGGAGGCCACCATTGGCTTGGACCAGACACGGTGTGCAGACCCCGAAATGCAGGTGGCCAAAGCTTGATACATGTTCCGAGTCGGATAATGGCTTTCCGCATGTTGACGATAAAGCGTTTATTGTATGGTGAGTGTGTCCCGTGGCGGCCTCTCACAAACGCTTGGCTGCAGGAAGCAGATGGGTTGAAGTATGACCGAGAGCTCTTCCTCATGGACCTGCAGCATGTCAACACGACTCTGCTCCCCGAGTTTCATCAGAGCCTTCTGAATGCCTGGCAAGTCCTTGGAATACAACGATTAGAGATGTCCTACGATGCAAAAAAATATATGCATGAGCCATTGGTCCTGAATCCTTTATTCCCTGAAATTTCAACCTCCAGGTCATTTATGCATTGCTTCACCTGTAATGGAATAAACAGAGTGCGAGACCTGATGAAGCCTTCCATAAATGGTTGGTTATCCACCGGTTCTCTCACATCAAAAGTGGGGGTTCGGTCATCTAGAATGGTGGACAAAGTTTTGAGAGTTGTGATTAAAACTTTCAGGGAATTAAATATCGGGTGGACTGGGGCAGATGAAGTGGTGGACTCTCGTCTCTATTTCCCCGAGCTCCAAGTCACCTCAAAAAAACAACAGTGTGTCTTCTCAAAGTCAGATGGTTGCGATGTGTTCCATGTGATGGGAAAAAAAGTTATTTATGGGATATGCCAAGAGGTGCTTATACCGGGTTTCACAACACCTTTAAAAAATCGGTGGGATGAGATCATTCCGGCTAGTTCGTTCCTATCTCCAGTGTGGAAAGAGATGTATAGGTCTCCAACTTTAAGGTCGAACCGGAGACTTAAATTGGAGACTAGTTCATCAGGCCCTGGTCACCAAATACTTACTTAATAAGTTTGATCCTGCTATACTGAATGTTTGTCCTTTTTGTGAAGAGGCTGAAAATGTGACCCATGCTTTCGTGAAATGTAAGAGATTGGTACCCCTTTTTTGTTTCCTCCAACAGTTCTTTTATAAATTTAAGTTTGTTTTTTCTGTTGCAATTTTTGTGTATGGCATTGAAAGGAGCACCAAGAGCAAGACAGCGGTCCCTCTCTTGAATTTTCTGTGCGGAATTGCTAAACTCGCAATATATAAAACTAGGAAGAGCAAATTGAGTGGCAGAGATGAAATGTGCTGTTTTGCTTAAAGGAATAGTGTCGGCCCGGATAAGTTTCGGCAGTGTGAACGACGATTGTTTTACAGATGAGGTGTTTGTTTTTGTAAATTATACTTACGCTCAATGTCCACATATACATGTATATACATCCTTTTTGCTTGTACAACTTTCTTTTTCTTGTAAAAATTTTGCGGTGTTCTTCCATGTGTGTTTTGATACTTTTATAATAAAAGCACAAAGTCTTCTCTCTCTCTCTCTCTCTCTGGCTGTGAGCAACTGCTCTGTGTTGTGGTGAGTCCTTTGTGCGATTTTCTCCTGCCCTCCTTCTCCTTTTCCATCCTGTGTACTTTGGCGTTTTGTCTTCGATTGAGAGCGGACCCATTTTGGGTGTGGCCCTACCGGCTTCGACGATGCTTTGTAAGCCTTTTTGTGCTTATAGTGCACGTTTATTATTTATTTTAGTTTGATTTATTTCGTTTTGGTACCTACTTGTCCGGTTCGGACAAGTGGGGGGTGTTAATTCGCTGGGATGGCGAATACACGCTCTCGGTTAGAGGCGTTCGACAACTTAACAAGGAAGCATGCATTTGTGTGTGTTCCACCCAAAGGAACATCCACCGAGGACATTGTTTTGTCGGTGGGGAAAATAATCGGTTGTGAGAATGTACGAGCAGCGTCGAGAATGAATCAAAAAGTTGTTGTATTTGTGTCCGATGAAAAATTCGTTCACGATGTTGTTAGTGTGGGATTAACCACAGAGACAGGTCTCTTTGTCTTGGCGTCGCCTATGGACACTCCGTCGATGAGGGTCGTCATATCTAATGCACCCCCATTTATAACCTGCGACCAGCTGATGTCCGTTTTGTCCCGATACGGAACAGTGGTGTCGAAAATCACAATGATTCCGCTCCGGTCTCACGATGAACGTGTGAAACACGTGATGAGCTTCAGACGGCAGGTGTATATGGTGCTTCCGGATCGAGGCGATGACACGGGGTTAAACATCACGTTCAAGGTAAAGGTGAACAACCATGAGTACCAGATGTAAGCGTCATCGGCCTCATTAACATGTTTTCATTGCGGAGCTTTTGGCCATGTGAAAAGGTTTTGTCCGAAGGTATCGTGTGTAAGGTGCGGTGAAGCAGGTCATAGTGACGCTGATTGTAAAAGAGATAACACCCCGGTCTCTAACGTACGGAACAAGGTAAATCGAAATACCCGAACGGTTCCTACCGCAGCTCCCTCACACACGAGGAGTAGGGATAATACTCCTGTTGGTGTTGGTGAAAATGACAACACTGCTGATTCAGTAAATAATGAAATAATCCCGGATAACCCACCTGTTGTGGCAGATGCTACGTGCAGTGAGGAGATGGAAGAAGATCCCATTGTGGTGACAAAAAAACGAAGAGCACCTGGTGCTTGTAACTCCAACATTACTTTGAAAAAGGTAGTGTTGGATAAAGACAGTATGGGTGAAGACGCCCTGAAACGGCTTTCTCAGGTGTCCACAAGCTGTATTGACACCAGGGAGAAGGAACCTGAATTAATTAATTCTGAAACATTATCGGGCAGCACCGAAAACTTGGGAGAAAAAGTAGATGGCGAGACTAAAGATGATGGTGAGCTCATTAGTGAGCCGCCACCTTCACTACCTGCTGAGACCGAGCGGAATTGGAAAGTTTCAGCCCCAAGCTCCTCTTTACCAATGCAAGATCTAAATCATGACACTGGTTCGTCAACTGAGCCAGTGAACATCTCCCTACAGGAGGGTGAAGCCGAGATTTCAGCTCCTGCTGAATGTCCCGGGTACCAGAGTGAAGATGACTCTACCATAGAACATTCCAGCAAATCTTCGGACTTGGCTGGAATCAAAATGGGGACGGCGCGGACTGATATATGTGACCCGGGCGGAGCTGTTTCTGATTTGTCAGAATCAGATGATGAAGTTGAGATGACTGAGTTGTCTCAATCTTCATCGTATCAGTCATCCATAGCCCCTCAACTTATTATTTCTTTTCTAAATGACACCTACCGACACCGAAATGTGATTGTAAAAGATCATTTTCCTGATTTAATTTCATTCATCCAGGCTGCAAAGGACATAATTAGGAGGCCGGATGAATTTCATTTAACAAGGTCGCTGTTTCATCGGCTTAGAAAGGCTGTTACAAAAGCAGGGAGCGAGATTTCCCAACAACTGCTCAAGCCTTTTGATAATCCATGAAAAAAATCACCTTTGGAACCTTAAATATGAACGGCAGAGGTGCAAGCCAAAACCGCCAGGTTCAGGTGAAAAGTTTATTTGAGCGCAAGAAAATTGATGTACTCTTACTCCAGGAAACCCATATAATTCAAAATGGGGAGTACGACTGGTGTCGCCTCTTTAAGGGACAATGTTTTTTTAGTAACATGTCTTCTTCTTCTGCTGGTGTAGCCTTTTTACTCAGACCAGGCCTAGTACCTGAGTCATGCCATGAGGTGATTAAAGGCCGGTTTATTTCATTGGAACTGGTCATTAATAATTTTCGGTTTACACTATTCAACGTTTATGCACCAAGTGAGAGTGTGGAACGAAGAGCTTTCTTTTCATCTTTAATTCGACACATGCAGTCGATAGATCTCAATAATTGTATTTGCATGGGGGGTGACTTTAATTGCACCTTTAAACCCAGTATAGACCGAAATACAGCAGAACCTCATCCCGAAGGTAGTACTGATTTGTTAAATTATTTTTCGGCAGTGGGTGTGTTAGATGCATGGAGGCTACATTACCCCCAACAAATCTGAGTATACTTGGGGACGATGTGCCAATGGGAGAATGACCTTCGCTAGACTTGACCGTTGGTACATAAACTCACAGTTCAGGAATGCGGTTATCTCTCCAAATCATTTTCCATCTTTGTTTTCTGATCATCATTTAGTTACCATGGGCCTCTTTTTCCCTCAACCCTTACGCAAAAGTGCATACTGGAAATTCAATACCAGTCTTCTCGAAGATGCTTTGTTTAAAGACGCCTTCCATGCTTTTTGGGTCATCCAACTTTCAAAAAAGCCCTCTTTCTCTTCTTTAGCATTATGGTGGGATAACACAAAAGCTCAGATTAGAGTGTTTTGTCAGCAGTTTGTTTCAAATGAAACTGACGTAAAAAATATAACAATGGCTTGGTTAGAAGCTGATACTATACGGTTAGAGTGTAAACTGGCGAAAGATAATAACAGAAGAGACCACAGGTTATTGGTTGAAAAGAAGGCTCAACTGAGAGAGCTGATTTAGGAGAAAGCAGCAGTCCTGTTAATCAGATTAAGAATAAACAAT
Source organism: Myxine glutinosa (assembly GCF_964187855.1). Lineage (NCBI taxonomy): Eukaryota > Metazoa > Chordata > Myxini > Myxiniformes > Myxinidae > Myxine > Myxine glutinosa. Next base: position 44,189,566 of record NC_136266.1, on the reverse strand, counting down.
TTAAAGGTATTAGACACCCCTAGTAAAGCTTTCTTCCAAATGGATTTTGTAAATAAATCACCCAAAACCCTTTTCTCTGTACAAGACTTTAGGGGAAACATGGTTGCCAACCCTGGAGATGTAAGGTTGTGCATTAGAGAGTTTTTTCAAAAGTTTATGCAAAACAAAATGTTTGTGAGCAAAGCATGAAATTTTTAACTTCTCACCTTTCATCCCTAACTGAGCCTCAGTGCCTGGGCCTGGATTCAACAATTACTTTGCCTGAGCTAACGCAGGCCCTAACTGAAATGGACTCGGGGAAAGCTCCTGGGATTGACGGCCTACCGGCAGAATTTTTCTTGTTTTTTTGGGACCTTTTGGGCCCTGAATTATTGAATGTCCTGGAATCATCCTTGGTGCTTGGAGAACTCCCATTAAGCTTCAGAAGAGCAGTGGTGTCGCTGATTCCAAAGACTGTAGATCTACGACAGATAAAGAATTGGCGGCTGGTCTCGTTATTATGTACGGACTACAAAATATTGTCAAAAGTGTTGGCCAGTTGGTTGAAGACGGTAATCGGTGATCTAGTCCACCATGATCAGAATTACTGCATCCCAAACAGATCTATTTATGATAATATTTTTTTGATCAGAGATTTAATGGAATGTGATTGCTTGGAAAAGGATTTTGGGATAATATTCCTTGATTTGGAAAGGGCTTTTGATAGTGTTGATCATGTTTTTTGTATGGTGTGCTAGAAGCATGTGGCTTTGGTGTCAATTTTAGGGCTTACGTGACTTTGTTGTACAACAATATATTTAGTTTATTTAAAATAAATAACGAACTCAGTTCTCCGGTACAGGTTCAAAGAGGGGTAAGACAAGGATGCCCGGTTTCTGGGTTATTATTTTCCTTGGTAATGGAATCACTCCTAATTATTTTTAGGAAAAATATTTCAGGAGTGACTGTATCCCCTGGGAGTCCTTCAGTAGTTGTATCGGCTTATGCAGATGATGTCTGTGTGGTTGTTAAGAAGGAGAGTGATATCCCAGCACTTGTTGAATGTTTAAATCTTTTTCGCCTCGCTTCTTCTTTGAAGTGTAACTGGGACAAGAATAAGGCCGATGGATTCCCTGTCTCAAGAACATTCCACCTGGAAGAGTGTTGGTACCACCTGTGCATCTACCAACAAAGTTAAAATGGGTGGAAGACGGAGTCAAATACCTTGGGGTTTTCCTGGGATCTCCACATTACGTCCTCAAAAATTGGGACGGGATTGTTGAGCATGTCAAAAAAAGACTGGGACTGTGGAAACGAGCTCTGCCCCACCTTTCCTACAAAGGCAGGGTTCTAGTGGTTAATAATTTGGTGGCTTCTTCCCTGTGGCATAGGTTTATCTGCCTTCAGCCGCTGGAGGCACTACTAAAGGCAGTGCAGAGGCTACTGGTGGATTATTTTTGGAGTGGTCACCATTGGTTACTACCAAATGTCATATGTAGCCCCTTGTCTGAAGGTGGCCAGGGACTGATCGACATAAAAAGTCGTATCATGGCTTTTCGGCTGTGTACCATACAGCAGTTGCTGTACAAGGAACGACTGCCAAGCCGACTTCTGGCCTATCACGTGCTGCGAAAAGCAAGCGGGCTCAGATACGGCCTTGAACTTTTCTTAGTCCAACTCCAACATGTCGACACATCTCATCTACCATCGTTCTATCAGAGCCTTCTGAATGCCTGGCAAAGCCTTTCGACTAGTCGCCAGCAAGAAACCTATGCTACAAACATCTTTGTGGAAGAACCGCTTTTTTACAACCCGCTTTTTCCTGCAATTCCAAGAAGCCGAGACTTTTATCAACACTTTATTACAGTAGGCATAATCAAAGTGTTGGACCTCCGCCATGATTCTGGTTGGGGGTGGAAGTCGGTGCAAGAGATAGCTGATATGACTGGAATATGGTCAAACAGAATAATCGGAAGAGTCCTAAAGGAAATAGTAAAGAAAAGCTTCCAACTTGGACTAAGATGGACCCAGGAAGTTTTGGTGACATCCAATGACTGGCAATTTCCTGGTTTATTGGTACAGCCTAGTCACGGAGACTTGCCCCCAAATAGTGAGGGACAAAACATTTTTCAGAAATGCAGTAGTAAAGACCTGTATCGTTTATGTACTGCAGTTCTGCTTGGGAACTCACCGTTAAATGGAGTGGCCAGGTGGAAAGGGCTAATGCCGAAGGACTCCCATCTGAGCCTGCATGGAAATCAATATACAGTAAGCTGGTAAGCAAAAGGACAGGTGATCTCCAGTGGCGAATGATACACTGGATCATTCCGTCTAATAAATTAGTGAGTCATTTCGCGCCCACATCTACGTGTTGCCCGTTCTGTGTTTACACAGAGGATGTGTTCCATGCGTACGTTGATCGTGCAAGGCTTGTGCCTTTATTTCAATGGCTGAATTACATGGCTGGAAAAATGAAGATCACATTATCTCAGCGATCATTTATTTTTGGTTTCAATGATATGAAAGAACATGTACATATGTTGTTTTTGTTTTTAGTGGCCACGGCGAAAATGGCAATTTATTTATCGAGGAAGGAAAAACTGAAAGGAAAGCCGATTGGGCAATGTGATGTCATGTTCTTTTTTAATGCCTTGATATCTGCAAGACTCAAACTTGAATTTTGTGTTTCTGAAAGAAAGAAATGTATTGATGAGTTTATGAACATTTGGTGTTTTGATGGGATCTGCATGGTGCAGGAGAATGAATTAATGATATATTTGTAGGTTTGTTTGGATTGAATCAGTGTGTGGTCGGATTTTCTGTTGTTGTTTTTCTTTTCTAGTTCATTGCACTGTTTTGAATTCCTTTCCTTTCCTGTCATTATCTTTTTTTCTTTTCTGTGTTTTTGATTATTGTGCCTGTACTGAATAGTATCTTCACAGACTGGCTTGTATTTTTATATTTTTGTAATAAAAAAGTCTCTCGCTCTCTCTCTCTCTCTCTCCCACATTTCCTCTCTCTCTCTCTCTCTGCCACATTTCCTCTCTCTCTCTCTCTCCAACATGTACTTGCTCTTTTTCCAAAATTTACTCTCTGTCTCTCTCCCACATTTATTCTCTGTCTACTCCCACATTAATTCTCTGTCTACTCCCACATTTATTCTCTGTCTACTCCCACATTTACTCTCTCTCTCTCTCTCTCTCCCTCCCACATTTACTCTCTCTCTCTCTCTCCCACATTTACTCTCTCTCCCACATTTACTCTCTCTCCCACATTTACTCTCTCTCTCTCTCTCCCACATTTGCTCTCTCTCTCTCTCCCACATTTACTCTCTCTCTCTCTCCCACATTTACTCTCTCTCCCACATTTGCTCTCTCTCCCACATTTGCTCTCTCTCTCTCTCCCACATTTACTCTCTCTCTCTCTCTCTCCCACATTTACTCTGTCTCTCCCACATTTACTCTCTCACTGTTGCATTGCCGAGAGAGAAAAAAAATCACTTCCTCAGTCCGACAGGCCTGGCAAGTCATCCATCAAACATGAGTAGGATGGAGTGTAGGAAACGAGGCCTCGGGCTGGAGTTCGGGCCGTAGGTCAGGGTTCGGATTACTCCGCCTCGCTCCTGGGGGTTCGTGGCATTTCGTTTCTTCCATCGTTAACGTGGCGGAGTGACTGTTTCGAAAAGGGCATTATTTTTAACATTGAGAAATCGACTCCGCCAGGAAGCCAAACGCAAATATTGCTCTGTGCACTGCCATACATCTTTGTGACGACTCGCTCACTGTGCGTGTGCTCGCAAAATGATCTTTATTTATATCCAGCTTCGCGGAAGCGTATAATGAAGATAGTCAACATGCATGCCAGTATGCCACGTGTTTGGTGAGCCTGGTGATACTTGGATGCAATTATGAGCCATGATGGTGTAGTTATCAAATAAGGTGTTTTTTTTGTTTGTTTGTTTTTTAATATTTATTTCGTTATTTATTTTGGACTCACCCTCTGTAAGATGAATGTGATACTGATTGAAGCTGTTCACCATGATGCTGTAATTGTGAGACATTGCAGGGTGATAGGAAATACTGTACTAATATATATATGATGCTTAAGGGCCTCTGGCTTACAGCCAACCACTTTCTGTTCCCTTCAATAATGGCGGTTCATTTTCGACCTCTTGGCCCCTTGGCCGATTTCTAAAATCCTGCCCTGTTCGAAGTAGGGCATTGCATGAGCAGCATGGAGCTGCGCTGCACCTCAAGAAATGATGTAACAGATAGCAAGGTAGTCAAGGGATATGACGAACTGCCCCCTCACCCCCCCCCCTCCCCCACCTTTAAGTGCAATGACGTCACAATCACAAATAATCAATGAATGTTCCATCGAAATGCAGTGGACATGTGAGGTTGCTGAAAGAATGGAGGCTGAAAGTATACAGACAGACTGTCTATTCAACACCTTTTGTGGCAGACATCTGGCATTCTGTGGCTGCAATTGCAACGATGCGGTGGAAGACATGATGTACACTGTGATTTAACCTCAAAGACCTCTGATATTTGAACGTTTAGATGCCCCAAATATTTTAAATCACACAGTCGTCTCCGCAACTGCGAGAGTCAAGCTAAATGGCTGAGGCCACTCTCACGGATCAATGGTTTCTTAGCAAAACCTCAATCTAATGAGCCCATGAGGATGATAAAATGCCTCTTTCGTGGTTCAGCGATTACGTGATCCGGTGTAACCACACAGGTCGAGTAACTTGGACTTTTGCGGTTGCAGAAAGTTTAATGCTTTTTGTATTGCATAGGCATGAGATTGACGTCACAGTACAATGAGCAATTAACATTATTTGCAGAACTTTTCAGGACTTGGAGCGAACTTATAAACTTTGGATATTCTACAAGGAACTTGGACTCGGCATCAAACTGTATTTGTATGGATTTATTGGAGGAGTTGTGAAATCATTTCATTTCCGTGCCTACTTGTGAATTTCTCGTCAATTAATCTGGAAGTGTGGCGACATTTCTTTGGAAGTACGAATTGATTTTTGCATTTGCAATAAACCCAGACAAGATGGTCGAAGGATGTCGTGCAGAGATGGCACACTCGTCTTCGAGCTGTCAAGTCTGGATTCGATTCTCGACCCAACTATGAACTTGGACTAGGGTTTTGCAAGCACGACACAACTTCCAATTGGCATGCTGTCTTTCAGAGGGATATGAAGCTGGATGTCCCATCTGCTTGGATTCGGCGATGGACATCAAGGATGCCAGAGAGCCTAGTAAGCCATTGTGTAATGACACCTTGGCCAGATTACAAATTCCTGCCCTATAAACCCCAGCATCCTATAGTACAACCCACAACACCATATGCCTTATGGTCCAGGAGCCCAGAAGGTTTATTCAAGTGAAAAGTGCCAGAACGTTTGACCTCATGGGCTGATGGGGTCATCCACCGACATCACAAAAATGCATTGCTGCCGGGTCTGACCCGTGGCTTTCTCCCCGAAATCACTCAATTAGTGACGCCATTACCAAAAAACCTATTTTGCTCAATATCTGGAAAACTATGCATGATAATATCACAAATAAGGTGGCTATACCTATGTTTACATGGTCAATAATTACACTGACACCCGCATTATTGCTAGAAAATGTATAGTTTTCCAGGTAAATGTTTAGTTCACCCACTCAGTTAGCAACGCCATTGCGGAAAAACCCATTTTCATTAATATCTGAAAAACAATGCATGATATCACAAATAAGGTGTCTATACCCATGTTTTTGTGGTGAAATATTACAATGCCAACTCTAGTGCTTGAAAATGTGGAGTTCACCCTGAAAGTTGCCTGCTGGAGTCGTACCATCTCTGTCTTTTGTTACAATGTGGCAAATAATGCATTGGTCTCTGTCCCTTTTTGTTATTTACAGATCATGGCAAATGACGCCCGCGTTTGTATAACTTGCAAAGAAAGAGGAGAAAAGAAACGTGCCCTGAAGTGTTTCAATTCCAGCAATTGGGAAACAGCCAAAAATGCTGCTAGACGGTGAAAGGCACTTCAAAGTGACAAGTTTTCGAACACCTCGGAAGAGATCAGAACAGCTGAGGGCCCAGAAGGCAAATATTACCACTCCGTTTGCCTCAGTCGATTCTGTGCTGTGAAGAGAGGAGCACCTCCAAGCCAGAACCATCTGAACCACCTCAGAAGACCACTCGTTCAAGTTCCGATCATCCTTCTACCAGCACGAGAGGCGTTCTTTGACAGGAATGTATTTTTTGTGGACAGAAGAGGAAGAGGAAGTTGCAGAAAAATGAACCTCTCAGCCAATGTTTGACCACAGATGGGAGCAAGGCAATCCTTCTTGCTGCTCAGAAAAAGTGTGATACTAGGATCATTGGACTAGGGGAAGATCTTATTGCAAAGGAAGCCAAATACCATAACAGTTGTCATCGTGACTATGTAAGACTGCATGTGACGGATGAAGAGCAAACGTCGAATCGGAAGATGCACGTTGAAGCCTTCGAAAACTTGTCGATGTTCCTCGAAAATGAAGTCATCGAAAACAAAACTCCCATGTTGGCGTCAGTAATTTTCAATTTGTACAAAGAAGAGTTTCTTGCTCTTGGAGGAACACAGGATGACATTGATAGGTACACTACACAAAGTCTGATATCGAAGATAAAGGAAGATTCCCGGAAATCCTCGTTGACAATCGAGCAAACAAATCTGGAAACCTTGTGTTCCACTCATCACTGACGTCTGCTGAGGCATTTGCTATGCTGACTGATTCCAATGAAAAGATTGAAGAAATCAGGTGTGCTGCCATGGCATTGCGGACAGAAATTCTTGCAATCCCCCAATCAAAGACCCCATCACCCACTTCAGTTCACACCCTGAAGGAAAATTCCCCAAGCATCCCCGATCTGACTCTCCTGTTCTTCCGTACTCTCATCGGTGGGTTGCAATCAGAAATTGGTGTAAATAACTCCAATAGGGATGTGATCGAGAGAAAAGCATTAGCTGGAAGCTGGTGCATCGGATGCTGTGTTCAACTCTACCAGAGGAAGAGTTAGGCCTTGGAAGCATCAAGCCCTTGGGCTCGGGTTGGGAACACTGACAGGATCGAAAACAGTGTTGACCACCCTGAACCGATTTGGTCATTGTAACAGCTACGATGAAGTGAAGCGGCTCGAGACTGAAATGGCCTACACCTGCTCTGACTTGGAACAGGAAACTCCTGCCGGTCTCCATCTGTGTGATGGATTGGGAACAGGTAATAATAATAATATTAATAATAATAATAATACAATAATAGTAATAATAATAATACAAATAAACGTTTGTGGTGAAAATGTTATTACCTTTTTGTATTTTTCAGCATTAGCCTGGGATTTAAAAAACCACCTTTAGAGGCCATTTTTCCCCACAAAGCGGGGGTTGGCCTTTTTCGGGCACTGTGGTTGTTGTTGTTGGTTCCCTTTTTGAAGCAATGTTTTGCGGCTGGATGCCCTTCCTGACGCCAACCCTTTTTGTCGCCTGTTACGACAAACAGGGAATTGCCAGTGAACTGGTACTCAATTTGCCGACCTCAGAAGGATGACAGGCTGAGTCAACCCCCCTGGCATTAATTCAGCGATCGACCGGGATTCGAACCCAGGATCCTCGGATCCTAAGCTGGCACCCTAGCCGTTAAACCAACACCTGGTAACTACCTGGGATAACTGGGATAACTACGGGATAACTACGATGTAAACACGGAGACACCAGATGGCAAGAATACTCTGCATTCAACAGTAGGGATATGTTACCAAAATCAACTTCCATCTGAACCACTACCAGACCCATCACATAATAATGCAGCGGGGACACTGACCGGACGGAAGAGGAGACGCTTTGATGGGACCGAGAAGGTGATTCCGCCGTTCCTTGCATCGCTGAAGCATGCCCAGTTCAAGCTGAACCCCATCCAGTGAGTTGATAGAAATGGAGAAAAAAAGGATCCATCAAGAGAAACTTGACTTCGTGTGGCTCCTTCAGTCTTTCACCCGGAAGTTACCACTCTTCACTGGCTTCTTCTCCCAATTTGTCACAGACAACCTGCCCCAAACTGCGATCACATATATGGACCCAATCTCACATCCCCCAACAAGAAACGATGTAGTGCGGGAAACCATGGCACGCTCGGTCAAAGTTGCAGAAGAGACAAACCAGGGAACCCTTCCCTTCCAGCAGATGGAGTCAGATGCAGCTCATGTGATGGCATTGCAATCTCTAACAGCTGAGGAGGTAGACGTTCAAGCTGTTACATCCTTTGTCTGCGTGCTGTATGGCTTCAAAACCTCTGACATTAATGAAGCCAGATACAAGGCATTCATGCGAATGGGTGGTGGTGACGATAAGGAGCCCCTTGCCAGAATAAAGAAGATGAACTGTGCCTCTCTTCCCCCGTGCGCCAAAACACTTGGTAATCATATGAAAAGGGCGCACTATGTGGCAAGAATCTGGAATAGAGCTGATCAGACAGATCCAACTGGTGGGGCGAGTCCGACAGACTAAGGATGGAAGTTGTCTCAAAACTGCTTTGAACCAGACTGGTATCCAGGAAGTTCAGTTCCAGAGTCCCTCACAGGCCCACAGGAGGATGATGGGGATGGCGTGGAAGATAATTCAGTAGATGAGGAAGAGTCAGATAATGCTGGGAGTGAGGACAGTGATGAGAGTGACAAAAGTGATAGAGAAGACTTGTAATGCCAAGAGGACATCAAGTAAATTATGTGAACTGCACATTTGCAAGTTTTCCATATATCGTTGTTCGGTAATGGCGTCGCTTAATGGGTGGGTGGGCTACACATTTACCTGGAAAACTATACATTTTCTAGCAATAATGCGGGTGTCAGTGTAATGATTGACCATGTAAACATAGGTATAGACACCTTATTCGTGATATTATCATGCATAGTTCTCCAGATATTGAGCAAAATAGGTTTTTCGGTAATGGCGTCACTAATTGAGTGATTTCGGGGGGAAAGCCACGGGTCAGACCCGGCAGCAATGCATTTTTGTGATGTCGGTGGATGACCCCATCAGCCCATGAGGTCAAACGTTCTGGCGCTTTTCACTTGAATAAACCTTCAGGGCTCCTGGACTATTACAGTACTATTCCAGGGTTGGTTCTCAATAATGCAAAGTTCACGACCCATAAGGGAGTTTCGGACTTACAAGACAATTAATCCAGAATGATGCAGATGTTCGTAAGGAATTGCCTTCAAGCTTGCTAATGTTGATTATGGTCAATAATTTGTTGGAATACTTTCCTGCGTGTTGAAAGCTTTTAAGATCTAACACTAAGAACTTCAAATACATGAGTAGAATAAAATAAATTTACAATTACAAATAATTACAAATACGAATTTAACAAGTTAGTTTAATAATACAAGTAATTACAAAATTTTAGCTGTAAGCACTCTGGTCCTAACGATGGTCGATTATAGTCTTGAAGTATGGAATGTACTTGGAATTTGCTCTTGTTGACCAATCCTGGCCTTTTGGGTTGGTCCGTTCCATATTCTCATCCGATCTGATGGCTCACGATGCTTGGAACCCAGGTTCAAATCCCGTATACTATATGCGTTTGTCCATGGTCCACTCAACTTGTAATTCATATTAAATTGTGCAATGATGTCTACTGATGTTTTTGTCCTGCATGAGATGTATGTCCTAGCGAATAGTTTTTTTTCAATATTCCCCCACTCCCACCCACACAAAAAAATTAATATATTAATTAAATAATTAATTAATTAATGCTCATCTATCTATAATTCCAGTAATCTCTGTGTGTGTGTTTGTCTGTGTGTTTGTCTGTGTGTCTGTGACCGCTGTTTCTCGACAACCACGGGTCCGATATACTTGAAACTTGCCAGGTATATTGCTGGGGACCCGAGGATGTGCCTTTTCAAGGTTTCATATTAATCGGAGAAGTAGTTACCGAGCTATGGCGATTTCTTTACCAAACTCCGCAAGCCGTTCGCTTTGGACCAAACCATTTCATGTAAATAGAGGGGGGGGATTGTCACCGTACTCGCAAGCCGTTCGCTTTGGACCAAACCATTTCATGTAAATAGAGGGGGGGGGGGGGGTTGTCACCGTACTCGCAAGCCGTTCGCTTTGGCTTTGCGAATGGACCAAACCATTTCATGTACATAGAGGGGGGGGGATTGTCACCGTACTCGCAAGCCGTTCGCTTTGGCTTTGCGAATGGACCAAACCATTTCATGTAAATAGAGGGGGGGGATATAATTTTAGATATATATATAGTACGGGCATGCCCTAGTTAATTAAACAAGAATAACCGCATTGTGGTCACAACCTGCGACAATATCCAGGCCGATTAGGAAATGCTTATTTAAAGCACTCTTAAAAGATGAACAGCACGATTGGTAAACACATTTAATGCCCCATTAAGAAATTTCATCGACACCTCTTATCCATGTCACCCTCCGCCACAGTTATATCAGAACGAATCGATTCGCCACACGGTCACAGATGGCTTAACCACAGTACGACGCTATTCAAAAAGTATGTAACACTTCTTTTTTTTATAAACTGCGTAACAAAACACTTGAATGCGTTATGTAACGCTTGCTTACCATGCGTTCTGATGGGCTTGATTATAAATATAAATAACCACCTTTAGAGGCCATTTTTCCCTGCAAAGCGGGGGTTGGCCTTTTTCGGGAACCGTGGTTGTTGTTGTTTTTCGGTCCCCTTTTTGAAGCAATGTTTTACGGCCGGATGCCCTTCCTGACACCAACCCTTTTTGCCGCCTTTAACGACAAACAGGGAATATTACCAGTGAACTGGTACTCAATTAGCCGACCTCGTAAGGATGACAGGCTGAGTCAACCCCCCTGGCGTTAATTCAGCGATCGACTGGGATTCGAACCCAGGATCCTAGGATCCTAAGCCGGCACCCTAGCCGCTAGCCCAACACCAGGGCAATAACCACCTTTAGAGGCCATTTTTCCCCGCAAAGCGGGGGTTGGCCTTTTTCGGGAACCGTGGTTGTTGTTGTTTTTCGGTCCCCTTTTTGAAGCAATGTTTTACGGCCGGATGCCCTTCCTGACGCCAACCCTTTTTGCCGCCTTTAACGACAAACAGGGAATTACCAGTGAACTGGTACTCAATTAGCCGACCTCGGAAGGATAACAGGCTGAGTCAACCCCCCTGGCGTTAATTCAGCAATCGACCGGGATTCGAACCCAGGATCCTAGGATCCTAAGCCGGCACCCTAGCCGCTAGCCCAACACCAGGGATTAAACCAGGACTTGATTAAACCAGGGCACCAGGGCTTGATTAAACCTTACTATTATTTCACATATGATTAGGTTTCTCGGGGCCCTCATCGTGAATAACACTCGACCCAAACAAAGCCAATGGAAATCTGATGCATAATCGGCAGAGGCGGACAGGCAGGCCTAATGTGTAAGTCCCACCAGAAAAACCAAGATATCAGCCATATCGTTTTCGTCTCGGTGCTATGTTGGGTGGGGTCAAGATGTGGGTGTGGCCCGGCAGCTGTCCGACCAATGGACGCACATTTCAAAAATCGACCCCAACAAGAATCCCAACAACAACAACAACAGCAGCAGCAACTCAAAGCTCTTGTAGACCTGCGACATGTCACAGGTAAAAATACTTATGATGTCCTGTTCACTGTGATTGCCTCACTGTTCTCCTCCTTCTCCGAACCCCAAGCATGGGTGTCGATCGCTACTTAAAAGTGGGAATGGAGGGAAGGGCAGGAGGTTTTGGGGGACATTGCAAGTGCAATTCGTAAAGCCAATAGTGATGACCGGGCAAGTCTAGCCCTTGTAAAATTGCTGAATCTGGACACATTTTGCTGTGGTGCATTGAGAATTTAATCCGACCACCTTTGTCACGTTTCTTTGAAATAATTTAACCAACAAAATGGGGCACTTTTTATTTCGAGCTTTTTCTTGGTGAAAAAATGTATTATTGCACTCAAACACCACATGTAAACGTGCATTTCATACTTTAATTGTTGTACATCGCTCCTTTCCTATTCCATCTCCAGGAGATTCATGACGTCATTGCCAGGTACCGAAGGGATCCCAGAAAAATGCACGCTGAAAGGGAGTACTCAGTTTTCACTCTGGTTGTTACCTCCGCCACCAAAGGTGGATGGAGGTTATGTTTTCACATAACCGTCTGTTAGTCTGTCCGTTTGTCTGTCAGTTTGTCTGTGAACAAAATATCTCAAAAGGTTGTGGACAGATTCGGACGAAATTTGGCAGAGATGTAGCGTATGTGACAATGACGAAATGATTAGATTTTGGTGAAGATCCGGATTCGGATCCGGCTACTGGAATTTTTAAGTGATTCTTTACCGTTGGGCGATTGACCAAAAACGATGCATAGCAGGATATCACAAAAAGTTGTGGAAGGAATAGGATGAAACTTGTGGTCAGGTTGGGTGTCTGACAAGAACAATTCGATTCCATTTTGATGAAGATTTGAATATGGCTTCGGATATGAGGATTATTTAATTTTTAAGCGATTCTTCACCATTGGGAAATAGGGCCAAAGATTATACATTGCAGGTTATCTCAAAAAGTTATGGATGGATTTGGACGAAACTTGTTGGACATGTTGTGTGTGTGACATGGAAGAATCGATTCGATTTTGGTGAAGATCCGGATCCCGATCCAGCTAGTAGAATTTTTGAAGTGATTCTTCACCATTGAGTGGTTTAGCCAACCAGGCGGAGGTATGCTTACTGAAACCAACCACCAACTATTTTTGAGATCAGCATAGGCCAAAAGGTCAACAACCATTTCATATATCTAAAATCCTCAATTTTCATCCGATTGACTTGAAAATTGAATGGGATTTACATATCAGCAAACTGAATTCAACCACCAACTATTTTAGAGGTCAACATAGGTCATAAGGTCAACATAGGCCAAAGGTGAACCAGTTTTTTCAAATTTCCAAAATCCTCAATTTTCATCCGATTGACTTGAAATTTGAATGGGATTTTCATATCAGATAACTGAATTCAACCACCAACTATTATTGTCAACAGAGGCCAAATTTCTAAAATTGTCAGTTTTCATCCGATTAACTTAAAATTTGAAGACTATTTGCATATCAGGTCACTGAATTCAACCACCAATTATTTTTGAGGTCAAAAGGATGCTTCACAAGATGCTCTACTGAGTGCCATTGTACTTTGTTCTGTTTTACAAAGTGTCGCGCCATGAGTGATTTTTTATTTGTGTGTTTGTCCGGGAAATATCTTTTTTTTTTTCTTTTTCTTTTGTGTACAAAGTCGAGGCTCGTGAAAGAGCTAACATTTATCAAACAAACAAATCAAACAAACAAGCAAACAAAGTATATAAAAAGGGGAGCGGTCGACAAGATGGGGAGAGAAGGGGAGGCAGCACACAAACACAACATTTGAGAGCAGGGACATCGGGAGATGTGTGGGAGGGAGAGGGCCTGGGGGGGTCAGGATAGGTATAAAACGCAAGGACACCAAGGACTTCCAGGAAAGAAGTCGGCACCTCAAAAAGTGGATTTGGGGTGAAATTAGCGGGGGTAGAAAAGATCAAGGTTTTGGATTGGGGAAGATAAGAGATGGTGGTGAACAGCCGTTTTGAAGACCTGGAGGGAGGAGTGGGATTGAAGAGAGTGAGGGAGTTTGTTCCAGAGGCGGGAGAAAAGAGGAATGAAGGAGTGAAGGTGAGCAGAGAGTCTTGATTTTGGCAGTTTAACCATGAGAGGGTTGCAGGCAGATCTTGTGCGACCTGTAGGAATATTTGGGGGACAGAGCCCAGAGAGAGCTGAGGGAGCAAGGCCAGAGAGGAGTCGGTAGAAGACGGAAAGACCACCAACCTGCCTGCGGTGAGTAGGTGAAAGGCCCTCGGAGATAGCGTCATCGCGGGAGATTCCAATGATTCTGAATGCTTTGGTTTCAACAGCGTGAAGACGAGCTCGGTGTGAGGCAGGAGCACCAGCCCAGAGCTAGGAAGCTGACATTACGGCACAATAGGGAGCACGTGCTTTGGTAAAAACAGCAATTTTTTTTTTGATTAATCAATTAATTACTTAATTATTATCGATTAATTAAGTATTTCTTTATTTCCTTTCTCATCTCGGCAATATCTCAGGTACCTTTCGAGTTAGGAAGCTGATATTTGGACAAGACAATGACTAAGTGATTTTTTTTTTTATTTTTTTTTTTTTATGTATACAAGATCGAGGCTCGTGACAGAGCGAACATTAATCACACAGAAAGATAAACCGACACATAAAACATATAACATCGGGAGCGGTAGACTAGATGGGGAGAGAGGGGGAAGGACACAAACACAACATTTGAGAGCAGGGATCGAGAGACATGGAGACATCGAGAAATCTGTGAGAGGGAAAGGGCTCTGTGGGGGGGGGGGGGGGGGGCATGGGAAGGGGGGGCATGGCAAGGGGGGGGGGAAGGCTATAAATGCTATTTGGCTATAAAGGGTATTTTTGATTTATTGATTAATCGATTAATTATTTAATTATTCGATTAATGACTTTATATATATATATATTTTAAGTTACAGATGAGGATTAAACGGTGGTGGTTTATGTATTCTATTAGCCAATAATTGATTAATAATTTAATTATTTGATGATTATTATTTATTTATTTTCGGTATTAATCACTTATTTAATTTATTTCTCATCTGGGAAATACACTACATGACTAAAAGGTGTCACATGAGGATTGAGTAAAACTGAAAACGACAACATGGACAGCATTTGTTCAAGTACCACGATGGCACCGTTTCCATGGAGATTACCATGGTTTTAAGCAATGCCGAGCACTCCGTTCCATTGAAGTGCTTGTTTGAGTGCTTTGAATCAAACAAGCTGCTTCACAAGTGATAGCAAACTGTTTGCTAAACGAACACAACCTTGGTGTCGATATACGGCAGGCATGATGGGTCGAATATCCTCCTCCAGTCGGAATTCCTTGCTAAATAGATATAAATCTAAACGTTAATCACTTCCTGCATTAATGCCTTCTCGCATACATCATTTATCAAGTTGGTCTGAATGGATAAACACCAGAGGCCTTTTCAAGGAGGATTAGGACGGTCTGTACTCATGATGCCTGTAGTCTAGCTGTGGACCGTGGTCCACCTTTTGAGGACCCTTGGCACTCTATTACACATTCTTCTCCAATGCAACAATGACTAAATAAACTTTTCTTACCTGAAAATTCCGCTATGGGTGAACAAATAGACTCCTTTTGAAGATAACTTTAAGCAGCACAGCACTGCAGTGGAAATGTCTATATCCATATCAGTACTCACGCATGAGTGCATGCTCACATTTTCAGCACATGCACACCTTGCAGTACGTGCTTACTCCATCTAATTAAATCCAGCACATGCACAAGCCGATATCGGTTTCTTTTATTATATAATGCACACTAGTGCAGTCATAATTTAAGAGATAACAACTAATTTGGGGAAAGTTACTATTGATTTTTACATAACTAGTAAAAACCTTATACAAAATGACAGGTTGGAACAGTTTATTCGACGGTGGAGCCTCGCGAGCGTGCCAAAGTCTGAAGCCTCGGCCTAGTGTCAACTGTGCTTCTATCTTCTTTATTTATTAGACATCCTACGGACATAAATGAACACTTGTTTTATTCTGCGCATGTTGCACATCACGTGCAGCGAATTTCACATCATGTGCAGCGAATTCCACCTCCCTGGGCCTTATATTTATTGTTTTTTGTTTTTTTTAAACGCTTTTTTACATCGCCCTTGAGGCTCCGTTTGTAAGCCACCATCTAGAATTTCAATAGAAGAGAAATAATTACTGTTATGGAAAATGTTTTTTCGAGTTTGTTTTATCCTCAAAAACAGACCGTAGTGAACACACAGTCATGTTAAAAGATTGGCCTTTAAAACCTACCGTTATGAAGGGGGACCAACATCTGTAGAAACACACAAACTAACATTGGGTTTTATTTTGGGAGATTACCTCCGCCATCAAGGGCGAATGGAGGTTATGCGTTTTCGAAAATGTTTTTGCCGGTTTGTTTGTCTGTTTGTGAACAGGATATCTCAAAAAGTTGTGGATGGATTCGGACGAAACTTGGTGGGCATGTTGGGTGTTTGACAAGGAAGAATTGATTCGATTTTGGTGAAGATCCGAATATGGATCCGGATACACGAATTAAAAAAAAAAAAATTCAAGTGATTCTTCACATTGAGTTATGGGGCCAAAAATGATATATATTATATAGCATGATATTTAAAAAAAAGTTATGGACGAGTTATGACTAAACTTGGTGGATGAGTTGGTGCGGTGACAAGAACAAGCCGATTAGATTTTGGTTCAGGTCCGAATCCAGATCCAGCCTATCAGTTGGGTACAAAATGTAAAATGTTCAGCCTGGTGGGAGGTATGCTCTCTACCGAGTGTCGTTCCAGTTACCCTGCGCTCACGAAGCGAAAATCAGGGTTAAGCATTCAGTTGCGTAAGTGTGCCGTGTGCCGTACGTGTCTGCATTTTAAAAATTCTTTTTCTCGGCAACCGTTGGTCCGATTGACACGGAATTTTTCCATAGGAGCGCCTCCGCCTGTAGAATTTTTTTATTCATAATTATGACGTCATAGGTCACGTGGTATGGACGCCATCTTGGAAAAAAGGTTACACCTCTATAATTCCCAAACCGCTCAATGGAAAAAATTGGAACATGGCTCATTGTCAAGTACTCACCATTGGGAATAAGATATGGTGATGTCATCGGTACCTTAATTATGATGTCATAATTCAACAAGTACAACGCTTGATCTGATCAGTATAAATAAAACAAAAATTCCTCTGCAACTGTTAGACCGATATACACGACATTTTCAGAATAAGTGCGGCTCCTCCTGTAGATTTTTTAAAATCATAATTATAACGTCATACATCACGTGGTACAGGCGCCATCTTGGAAAAAAATCGCAAAAAGTTGCACCTCTATATCTCTGAAACCGCGACATGGAAAAAATTGAAACATGGCTCATTGTCAAGCACTCCACTCGGGGAATAAGATATGTTAATGATATCATCTGTGCCTTCGTTATGACGTCATAATTTGACAAGTACAACACATATTCGATCATTGTGAATTTTTTTTCTCAGCAACTGTTGGTCTGACGGGCACGAAATTTTCACCTTCGGAGCTCCCCCTCATGTATAATATTTTAATGATAATCATGACGTCATAGGTCATGCAGTACAGGCGCCATCTTGGAAAAACCGAAAAATGTTGCACCTCTATTTCTCCAAAACCGCTGCATGGAAAAAATTGAAATATGGCTCATTGTAAAGAACTCCATATGGGGAATAGGTGTTGTTAACGATGACGTCATTGGTGCCATAACTATGATGCCATAATTCGACAGGGACAACGCTTAGTCTGATCAGTTTGAAATGTATTAGGCGTGATCTATGCAACAATTATATTAGAGAATATAAATTTATGATGTCATCGCTCACGTGGTCTGGCAGCCATATTGGATGAAAGAAAAAAATGTTCAAAAACAGAAGAGTTGGCTTGCAACAAGTTGACTGCGCAGGGTAAGTATTCTATGAATGCCATCAAGTTAGTTGATGTAATTGGGGAATGTCCTGGATCCGGGCCTGTGTGTATTGTACAGAGCAACGCACTTTATGTTATGTTCGAGCAAAAAAGTGTGTGGGCGGACAATTGATATATTATTCCCCCAAGTTAAAAAGTGGGGGGAACATGTACCATCCTCGCTTCCCCTTTGCTCCCCACCCCCATCGACGCCCTTGCCACCAAGTGAAATGAAGTAATTAAATTTGAGAGATTGAATTAATGTCGTTTTGATAGAGTGCAGGCAGTATGGGCCAAATGGCCTCCACTTGTGTCCTAGTTATTTGTGTTCTTGTATTCTATGTGTATTTACGCACACACACACACACACACACACACACACACACACACACACACACACACACACACACACACACATCCTCATCAACGAACAAGGACACAGATGCACCCTAACAACCAAAAGAAGAACATCCAAATATATAGCAAAGGTGACACATCTACTATACGTGGATGATTTGAAGCTATTCGCACCAAATGAGGTCAAGAGATTTTGGAAGTTCAATAGCATTAAAATTGTACCAGTGATAATTGGAGCAACAGGAATGATAAAGAAGAACTTACTGAGATTTATTTAAAACCATCCCCGGGAATATTACCACAAATGCACTACAACTGGAGGCAATCCGGCGCTCGGTGACGATTCTGAAAAGAGCCCTTGGACCAAAACTCTGAAAAAGTTGAACAGCTTGCTCCATGATCCGTGATCCCTCACCGAAGCGGAGTTGGATACTTTGGGTCCTGGGAGGTCTCTGTTCCACTTCCTGAAACCTGCAAATGGAGATAACAACCAATGACACACACATACACCTTTTTGCAAAATAAATACCTCTAAAAGATTAATTTGCTTATTTCGATGCCGAGAGGTTTGTTATTTGTTATGCTAATTGTTCGACATTTTTGTTCTGTGCGGAACTTTCCAGTGGAATTCCTTCTTTCTGGAATTGCTCTCTAAACATTTGCTCCTGATGCGCCACCAGGGAACAGCCTTTAACAAACAAATACGCAATGACAGTCACATGTTCCCACACCTCTTGCTTTCTGCAATGCGGAGGTTGGTCATAACTCGGGAAGCACCGACATTTACATAAGGATATTTGTTGATTTATCGTGCTTCTTGGACTTGGTTCCACAGGCAGAGGTAGAGGAATTGGAAATATCATCAGCAGTGCTACAAGACAAAAAGGTTTTGGCATCTTTGGCAGATAGGGAAAGTGTGAACTCATCATTTTGTATTTGAGTTCTCTTGGTGCTCTGTGAACTCAGGAGGCCCTAATGTGCATAGGAACAGGATATATGAAGTTTGTGAATGGGTGGTCATCGAGCATGATTATTGAGCTTTAATAGTCGTGCAGTAAGCAATCACGAATAGCAGACCAAATTTCTTTCAATAAAGAACAATCAAAACAAAAAATGTCAAACATTTTTCAGCTTCAAAATGCTCAATTATACGTCAGCCCTACCGAT
This sequence comes from Myxine glutinosa, assembly GCF_964187855.1. Classification (NCBI taxonomy): domain Eukaryota; kingdom Metazoa; phylum Chordata; class Myxini; order Myxiniformes; family Myxinidae; genus Myxine; species Myxine glutinosa. The sequence continues at coordinate 44,170,412 of NC_136266.1, read as the reverse complement.
GTCTTTCTGACTTATTCTCCAGATAAACCTTTTTAAAAGTGTATACCATTGTCTGAGTCTTGGCCAAACAAGTGCAAGTCCAAATCCGGCTCCAGGAAATTTAAGACTTGAGGCAATATACTGGACATTTTTTTTTTTTTTTTTTTAAATACTGAATCGAGGCTCGTGAAAGAGCTGACAACCACGATGGAAAGACAGCACAGTGGGCCCGCTAGGGAAAGACAGCACAGGGGGACCGCGAGGGAAAGACAGCACAGAGGGACCGTGAGGGAAAGACAGCACAGAGGGACCGCGAGGGAAAGACAGCACAGTGGGACCACGAGGGAAAGACAGCACAGAGGGACCGCGAGGGAAAGACAGCACAGTGGGACCACGAGGGAAAGACAGCACAGAGGGACCACGAGGGAAAGACAGCACAGAGGGACCACGAGGGAAAGACAGCACAGGGGGACCACGAGGGAAAGACAGCACAGGGGGACCGCGAGGGAAAGACAGCACAGGGGGACCGCGAGGGAAAGACAGCACAGGGGGACCGCGAGGGAAAGACAGTACAGAGGGACCGCGAGGGAAAGACAGCAGAGTGGGACCACGAGGGAAAGACAGCACAGGGGGACCGCGAGGGAAAGACAGCACAGGGGGACCCCGAGGGAAAGACAGCACAGAGGGACCGCGAGGGAAAGACAGCACAGGGGGACCGCGAGGGAAAGACAGCACAGGGGGACCGTGAGGGAAAGACAGCACAGGGGGACCGCGAGGGAAAGACAGCACAGGGGGACCGCGAGGGAAAGACAGCACAGGGGGACCGCGAGGGAAAGACAGCACAGGGGGACCGCGAGGGAAAGACAGCACAGAGGGACCGCGAGGGAAAGACAGCACAGAGGGACCGCGAGGGAAAGACAGCACAGAGGGACCGCGAGGGAAAGACAGCACAGAGGGACCGCGAGGGAAAGACAGCACAGGGGGACCCGCGAGGGAAAGACAGCACAGGGGGACCGCGATGGAAAGACAGCACAGAGGGACCACGAGGGAAAGACAGCACAGAGGGACCATGAGGGAAAGACAGCACAGAGGGACCACGAGGGAAAGACAGCACAGGGGGACCGCGAGGGAAAGACAGCACAGAGGGACCATATGCATGAGTTCTCCCGCACTGACATCTAGCTTGTGTTACTGTATATTAACATATGGGGAATAGGTGGTATTTAGTTGTTGAAATAAATATTGTCACTACTCCAAGTCACCCATTTCCAATTACCTCTTCCCCAACTATAATAATATATTTCGAAGAGTAATTATTTAAAAAATCTCCAACTAGAACGCCACTCGGTAGAGCACATACCTTTTTGTACCCCACTGATAGGCAGATCTACACACAGACCTGAACCAAATCTAATCGGGTTCTTGAAACCTACCCAATTCATCAACCAAGTTTTGTCACAACACGTCTAACAACGTTTTGAAATATCATGTTATATATCCCTTTTGTCCACATTTCTCAATGGTGAAGAATCACTTTTTCTTCTTTTTTTTTTTGCATACTGAATCGAGGCTCGTGAAAGAGCTAACATTTATTTCACAAACAAATCAACCAGACAAACAAAATATATAAAAAGAGGGAGTGGAAGACAAGATGGGGAGATAAGGGGAAGCACACAAACACAACATTTGAGAGCAGGGAGAAGTGTGGGAGGGAGAGGGCTTGGGGGGAGGAGGCGTGGGAAGGGGGGGGGGAGAGGTATAAAACACAAGGGGACCAAGGACTTCCAGGACAGAAGTTGGTATTTCAAAAAAAAGTGTAGGATTTTGGGTGAAATTAGCGGGGGTAGAAAAGATCAAGGTTTTGGATGGGGGAAGATAAGAGATGGTGGTGAACAGCTGTTTTAAAGACCTGGAGGGTGGAGTGGGATTGAAGAGAGTGAGGGAGTTTGTTTCAGAGGCGGGAGAAAAGAGGAATGAAGGAGTGAAGGTGAGCAGAAAGTCTTGATTTTGGCAGTTTAACCAAAAGAGGGTTGCAGGCAGATCTTGTGCGACCTGTAGGAATATTTGGGGGACAGAGCCCAGAGAGAGCTGGGGGGGCAAGGCCAGAGAGGAGTCGGTAGAAGACGGAAAGACCACCAACCTGCCTGCGGTGAGTGAGTGAGAGGCCCTTGGAGTTAGCTTCATCGCGGGAGATTCCACTTAAGATTCCTTCACTTAAGAAACAACGCCTGTTGTTGGCCTAATGGTTAGGGTGGTGGGCTTGGGATCCTAAGGTCCTGAGTTAGAATCCTGGTCAATCGTTGAATTAACGCCGGCTGGGGTTGAATTAACGCCGGCTGGGGTTGACTCAGCCTGTCATCCTTCCGAGGTCGGCAAAAGGAGTACCGGATAACTGGTTATGGAAAAGCACTGCATCAGAGGCAGACGCACCCACAGAAAAATGATGCAACCAGCAGCTGGGTGGCTGCACACGAACCACCCACTTAAGAAATTACAGTTCATATAACATGAAACCCACACAGTGTTCAAATATATTGTACACTTCAATTTGAATACAATAATTATTTTAACGATCATTAAAAAGATCCGGAAGTTTAGCGCTATGAATCAGTCTTATACATCACCCTTATACACTCACTACACCACCTTATATAGCTTGTCCAAGTCAAACAAAACTGGAGATTCTTCGAAGTATTAAGAAGGTGATTTGTGATGTACACTGTTCAAGTATATAATTCAATTCAAATAAAGGTTTAAAGAGGTTTAAAGGTCTATAAATAAATTAATTCTGGGTTTTAACGCCGTTTTAACAAGTGTCTATAACATCACCCTATACAACACGTTATATTAGTTATTCGTGTCTGTTGTTTGTGTCCCTTATGAAATCCTTAAAAACATTAAGTTTCCAGTTTGGAATGATTTTGCAATCTTGTTTGACTGCCAGGCAAGCAAACGGTAAAAAAAAAAAAAATTGCACTCGTGTCCGAAGGAAGCGGTTTAGTTTGGCAGAATGTGTGCAATCCATGCAAGCTGCAGGACTTCCAGATGCTGAAAACTTTATAACCTTTTAGAACCATCCTTTAGAACCCATTAAAATTACCCTTTAAAACCCTTTACAATTACCCTTTAGAACCCTCTACAATTACCCTTTAAAACCAATTAAAATTACCATATAGAATTACCCTTTATAACCAATTCGAATTATCCTTTAGAATTACCCTTTATAACCCATTATAATTACCCTTTAGAACCCTTTAGACTTGCAATTTAGAATTACCCTTTATAAACCATTAGAATTACCCTTTAGGCAACATTATAAATACCCTTTAGAATCCTCTAAAATTACACTTTAGAACGCATTATAATTACCCTTTAGAATCCTCTAAAATTACACTTTAGAACGCATTATAATTACCCTTTAGAACCCATTAGAATTGCCCTTTAGAACCCTCGAGAATTACACTTTAGAATCCATTAGAATTACCCTTCAGAACCCCATAGAATTACCCTTTATAAACCATTATAATTACCCTTTAGAATTACCTTTTAGAACCCTCTAGAATGACACTTTAGAATTAAACACAGTGGGTTTAAATGTTTTTAATCTTCGTTTTTGACGGACGGATGGATGGAAGGAAGGACGTATAGCCAAATGTTGAAGCGGCTTCACCACTTAAAAATCACTCAAAAACTTATGGGTAGTATCCGCTATGTTATGTAAATAAAAACACGCTGCAACGTTGTTGTGTTACATTGTGGAGGTAATGTGACTTTGGCAAGTAGTTGTGCCGGACGCCATCTTTTGCTGTTCTGTTGTGTGAAGACACATTGTGTGGGTTCTCTGGTCCTTGGGTCCTCGTTGGACAGGCTGTCATTTCCTAAAGGTAAAAGTTGCAGTATCTTGCAAACAGTTAAGGTACCCAAATGATGGAAGGTTTTGGCTGAACATTTATAGAGAATTGTTATATAAATATAGGTTAAGTACTGGTTAATACCTAGAACCATGAGTACATGTAATTGAGTTAACCTGTTGTTAGTACATGAAACATGTAATAATTGTTAGCTCTTTCACGAGCCTCGATCTTGTATACAAAAAAAAACAATAAAAAAAACAAAAAAAACCGCTAACGTAATTTGATGAGTGTAGTGTAATTTCATCCATCATGTGTATTTCCATTCAGCTAACACTCAATAATTCCACTGGAAATTAATTTTGACCATATCTGGAATGATTCCATAGGGGATGAACACTTTTGGTTTGATTTATTGGGAGTCAATGTAAATGACAGTCAATAGGAATATTTCCTCTGAATTTCGGAAACATACAATGTGGGTACTAATGTATTGTATTGTTACTGTCGTTGTCGGTAAACATGCCACTATACCTTTTTCATTGTGAACCTGATCTTTGGACTTTGTCCTTTATAACAAGATAATCTGTGTTCTCCACCAGCGTTGTGGTTTCTCTTATAACTGACTGTACAGGAATGAATAGATAATAGTTTGTAAGAAAATATACAAATGTATTTTTATTGAAACATATTCCTCCTGAAACTTTTTGATGGGTTTCATATACATGTACATTCGCAATATCATGAGTATTCTGAAAATTGATCATGCTCATACTAGGATATTAACAATTGAAGTGCATATGAGCGGCAAGAGCTAGGATGGTCAAAATCATTTTCTCCTTTTCAAACTCTTTTACTCCAAAGTCATTAAGAGCCTTGTCATCCAAACACCTAATATTATATCTTCTGTAGATATTTACAGCACAATCCAAAACTGGTAATCTGTCCTTGTGATTTGGGAAAACCATAATAGCCGAACTCATATACTATGGAAACACTAGTATGTGTTTCATTGTGTTGGTGTAAAGTATTGTTACAGACGTGGCTTGGATGTTATTTACCGAGCGGTTTTATGGTATGACCACGTCTGCACAAGTTACCCGATTGTGCCCGAACGTTGACTAATCGCGCTATGCTAGACCAATGAAGGAAAAAGAAGACACACGGCTGGAATTAATACGACACGACACCAGGGATACGGTTCTCAAAGGTTGTTATTACAATAATGCGGAAGGTTTAGATTACAGGGACAAGAGGGAAACATAGGAAGGTGGGCACTTAAACACAATCTTATATTATTCCCAACAGACGACAGATAAACGGGACAAGGCTCACTCACACGGGGTTTGATGCAAAGGACAGGCGGGTAGCGATCGCTCCAGGTGCACCTGGGCTCAGGGCAGGATCACGTACGGTCCAGTTTAAGAGATGCGGTGGAGGTATTGCAGCGCTCGAGGGGTGGCGACTTCTCTCTCCAGGCTGGGGGCGCATCTCCCGTCACATCCGGCGCGGGGCCGCGTATATCCGGCGGGGAGTGACACGCCCTCGGCTCGTTAGCTCCGCCTCGTGGAATCGGCACGTTGCTTCTCATTGGGTGCGTGGGGGGGTTACTGGCTCCGCCCCTGACGAGGAGCTGACAGCCAGCCCCTTCGGGGTAACGCCGTGGAGCGTATGGTCATGGCGGGTAACCGAGCCGGTGTGAGGACGCACACTCCCCGCCCCTCTGTTGTTGTAGTCGTAGTTGTAGTTGTAATTGTTGTTGTAATTGTTGTTGTTGTTGTTGTTTGGGGAAGAAGATGGGAGGAGGTATGGGAAAGGTCCTAAACTCACTACTGATGCCATATAATCACATTCTGGTGCAACGAAGAGTCATAATTAATGGAAACGAGGCCTTAACTGACATAGATTAAGAATAACTAGGAAGATGTCCGAAAGTTGTCTACGTGTGGTGCGGTGGACCTGGGCACGACATTTAATGGGGGAAGAAGGGGAAGGTCGGCTCTACTGATTGTTATTTACATGCAATGGGACTAGGGAATGGGGGATTGGGGAAAGTTGGGGAGTATTGGAGAAAATAGGGGAATATTTACAAGCGGATATGGGGGCCAAATTCCATATTCGCAACATTGCACCCTTCTCTACCCTCGGGGCGTCCCGACCCGATAAATTTTTACCTACTTTAGTGTGGCACGCAATGTAGTTCCCTCTACTATTAACTCTACCCTGAGTGCGACAGTTTTACAGATATTCACAAATGAGTAAATATGTCCCCCTGCGACGTTGCACCCTTCTCCTCACAGAAACACACCCACAGGATAACCGAATCCGGAAAGAATTCTCAAACTAAACATACAGCCGGTAGGGAGCATTATTTACAAGACTACGCTGCTATTTACACTACGATCCAGGACCTGTTTTTGGAGGAACACATGCAGATGTTATGCATAGAGAGAGCGCGCTTGCCAACATCGATACACCAACCCACGAGTGCTCTGTGGCCGACGGCCTTTAATAACGTACAGAGCACCCTTTCCCAGCATCAAAAGCACCACCCCACCACCAATCGGTGCAGTCACCATTGTTCATTGGAATAAAAATAAATTCGACAACCCCTAACCCTGCAGGTGTCTCTTGCTCTTCGTGTGGCCTTCAGTGGTGTTAATTAACAGTGGTTCACCTGTATGGCATAGGTGCCACGTTGACCCATAGGTCCATCCCCGGGTGGTGCTTGGCCGCAAACGAACTGCGGTCCATTGTGGGTGGCCACAAACATTGCGGTCCATATGGTGTATCGATCCCGGCAGCAAACAGCGAAAGTGCAGGCCCACAACTGCGCAGCCAGCACCTCTCTCTCCTCTCTCTCTACCCCAAAGCCAGATCCTCGGAGGTGGGAGACAAAAGAAGCAGACAAGTGAGTAAGGTGGTAAGGGCGCAAAAGTGCACGCAATACAAGATGATGCACACTGGGGGCACATGGGAACCAGGTGAGACAGGTACGTTCCTATCGTACGCCCCCCCCCACCAGGTAACCTACATGGCCCCTCCCTTACCCCTTACTGTATCCACAAAACACAACACTACCCATAAACATCTACTTTACAAATCAACAAACATCCCTACTGTCTTCCCCGTTCCTCCCATATACCAAATTCGTCTTCTCTCCCTCCTAACCAATCAAATTTGCCATTTTCAACTCTCATCAAAATTTGCCATTTTCAACTCAACATCAAAATTTGCCATTACCAATTCATCATCAGTCCCTCCTAGGGAGGGAGAGATGGAATCACCCCAATGTCTCATCCACGTCGTGATGCGTCTCACAAATCCTCACAGCAATCTCATTTCCTGCACCAAACAAAGAAAACACAGGTGTGGAGTCATCATCATCACCACAGGTAAGTGGCTGCGTATGGTGCGACAGGTTCATCAATCCTAACTATTTCCTAAATGACTTTAACAACTTTACACTACCCGGGGTCTTTCTCCGGCCAAACCATTGGCCCTCTTACTCTATTGGTTCTAAAAACCAATTCCCATTGGCCAAACTGTGGTGCTCTTCAATTTGGGGTCTCACTCCCCCGATTCATCTCCCGGTGCCCTCGTACAATTTCTGGGCTGCGACGTGTACCTCTCCCAGTGGGTCTACCCACCTGCACACCTCCACCACTGCAGTTGCCTCCGAGCTTACCTGCTCCTTACCCTAACCTAACTACCAGGGGAAGGCCCTCTGGCACTCTCCCCACTCGGTGCCCTCTCTGGCACTGGGCTACCCGGGTCCATCCTCCGGATCCTCGGGCCCCATCCACAACTCTACCGGCTCCCAGAGCCCACCTGCGGCCTCACCTGGCCGACATCCTCACAGTGGTGGAGTGCCCAACCAACTACACACACTAACAGGCTACACGCCCAGCCATTTCCACAACACTAATGCACCCATTCACAACACCATTCTGCAACCGCACCACAGATGCCAATATCCAACCACAATTTACCTGTACCCTCTACCTAACACTTACACTACCCGCCCCGGGTACTCGTGAAAGGGGGTCCACTCTTCCCCCATCCACACCTTCGCACCATGCACACCACTCCGTACCACTCACTCCAACTCTCTCCACACACCTGTACCTGCACACCTGTGCTCTCACACCTGGTGCCACCTGCACCCTTCTCTCCCCAAGCGCATTCGCGCTGATCCACACACTCACTACTCATACACTGCTCCACACACCTGTCCAGTTGCACACCTGTGCAATCACACCTGTTCAATTCTCACACACACAGCATCATCTCAGCTAACTACTCCCTTCTGAAACTTGCGCTTCCCAGTCGTCCCTTTAACTATTGCGCTCCCTCGTCATTATCATCCATACTAATCTACCTGCGTCCCCACTACAGGTATCAGTCACTAACTAAACTTAACGTCACCTAATGTCATCTTCTCTAGATCCCTACACACAATATCCTAACCCACCCGGGCTAGTTTTCACTGCCATACACCCCATAATCTAGTGCTCCTTTGCCCCCCCATGGGAAGGGTGGCAGGGATGCCATCCCACCACATCGGGGGTCTCTCACTACCAATTTTGCACATCAAATTTCAACAAATCAAAAATTTGCCAATCACTACCCATCATCTGCCAATCACTACTGCCAATCCCTTGCCAATCATCAAATTTTGTTTTTCTCCAATTTTGGGTCCAAAACACTAACCTCATCACCCAGTCGACTCACTAATACCTCTCGGTGCGCCAATCCCTGTCCAAAGCCCGGCTACGTAAAGCCAAGCAATGGATGCTGGTTGTTTTGTGCCAGCGGCTGGATGCGTCCAGCACTCGGTGCAGGGAAGGAGGTTTACCCGGGCCGAGATCCCACGCACCATCTCGGCACGGAGCCATCCAATGTCCCGATCTCGACCTGCCGGCACGTCTCAACAAAACGTGGTCGCCATAACGACCCTTCCTATCGGGCTGCCAGCTCCGCCTAGTGGAGCCTGGACGCGGCCGTTCAAAGCGAGGCCCGGCACGCACCGAGGGCCTGCTTCGGCTAAAAGTCGCTCTAACCTCTAACCCGTGTGACGTCGATGCTTCACCTGGACGCTTACACCCCGCAGCCCGTTCCTTGCTCACACATCCAGCCGTGCCCATGCTCCTCGTACCTTTCCTTACACACCCAGGTACACTCATTCCACTCACAGCCTTGGTCACACACCTGACCACCGAACACTTTGGCACACATTCGTTGCTCGCACACCTCACCAATACACCGCTTCGCGCCCCCTCCTCGGTTACCTCCTCTGTGACAATCACAGGTGTGCCCTCATTCGCACACCCAACCACGTGCCTCACCACCAACTCCAGCGTGCATTCCCACTCACGCTCTACCATTCCAGGTGTACATCCTTCCATCCCAGGTGTACATCCTCGCTCACCTGTCGCAACTAACTCACGCTCCATGTCACTCTCACTACTTTCACCTCCATTCCTGACAGCGCACTCACCCTTACTCTTGACAGCGCACTCTTTCCTCGTGCACCTGCCCGTCACACACCTTTCTCGCGCACACTCTCCCGTTACACCCTCTGTAACACTCACCACAGGTGGACACTCTTCCTTACTTCTGACAGCGCACTCTTTCCTCATGCACCTGTCCGTCACACACCTTTCTCGCGCACACTCTTGCGCACACTCTCCCGTCACACCCTCTGTAACACTCACCACCCCGCGCTTCCATGTGCTCCCTCGCACACACGCTACGACCGACTCACTCTCGCCAGCACCCTCACTCCTTGGCACGCACTTTTTCCTCACACACCCCAGAGTCGGACTTTCTCGCACACCTCCTCTTTCGCACACCAGACCTGTCGCACACTTCACCAACGGCCTCTCACGAACACCCGGGTCCATCTCGACCCCCAAGCTTATTAAATCCCCTGGCGCATCATACGCACGACCATATTGGTCACCACTTACACCGGGTCCTCTTCCTCTTCGCTTCTCCTCCATCACCTGCGAATCCCTCATCCGGTTAATGAGCACATCATCACGATCCAAACACAGACTTTGGACCAATTCTTTTATCTCCTCCTTTATCTCCTTCTTATCCCCTCTCCGTCGCTTCTTAATTTCACTCATCCCTTCTTCCACTTCTTCTAATTTGTGCTTCACCTCTTTTATTCCCCGGTACGTCTCCTCAAGCTCGTCCTCCAAGGCTACCTTGACCGTTTCCATGTGCGTCCTCACCTGCCGGTCCTTCGTCTCCATAACCTCTATCACTTCGTCCAACCTCGTTGTCAGTCCCTCACGTACCATCTGACATTCCCTCTTCGTCGCTACCAAGTCATCTTTTAGTTCTTTCTGTGTCGCCTTTAAACCTCCTAATACCGCAGTGTTCCTTTGAACCTGCTCCACTAACTCCGTCTGTCCCACCGTCAGCTGCTCCACCTCCTGCGTCAGGTCCTCTATGCCCCCTTGTAACTTTACAGTCCCCTTTCTCACCTCCTTTTCCATGTGCTCCTCACAGTGCCTCACCTCCTCGCGCACTCCTCCGACCTCCTCACTCACTCCTCTTCTGATCTCCTCTCCCATCACTTGCATCTCCTGCCCAGATGCCACCCTCATCTGCTCCATTTCCTCCCTGTGAGCATCCAGTTTGGTTTCTACCCCCATTCTGACCCCCTCTATCTGCTGCCCCATTTGGTTAACTTCCCTTTCCGCTTGGTCCCTCATGTCCCTCAATTTGCCTTCCATACTGTTTTCTAACCCCTCTAACCCTTTTTTCATCCCTTCCATTTGATTCTCTTGAGCGGCCATTCTGTTTTCTACCCCCGTTAACCCATTCTTTACTTCTTTTATCCCGTTGTCTAACTCCTCAAAATTATTGTCTAACTTCCCAATTTTCTTGTCTAACTCCTCAAAATTATTGTCTAACTTCTCACTGGTACCCCTCGCTTCGTCCCTCATTACCCCCATTTGGTTTTCCAATCGCTCACTATTCTTTTCCATAAGGGCCGTCATTTGTATAAAAAAAAGTTCCAATCTTCCCAGCGGCGCTACTTCGGTCGCGGGCACGGTGACCAGCGAGGCGCCATTTTGCGCGCCCGCTTCTTCGTGCGTGACGGCGCTATTTTGCGAACCTGCCGCCCTCACTGCTTCGCTCTCCTCCTGTCCCTCATTTTGGTCCTGGATCGACCCTACCTCACTCTCCTTTACCGGACCCCAGCTGTCTTGATCCGCCATAGCGCGACTTTCAAAATTCGGTTTTTTTTTTTTTTTTTCGTAAAACAAATTGAAATTTCGCCGTTATAATTTCGCGCGGGAAACGCGCCCCGAATCGATTCGGTCGAGCGCCGTACGCGCTCCGGCTCGATTTTCCCTCCCAAAATTTGGGCCTAACTAATTTAGTCCCGGGTTCGAATTCCACTCCTCGACACCAATTGTTACAGACGTGGCTTGGATGTTATTTACCGAGCGGTTTTATGGTATGACCACGTCTGCACAAGTTACCCGATTGTGCCCGAACGTTGACTAATCGCGCTATGCTAGACCAATGAAGGAAAAAGAAGACACACGGCTGGAATTAATACGACACGACACCAGGGATACGGTTCTCAAAGGTTGTTATTACAATAATGCGGAAGGTTTAGATTACAGGGACAAGAGGGAAACATAGGAAGGTGGGCACTTAAACACAATCTTATATTATTCCCAACAGACGACAGATAAACGGGACAAGGCTCACTCACACGGGGTTTGATGCAAAGGACAGGCGGGTAGCGATCGCTCCAGGTGCACCTGGGCTCAGGGCAGGATCACGTACGGTCCAGTTTAAGAGATGCGGTGGAGGTATTGCAGCGCTCGAGGGGTGGCGACTTCTCTCTCCAGGCTGGGGGCGCATCTCCCGTCACATCCGGCGCGGGGCCGCGTATATCCGGCGGGGAGTGACACACCCTCGGCTCGTTAGCTCCGCCTCGTGGAATCGGCACGTTGCTTCTCATTGGGTGCGTGGGGGGGTTACTGGCTCCGCCCCTGACGAGGAGCTGACAGCCAGCCCCTTCGGGGTAACGCCGTGGAGCGTATGGTCATGGCGGGTAACCGAGCCGGTGTGAGGACGCACACTCCCCGCCCCTCTGTTGTTGTAGTCGTAGTTGTAGTTGTAATTGTTGTTGTAATTGTTGTTGTTGTTGTTGTTTGGGGAAGAAGATGGGAGGAGGTATGGGAAAGGTCCTAAACTCACTACTGATGCCATATAATCACATTCTGGTGCAACGAAGAGTCATAATTAATGGAAACGAGGCCTTAACTGACATAGATTAAGAATAACTAGGAAGATGTCCGAAAGTTGTCTACGTGTGGTGCGGTGGACCTGGGCACGACATTTAATGGGGGAAGAAGGGGAAGGTCGGCTCTACTGATTGTTATTTACATGCAATGGGACTAGGGAATGGGGGATTGGGGAAAGTTGGGGAGTATTGGAGAAAATAGGGGAATATTTACAAGCGGATATGGGGGCCAAATTCCATATTCGCAACAGTATATAACTGCATTCAATCAGTAGTTGGCGTTTTGTAATGACTTTTCTACTTGTAGAAGGAAAACAAATGTTTGTGAAGTGTTATTGGAAAGCTATAATTTATGTTACTAGCAACGGTACCCGCCCTATGAGCGGGGCTTCAATTGGGAGGCCCAAATGAAAAGGCAAAATATCGGAAATTGAAGGCTTTTTTTATTTTAAACGATTCATATAAACATTCGTTGAATCATATCACACGCAAATCATCAAAATCTAAACAGTACATGGTGCCCATTTTGAAAAAAGATTGAATTCTGCAAAACGGAAGCGGCCGCTGCACGTCTTTCTCAGTCGCATGTTTATGTGTGAAGAGTGCGTGCCGAATCTGTAACACGGAAGCAGCCGCTACACCTGTTTCTCAGTCGCTTTGCACACGCTGCTTTGTTACTTCGGAGCCGCACGTTTATATCGGAAGAGTTCGTGAGGAGTCGATCTACTCCCTCCTGGTACGTAGAATAAACAGTATTTGTAGAATTTCAACAAAAGCCACATCACTGTTCATATCGGTAAATATTATTCCATCGTGTTTGGAAAAACTGGAAAATTGGAAAAATTGGGAAAACAATATAGCCTATTTTACTCCCAGGGGTCCCAGGAATATCCACCCAAGGTATCATTGCGATCGGTTGAGCCGTTTTTGCAGTACCTTGAACCGGACGGACGGACATTTGGTGAATTATAGTAAGATATACATAACTGTAACTACCACCGTTTAGAGGCCATTTTTCCCCGCAAAGTGGGGGTTGGCCTTTTCGGGGACCGTGGTTGTTGTTGTTTTTTGGTCCCCTTTTTGAAGCAATGTTTTACGGCCGGATGCCCTTCCTGCCGCCAACCCTGTTTGTCGCCAACCCTGTTTGTCACCAACCCTGTTTGTCACCAACCCTGTTTGTCGCCAACCCTGTTTGTCGCCAACCCTGTTTGTCGCCTTTTTACGATAAACAGGGAATTACCAGTGTACTGGTACTCAATTTGCCGACCTCGGAAGGTCGAGCAGGCTGAGGCAACCCCCCTGGCGTTAATTCAGCGATCGACCAGGATTCGAACCCAGGATCCTTGGTTGTTTAATCCTAAGCTGGCACCCTAGCCGCTAGCCCAACACCAGGGACTATATATTATAACAGGGACTATATACATAACTGTAACTATAAAATGGAATTTAATGCGAATGCGTCAATACATAGATATGCCTCCACTCACATCATATGTCAACCTACTGTTACTTTGAACTCGATTAAAGGTCACATGGAGATATATATTTAGCCTGGTGTTGGCTTAGCGGTTAGGGTTCCGGCTTGGGATCCTAGGATCCTGGGTTCGAATCCCGGTCGATTGCTGAATTAACGCCAGGGGGGTTGACTCAGCCTGTCATCCTTCCGAGGTCGGCAAATTGAGTACCAGCTTGCTGGGATGAATGATCACGGTGTGTATCCCGATTTAGAATAGGTACACCGTATCCCTGCGCATCGTAAGAGCATGACCAAGGGTTGGTGTCAGGAAGGGCATCCGGCCATAAAAACATTGCCTCAAACAGGGAACCATGATTGTCATGGGGCCTGCAAGGCTAACCCCCACTCTAGCGGGGAAAATGGCCTTAAAACGATCATTTATATATATATATATATATATATATATATATATATATATATATATATATATATATATATATATATATATATATATACAGGGAGAGATAGAGAGGAATAGAAAAGAGAGATAAGTAGACCAGAGACATCAGAAGCTTATACTCAAGGTATGGTCTGCAAAAGTATTTGCAATGGGAACATGACCTTTGACCTTTAACCTGTTGAACCCAAGATTGAATCGGTTCATTCTTGTGTTACAGCTCCTACTTGTTTGTGCCAGGTTTGACTGAAATTCCTACAGTAGTTCTCAAGTTATCGTGGTAACAAAAAAAGTTGATAACAGACGCACACACGGACTAGGCCATGGGGCATACCATTAAAATCCACTTTTTCGTGCAACAACGCAGGGGATTACTTAAAATTGCTATAGATGGGTTGGGGATGTGCTCCTGAACAAGAAACACCATGTCCCCAGACACCAGGGGTGCTCATTAATTTTTAACGCGCACTTGATGAAAATGCAAGTAAATATATATTCATCAACTATACGTTACTGCATTTTCTTTTATTTCTGGATAGTTTGAGGAGTAAAATGAAAAAAATTGATTGTGATATTGTTTCTAGACCTCCTTTTCACTAAAATACACCAATAAACATGATATTTTTGTATCTAGATAGTCATAGCGATAAGTTGAAAATGAATCCACAATCCGATACACAATCCTGCATTGAAGCCAAACCAGAAAATCCCAACATTGGCTACCATTATGATTGTTCACGTCGCTTTTGTGACATCAGTAAAGTGAACAGGCTGAAGGAGAAAAAGACCGAAACATCTACATCTCATGGTAAGTTAATATGATTATGTAGTAATTTTTTTAGTAGGCTTTAAGTTTAGCCAAAAGTTTCAATTGTTCTGCAAACATAGACATGATCATGATGATAGAATCTGATCGTGATGATAGAATTCACATTACATTGCCATATATCATGATCAAATAAATCATCATACTTGATTCAAGCAAGTTAGTAACAAGTTCCGGAAGATTTGGAGTTCGCCTTAGAAGAGTAGTATCTTCAAATTCAATTGACAAATGTACAGCAGACTCAGCAAGTCATGCATGATGAAATGTACATTTTATGATTTTGTTTATCTATTTCAAGACTGCAATTTATAATACAAATCGTACTATTGCAAGCATGCTCTTTTACTTTAGTAATAGTATCATGATATGTGGGGATATTGTGGTTTATGTCATCAGGCTCATGTCACACCTCATTACTGTTTTTAGGATCCACAAAGAATTAAGAAATAATTTTGTACATGTAGACTACACATTTTTACTAAATTGTACGGTAGGTACTTCTTACTGTCCTGTAAATGATGGTAATAAAAAGTATGTTTACCTTGTCGGAGAAGTTGTTAAAAAAACCATGATTTGATATTTGTTACTAAAAAAGACAGATGTTTGCAAAATTTTAAACTCTATAATTATAAACAATAAACACATGTTGAGTTTATTTTTATTTTGTATTTTTGTTTTGTTGTTGTTTTTTTGCGCGGTGGTCATGGTCATTAATATTTTTACTAGCAAAGCGTGTACAAATGTATAACAAGGGATGCACCAATAGATTCTTGGGGGGGGGGGGGGACATGGAAGTTGTTA
This sequence comes from Myxine glutinosa, assembly GCF_964187855.1. Taxonomy (NCBI): domain Eukaryota; kingdom Metazoa; phylum Chordata; class Myxini; order Myxiniformes; family Myxinidae; genus Myxine; species Myxine glutinosa. The sequence continues at coordinate 44,154,761 of NC_136266.1, read as the reverse complement.
AAGCCTACATGAGCACAGTCTGATTACATGAGAATCATAAAACTTCCATTTCTTCACTTGTCGTTATCTCACTGAATTTGAAACAATGAATTCACTGGTAGATAAATGTTGTATTTTCTTCTCATACAATTCACATTCAATCAGACTGACTCTTGTGGTACATGTATCTATAGAAAAATGTAATGTGCCATTGTGTTTGATAGATAAAGCATATGTATAAAACACTGTATAATACAGTGGCAACTCCGTAACACAAACTCTGTTAACACGAAATTCATGATAACACGGAAGTGTTTTTTTTTTTTCATTCCAAACTTATTTTCTACATTATAATATAACCTGATAATTCCTTTAAACATGAACTAAATCATAAGATCCAAACAACTTCATGTTAAAGAGTTGCCACTATATATTACCTTTAAAACACATTTTGTCAACTTGAAATAATACTACATGAGAAATCATATTTTATCTGAAATATATTTTATTGTAGACATTAGCGGCAATAACATTTTCACTGAAAGTACGTTTTATTTCATCTATCTATAATTCCAGTAATCTCTGTCTGTACGTTTGTACGTCTGTTTGTCTGTGACCGCTGTTTCTCGACAACCACGGGTCCGATATACTTTTAACTTGCCAGGTATATTGCTGGGGACCCGAGGATGTGCCTTTTCAAGGTTTCATATTAATCGGACAAGTACTTACCGAGCTATGGCGATTTAGCCGTTCGCCGTTCGCTTTGGCGTTGCGAATGGACCAAACCATTCATGTAAATAGAGGGGGGGGGGGGGGGGTTCTGTGGTCGTTCGCTTTGGCTTTGCGAATGGACCAAACCATTCATGTAAATAGAGGGGGGGGTTCTGTGGTCGTTCGCTTTGGCTTTGCGAATGGACCAAACCATTCATGTAAATAGAGGGGGGGGGGGGGGTTCTGTGGTCGTTGCGAATGGACCAAACCATTGTTTTTTTTTTGCAGTTTTTTTTTTTTTTGCAGTTTTTTTTTTTTTGCAAGGAACGGGCACCCACGTACGGGCACGTCCTAGCTTATATATAGTACGGGCATGCCCTAGTCTATCTATAATTCCAGTAATCTCTGTTTGTACGTTTGTACGTCTGTACGTCTGTACGTCTGTTTGTCTGTGACCGCTGTTTCTCGACAACCACGGGTCCGATATACTTTTAACTTGCCAGGTATATTGCTGGGGACCCGAGGATGTGCCTTTTCAAGGTTTCATATTAATCGGACAATTACTTACCGAGCTATGTCCAAAAAACGATTCAACCAATCAGAGAGCAGCGAACGATCGCGTGTGCCGAACGTGGAGGACACACTCTGCCTCGGATGGCACATTTGAGAGCGTATTCATTTATTTCACGTTTGCAAACTATGTTGGCGTTAAACTATGTTTTAAAACTAATAAAACCGAATTTGCGATTCATTCGCTTTCCTGCGCGTTTGTGCACGCGATGGCGATTTCTTTACCAAACTCCGGAAGCCGTTCGCTTTGGACCAAACCATTGCATGTAAATAGAGGGGGGGGATTGTCACCGTACTCGCAAGCCGTTCGCTTTGGACCAAACCATTTCATGTAAATAGAGGGGGGGGATATAATTTTAGATATAGATATAGTACGGGCAATGCCCTAGTACATTACAATTTACAAGGTACTTTTCGTTAATTGAATGACATTGCTCATATCAACCCAATACTGATAAACCACATCTTATCTGGGTGTTGATACTGTTATTTGACTTGTCTTTTTACAAACCATTCATGGACACTCTTTGGAAATAGAGTTATGGGAAAGAAATGTAAACTTAACTGTTAGAACTAAGTAAAACAAATGGAAGTTTCATTTCATAGATAAGTCGTAAATAATGAAATGTCAAAATGCATCAAAAATATGATATCAAGTACAATCATATAGAAACGAAGCTTAAACGTGTGGGTTAATATCATAAGAATAAATTAAGAATAAATTAATTTTAAACATGTCAACCACACAACATCAATGACAATCAGTGAAAAAATCACTGATCATACAGGATCGAACCTGGGAACCTCCGCTTTACTAGTAAGATGCTCTAACCTGAAGTTGAAGTTGAACTGAAATATATGATCATATGGAGAAGAACGGATGATTTTAAATCAATACGCTTCTCAGATGAGAGGATGTTAGAAGAACGGGACTAGAACTGAAGACCTATTGATTTAAAATCATCCGTTCTTCTCCATCTGATCGTATAGCTCAGTTGGTTAGGGCGTCGCACTAGTAAAGCGCAGGTTCCCAGGTTCGAATCCTGGATGATCAGTGATTTTTTCACTGATTGTCATCTATGTGTGGTTGACATGTTTAAAATTAATTTATTCTTAAGTACAATCATTTTTTAAATGAAAGTCCTGTGTTCATGATTTCGACCTTATACCTGTGAATATAGTTAATAGTACAAATTTCTCAAACTTGAAAGCTGTAAATTGAACAATGATGTAAATTATAATGTAATGGATATCATAAACAAATTTGATTGTCTCAATTATTTATGTCTGTCTGCCTTATCCTGGCATGTATACATTATGTATTGAACATGGAAACGAAGCAAAAGTAACAGTACTCTTAAACACTGTTAATCATGCAAGCACTTTCCATGACATGCGTAATGTATACATGTTGTACTGTTTTAAATAAATAAGTTGAAAATGAATCTTCTAAAAAGTAAAAGGAGTCAGCCGTCAACTGCCACTCATTGCCATTCTTCAAATCAAAGAAGATGAACTGATCATAGAAGGTAGAAGTGAGAAGTTAATTTTAAAAAAGTAAAATAAAAATGATTTATTTGCGGCACAACATGTGTTTCAGCTGCGGCGGACCATATTTTCAGATTGGATTCATTTTCAACTTATCGCTATGACTATCTAGATACAAAAATATCATGTTTATTGGTGTATTTTAGTGAAAAGGAGGTCTAGAAACAATATCACAATCAAATTTTTTCATTTTACTCCTCAAACTATCCAGAAATAAAAGAAAATGCAGTAACGTATAGTTGATGAATATATATTTACTTGCATTTTCATCAAGTGCGCGTTAAAAATTAATGAGCACCCCTGGTGTCTGGGGACATGGTGTTTCTTGTTCAGGAGCACATCCCCAACCCATCTATAGCAATTTTAAGTAATCCCCTGCGTTGTTGCACGAAATTGTCAAATTGAGCACATTTTAGCCCTATGCCCCATGGCCTAGACAGACAAACCGAAACAAGAATGCCTCCGACCTTCGCTGCAGAGGCGCAACAATTGAGTAAAGGTGCTGGCCATGGCAGTTTTTGAGCCTACCTGAGTAGTAGTGATTTCATGCGTGGATCTATCTGTCCTGGGGTGGTTATTATAGTGAGGTGGAACCAATGGGAATAATGATGGGTTCATACTTTGGCAGCCAATCGATTCGGTGTCTAAAGGCTGAAGCTTCCACTTCCTCTTGCTTCTACGTTGTGGCTTATTGAGCAATGTTCGATTGCAGTCGGTGCTCACCTTTTGGAAACAAACTCGTCTCAATCAAACTTTTCGCTTTTTCGTTTTCGATGCTCATCACTTTCAGAGTTTGCTTTTCCTGTAAGCGCCACACTTCCTCCAATTCCCCGTCATATCTCGTATGTGTTTGCACCGCATCTACTACCTTGTTCCCATTCACCTGTGCGCGCGACAAGTGGAAGATCGGTGAAGGCCAACTGGATGACATTTTACAGGTCAGCAAACGGATGACATTTGATGCTTTTATGTAACCGGTCATGTAAGTAATTATACTCTTCATGTTATAAGATCAGCCGGAAAGTGTTGCTAAGATCACATCATTTTCCCATAAATTGGCACTAGGACATGTGGGAGGGTAGAGTGTGACATCGTGTGATATAAATTATACGAGCAATTTGTACATAACTAGATCAGAGGGAAACTACAACAGTCCCAACGAGCTGGCCCAAAAGGTCCAAGATGCAGTGTTATTGTACCTGTATAAATACCTGTGATGATTGGTTTCAGCGGGATCTATCTCGGCTGCCTCTCCAGATCTGCTGACCATGTGGGTGGACCCCAGGCACCATGGATGTGGCGTAGGCCAAAACTGGGTCCACTCGGCTGTAAATTTTGCTGCCGGTGGGGGACATCATGGTCTCTGCATCGAACAGAGACGTTCGTACATTTTCTCCGCCGGAGCAATCGACGCACGGGGATTAAAACAACGTGAGCCTCCCACGTGGCTGCTGCACATCCATGATTTATCAGATTGGAAATATGAAGCGTCGCGTCGTGCGAAGCTGATAAAATAAATGAAGATGATCGCTCATGGCAGCACGCAGCACGCAGACGGCTTGGGCAAGCAGCGAGGACCACTCCGGGTCAGGATGGGCCGCGGCGCGTACGTGCTTGTCATTTGCACAGGCACGCCGCCCGCACGATCCATTACATTTAGCGATGATAATGCACCTAATGAATCAACGTCGTCCTCGATTAAAATGCGAAAACCGGGTGCGAAATGGAGACCCGTTGAGAAGGAAACCCAAAGCCTGAATGCACATGTTCAGTGTGTGTGTGTGTGTGTGTGTGTGTGTGTGTGTGTGTGTGTGTGTGTGTGTGTGTGTGTGTGTGTGTGTGTGTGTGCGTGCGTGTGTGCGCTGCGTCGATACCCCGATCGTTTACCCCCGATTGCAATGCTTCAAAAGCCAAGCTATTTTGTGTTGTATACATATTACATATGCACGTATTGATGTGGGTTGTTGTTTCGTATGCAGCCTGTGGCTGCTGGTGTGCATCATTTCTTTGGAAGCGTGTTTGTGCCCGCTGATGCAGTGCCCCAATAATTACCAGCGAGCTGGTACTCAATTTGCCGACCTCGGAAGGATGACAGGCTGAGTCAACCCCCCTGGTGTTAATTCAACGATCGACCGGGATTCTAACTCAGGATCCTGGGATCCCAAGCCAGCACCCTAACCGCTAATTCAACACCAGGCTTATTGATGTGGGTGAGTGGAGGTGAAATTTTTTGGGGGAGGGGAGGGGTTGTTGGGGAGGTAAGTGGTGGTATAGTAATAAATAAACAAATAAATAATATTAAATAAATATTACAACAAATATTAATAAAATAAATAAATAAACAATAAAATAAATAAATAATAAATAAATACATAATAATAAAATAAATAAATAAAATAATTAATTACCTTAAATAAATTATCATGGTTCCAATACAATTAGAACGTCGACACAGGAGGCCCATCAAATTAGGCCCATCAAAGTTTATGCTGTTATTACCAACCTATGGTTGTTTGATCATGCTCTATCCTTTAAATGCTGAGCATCAAGTAATTGGAAGCAGCACAGACCATTTAAAAAGTCTTACAGATGGGTCGTCGGGGATTTGAACCACAGACCTCCCAGATTCTGAGCAGACTCTCTCATTCCATTAAGCCATCGAGTCTTGAGAAGCTAAATTTGGAGAGAAGGCAAACGTGGGTTAATAAATAAATAATATTGTTGTGTACATAATATGTGCACAACCATCCAATACCGAATCGAATTCCAGTTTTCCTCCTGTTGGAGTACCGCCAGACCTGTAGAAGGGGCAACCAACTATGAATTCTCAATTCCGCACCACCGAGAGTCGAAGCTCTGAAACCGCCATACTTGCACACGTCAAAGCTGATTCATTGCATTGCAAATATCATGAAAGGCAAGTTGGAGTTAGAGGGAGAATCCTTTTAGCAGGACATTTCAAATAACTCTAAAGGAGGCAATTAATCACAAACCATCATCATGCCGTGGCATCAAAATAACATTTTGGGACAACAGAAGCATCTGCAGTTCACAGTGAATATATTCGTGTGAGGTTCCAGTACAGACACTCTTTTGGGATGAAAACTTTACACGTCCAATGGATTTTCTAGTCTGGGTTTGATTCCCGACACGGCTAGAAACTGTCGGATTTGTGGTTTGTGCGTCGTTCCTGAGATGGATGGAACGACGGACGATGAGTTGAGTGACCCCTCTGCCAGCATGGTGAACGATAAAGATCCCTACGGTGTCTTGACGTAGAGTAAGTGAGTTAATGCCGGCGCTCTCGACGACTGACTAATTCCTGCCACCTTCAGTCGAATATCAGGTCTAGCCAGCCGGTTGGTGAAAGACTTGGGACAAAATAAATCCCTGGCCGAAACCTTGAGAAGGTAAAAAGTAAAAACAAGAAATACTTGTATGTCGTGAATAGCACGATACTTGCGAAATCCCTAAAATAAGTTGTTGGCCTGTGATGACCTCAAAAATAATTGGTGGTTCAATTCAGTGACCAATTATGCAAGTCCTCTTAAAAATTTCAACTCAATCAGATGAAAATTGAGGATTTTAGAAATTTGGCCCATGTTGACATTTTGGCCTACCTCAAAAATTCTTGGTGGTTGAATTTATTGTCCAGATATGCAAATCCTCTTCAAATTTCATGTCAATCGGATGAAAATTGAGGATTTTGACATTCAACAAAGTTGGTGACCTTTGGCCTATAATGACCTATTGACCCCAAAAACAATAGGCGTCTTGCTTATGACCAACTCCACCATTTTGTGAAGTTTTGTGAAGATCAGTTGAAAATTGTGACCTGTGGGCGACTGACATACAGACAAAACAAACAGACAGACAAACATCCAGAATAACGCACAACACAAACCAATATACAGGTACTTGAAAAATCTTCGATTTTCGCAAGTAATAATTGTGGCCATTAAATAATGAGAACTGCACCAGTAGAATGTAGGAATGAGTAAAAGCCTACTAAAGGCTATGGGATTCCGTGGGGCCCCCTCTCTGCCAGTTTGTGAATGGAGCCACACAGAATATGGGATTCTATGGGGTCCCCTTCTCTGCCAGTTTGTTACTGGAGCCACATGGAGCACGGGATTCCATTGGGTCCCCTTCTCTGCCAGTTTGTGACTGGAGCCACACAGAACATGGGATTTCGTCGGGTCCCCTTCTCTGCCAGTTTGTGACTGGAGCCACACAGAACATGGGATTCCATGGGGTCCCCTTCTATGCCAGTTTGTGACTGGAGCCACACAGAACATGGGATTCCATGGGGTCGCCTTCTCTGCCAGTTTGTGACTGGAGCCACACAGAATATGGGATTCTATGGGGTCCCCTTCTCTGCCAGTTTGTTACTGGAGCCACACAGAATATGGGATTCCGTGGGGCCCCCTCTCTGCCAGTTTGTGAATGGAGCCACACAGAATATGGGATTCTATGGGGTCCCCTTCTCTGCCAGTTTGTTACTGGAGCCACACAGAATATGGGATTCCGTGGGGCCCCCTCTCTGCCAGTTTGTGAATGGAGCCACACAGAATATGGGATTCCGTGGGGTCCCCTTCTCTGCCAGTTTGTTACTGGAGCTACACAGAATATGGGATTCCGTGGGGTCCCCTTCTGTGCCAGTTTCTGACTGGAGCCACATGGAGCACGGGATTCCATTGGGTCCCCTTCTCTGCCAGTTTGTGACTGGAGCCACACAGAACATGGGATTTCGTCGGGTCCCCTTCTCTGCCAGTTTGTGACTGGAGCCACACAGAACATGGGATTCCATGGGGTCCCCTTCTATGCCAGTTTGTGACTGGAGCCACACAGAACATGGGATTCCATGGGGTCGCCTTCTCTGCCAGTTTGTGACTGGAGCCACACAGAACATGGGATTTCGTCGGGTCCCCTTCTCTGCCAGTTTGTGACTGGAGCCACACAGAACATGGGATTCCATGGGGTCCCCTTCTCTGCCAGTTTGTGACTGGAGCCACACAGAACATGGGATTCCGGGGGTCTCTTCTCTGCCATTTTGTCACTGGAGCCACATGGAGCACGGGATTCCATTGTGTTTCCTTCTCTGCCAGTTTGTGACTGGAGCCGCACAGAACATGGGATTCCATGGGGTCTCCTTCTCTGCCAGTTTGTGACTGGAGCCACACAGAACATGGGATTCCATGGGGTCCCCTTCTCTGCCAGTTTGTGACTGGAGCCACCCAGAACATGGGATTCCGTCGGGTCCCCTTCTCTGCCAGTTTGTGACTGGGGTCACACAGAACATGGGACTCCGTGGGGCCCCCTTCTCTTCCAGGTTGTGACTGGAGCCACACAGAACATGGGATTCTGTGGGGTCCCCTTCTCTGCTGGGTCGCGAATCGAGCCACACAGAGCATGGAATTCCATCGGGTGCCCTTCTCTACCAGTTTGCGACTGGAGCCACAGGGAGAATGGGATTCCAAGAGGCTCTTCCAATGTCACAAGTTTGCATTGTTGGTGCCATCTGGAACGCTCCTTGTTTGTCTGCAATGTTCCCTGAAGCCCCTCACTGCCTCTTTACTTTGCTGTGGGCCAATCATCTGCGACACCCCATCCTGATTACAATTTGGCATCTTCTTTCTTTGCTTTGCCACCCAGGGGGGCCCTCTTGGTTTGTTGGTTCAACCCTCCTTCCCCTGTGGTGCTAATAATACAAAAAAACACGTTTTCATGTTCGTTGACTACATAATAAGTAAAGAGATGTTTTGCTGATGTCCCTTTCATCTACTAGGTATGCAGGCAGAGCTGCACCTGACACGTCAGCATCATGCGCAGGTGCAACGACTGTACTACATTGCAAAAAGGCAGCAGATAACAGGGACGGATTTCAGTAATAAAATAGCAGAAGAGGAAATTTAGGGAATCTACATCTTACTCCCTCCTGCTTCCCCTCTCACCTTCAACCGAGGCAGATAAAGCGAGATATATAACGCACGCGGAGTGAGCGCAGCGCACAAATCAACGCCAAAGTGTGGCTTCTGGCGAAAAATTTCATATCTTATGGCCCGGCGGGAGAGACAATCACATCCGCAGGTGATCAGGACAATCAGAGCATTCTTATTAAAGCAATGGATCTTACACCGAGACAAAGAATATTGTTCATACCATACTGGGGAATGCAACACAATGGGGCACTACCATTTCTTACCGATAAATCAGTGGGGGGACGTCGTGCTTTTGCTTTCCTGCAACTCAAAATCGCTCGGCTTGTCAGCTGATATGAAACACCTGGCTCTCTTTCACATGCGATGACATATCGTCTCTGTCTTACTTTGCCAATTTGATTACATGTTAGCATGAGATATATTTTGCCTTACTCCGGCGAAGCTGCAGGTTAAGTGTTGATCAATGCCAATCCACCTGATATACTGCATTATAAACACCGACTTGAGCAACCTTGTAATGGTCGATTGGTGGTGCGGAGGGAGTACACCTGCCTTTGCGCTGCCTAAGCTGGGTTCGATTCCTGCCCGTATTATAAACTGTCAGAATGGTGACGTCCCAGCGTTGCATTGTACAAAGCGCGGCGCCCATCTGACGGACGTTGAGCCAGGTGTCCTTTCTGCGAGCAATACTTGTTGGAAGTTATATAAGATCACCAGGTCTTTTGATTAAGTATAGGTTTTTTATTGCAGGTATCCTGAACAAATTTCAAAAATTCCTGCATTTGAACAAGATTTTTTTGTTGTTGTTTAATTTTTGTTTGTTTTTAACAATAAAAAAAAGTTTTCAAAAACACTTGAACATCTTCAGTTGAATGTCCGACCTGGCCAGCCAATTCGTGAAATACTTGGACTAAAAACTTTCTCCGGCCAACCACCTCTTTCGAAGGTGGGAATAATTGTGTCCAGTAAAAAAGTATAAGCAGTAGTTGTAGACAGATCATTAGTAGGAAAATAATATTCCATTACTAATTGTATATTTACCTCCGCTACCGAAGGTGGATGTAGGTTATGTTTTCACCCATGTTTGTCTATCAATCGCCCACACAATTCTTAACTGGTCATCATGAAACTTTACCAAGTTGTGGAGGTAGTCACAACTGAGAAGCCGACTGATTTTGAGGTCAAAGGTCATCTTAAGGTCTTATTTCTAAAATCATTTTTCATCTGAATGCCGTGAAAGTTGAACAGCATTTGCATATTTAGTAACTGAATTGGGAATCCAACTATTTTTGAGGTCAACAGGTCAAAGAACAGCTCAAAGATGGTGTTTGTTTCCCCTCCATCCCCTCGCTTACCTCAAACGGCTACACAGCTGACTCCGCACGTGAAAAAGCTGAATGCCTCAACTCTGTGTTTGCCTCTAAATCTTGTGTCCCAAACCCATCCCTCTCTGTACCCACCGTACCCAGTCGTACCCAGCTGTTCCTGGACTCTGTGTCCTTTCCTCCTGACAGGTGGAAAAGTTTCTGTCAACCCTCGACTCTGATTCTGCAACTGGACCTGACGGCATCAGCCCACATGTCCTAAAATCCTGCTCCGCCGCTCTTTCACACCCTCTCTCTGTTCTCTTCACCCTCTCTTTTGCTCAAGGTCATCTGCCATCACTTTGGAAATCAGCCAACATTACCGCTTTACACAAAAAATGTGCAAAAACAGATCCTTGCAACGACAGACCAATCAGCCTTCTTCCAATTATCAGCAAAGTCATGGAATCCATCATTGCTTCGGATATCAAATCTTTCCTCTTCTCCAATGGCTTTATCTCTGATCATCAATTTTGTTTCAGACCAGGTCACTCTACTCTGGACATGCTGCTTCTGCTGTCTCAACAATGGATGGAGGTCCTCAATGCCAATCAGGAAATTAGAGCTGTCTCCCTTGACATATCACATGCCTTCGATACGGTCAGGCACCCCGCTCTGCTCACCAAAATCTCCTCTTATGGTATCCATGGAAATCTCCACGCTTGGCTTGCGGACTTCCTCTCGAGTCGCTGTCAACGTGTGGCCCTGAATGGGTTTCTCTCATCTCCCCTTCCTCTTCAGACTGGAGTTCCCCAAGGCAGTGTTCTGGGCACTGTGCTTTTTCTGGTCTTCATCAATCTTCTGGTCTTCATCCTCTCTATCTCTTTGCTGATGACTCCACTCTCTGCCGCTCCATTCCTCATCCCTTAGATCGGCAGTCTGCAGCCTCCTCACTCTCTGCAGACCTGGACAAAATCACAGACTGGTCAAACAAGGGGAACATGTCTTTCAATCCTGACAAATCTCACACTCTTACGATGTCTCTCCGAAAAGACCGACTGGACAACCCTCCCATCCACTTTCTGAATAATCCTCTCCAATTCGTTTTGTCACTCAAGCTTTTGGGTCTCACTATCTGCCATGATCTTTCCTGTGAAAACCACATTTCAAATCTGGCCTCCAAAGCCAGTCGCCGACTGGGCATCCTCCGTCGTGTGAAGTCCTTCCTTGGCACACCTGAGCTCCTCACCACATACAAGGCTATCATCCGCAGCTCAATGGAATACTGTTCTCCCCTCTGGGCCGGTGCTCCTGCCTCGCACCTTGCTCGGCTTCACGCTTTTGAAACCAAAGCTTTCAGAATCACTGGAATCTCCCGCGATGAATCTAACTCCGAGGGCCTTTCACTTACTCACCGCAGGCAGGTGGGGGGCTTTCTGTCTTCTACCGACTCCTCTCCGGCCTTGCTCCCCCAGCTCTCTCTGGGCTCTGTCCCCCAAACATTCCGACAGGTCGCACAAGATCTGCCTGCAACCCTCTTATGGTTAAACTGCCAAAATCAGGACTCTCTGCTCACCTTCACTCCTTCATTCCTCTTTTATCCCGCCTCTGGAACAAACGCCCTCACTCTCTTCAATCCCACTCCTCCCTCCAGGTCTTTGAAACAGCTGTTCACCACCATCTCTTATCTTCCCCCATCCAAAACCTTGATCTTTTCACCCCCACTAATTTCACCCCAGATTCACTTTTTTGAAATACCAACTTCCTTCCTGGATGTCCTTGCAGTGTCCTTGTGTTTTATACTTCTCCCCTCCCTCCCCCCCTTCCCACGCCTCCTCCCCCCAAGCTCTCCCACAGATCTCCCGATGTCCCTGCTTTCAAATGTTGTGTTTGTGTGCTTCCCCTTCTCTTCCCATCTTGTCTACCTCTACCCTTATTATATGTTGTGTGTCTGTTTGATTTTTTTTTGTGTGATAAATTTTAATTTTAGCTCTTTCTCGAGCCTCGATCTTGTATACAAAAAAAAAAAAAAAAATGTTTGCTCTTTCACGAGCCTCGATCCTGTATACAAAAAAAAGAAAGAAAAAAAGGTCAAACTTCTAAAATTATCAATTTTAATCTGAAAAAATCATCAAGTTTCATCCGATTAACCTGAAAATTTAAGAGCAATTACATAGTGCATCATTGAATTTGGAAACCAACTGTTGTTAAGGTCAAATGTTCAAAGGTCAAGTCAAGGTCAAACTTCTAAAATCATCAATTTTCAGCTGAAAAATTGTCCATTTTAATCCGAATAACATGAAAATTAAAATCAATTACATAGTGCATCGCCAAATTGGGAAACCAACTATTTTGAGGTCAAAGGTCAACTCAAGGTCAAACTTCTAAAATCATCCATTTTCATCTGAAAAATTGTCAATTTTCATCCAATTAACTTGAAAATTTAAAGCAGTTATATAGTGCATCACCGAATTGGGAAACCAACTATTGTTAAGGTCAAAGGTCAAGTCAAGGTCAAGCTTCTAAAATCATCTATTTTCATCTGAAAACTTGTCAATTTTCATCCAATCAACCTGAAAATTTAAGAGCAATTGCATAGTGCATCACTGAATTGGGAAACCAACTATTGTTAAGGTCAAAGGTCAAGTCAAGGTCAAACTCCTAAAATCATCAATTTTCATCTGAAAAATAATCAACTTTTCATCTGATTGACCCGAGCTATGATGAAGATCGTCAATTTTAATCTCAATTAAATGGACAATTGCATTTTGATGTCTCCATGGCAACTTTTTCTGGGGGGAGGGGCTGATGGATCTTGCGATTATCATGCTCTGCACGACGTCTTTCTTGTTTGTCTGTTTGAGTACAGGATATCTCAAAACATTGTGGACGGATTCGGCCAAACCTGATGGATAGGTTGGGTATGTGACAAAGATGAACGATTACTTTTTGATGAAGATCCATCCGGATGCAGATCTGGATCCGAGAATTTTTTAATGTGATATTCACCATTGAAAAACAGGGCCAAAAGCGACATAAAGCGCAATATTTCAAAAGGTTGTAGACGGATTCAAACAAATCTTGGTGGATGAGTTGGTTAGGCGACAAGAACAAGCCGATTTAATTTTGGGTCCGGTCCGAATCAATATCTGGCCTATCAATGGGATAAAAAACACAAACCTTTGCGCCTGGCAGAGGTTTGCTCTCTACTGATTGCCATTCTAGTCTGTGTCATTCTTGGATGATTTGTGGGTACCTTGTTCCTAGAACCCCCTGAGCACTCCTTCCTACCACCTGATTATCACAGCAGTCTTACATAAACACAGTGGCATGCTCGGGTATAGCTCGGTGATGGTCTCAGTACTTCACCTTCGAAAACAACACCTTTCATTTGACAAGCTGTGTACCTTCACAAGTACCGTCCATCCTCATTGCATGCGTTATATGCCATCTGGCAGCTTCCTCAAAGTTCTAGAATTTGGCAGAGGTGGCGATAACGTTGCCTTGCCAGGTTATGGCATCGTAAATTACCCCCACATCTTATAATTCCCTAACTTATAGTGTGTCTCATCGATTTAGGAACTTCAAGTGAATAACTGCCCCACAGTTGCAGATTTGGCAAGATGGTATAACTGGGGTCTCCGCACATTTTGCACCCATCTATTGTAATGTAGCGCAGCAGTCAGCCGCAGCTGAAATTGTGGTTTTGTCGATTGTACAGAACCAAAGGGTCGTGGGCACATATCAACAACTATATCTGCCTGTAACTGTCAAAATACAGGGTTGACCATTCGACACGAATCTTGCAAAATTTATTGTTTGCTACCCTGCTTCTTGATGATAATCTTCAGATAGCGTGCGTTGCCTCTATCTCTTACTCGGGGAGAAAAAAATCCTGGATCACTTATCCTTTTTTTTCCCAGGTTATCACCCTGAAATTGCTTCTACTACTACTTCTTTCGAAACCAATTGTATCTTCAAAGCTGCTACTATGACTGTTGTATGGCCCAATTATCGCCACTTCCTTGAGGGCTCGCCTGGGGAATGACTATGGCCCAAGTCTTTCGCCAACCTTTTGGCCAGGCATGATGTTTGACTGAAGGTAATTTGGCTCGCCTACTCTTCGTGAAAGACACCGTGGGATCTTTAACATCCATGAAAGACCAGTTAAGATAGACTAATTCCCTGCCTGAGCATCCTTCTGATGGACGGCACACATTGATGCGTCACTATGTTGATTGTTGAAAATCGAACCTAGGTTTAGACAGCTCAAAGGTAAGTGCGAATACCTCCTAAGATATTCTGCTAGCCATCTTCAGATCTGCAAGACTCCAGGTATACACTGTAACTATGCATAAGAGATCAAGGCGCATTGAAGAGTTATAAGATTGCATTATTACCACCATCACCAAAGTTGGACAGAGGTTGTGTTTTCATCCCTGTCTGTCTCTTTATCTGTTTGTCTGTATATGAGCAGGATTTCTCAAAAAAGTTATGGACTGATTTGGATATAATTTGGAGGACAGGTTGTGTGTGGGATAAGGACGAATTGATTGTACTTTGTTGGATCCGAGAATTTTTTAAATGATGCTTCACAAATGAGTGCATGGAGCCAAAAAATATATAGGGCCGAATTTACAAAAGGCGTTTAGTGGGCCTTTTTCGAACACATGCCTAACTCTTAAAGGGACACAATCATGAAATTTTTTGAAGAGATATTTATAGAGAATGATATCCCTGACCCATTAGCACAAATAAAATTTTTTGAGGAGAATAATAAGCCAGATAATCGTGTTTAAAAGTGTATGTTGTACTTTCTGAAGGCAATGAATTAATTATCGTTTTAAGGCCATTTTTCCCCACAGAGCAGGGGTTGGCCTTTTTTGGGCACCGTGGTCCCCCTTTTTGAAGCAATGTTTTACAGCCAGATGCCCTTCCTGCCACCAACCCAGTTAGTTGGCAATCTCAAGTTGATTGAAGGCAATCTCAGTTCCTTCCACCAAGCTCGGAACAAGTGTGTGTCTACTCTCAGGAGTGCCAGGAAGCACTATCTCTCCACACTCAAGAATGAACTCTCAAACCTGTCTCCTTCCTCCAAATCCTGGTGGCGTCTGGTCAAATCCGTTTCCGGTGTTTGTTCCCCTCCATCCCCTCCCTTACCTCAAATGGCTACACAGTTGACACCGCCCGTGACAAAGCCGAATGCCTCAACTCTGTGTTTGCCTCAAAATCTTGTGTTCCAAACCCATCTCTCTCTGTACCCGCCTTACCCAGTCGAACCCAGCTGCTCCTGGACTCTGTGTCCCTTCCTCCTGACAAGGTGGAGAAGTTTTTGTCAAACCTCGACACTGATTCTGCAACTGGACCAGACGGAATCAGCCCACGGGTCCTAAAATCCTGCTCTGCCACTCTATCTCAACCTCTTTCTGTTCTTTTCACCCTATCTTTTGCTCAAGGTCATCTGCCAGCATCTTGGAAATCAGCAAACATTACCGCTTTACACAAAAAGGTGCAAAAACAGATCCTTGCAACTACAGACCAATCAGCCTGCTCCCAATTATCAGTAAAGTCATGTAATCCATCATTGCTTCGGATATCAAATCCTTCCTCCCCTACAATGGCTTGATCTCCGATCATCAATTTGGATTCAGACCAGGTCATTCTACTCTGGACATGCTGCTTCTGCTGTCTCAACAATGGATGGAGATCCTCAATGCCAAACAGGAAATCAGAGCTGTCTCCTTGACATATCACGTGCCTTCGATACGGTCTGGCACCCAGCTCTGCTCACCAAACTCTCCTCCTTTGGTATCCATGGAAATCTTCACGCATGGCTTGCGGACTTTCTCTCTGGTCATAGTCAACATGTGGCCCTGAATGGGTTTCTCTCATCTCCCCTTCCTGTTCTGGCTGGAGTTCCCCAAGATAGTGTTCTGGGCCCTGTGCCTTTTCTGGTCTTCAACAATGATCTCTCTGACTCTCTTGAAAATCCTCTCTATCTCTTTGCTGATGACTCCACTCTCTGCCGCTCCATACCTCATCCCTCAGATCGGCAGTCTGCAGCCTCCTCACTCTCTGCAGACCTGGACAAGATCACAGACTGGTCAAACAAGTGGAACATGTCTTTCAATCCTGACAAATCTCACGCACTTACTATGTCTCTCCGAAAGGACAGACTGGAAAACCCTCCCATCTACTTTCTCAACAATCCTCTCCAGAAGTTCTGTCACTCAAGCTTTTGGGTCTCACTATCTGCCATGATCTTTTTTGGGAAAACCACAATTCCAAGCTGGCCTCCAAAGCGAGTCTCCTCCGTCATGCAAAGTCCTTCCTTGGCACACCTGAGCTTCTCATCACATACAAGGCTTTCATCCGCAGCTCAATGGAATACTGCTCTCCCCTCTCGGCCAGTGCTCCTGCCTCACACCTAGCTCGGCGTCACGCTGTTGAAACCAAAGCTTTCAGAATCATTGGAATCTCCTGCGATGAAGCTAACTCCGAGGGCCTTTCACTCACTCACCACAGGCAGGTTGGTGGTCTTTCCGTCTTCTACCGACTCCTCTCCGGCCTTGCTTCCCCAGCTCTCTCTGTGCTCTGTCCCCAAAATATTCCTACAGGTCGCACAACATCTGCCAACAACCCTCTTATGGTTAAACTGCCAAAATCAACACTCTCTGCTCACCTTCACTCTTTCATTCCTCTTTTCTCCCGCCTCTGGAACAAACTCCCACACTCCCTTCAATCCCACTCCTCCCTCCAGGTCTTTAAAACAGCTGTTCACCACCATCTTTTATCTTCCCCCATCCAAAACCTTGATCTTTTCTACCCCACTAATTCACACCAGATCCACTTTTTTGAAATTCCAACTTCTTTCCTGGAATTCCTTGCAGTGTCCATATGTTTTATACTTCTCCCACCTCCCCCCAATCCCTCACAGGTCTCTCGATGTTCCTGCTCTCAAATGTTGTGTTTGTGTCCTTCCCCCTCTCTCTCCATCTTGTCTACCGCTCCGCTTATTTTGTATTTTTTGTGTGATTAATGTTAGCTCTTTCACGAGCCTCGATCTTGTATACAAAAAAGAAAAAAAAAAGGCTCCTCTTGCGACACACAGACAATTATTACCAGGGAACTGGTACTCAATTTGCCGACCTCGGAAGAATGACAGACTGAGTCAATCCCCTGGTGTTAAATCAGCGATTGACCAGGATTACGAACCCAGGATCCTAGGCATCCCAAGCCAGCACCCTAACCGCGAAGCCAACACCAGGCTCACTTTCTGAAGGCAATAAAAAACCACCTTTAGAGGCCATTTTTCCCCGCAAAGCGGGGGTTGGCCTTTTTCGGGCACCGTGGTTGTTGTTGTTTTTGTTGGTCCCCTTTTTGAAACAATGTTTTGTGGCCGGATGCCCTTCCTGCCGCCAACCCTGTTTGTCGCCTTTTACCACAAACAGGGAATTACCAGTGAACTGGTACTCAATTTGCCGACCTCGGAAGGTATGACAGGCTGAGTCAACCCCCCTGGCATTAATTCAGCGATCGACCGGGATTACGAACCCAGGATCCTAGGATCCTAAGCTGGTACCCAGACAGCTAAGCCAACACCAGGGACTTTCTGAAGGCAATGTCGCATGATATTTAAAAAAGCTATGTACTGATTATGACAACATTTGATGGATGAGTTAATGATGTTGGTTAGGTGACAGAATCAAGCCGATTAGGTTTTGGTTCAGGTCCAGATGAAGATCCAGATCCGACCCATCAATGGGATACAAAACAAAAACTGCTCAGCCTGGCATAGGTATGCACTCTACGAACTGACGTTCTACTTCCTTCTACTATTCAATTAAGCCTGTGCTGTCTCATGCTCTAACCAATATTGTCAAAACACAATCGTTATTGTTGAATCAATGCCCCTTCTTTAAACCACTCGATGCAACAGTCTGTTAATAATGATAACTACTAGACATGGTTGTGATATATACGTGGTTATATTACATTCATTTCGTATATACGGTGCCTTTGTGTTACTCTGATTGTCCAAGTGTTATGGCAGATGATTTTGGAAACCTGGTTGCAGAAAGAAATTCTGAAGCCATCATTGATGAATATCCTGAGGCCCTACAGTATTGGCACCACTGGCCGGAATTGAGTTTGGCAGTATTTTGGCTTTAAGCTGGAGAAGTAAATTAATTGGGTTAATTTCCTATAACTACAGCAATTGCTGCTAAATGATGTAATGAAGCATTATGGGAACCGTCCACTGACTGCTTTTATTATGTTTCTTCCTGGACGTCGTGACATGTTGTGGCTTTAACTGCATTGCAACGTTCAGAACCAAATGTGTGCCACAGTATAAGCACCGCCTTGTCTCATGCCAAGAGCAACAGACAATAAAAAAAAAAGAAAAAAAAAAAAAGTATATATATATATATATATATATATATATATATATATATATATATATATATATATATATATATATGTATATATATTGTTGCGGATCTCAAACGTCGGCTCTCCCCTTATCAATGGGGGGGGGGGGGGGTAATCCCCATGTCCTTTTATCTGGCCGACGCAAGTCCTGGAAGTTATACGCTCCTTCCGGTCGGTATTAGGTAGGGTTATTGGTCAACTTAGTCCTAATACCTAATTACTAACACCGACCGTGAAGCAGGGAAATAACTCTGCCCAAACCACGGCGTTGGTGGACACGCCGAGCGAAACGAGCCGCGATTCAGGCCGTTAGCAAGGACTAGACCCGATTATGGCGGTTCCGATCGTGACACGTTTACCCAATGGGAGAAAAGACTGATGCGATCGGATAGAGAGGAAACCAAGAAAATAGGAAGAACAAAGATTGGTTTATTAATTATGTACAAAGAAAGAAGAGGATACGAAGAGGAAGAAGAAGCACACAGGGCAGCCTTAAACAGTCTTATTCTTAATACCCAAGGACAAACGGGCCCGTCTCACACTCACATGTGGATTGTAGATGGTTCATGGTCATCAGCGCGTCCAGGCTCCAGCCCAGCTCTGGTCCAGGCTCCGGTCCAGCGGACAAAACCTGGCAGGCAGCTCCGCGTGTAGTGGAACGCGAACAGACAATTACATAACAGGGGGAAGGCTGGTGTCCTCGCGGCGTATGTAATAATTGCACGCTCGTGCCAAACGCCCCCTCTCTCCAATGTCCTGCTTTAGCACAAGGTTCCAACAGGAGTCCTTTCACAAGCGCACTTCCAACAAGCCCTCTTTAACAAGTGCGCCCTTCTTCTTATCAGTCCTTCTCCAAGCCACCCTTCCAACAAGTCCTGGACAGTCCTCTTTAACAAGCGCACCGTATATGTCCTTCAAGTCCTGTAAAAGGGCTTTTCGCTCGCTTTTATAAGTCAAGCAGCGATCGCTCCGCCAGCCCAAAAGCCACGCCTATCAGGTGATCCTACCTCAGCCCTGGTTGGCTAGGCATCGCTTACCGGCCATGCCCTGATGGTGGGTTGATGTAGCCACACCTTCTTCCTGGCGCTCCGCCTCCTTTCTCGGGCTTTACCTCGTGGCTTATGGTGGCGTTGAGCAGGTTCACGGGCAGCGAAGGCTGCTGCTGCTGGCCGAGGTGCGTAACAATTTGGGAGGGCCATGGGGCAGACTGGAGGGCGTGTAATGGCGTCGCTTGGAGAGGGAGGCTGGCAAAATGAATGGAATGGGACCTACTCCTTATTTGATTGACACAACGCAGATTCAACTATTGGAAACACGGCCTTGTAGCGGTTACCGCTGGATGCACACAATCGCCTTGCACCGGCCAGAACACGGCCAGACGCGCCTCTCCCGGGCATGCACGGACTCACTGTTCCCGGGCACGCCCGAACCTCCCGGGCACGCCCGGTCTCGTCTTTCCCGGGCATGCCCGCTCTCGCCTTTCCAGGGCTCGCCCAGAGCGTCCGGGCATGCCCGCTATCGCCTTTTCAGGGCTCGCCCAGAGCGTCCGGGCATGCCCGCTATCGCCTTTCCAGGGCTCGCCCAGAGCGTCCGGGCATGCCCGCTATCGCCTTTCCAGGGCTCGTCCAGAGCGCCCGGGCACGCCCAGCCTCGACTTGCCAGGCCACAGCCAAACACGCCCAGGCAGGTCCAGACTCGCCTTTCCAAGGCTCGCCCTTGACACCCGGGCATGCCCGGTATAGCTTTTGCCGGGCAAACTTCCCGACATAAATGTGTATATATATTGCTGCCCGATAAACGGGCTTGGGAGAATACCTGAGCTGTTTTGTTTCAATAAAGCAACTCGGACGAATTCCGTCTTTGGTCGCGTCAATTCTTTCGACTCGCGTTGGAGCGCAGTTCCTTCATTGGTGACCTACCGACATGGATACGGCAGTGACGCTTAAACTGCCTACCTTCTGGGAGGCTCACGCGGCTGTTTGGTTCGCTCAGGCGGACTCTCAGTTCGCCCTGCGAGGCATCACCGCGGACGACACCCGCTTCCACCATGTTGTGGCAGCGCTCGGTTCCGCCACGGCGGCCCGCGCCTTGAGCCTCCTCGAGCACCCGCCAGCTGCTGACAAATACGACGCGCTGAAGACACTCCTCCTCGACGCTTTCGCCCTCTCACCGGCAGCACGCGCACGGCGCCTGCTCGCTCTGCCCGAGCTCGGCGACACGCGCCCGTCCGAGCGCATGGACTATATGCTCTCGTTGCTCGGTGAGCACTCTCCGGATTTTCTGTTCCGGGAGCTGTTCCTTCGCCAGCTGCCTCACCCGTTACGCCTCGCCCTGGCTGGCACGTTGATCACGGATTCCCACGCCCTCGCCAGGGAAGCCGATAAGATCTCCTCGGTGGGCCAGCACATCGGCGCGGTTACCTGGAGCCCGCCGCCGTCCGAGGCGACGCCCGAGCACCCTGCGCGGTTGGAGGCCGAACTGCCGGTGCAACTGGCGGCCGCCACGCCGCACCGCCCGCTTCCGACACGACGGCCGGGGCCTCCACCTGACCGGGCGTGGTATTATTACCACGCCAGGTTCGGACACAAGGCTCGGACGTGCCGGCCCCCGTGCACTTTCGGCAGGTTGGGAAACGGCCGGGCCGGCGTTCATTCCCAGCCATGAGCGCCGGCCACTCGGGCAACTTGCTGTTTATTCGGGACAAAGCGTCTGGGCGGCGTTTCCTGTGTGACACCGGCGCCCAACTGAGCATCATACCCGCCTCTGAGCAGGACAGGCGGAACGCCGTTTGCGGCCCCTCTTTGGTCGCTGCTAATGGCTCGGCCATACGCACTTTCGGCCCACGCGTCGTCACCCTCTCCTTCGGCAGCCAGCGTTTTCAATGGACTTTTGTGACCGCCTGCGTCCCCATGGCTTTGCTGGGCGCCGACTTCCTCTGCGCGCACGGGCTGCTGGTCGACGTCAAACGTCGTCGCCCTCGCCGACGCAACGCTGCTGGCTCACCCGGTGCTCAATGCACCCATCGCCCTCACTACGGACGCCTCCAACTACGCGGTGGGCGCCGTCCATGAGCAATGGGTGGACGGGGTTTGGCAGCCACTCGCTTTTTTCAGCCGGCAACTCCGGCCGAACGAGTTAAACTACAGCACGTTCGACCGCGAGCTGCTCGGGCTATTCCTGGCCGTTCGCCATTTCCGACACCTCCTGGAGGGCCGCCCGTTTACGGCTTTCGTCGACCACAAGCCGTTGGTCTACGCAATGGCTAAGGTCACGGAGCCATGGTCGGCCCGCCAGCAGCGCCACCTCTCCGCCGTGTCGGAGTTCACCACGGACATCCGGCACGTCGCCGGCAAAGACAACGCCGTGGCCGACTGTCTTTCTCGGGCCAGCGCGAACGCGGTCCACCTCGGCGTGGACTTCGCGCTCATGGCGGCCGACCAGACCACCGACGCCTCGGTGCAGGCACTCCGTGCGGCGGGCACGGGCCTCCGCCTGGCCGACATTCCCTTCGCGGGCACCGTCCTGCTCTGCGACGTCTCCCAGGGCCAGCCTGGCCCCATCGTGCCCGTTTCCTGGCAGCGCCGCATCTTCGCCTCCATCCACGGCCTTTCTCACCCGGGCCGGAAAGCTTCTCAGAAGCTGGTGTCGGCACG
The DNA here is from genome assembly GCF_964187855.1 of Myxine glutinosa. NCBI lineage: Eukaryota > Metazoa > Chordata > Myxini > Myxiniformes > Myxinidae > Myxine > Myxine glutinosa. The sequence goes on along the minus strand of NC_136266.1, from coordinate 44,132,621 downwards.
TTTCGTCTGGCACGGCCTTCGACGAAACATCCGCGACTGGGCCAACGCCTGCACGGCCTGCCAGCGGGTCAAGGTCCACCGCCACACCCAGGCCCCGCTGGCACCTTTCGCCGTGCCTGAACGGCGTTTCGACCACGTCCACGTGGACCTGGTGGGTCCCCTGCCCCCCTCGCGGGGGTTCACCCACCTGCTCACCATGGTGGACAGGACCACCAGGTGGCCGGAGGCCATGCCCCTCGCCTCCACCACCACCGCCGACGTGGCGCAGGCGTTCATCGCCACCTGGGTCGCGCGCTTCGGCGCACCAGCGGACATCTCGTCCGACCGCGGCCCACAGTTCACGTCTGAGCTTTGGGGCGCGGTCGCCCGTTCGTTGGGGGTCACGCTGCACCGCACCACGGCCTACCACCCCCAAGCCAACGGGTTGTGCGAGCGGTTTCACCGCTCCATGAAGGCCGCACTCATGGCCGGCCTTGAGGACGACGGTTGGTCCGACCGGCTGCTGTGGGTCCTTTTGGGCCTTCGCACGGCCCCCAAGGAAGACCTCAGGCGTCCGCCGCCGAGCTCTTCTACGGCCAGCCGCTCCGCGTCCCGGGCGAATTCGTGCCCGACGCTACCAGTCCCTGGTCCGCCGCTCGCCAGCGCTCGGACCTCCAGGAGGCCGCCCGGCGATTTGCCCCCGTGCCGACGTCCCACCACGGTGGCCCCCAGTCCTACGTCCCCCCGGCGCTTCGCACAGCGGAGTACGTCTTTGTGCGTCATGACGCGCACCGGGGGCCACTCCGGCCGCCGTACGACGGGCCCTTCCAGGTCCTGCGATGGGGCGACAAGTCTTTCATTGTCGACTTCGGCGGCCGGCCGGACCGGATTTCTGTGGACCGCCTCAAACCGGCGCACATGGACGTCGACCGACCACCACGGTTGGCCCTTCCTACGCGGCGAGGCCGCCCCCCGTCCACAGTTCCCCCCGCTCGACCACCCACCACCACGTCGGACCCCTCCCCACGACCCTCCAGGGGTCGCTTCGGCCGGGTCATCTGGACCCCCCTTAAATTGACCCTGCCGGTGCAGGTCGATTCTGGAGGGGCGTGTGTAGCGGTTACCTCTGGATGCACACAATCGCCTTGCACCGGCGAGAACACGGCCAGACGCGCCTCTCCCGGGCATGCACGGACTCACTGTTCCCGGGCACGCCCGAACCTCCCGGGCACGCCCGGTCTCGTCTTTCCCGGGCATGCCCGCTCTCGCCTTTCCAGGGCTCGCCCAGAGCGTCCGGGCATGCCCGCTATCGCCTTTTCAGGGCTCGCCCAGAGCGTCCGGGCATGCCCGCTATCGCCTTTCCAGGACTCGCCCAGAGCGTCCGGGCATGCCCACTATCGCCTTTCCAGGGCTCGTCCAGAGCGCCCGGGCACGCCCAGCCTCGACTTGCCAGGCCGCAGCCAAACACGCCCGGGCAGGTCCAGACTCGCCTTTCCAAGGCTCGCCCTTGACACCCGGGCATGCCCGGGATAGCTTTTGCCGGGCAAACTTCCCGACATAAATGTGTATATATATTGCTGCCCGATAAACGGGCTTGGGAGAATACCTGAGCTGTTTTGTTTCAATAAAGCAACTCGGACGAATTCCGTCTTTGGTCGCGTCAATTCTTTCGACTCACGTTGGAGCGCAGTTCCTTCATTGGTGACCTACCGACATGGATACGGCAGTGACGCTTAAACTGCCTACCTTCTGGGAGGCTCACGCGGCTGTTTGGTTCGCTCAGGCGGACTCTCAGTTCGCCCTGCGAGGCATCACCGCGGACGACACCCGCTTCCACCATGTTGTGGCAGCGCTCGGTTCCGCCACCGCGGCCCGCGCCTTGAGCCTCCTCGAGCACCCGCCAGCTGCTGACAAATACGATACGCTGAAGACACTCCTCCTCGACGCTTTCGCCCTCTCACCGGCAGCACGCGCACGGCGCCTGCTCGCTCTGCCCGAGCTCGGCGACACGCGCCCGTCCGAGCGCATGGACTAAATGCTCTCGTTGCTCGGTGAGCACTCTCCGGATTTTCTGTTCCGGGAGCTGTTCCTTCACCAGCTGCCTCACCCGGTACGCCTCGCCCTGGCTGGCACGTTGATCACGGATTCCCGCGCCCTCGCCAGGGAAGCCGATAAGATCTCCTCGGCGGGCCAGCACATCGGCGCGGTTACCTGGAGCCCGCCGCCGTCCGAGGCGACGCCCGAGCACCCTGCGCGGTTGGAGGCCGAACTGCCGGTGCAACTGGCGGCCGCCACGCCGCACCGCCCGCTTCCGACACGACGGCCGGGGCCTCCACCTGACCGGGCGTGGTGTTATTACCACGCCAGGTTCGGACACAAGGCTTGGACGTGCCGGCCCCCGTGCACTTTCGGCAGGTCGGGAAACGGCCGGGCCGGCGTTCATTCCCAGCCATGAGCGCCGGCCACTCGGGCAACTTGCTGTTTATTCGGGACAAAGCATCTGGGCGGCGTTTCCTGTGTGACACCGGCGCCCAACTGAGCGTCATACCCGCCTCTGAGCAGGACAGGCGGGACGCCGTTTGCGGCCCCTCTTTGGTCGCTGCTAATGGCTCAGCCATACACACTTTCGGCCCACGCGTCGTCACCCTCTCCTTCGGCAGCCAGCGTTTTCAATGGACTTTTGTGACTGCCTGCGTCCCCATGGCTTTGCTGGGCGCCGACTTCCTCTGCGCGCACGGGCTGCTGGTCGACGTCAAACGTCGTCGCCCTCGCCGACGCAACGCTGCTGGCTCACCCGGTGCTCAACGCGCCCATCGCCCTCACTACGGACGCCTCCAACTACGTGCTGGGCGCCGTCCATGAGCAATGGGTGGACGGGGTTTGGCAGCCACTCGCTTTTTTCAGCCGGCAACTCCGGCCGAACGAGTTAAACTACAGCACGTTCGACCGCGAGCTGCTCGGGCTATTCCTGGCCGTTCGCCATTTCCGACACCTCCTGGAGGGCCGCCCATTCACGGCTTTCGTCGACCACAAGCCGTTGGTCTACGCAATGGCTAAGGTCACGGAGCCATGGTCGGCCCGCCAGCAGCGCCACCTCTCCGCCGTGTCGGAGTTCACCACGGACATCCGGCACGTCGCCGGCAAAGACAACGCCGTGGCCGACTGTCTTTCTCGGGCCAGCGCGAACGCGGTCCACCTCGGCGTGGACTTCGCGCTCATGGCGGCCGACCAGACCACCGACGCCTCGGTGCAGGCACTCCGTGCGGCGGGCACCGGCCTCCGCCTGGCCGACATTCCCTTCGCGGGCACCGTCCTGCTCTGCGACGTCTCCCAGGGCCAGCCTCACCCCATCGTGCCCGTTTCCTGGCAGCGCCGCATCTTCGCCTCCATCCACGGCCTTTCTCACCCGGGCCGGAAAGCTTCTCAGAATCTGGTGTCGGCACGTTTCGTCTGGCACGGCCTTCGACGAAACATCCGCGACTGGGCCAACGCCTGCACGGCCTGCCAGCGGGTCAAGGTCCACCGCCACACCCAGGCCCCGCTGGAACCTTTCGCTGTGCCTGAACAGCGTTTCGACCACGTCCACGTGGACCTGGTGGGTCCCCTGCCCCCCTCGCGGGGGTTCACCCACCTGTTCACCATGGTGGACAGGACCACCAGGTGGCCGGAGGCCGTGCCCCTCGCCTCCACCACCACCGCCGACGTGGCGCAGGCGTTCATCGCCACCTGGGTCGCGCGCTTCAGCGCACCAGCGGACATCTCGTCCGACCGCGGCCCACAGTTCACGTCTGAGCTTTGGGGCGCGGTCGCCCGTTCGTTGGGGGTCACGCTGCACCGCACCACGGCCTACCACCCCCAAGCCAACGGGTTGTGCGAGCGGTTTAACCGCTCCATGAAGGCCGCACTCATGGCCGGCCTTCAGGACGACGGTTGGGCCGACCGGCTGCTGTGGGTCCTTTTGGGCCTTCGCACGGCCCCCAAGGAAGACCTCCAGGCGTCCGCCGCCGAGCTCTTCTACGGCCAGCCGCTCCGCGTCCTGGGCGAATTCGTGCCCGACGCTACCAGTCCCTGGTCCGCCGCTCGCCAGCGCTCGGACCTCCAGGAGGCCGCCCGACGATTTGCCCCCGTGCCGACGTCCCACCACGGTGGCCCCCAGTCCTACGTCCCCCCGGCGCTTCGCACAGCGGAGTACGTCTTTGTGCGTCATGACGCGCACCGGGGGCCACTTCGGCCGCCGTACGACGGGCCCTTCCGGGTCCTGCGATGGGGCGACAAGTCTTTCATCGTCGACTTCGGCGGCCGGCCGGACCGGATTTCTGTGGACCGCCTCAAACGGCGCACATGGACGTCGACCGACCACCACGGTTGGCCCTTCCTCCGCGGCGAGGCCGCCCCCCGTCCACAGTTCCCCCCGCTCGACCACCCACCACCACGTCGGACCCCTCCCCACGACCCTCCAGGGGTCGCTTCGGCCGGGTCATCCGGACCCCCCTTAAATTGACCCTGCCGGTGCAGGTCGATTCTGGAGGGGCGTGTGTAGCGGTTACCTCTGGATGCACACAATCGCCTTGCACCGGCCAGAACATGGCCAGACGCGCCTCTCCCGGGCATGCACGGACTCACTGTTCCCGGGCACGCCCGAACCTCCCGGGCACGCCCGGTCTCGTCTTTCCCGGGCATGCCCGCTCTCGCCTTTCCAGGGCTCGCCCAGAGCGTCCGGGCATGCCCGCTATCGCCTTTTCAGGGCTCGCCCAGAGCGTCCGGGCATGCCCGCTATCGCCTTTCCAGGACTCGCCCAGAGCGTCCGGGCATGCCCACTATCGCCTTTCCAGGGCTCGTCCAGAGCGCCCGGGCACGCCCAGCCTCGACTTGCCAGGCCGCAGCCAAACACGCCCGGGCAGGTCCAGACTCGCCTTTCCAAGGCTCGCCCTTGACACCCGGGCATGCCCGGTATAGCTTTTGCCGGGCAAACTTCCCGACATAAATGTGTATATATATTGCTGCCCGATAAACGGGCTTGGGAGAATACCTGAGCTGTTTTGTTTCAATAAAGCAACTCGGACGAATTCCGTCTTTGGTCGCGTCAATTCTTTCGACTCGCGTTGGAGCGTAGTTCCTTCAGCCTTATCTAAACACATACTAATGAAATAACTGAAGTCCTATGGTGCCCTACGTGTTGCTTGTGGCCTACCTATGGGGTGCAACCTTTAATCCTTTATTAATGTCATATTTACAAGAGTGTGGGTTCTCAAAACCGCAACAATATATATATATATATATAATATATGTATATGTCAAGTATATGAATGTATATGTCATATGTATGTATATGTAATATATGTATATGTCATAATATATATGTATATGTATGTGGGCTGTTGCCGCGGAAGCGATGAAGGTCCTTGGTTCGAGTCCCGTGTTGAGTCAGAGTTTTTCACACAGCCCCACGCAGGAATTTAAATCCTGTTTATATAAAAATTGTAAATGGGTTAATCTCCAATGCACTTCTGCATATACTTTCATACACATACATATATTTACGCTCACATCCAGGGGTTGCCTCGCAGGCAAGTAAGAGATCGGCCATTATAAAGCTCACAGTGTTAAGTGTGGAAAATTCAGAGGAGATTTTGGCTGGCTCAATAGTGCAGTGGGCTGTTGCTGTGAAAGCGATGGAGGTCCTTGGTTTGAGTCCCGTGTTGAGTCAGAGTTTTTCACACTTAGCCCCATGCAGGAATTTAATTCCTCTTTGTTTATATATATATATATATATATATATATATATATATATATATATACATATATATCCGCAGCTCAATGGAATACTGCTCTCCCCTCTGGGCTGGTGCTCCTGCCTCACACCTAGCTCGTCTTCACGCTGTTGAAACCAAAGCATTCAGAATCATTGGAATCTCCCGCGATGAAGCTAACTCCAAGGGCATCTCACTCACTCACCGCAGGCAGGTTGGTGGTCTTTCCGTCTTCTACCGACTCCTCTCTGGCCTTGCCCCCCCCAGCTCTCTCTGGGCGCTGTCCCACAAATATTCCTACAGGTCGCACAAGATCTACGTGCAACCCTCTTATGGTTAAACTGACAAAATCAAGACTCTCTGCTCACCTTCACTCCTTCATTCCTCTTTTCTGCCGCCTCTGGAACAAACTCCCTCACTCTCTTCAATCCCACTCCACCCTCCAGGTCTTTAAAACAGCTGTTCACCACCATCTCTTATCTTCCCCCATCCAAAACCTTGAGCTTTTCCACCCTACTAATTCACACCAGATCCACTTTTTTGAAATACCAACTTCTGTCCTGTAAGTCCTTGGTGTCCTTGTGTTTTATACTTCTCCCACCCCATCCCCCCCCCCCCTTTCCCACGCCTCCTCCCCCCAAGCCCTCTCCCTCCCACACATCTCTCTTCTCTCAAGTGTTTGTGTGCTTCCCCTTCTCTCCCCATCTTGTCTTCCGCTCCCTCTTTTTATATATTTTGTTTGTCTGGTTGATTTGTTTGTGAAGTAAATGTCAGCTCTTTCACGAGCCTCGATTCAGTATACAAAATATATATATATGTTGAACTTGGGGCCGTCTCAGAAGAAGACCTTTGTTGGTCGAAAGCTTGTCAAATTAAAGATCGAAGTCTTGAAGCTACGACCGCGTCTGAAGTAATCTCCCGATTATATATATATATATATATAAATAAATAAATAAATAAAACACAGTTTGTGTGTGTGTGTGTGTGTGTGTGTGTGTGTGTGTATGCATGTGTGTGTGTATGTTACCTATAGACTCCTAAACGGAGAGGCTCACGTACTTGATTTTAGGCATAGACATGGCCATTGGGCCTGGGAAGGACATGGCCTACCTAAAAATGACCTCCGATGATGAGATCCATATTTTTTATTTATATTTAACTTTGCACATTTCAGCGAGGAACATTATACACTGATCTCAGCCTGTGCCTGAGCAGCTCGCTGATTCGCTCAGAGCGATCCTGTGATGTTCCTTGTGGACGTACGAGCCAGGCCAGGCTGCCAAGTTCAAGTTGCCTGATACCCTGGCCGTTTACACTCTCTGCGAATGTACGGGGGTCGAGGCTCCTGTGTGTGTGTAGGGGGGAGGGAAGGGGGTCTGTCCAAGGTTTGTCCGAGGCCGAGTTTTTTTTTTCTTTCATCTTTAGATCCATATTTTTAGCCATAACGTAGCGCATTATGGCTCGCTCAGGATCTTCGTCAGGTTTGCGAGCGAGTTAGCCAATCACCTGGGAGCATGAGGCCACGTTGGCCACGCCCACGACGTGGCATTAGCAAGACGTCGTTTGTTTGATTTCAGAGTCGTTCAGGATCTTCATCTGGCTGGCGAGCGAGTTAGGTTATCACGTGTAAACGTAAACGTAAAAGTGAAAAAAAATTGAATTTGTCTACGAGTTCACACATGGAAGACTGACTGTGATAAAGGCAATGGCACCGAAGAAAAGAAATTTGTTGCGTTCAACCTCCAGAGCAAGGAAAATCGCTGATCGGAGACTCCATGAAACCGATGAAGATACTTTTCACCGTCGACAAGCCAATCAAGAACGTGTCTCTAGATTCAGACAGCGAGAGACAGAAAATGAGAGAGTGGCACGTCTGAACGCCAATCCACAACGTGTGGCGAGGGCCAGACAGCAAGAGACAGATGCACGTCTAAACGCCAATCAACAACGTGTGGCGAGGGCCAGACAGCAAGAGACAGAGGATGAGACAGATGCACGTCTAAACACCAATCAAAAACGTCTGGCGAGGGCCAGACAGCAAGAGACAGAGGATGAGACAGATGCACGTCTAAACGCCAATCAACAACGTGTGGCGAGGGCCAGACAGCGAGAGACAGAAGATGAGACAGAGGCACATCTAAACGCCAATCAACAACGTCTGGCGAGGGCCAGACAGCGAGAGACAGAAGATGAGACAGAGGCACGTCTAAACGCCAATCAACAACGTGTGGTGAGGGCCAGACAGCGAGAGACAGAAGATGAGACAGAGGCACGTCTAAACGCCAATCAACAACGTGTGGTGAGGGCCAGACAGCGAGAGACAGAAGATGAGACAGAGGCACGTCTAAACGCCAATCAACAACGTGTGGCGAGGGCCAGACAGCGAGAGACAGAAGATGAGACAGAGGCACGTCTAAACGCCAATCAACAACGTCTGGCGAGGGCCAGACAGCAAGAGACCAAAGATGAGACAGAGGCACGTCTAAACGCCAATCAACAACGTGTAGCGAGGGCCAGACAGCAGGAGACAGAAGAACAGCGCCAAAAACGACTCAAAAACTGGCAACCATCAGTCAGACGGCAGCTGGCCATTGCATTCAGTTACAATCCGAACACTGACTACTCCTCAAAGGTTGATAATGGCTCCATGTCGTTCACCTGTCAGTTTTGCCATGCCTTGAAATGGAAGGGAGAAACACCAGGAATGTGTTGCAGGGGAGGCCATGTCCTTTTGCCTTCTCTCCGATCTCCACCGGAACCTTTGAAAGAACTACTTCAATCAACTACGACTCAATCCAGACACTTCCTGAAGGAAATCCGTAATTACAACTCTTCGTTCCAAATGACTTCGTTTGGAGCAGATCGCGTCGTCACTGAGCAAGGATTCATGCCTACATTCAAGGTGCAAGGCCAGGTATACCACCTCATTGGCTCTATCCACCCTCAACCAGGTGAGCAACCGAAATTTTTACAAATCTATTTTATGGGTGACCACCGAGAAGAAGCTGCCAGACGAGGACAGAACTTCCCCAACCTACGCTCTGAACTAATCCTCGCCTTACAAGATATGCTCCACTCAAATAATGTGCTGGTCAACAGCTTCAAGTCGACATTGGAGAGAATGCCTTCACCTGATTACAAGGTCGTAATTCGAGCTGACAAACGTCCTCACGGAGAGCATGAACGTCGGTTTAACGAGCCAGTCAACAATGACGTTGCAGTTCTCATGGTAGGAGAGCAGTACAACAATCGCGACATCGTCCTGCATCTTCGCAACAACAGCACGAAGCGGCTTTCAGAGACTCACTGATCCTATGACGCCCTCCAGTACCCTCTGATTTTCTGGAAAGGACAAGATGGCTATCATTTTGAAGTTGAACAAGCTGGCGGCCGGGGAAAGAAAGTATCTGCGAACGACTTCTATGCCTTCCACATCATGGTCAGAAAGAATTCCACGAATCATATCCTGCAGTGCCGTGATCTGTTCCACCAGTTCATCGTCGACATGTATGCCAAAATCGAAAGTGAGAGACTCCTCTTTATCCGGCTCCACCAACGTCAACTGAGGGCAGAATCGTATGCACACCTCAAGGATGCTGTCAACAATGACGGAGATGTTCAGGACATGGGACAACTGGTCATCTTGCCAACCACGTTCACCGGAGGTCCCCGATACATGCACGAGTGGACCCAGGATGCGATGGCATACGTACGCAATTACGGTCGCCCTGACCTTTTCCTTACCTTCACCTGTAATCCGAAATGGGAAGAAATTAAGTGAGAGTTGATGATCAACCAACAGCCAACACATCGCCATGACATTGTCGCAAGGGTATTCCACCAGAAACAGAAGGAACTCATGCAGACGATTAAGAAGGGCAAAGTTTTTGGGACTGTCCGATGCTTCATGTACACCATTGAATGGCAGAAACTAGGCCTGCCCCATGCCCACATTCTGGTGTGGCTAGAAGAAAAGATCCACGCTTCCAATGTAGACTCTTTTATCAGTGCTGAACTTCCAAACCCTGATGAGGATCCAGAGCTGTTCAACATCTTCAAAACGCAGATGGTGCATGGCCCTTGCGGCCGGCTGAATCCATCGTCTCCGTGTATGAAGGACGGTAAATGCACCAAGTGATATCGTAGGGCGTTTCTCAAGGAAACGCAGACTGGTCTGGATGGATACCCACTTTACCAGAGGAGAAAGCCTGAAAGCGGTGGATCTGAAACATCTATTTCAATTTCCGAGACCAGAAGCATAGACGTTGACAACCAATGGATTGTACCTTACTGTCCACTTCTCTCGAAAATGTTCAAGGCTCATCTCAATGTTGAGTTCTGCAACTCAGTGAAATCAATCAAATACATGTGCAAATACGTCAACAAAGGTTCGGATATGCGATGTTCGGCCTTCAGAGGAACAAAAACGATGAGATCCCCCTGTCTTTCCCTCGTGGTTCCCCTGTACTGTATTTCCCTCGTGGTCCCCCTGTGCTGTCTTTCCCTCATGGTCCCCCTGTGCTGTCTTTCCCTCGTGGTCCCCCTGTGCTGTCTTTCCCTCATGGTCCCCCTGTGCTGTCTTTCCCTCGTGGTCCCCCTGTGCTGTCTTCCTTCGCGGTTGTCAGCTCTTTCACGAGCCTCGATTCAGTATACAAAAAAAGAAAAAAAAAAGAAAAAAAAAAGATCGAGTCATATCAGCTGGGGCGTTACGTCAGTAGTAACGAAGCTATCTGGAGAGTTCTCAACTTCCCTATCCACGAACGCGACCCAACCATTGTACACCTTGCCGTACATCTTGAGAATGGCCAGAGAGTGTATTTCACAGAAGGCAACGCAAGGCAAAAATCAGCAGAACCACCAAGTTCAACTGCACTTACCGCATTCTTCCAATGGTGTCAACAAGACGAATTCGCCAAAACACTCATCTACAATGAAGTCCCACAGAACTACACCAGGGTGGTTGGCAGTAAGACATGGAAAAGATGTACACAAGGAGCACGAGTTGTGGGATATCCCGACATTCGCCGTTCAGATGCAATTGGACGAGTCTACACTGTACATCCAAACAATTTCGAATGCTTCTTCCTGTACCTTCTACTCCATCATGTCAAAGGACCCATCTCTTTCCAAGAACTGAGAACGTTCAACGGCCAGGTTTGCGACACCTTCCGCCAAGCCTGCCACCTGCATGGCCTTCTGGAGGATGACAGCTACTGGGATGCCACTCTAGAAGAAGCAGCAGTCTCACGCTCTCCAGCCCTGTTGAGAAATCTCTTTGCCATCATGCTACAAACTTGCGGTCTCTCCAATCCGGTACAACTGTGGAATAACCATCGTGAGGATCTCAACGAGGACATTCTCCACAGGGCAAGACAGGTTCATGCTGAAGCAGACGACTCCGATGTGATCTACAATGAAGCCTTAATACTCATAGAAGACAAACTTCTTTCTCTTGGAGGACATTCGCTGGAGGTCATTGGCCTTCCTGTAACACAGCGACAACAACAGAATCACCTGGCTCGGGAAGTACTCCGAGAGACTTCATACAATGCACAAGAGTTGGAAAACTACATCAATGAAAACGAGCCAAGACTGACAGTGGAGCAAGAACAGATCTACATGCAAGTGCTGGCGAGCATACACTCTTCTGAAGGTGGATTGTTCATTCTGGACGCACCTGGAGGCACTGGAAAAACGTTCCTTATCAACCTCCTCCTGTCAAAAATCAGGCACAAAAAGATGATTGCTCTGGCTGTTGCCTCTTCCGGAATTGCTGCCACTCATCTCACCGGGGGCCAGACCGCCCACTCAACCTTCAAGCTCCCCCTCAACCTCACTAACACGGAGCAGCCAATGTGCAACATCTCCAAGTCATCGGCTGTCGCAGAGGTATTTTGGCAATGCCAACTCAGTGTCTGGGACGAGTGCACAATGTCTCACAGAGTTGCACTGGAGGCAGTTGACCGCACACTGCAAGATATTCGAAACGCTCAGACTGTCATGGGAGGCATTACTCTTCTGATGGCAGGGGATTTCAGACAGACCCTGCCTGTCATACCGCGTGGAACAAGGCAGATGAACTTCGTTCCTGTATAAAGGCATCTCCTCTATGGTCAAAAGTGACGAAGTTGAAACTCAGCACAAACATGCGTGTCACCCTTCATGGAGATGTAGCCGCAGGCACCTTTTCAGCGAAACTGTTACAGATCGGAAACGGAGATTTGGAGACGTGCCCTGAAGATGGACTGTACATCGTACCATGCGGCAACGATGTCACCACGGCTGACGAACTCAAGGCGAACGTCTTCCCCAACATCCCCGCCAACTACCGAAATCACTCCTGGCTCTGTGAAAGGGAAATTCTAGCCCCAAAGAACGATGCAGTCGACAAAATCAATTTGGATCTTCTGCAGACTCTTCCTGGGGATCTAAGAACTTACCGATCTGTCGACTCAATCCAAAACGACCACGAGACTGTCCATTACCCGGTAGAGTTCCTCAATTCGCTACAGCCCTCCGGGTGTGCCTCCCCACATACTCCATCTAAAGGAAGGTGCTCCAATCATGCACCTTATAAATATCGATCCTCCAAAACTGTGCAACGGCACACGACTGGCCATCAAAAAGTTGATGCCTCACGTAATCGAGGCCAACATACTTACGGGAAACTATAGCGGGGAACAGGTCTTCATTCCGAGGATACCAATCATACCATCTGATTTGCCATTCGAGTTCAAAAGGCTCCAATTCCCCGTACGGCTCAGCTTTGCAATGACCATCAACAAGGCGCAAGGACAATCTCTCAAGGTGGTCGGACTGAACCTTGATTCCCCGTGCTTCTCCCATGGCCAACTATACATAGGATGTAGTCTGGTAGGACAAGAGAACAATCTATACATCCTATCCGAACAAGGAAAGACAAAGAACATTGTTTACAAGGAAGCACTGCGTAATTAACTACGTGTCTGGTGTGTTGTGATGATTGTGAGAATATCGATTCTGATTCTGATTCTGATTCTGATCTGATTTTTATGTGTATTTTTATGTGATTTTATGTATTTATGTGTATAAAAAAACACACACACAAAAAACGTTTTTTTGGGTTTTTGTTTTTGAATAAATCGCTCGATAGTGCCGAAGCCTTTTTTAATTAATGAAAGTTATATACAAGTACACATTCGCATAAATAAATAAAAAGCAATCACCAGACATTTGAATACAAAAAATCAAACAATTCCGGAAGTGCACAAAGTTGGTGGTACGGCTTGTTCTTCTTCTTTCTGATCAGCATCACACTTACCTCAGAAACGTGATCAACGCCACATTCACCCCATTCACCCACCAGCAGATATATGAACCCCCTTCCTCTCCTGCCACCCTCCTCCCCTCCCCTGCCTCCCCCCTCCCTCCTCCCCTCCCCTTCCCCCCTTCCTCCCCCTCCCCCCTCCCCTCCCATCTTCCATCCCCCCCTCCCCTCCCCTTCTCCTCCTCCCTCCCACCTCCCCCCTCCCCCTCCATACCTCACCCCCCCTTCCCTCCCCTCCCATTTCCTCCCCCCTCCTCCCCCACCCGACAACGCCGGATACTTCTGCTAGTATATATATACAGGGTGAGTCAAAAGTAGCGCCCGATTTCTGTTTTTTCGGCTGTCAGATTATTTCTGGGATGTCATGTTGTTAATAATTGTCTTGCAGATTATTAATTTTCTTAATTTTTTTTTTCTTTCTTGCAGGTTATTGCTGAGAGTTTGGAAAGTTACTGAAGTTGCACCAAATTGAACCATGAATTACCTTTCAATGAATCAACGCATTGTGGCCGTGAAACATTACTACAAATGTAATGAACAACCAACGATGGCGGCACGCCGTTTGGCACAGGAATTCGATATTAACCCACCCCAGGGAAGAAACATACGATTGATTGTCGAGAAATTTGAAGCAACAGGGTCGGTAGCAACTGCAAAGAAGTCCGGTCGTCCGAAAACGGCAACGAATGTAGCTAAGGGTTTCCCCCGTAATAATTTTCCGTAATAATTTCCCCCCGAATAAATGGTAAGATAAACATGTCATTCATTTATTTCTACCTTCTTGTACACTGCAATACAAATGGCAAACGAACAATCAACTGACAGAAAAAATAATAATAATAATAAAAAAAAAATAATAATAAAAAAAATATATGTATGTATGTATGTATGTATATATATATATATATATATATATATATATATATATACATAAACAGAAATCGGGCGCTACTTTTGACTCACCCTGTATATATATGTGTATATATATATATATATATATATATATATATATATATATAAATATATATATATGTATATGTATGTATGTATATATTGTTACGGGGTCCTCCCCTATCCCCTGGTCTCGGTACACCTCCGAACCCCGAGAGGATCCCCGGCAGAAAAAATATGTTATTCTTTGTTGAAATCAATCACTAATGAAACCATCCATGACACCACCAAATGAAACGATCAAATCAATAAGGAAACCACACCAATGGTTGTCAACGAACAAATAATATATTAAAATGCACAAAGGAAACCATACAACAATGATAGCAATCAGCCATACAATCAATCTCTTAAGAATCAATCAATCAATCTCTTAAGAATCTCTCTTAAGAATGTACAATCTTATTAAGTAACACAAACTCACTGATCCCAGTCCCAGCTCAGCAGCAGCTCAGCAGTGAGCAGCGCTCCCAGCGAATGGAACCCAACCCCTCAATGTCTCTATAACTCAACGGAGATGAGGCGAAGACGCGATGAGGCGAGTACGGAGGTGTAGGCAAGGCATGGACCATCACGTGGTCTAATCCAACACCAAACTGGCCGTGGAAAGGGAATCCCAAATAAGCGATCCAGACGTGCACATCCACCGTTTAGTCAACGAACCATAGGGCAATCTTCAGACGCCGCTTTAGTGCACACCCATCCCCGGCAGCCCACAGGAGGGGGAGACCAGCTGACGTGGCAACCTTTTTCAGCAAATGACGCGTGAGGTCCAAAATGGCGGACGGCTCCCACTCGCGCCAAAGCCTCTAGGCGAGGATTCTCCGGAACCTCACGCCTGTACCTGATTTTGCAGGCTTCCTCACTACTCCAGCGATAACACCAACCGCACGATATTCCTTTCAAGGACTCAAAGTTCACTTGCGATGTACGCTCGACTACGCTAGGTACGGAGCTTCTACAAACGCGTCTTTTCACTTCCCTCACGCCTCTTCTTCCTCCTCTCGACGTCTTCCGGTGCGCAATCCGATTTCCTGTTTCATTTTTACCATGAGCGCTTTTAACCTTTTAATCACAATAACCATTTCCTTTAAACAACCATAACCATAATACTTAGAACCAACAATAATAAAAATAACAACAATAATCACCGTTTCCTTCCAACCCCGATAAGAATAATAATACATAACCAGCAATGTTACAAGTGGATGAAAACCACAACCACGGAAGGGCCGAATCAGTAACACTTCCCCCCCTCAAGAAGGAAAGTTTGAACACAGCGAAAACTTTCTTTGTAGGTAAACTCTGTAAACAAACAAAGTAAACTCACAACCCAAATCATCAATTCTCCTTGTTATGAAAGTCAGATCCACAACATTGTCCTAATAGTAGGTTTAATGACAATTCGATCTCTGTCAACATCCTGTAGAAATACAATCATGCAATATATCAGGATTATGGAATCAAGGAGAAGTTCAGCAATGATCAATCAATGCAGGCAAGCCTAGATCATCTACATATACACACCATTCGAGTCTACGTGTCACGGATTAAATGTCACAGGAATGTTCCGGAGCGATGGCCGTCTGAGTTCTTATAGATGCCTCTCAGTGGTTAGAGAGAGCATAACACCTGGATTCAACTTAGATACAATTTCAATACATTCTCCCCACCGTTAGAACTACACTTCCGCTAAGGCAGGAATCAAGCATGCAGCAGCAATAGTAGGGCAGCGATTGTCCGTCCATGTCAGTCGGTCCATCCGTAGTGATCGGGGTGACAAATTTCCCTTCCAGCACGGGTCTGGAAACTACCGGGTACTACATCCCCAAGTCCGGAGTCCCCCGTGTCGGAGTGGCCTCCTGAGTCAGGTGACAAAGGTGGCACCACAGTGCCTACAGGCTGGGGTGTATTTGGCAGCGAGATGGCCGGCAGATGCTCCATAGGCGGAGCAACGGGAGAGTCCATAGACTCGTAAATTGGTTCGTCGATTTCCCTGCAAGGGGCCAGGTGGCATACGGAGACAGTGGACTCGCATCCATCAGCCATCAACACGTGAGCATGCTCGGGATAAGCTTGGAGTACTTGCACCTTATCCACTAGTGGATCATACTTACTCATGCGAACCGCATGTTTGAGGTAAGCCGGCCCCGGCTCTGCAAGCCAACTAGGTAAAGGTCGGATACTACCCGAGCTCCTCGGGTGATGAAACATCCGTTCGTGGGGAGTTTGGTTGGTGGCCGTACACAATAAAGTCCTGATCGAGTTCAGTGCCGCAGGTAACGACCAAGCCCATTTATCTAGGCCTCGGCCGAGGGACCTACGGCTTAGAGTGACGGCTCTCCATATAATACCATTGAAGCGTTCGACCTGCCCATTCGCCTGCGGTCTATACGGAGTGGTATAGCTAGAAGCGACATTAGGCTGGAGTAAGAAGCTCCTCACCTCCTGGGACAGGAACACCGAACCTCGATCGGTATGCACGTAGGCCGGATTCCCAAACATAGAAAACAAGTTCTGCAGACACCGGATAACCGTGGCGGCTGTCATATCTACGCACGTGAAAGCAAAAGGGAATCTCGAGAACTCATCAACGATAGTGAGCAGCTACCGAGAGTTACTCAATGCCGGTGACGCCGGCAGTGGCCCTTTGAAGTCCATCGCCAATCTCTCCCATGGCCTAGTTGCTCGGACCAGTGTCCCCATAGGAGGGTTGTAAAAACGCTGTTTGAGTTCAGCACATACAGAACAATTGCGACAGACCTGGCGAATGTCTTCAACCGAGTACAAAATGAGCGAAACGCGTCACCCCGGGATGGCACAAAGTGTCGTGCAAAGCGCGCAGATCCTCCAAAGATATGAGGCCCGCACACGTTTCCGGCCGCGATAAGGCATCGGCAACCAGGTTAACCCTCCCAGGGCGATATTTGATTGTGTAGCAGAAATCGGCGAGTTCGATGCACCAGCAAGTGATTTTCTCATTCTTAATGCATTGAGCATGCAGGGTGTCGTACATAAACGCAACGCTCTGTTGATCCATGATAATTTGGAAGCATCGTCCGAGCAAGTAGGGACGCCAACGCCGAATCGACTCGACGATGGCATATGCCTCCTTTTCGACAGATGAATGTCTCCGCTCAGCGGAGGTGAGAGTTCGCGAAAAGAAGGCCACAGGGTGCCCCCCCCCTGGGAGAGAGTCGCAGCTATCGCATGATCCGATGCATCACTTTCCAAAACAAAAGATTTATTTTCGTCAATCATCGCCACAGCGGCGCCAGCGATGTCGGACTTAAGGCTATGGAAAGCAGCCTTCATGGCAAGGCTCATGGGGAACGCTTCACAGTCCACAAGCGGGCGGAGCTTCGCGGAGAAATTTTGTACCCACTTAGAATAATGAGCGAACAACCCGAGAGCACGCTTCAGCGAAGCACGATCGCAGGGCGGGGCCATGTCGAGCAAGGGTCGCAGACGCTCCTTATCCGGAGCAACAGAGCCATGGGTCACGGTGTACCCCACAAGATCTATCGTGTGAGCGGAGTAACGACATTTAGCCTCATTCATAGTTAAGCGATACCTCTGTGCGACCTCAAGGAAGCGCTTCAGATTAGCATCACGATGTTCCTGGTCATACCCGCAAACCGTGAGATTGTCCAGATATACAAAGACATCGGTCAAGTTCTCCTTAGCGATGAGGTCGTCCATAGCCCTCTGAAAACAAGTGACCCCGTTGGTGACCCCAAAAGGTAGCCGGGTGAACTGGTATAACCTTTGACCCGATTCAAACGCTGAATAGATGCGATCGGCCTCGGAGATGGGGATTTGATGATACGCACTATGCAGATCGAGAGTGCTATAGACCGAATACTGGGCCACCTGTCATACCAGGGAGTCCATTCCAGGAAGGGGGTAGGCGTCCAGCTGTGTAAACCGATTTATCGTCTGCGAATAGTCGATTACCATGCGTTTGCAATGCGCTTCGCTTCGTACCACACAAACTTGGGCCCGCCATGGCGACCGACTAGGTTCTATGATACCTTCCTTTAATAGCTGGGCCGTTTCTTCCGCAATGAATTGCACGTTAGCTCGTGAGTAGCGTCGCGATTTAACCCCTACAGGTGTACAGTCCGTGGTCATATTGGGGAACAGCGACAGCCGCTCAATTTCCATCCCTGCAAGAGCACACACAGCAAGCGTATCAGTGCCACCAAATTCCATTTCCAACCGTCCAGGTTGCTTGAGAAAATCATGTCCTAACAAAACGTCTGCACATAATGCTGGTAAGACCATGAGATGCACATCCGGAAACATTCATCCCTTAATCACAAGCTTCAGTCGACATTCCCCTTTTGTGCTGAGCCTTAGCCCCTGAGAGGCCATAAAGATTCGGCGTCTTGTCCCAAGAATCGGCCATCCATGTTTTTACACAAGTCGTAAATCAACATAACTCTCCGTGGAACCTGTAACGATCAAAGCATTAGCAAAAATTCCCTCGATCATAAGTGGGATTATAGCACGAGCCAGGCCAGGTGGACCTGCAGTTATCGAGTTGTCTAGGCGAGGCGCTCGTGCCTCGCGTGTGGATCCAACGCCAGCTAAAGTCTTTCGTGCCGTTGAAATCGTTTGTAGGCCAGTCGTGCTGCCTCCAGAGGGCGCACGTGCCACGCGTGAAGTTCCCAGCTTTCGTGCTGTTGCAGTATCTTGTAGATCATACGTACAGCCTCCGGATGGCGCTCGTGTCCCGCGCGGAGTTTCAAAGCCAACCTTAGCCATTCGGGTGGCCGATCCAGGAAGTTGGCAGGGTGTCGGAACAATGCCGGCCAAGGACGGTCGCACCGCGTTCTGTCGTGTTCGCGCCACTTGTTTAGTCGGCGCGACGAATCTCACCAAGGTCGAGCTCTCAGCCAGGGGCCCATGGGAAGGGGCGATCCCCATCAAAGTCGGGCAAGGCGCCCCGCGCACCGCTCGGTCCGCTGGCTCGGCGATAAGCACATTCATCGTCGAGCGGGCTCGTTTGCCCCGCAATGACGATCGGCAAACTTTTGCAAAATGACCCGTCTTTGAGCACAAATGACATGTCACATTTTTAGCCGGGCAAACAGACCTGAGATGATTTCGGTTCCCGCAGAAATAGCACGTAGCATTACTTCCGGGCTTGGGTCCAGCTGCTGTGGCTGCCATCAAGCCCGGATCAGGATCCTCCTCTTGAGTGGCCAGGGTTTCCGATTCCGGCAGAGGTGCCGAGGCTGCATGCGCGACTTCGGCGGTCGCTCTCTCCGGTCGAGTTTGTCGAGATGTCCCCGCAGTGACGTATGGGTGTTCATACGCGTCGGATTGTTCCCGTGCTTGGGTATAAACGTGAGATAGCCGTAGTGCTTCGGCGAGTGTCAAATCAGCTTCTTCAATAAGTCTCTGTCTGACGACTGGGGACCTAAGTCCGGTGATGAAAGAATCGCGAACAAGATCATCACAGACTTGTTCATGAGTACGTACCTCTGGGGCACTATCGTTCAGCAGACGTCGGAGGTCTTGAGCAAAGTGATCTAAAGTCTCCGTGGGCTGTTGTCGTCGTATTGCGAGCAAATGCCGGGAATCACAATCTGTTTGATTTTTGAACGAAACTGCGCTTTGTTTTTTTAATGTAAATACGCTTCAGCTCTGCCACGGCGGCATCGAACGTCACACATTGTTCGATTGCCCGGTACACGTTGTGGTGGACCTTTGTTTATAGTACGTCTAGTTTCGTTTCATCGGGGACGACGGCTTCCTGAGCCTTGAATTGGTTATCCAAGGTTTTTAGCCAATGTGTCAATTCCGCGGCCGCGTCCACCGCTTGAGGGTCGGCTGCGAAGATCGGCACCTGGATCATTTTGTGACTCGCCATGTCGCTCTCGTTCGCCTCTTGTTCTCGTTCAGACGAAGAGACGAATTGTCATTAATTGTTATGAAAGTCAGATCCACAACATTGTCCTAATAGTAGGTTTAATGACAATTTGATCTCTGGCAACATCCTGTAGAAATACAATCGTGCAATATATCAGGATTATGGAATCAAGGAGAAGTTCAGCAATTATCAATCAATGCAAGCAAGCCTAGATCATCTACATATATGCACCATTGGAGTCTACGTGTCATGGATAAATGTCACAGGAATGTTCCGGAGCGATGGCCGTCTGAGTTCTTATAGATGCCTCTCAGTGGTTAGAGAGAGCATATCACCTGGGTTCAACTTAGATACAATTTCATTACACTCGTGAACCACAATAATCAATATATCCCAAAAATAAAGCAACAAATTTCGAACAACCCACAGAGATTTCCAAAGTTAATTGACTCTGGACAAAGCGTCAGCCACGACATTGTTCCTGCCCTTTACATGTTCAATTTCCCAGTTGGACTCCTGCAGCCAAACTCCATCTCATCACCTTCTGATTTTACTTTTCGTTTCTTTTGAATGAAGGTTAAGGGGTAGTTATCAAAAACCCAAAGTCCAGCAAATCTACAGCACTTTTCCTGGGAGGCCGAGCTGAAAGCCAGGTTCCATGGTGGTTGGGTGGTGAGGCCTGGACATATTCACTACCTGGACGCCTTTAGGAACGTGGAGTTCACGGTTAGTCCATGTAGGGAAGTTCACTACATGGACGCCTTTAGGAACATGGCGTTCACGGTTGATCCGTGTAGGAATCTTGGCTCGGCTGCTCCGCAGCATTCAGTGCTTCAACTCTTTCTAACTTTCCTAACAATCCCGGTTGGACCACTTGTCACTGTAGTCACATGAATAGCGGTCTCCTTCTCGGCCACTGCTGTGATAATTCTTCCTTCGGGAGCTGCCATAACTCTGGAAGCCTCCATAATAATATCGATTGCGGCCACCACCACTACTACTCCGTGGTCCTCCTCTGTAGCCCCCTCGACACCTAGGAAATGCCTTCCCTACTGTTATAGTCCGACCTTCCAACTCCTTGCTATTCAGATCCTTTTCTGCCACTCTGGCATCCTTTGAGTTTTCAAACATGACAAAGCCAAACCCTCTTGCCTTTTGTGTCTCCTTGTCTTTTATCAGCAGCACTTGCAAGCGTGGTCCATATTTGCTGAAGGCAGACTCCAGAACATCTTCCTTTGTTTTGAAGTTCAGTCCACCTACAAATAAATTGCTAAATTTGTCGCCATCCCTAACTAGTGTGGTGTTATTTTCCCTACTGGGCTTTTTAACAACCATCGGGTTACCATAAACTTGACCACTGGCCAAATCATTCCCGATAACCACAGATACTCCCTCTACACGAAGAGTGGCTTGTAAACCTACGGTGACCGGTCCTGACACCACATCGGACTCCAAATGGATGGCATGAAGTGGAGCTCTAACACAGCCACCAATCCCCTGTAAACGAACACTATCACCAGTTGCCGTCTCTTCTGACAATGGCAAGATGCCTTCAGGCATTAAAGATTGATGTGCTCCAGTGTCCCTCAATACCCTAACAGAGCTCCGGGTAGTCGGGTCTCCATCCAGTGACACCAACCCCTCTGAAATAAATGGTTAGTAACCTTTTTAAGGGCGATTACTCACATTCGTCATTGCATTCGGAGTTGTACTAGTCGAACTCTGCTCCTGATTTTCCTTTCCCAGAGCATACCAGTGGGACATCAAGTGTCCAGGTTTATGGCAAAAAGCGCAAGTAGGTCCGGAGGAGAACCTCGTGGTTTGTCTCGAGCCCCCCGGAGGATAAGTCTGCCTTAGAACTGCTGTCTTCGGATTTCTAGAAGTCGTGGTATCAGAGTGGTCCTCATATTCATCTCGAGGCCGCCCCAATGAATTTTCGTTCTCTGCCCCGGATGTACCATAGCTCCCCTGTTTAAGTCTGGGTGAGAAGTTATGTTTGTGGGACCCCATCCTGTGTGCTAAGGCATAGTCATCTGCCATGGTTGCTGCCTCATACAACTTTGGTACTTTCCTTTCCTCCAGATGTACTTGAATGTCCTCGTGGACACACTGTTGGAATTCCTCGACCAGGATCAATTGTCACAATAGTTCGAAGTCTTTCCCAACCCCTTTTGAATCACACCACCTATCAAACATGGTTTCTTTCATTCTGGCAAACTCCACATGGGTCTCACTCTCCCTCTTCCTGGCATTCCGGAATTTTTGCATGTAAGCTTCCGGGACCAATTCATAGGCTTTGAGAATGTTTTTCTTCACTATCTCATAATCTGCACATTGGTCAATCGGTAAAGCCAAATAAATATCTTGAGCTTTACCCACCAGAACACTTTGCACTAATATGGTCCAGGACTCCTCAGGCCATTTTAGCAGTTGAGCCACTTTCTCAAAGTGTAAAAAAAACTTGGCTACCTCCTTTTCATTGAAGGGTGGAACCAGCCTCACATGTCTGCCAACATCCCAGGTGTTCTGACTAGTTGTCGAACCAGTCAGCATGGATGGTACCTCTCCCCGTTCTCTCATTAAATCCAGCTCCTTGGCTTTAATTTCCTGCTGAAGTGCCATTTCGTGTGCCTTTAACTCCCTTTCAGCTTTTTTCTCCTCTGCTTCGAGTTCCCTTGCAACTTTCCTTTCCTCTGCTTTCATCCTTTCTAACCTTTCCTGGAGTTCTCTTCCCTGTGCTGCTCTTCTTTCCTCGAGTTCTCTTTCCTGTGCTGCTCTTCTTTCCTCGAGTTCTCTTGTAGCTCTCCTTTCCTCTGCTTTTTCCTTTTCTACCCTTTCCTGGAGTTCCCTTTCAACTCTCCTTTCCTCTGCTTTTCTTTCCTCGAGTTCTCTTTCCTGTGCTGCTCTTCTTTCCTGGCTCTGCAATTGCATCTCCAGTTTCCGGAGCTCCACATCTTCTTGTTCCTCCGGTAACCAATCCATGGCTACCTCTGTCCATGTTCCTAATCCCACCAGAGATTGTATCACCACTGTCTGCATCTCTGCCTTCTTCATATTACTTCGGACCTCCAAGCGAAAATGTTTGGCCAATTTAAAGAGTTCTGATCTTAATAATGCTCTGAACTGTGCCTCACTAGGGGTCGCTGCAAACTTCCCTGCGTCAAACTCCATGGTGACTATTGTTAACACCTGTTAACCTTCACGCAAGAAATCTCAATTTTTTTTTTTGGAAAAATTTGGGAATGTTGGAAAACGTTCCAAATTTGGGAATTCTGGGAATGTTAGGGAATTCTTTCCTGGACTAAATTTAGGGAATTGTATATCCCGGACGCAGACCCAATTTCGAGCCCACGAGTCAATTGGACGAGCCCCCAATTTCTGTTACGGGGTCCTCCCCTATCCCCTGGTCTCGGTACACCTCCGAACCCCGAGAGGATCCCCTGCAGAAAAAATATGTTATTCTTTGTTGAAATAAATCACTAATGAAACCATCCATGACACCACCAAATGAAACAATCAAATCAATAAGGAAACCACACCAATGGTTGTCAACGAACAAATAATATATTAAAACGCACTCAGGAAACCATACAACAATGATAGCAATCAGCCATACAATCAATCTCTTAAGATGGTACAATCTTATTAAGTAACACAAACTCACTGATCCCAGTCCCAGCTCAGCAGCAGCTCAGCAGTGATCAGCGCTCCCAGTGAATGGAACCCAACCCCTCAATGTCTCTACAACTCAACGGAGATGAGGCGAAGACACGATGAGGCGAGTACGGAGGTGTAGGCAAGGCATGGACCGTCACGTGGTCTAATCCAACACCAAACCGGCCGTGGAAAGGGAATCCCAAATAAGTGATCCAGACGTGCACATCCACCGTTCAGTCAACGAACCGCAGGGCAATCTTCAGATGCCGCTTTAGTGCACACCCATCCCCGGCAGCCCACCGGAGGGGGAGACCAGCTGACGCGGCAACCTTTTTCAGCAAACGACGCACGAGGTCCAAAATGGCGGACGGCTCCCACTCGCGCCAAAGCCTCTAGGCGAGGATTCTCTGGAACCTCACGCCTGTACCTGACTTCGCAGGCTTCCTCACTACTCCAGCGATAACACCAACCGCACGATATTCCTTTTAAGGACTCAAAGTTCACTCGCGATGTACGCTCGACCATGCTAGGTACGGAGCTTCTACAAACGCGTCTTTTCACTTCCCTCACGCCTCTTCTTCCTCCTCTCGACGTCTTCCGGTGCACAATCCGATTTCCTGTTTCATTTTTACCATGAGCGCTTTTAACCTTTTAATCACAATAACCATTTCCTTTAAACAACCATAACCATAATACTTAGAACCAACAATAATAATAATAACAACAATAATTGCCGTTTACTTCCAACCCCGATAAGAATAATAATACATAACCAGCAATGTTACAAGTGGATGAAAACCACAACCATGGAAGGGACGAATCCGTAACAATATATACAGACTTGGCATTTAATATGGATTATTTTTAGCTGCATCCCAGACGCTGGTCATAGAGTGCCCTCTGCTGTTGTTGTTGTTCTTCTTGTTCTTCTTCTTCTTCTTCTTCCTCTTCTTGTTCTTGCAGAGAAGACAAAACCTCAAAGCTCCACCCATTCTGGGAACCATAGCTCCACCCATTCTGGGAGAGGCTTCATATAAACAAATATCCACCATTTTATTAACTCGCATAGCTTTGAGGCCTGTTTTGTAGGCCCGTGGTGTCTTCCTCTCTCACACAGTTTTATTTCAAATCAAATTCGATATATCATTTCATTTTTCACAGTCACTAACATAGTTTTAGACTCGGTTGAAAAAAAACGGGAAGAAAATCCGATGAAAGTTGCCCTTTATAGAATGAAATTAATTCTCAAAGGCCTGTAACTTCAAGTCCATTGAGATATATTTTTAGCCGCGTCGCAGACGCTGGTCATAGAGTGCCCTCAGCTGTTGTTGTTGTTCTTCTTCCTCTTCTTCTTCTTCTTCTTGTTCTTGCAGAGAAGACAAAACCTCAAAGCTCCACCCATTCTGGGAACCATAGCTCCACCCATTCTGGGCGAGGCTTCATATAAACAAATATCCCCCATTTTATTAACTCGCATAGCTTTGAGGCCTGTTTTGTAGGCCCGTGGTGTCTTCCTCTCTCACACAGTTTTATTTCAAATCAAATTCGATATATCATTTCATTTTTCACAGTCGCTAACATAGTTTTAGACTCGGTTGAAAAAAAACGGGAAGAAAATCCAATGAAAGTTGCCCTTTATAGAACGAAATGAATTCTCAAAGGCCTGTAACTTCAAGTCCATTGAGATTTTTTTTTTTTAATCGTGGCATGCTCAGTCATACACCGCCCGAAATAACAGATGGGAAAATGCCGATATATATATATTTTGTTTAAATCACGGCATGGTCAGTCATACACCGCCCGAAATAACAGACGGGAAAATGCCGAGATATATTAAAAATTCGTCCATTTGATGACAATCGTCACGATGAAATATTTAATTTATATGTTGTCACAATAATGTGGAGAGAGGAGCATAGCTTCGTTCACGTGTCGCCACACACAGGAAATTGCCGAGATATATATTTTTTAAATCGGGGCATGGTCAGTCATACACCGCCTGAAATAACAGACGGGAAAATGCCGAGATATATTAAAAATTCGTCGCCACACACGGGAAATTGCCGAGATATATTTTCACTTTGCACAAAAATAACATCAAGTAATCAAATCAATAGGAATGTCCTGTGCCTATAACATCGACGTTATAGGCACAGCTGCATCTAGGCATTGTGTAACATCGACGCGGCTTTTGTTTTAAATAAAACTTTTTGTACTTGTTTTTGTGGGGGTGAACTTACTTTTCAAGATGACTTAGAACCAAAAGTTCATTGGAATTATGTTGAAATTATTCTAGATTTTGTTAATGTGACCTTTAAAAGAAACAAAAACCACATTTGACATTTCGAAGCAAATAAATTGATCCTTGAAAGTGATGTAAACTGATATCGAACTCAATTCACGGACAGTACTGTGTTAAACTTTTGTACGTTTTCCAGAAGTATCTCTTTATTTTGCACATTAGCCAAAAAAAATTTCAACAAAAACAAAAGCTAAATTATGACTGGGATTACTGACAGTAAAATTACAGTTCAGTACTTCGTGTAACCCCCAAGAGCATTCAGGAGAGCAGGTACACTTTGATGCATGCTGTTCACGAGATTTGCCAAGGTTTGGACAGGAATCGCTTGCCATGCAGTGACAATAGTCTGCTGCAATTCACGCACAGTGGTAGGCTGCTGGTCCAAGTTGTCGATTTGACGCGTTAATTCTGCCCACAAGTTCTCTATCGGATTCATATCCGGGGACATGGCAGGCCACTCCATATGCTCTACACCATTGTCAGCAAGAACGTGTTGGATCATGCGAGCACGATGAGGTCATGCATTGTCATCTTGGAAGACAAAGTTTCCTCGAAAGGCTGCACGAGCAAATGGAAGCAATGTTTCTTCCAGAATGACCCTGTACTTGAACTGGTTCAGGTTTCCATTCAGAACAACCAGGTCAGTTTTCCCCCCTGCAGCCCAAACGGTCACCCCACCACCTCCAGCTTTGACTCTTGGCACTATACAATCTTCGTTGTAGGATTCATGCACTTGTCTGCACACTCGGACGTGGCCATCTTGACGATAGACCAGAAATCTAGACTCGTCACTGAAAGTCACGTGATTCCAGTGTCCTGGCTGCCATTGACGGTGCTCTCTGGCCCACTGCAATCGGCGCTGGCTGTGTTGTCTGGTCAGGCGTGGCTTTCTCAGGGGACGCCTGGCACGATAGCCTGCTTGAACCAGTCGTTGGTTGACTAGCCTTCTGGATACAGGCACATTTGTCAGTTGCTGCCACTCAGCCCTAAACCGATTAGCTGACTTGGTATGGCCATTGCAGACTAACCGGTGCAGCTGGCGATCATCTCTCCTTGTGGTTCTGCGTGGGCGTCTTAGCCTCGGTATTGGAGGAGGGACACCCCTCTGAGAAATGCATTTCGTTTCAGGATCTTTGACACCTGACCTTGAGTGATGCCATATGATGATTGATATACAGAGTTGCAGACACAGAGTGATGCCAAAAGAAACTCACCAGATTGATATACAGAGTTCAGAAAGTAAACCCAAGTCAAGAAAAAAAAAATGCCATATTAAATGCCAAGTCTGTATCTATATTCCATACTAATATTCCATCTGTATATATACAGACTTGGCATTTAATATGGAATATATTTTTTTTCTTGACTTGGGTTTACTTTCTGAACTCTGTATATCAATCTGGTGAGTTTCTTTTTCGCTTCGGTGATGTCTTTGTTGAAAGAAACATGTCACTGATTGTCTTTCGCAGCTAGAAGTCAATAAGAGGATAATATCACAGGTGGCGTGGCAAAATGTAAGGACAGGTACATTTGACGATTGGCTTCACAATCAGGTATATAAGGGTTGTTGCGTTCTGTATTAGTGGAAAACAACTGCTGCACTTCTACAAAAGTTATTGCCGCTTCCTCTGGAGATGGTCCGTCAACTTGACAATGCTGTTTGTCATGGAGTGGTGGCTTTTCCAAATTCCGGCATGAAACAGTGTGCTGTTGCTCGGCAGTATGGCATCACTCAAGGTCAGGTTTCAAAGATCCCGAAACGCAATGCTCAGAGGGGTGCCCCTCCTCCAATATCGAGGCCAGGACGTCCCTGCAGAACCACAAGGAGGGATGATTGCCAGCTGCACTGGTTAGTACGCAATGGCCGTACTAAGTCAGCTAATCGGCTTAGGGCTGAGTGGCAGCAACTGACAAATGTGCCTTTATCCAGAAGGCCAGTCAACCAACGACTGGTTCAAGCAGGCTATCGTGCCAGGCGTCCCCTGAGAAAGCCATGCCTGACAAGACAACACCGCCAGCGCCGATTGCAGTGGGCCAGACAGAACCGTCAATGGCAGCCAGGACACTGGAATCACGTGATCTTCAGTGACGAGTCTTGATTTCTGGTCTATCATCAAGATGGCCATGTCTGAGTGCGCATACAAGTGCATGAAGCCTACAACGAAGATTGTATAGTGCCAAGAGTCCAAGCTGGAGGTGGTGGGGTGACCGTTTGGGTTGCTTTTCATGTAGGGGGCAAAACTGACCTGGTTGTTCTGAATGGAAACCTGAACCAGTTCAAGTGCAGCGTCATTCTGGAAGAAACATTGCTTCCATTTGCTCGTGTAGCCTTTCGAGGAAACTTTGTCTCGCAAGATGACAATGCATGGCCTCATCGTGCTCGCATGATCCAATACTTTCTTGCTGACCATGGTGTAGAGCATATGGAGTGGCTTGCCATGTCCCCGGATATGAATCCGATAGAGAACTTGTGGGCATAATTAACGCGTCAAATCGACAACTTGGACCAGCAGCCGACCTCTGTGGGTGAATTGCAGCAGGCTATTGTCACTGCATGGCAAGCTATTCCTGTCCATACCTTGGCAAATCTCGTGAACAGCATGCCTTAACGTGTACGTGCTCTCCTGAATGCTCGTGGGGGTTACACGACGTACTGAACTGTAATTTTACTGTCTGTAATCCCAGTTGTAATTTAGCTTTTGTTTTTGTTAAAAAATTTTTTGGCTAATGTGCAAAATAAAGAAATACTTCTGGAAAACGTACAGAAGTTTAACACAGTACTGTCCATGAATTGAGTTCGATATCAGTTTACATCACTTTCAAGGATCAATTTATTTGCTTCGAAATGTCAAATGTGGTTTTTGTTTCTTTTAAAGGTCACATTAACAAAATCTAGAATAATTTCAACATAATTCCAATGAACTTTTGGTTCTAAGTCAACTTGAAAAGTAAGTTCACGCCCACAAAAAAACAAGTACAAAAAGTTTTAATTAAAACAAAAGCCGCGTCGATGTTACACAATGCCTAGATGCAGCTGTGCCTATAACGTCGATGTTATAGGCACAGGACATTCCTATTGATTCGATTACTTGATGTTATTTTTGTGCAAAGTGAAAATATATCTCGGCAATTTCCCATGTGTGGCGACGAATTTTGAATATATCTCGGCATTTTCCCGTCTGTTATTTCAGGCGGTGTATGACTGACCATGCCGCGATTTAAAAAAAATATATCTCGGCAATTTCCCGTGTGTGGCGACACGTGAACGAAGCTATGCTCCTCTGTCCACATTATTGTGATGACGTATAAATTAAATATTTAATCGTGATGATTGTCATCAAATGGACGAATTTTTAATATATCTCAGCATTTTCCCGTCTGTTATTTCAGGCGGTGTATGACTGACCATGCCGCAATTTAAAAAATATATATCTCGGCAATTTCCCGTATGTGGCGACACGTGAACGAAGCTATGCTCCTCTCTCCACATTATTGTGACGACGTATAAATTAAATATTTCATCGTGACGATTGTCATCAAATGGACGAATTTTTAATATATCTCGGCATTTTCCCGTCTGTTATTTCGGGCGGTGTATGACTGAGCATGCCGCGATTTAAAAAAAATATATCTCAATGGACTTGAAGTTACAGGCCTTTGAGAATTCATTTCGTTCTATAAAGGGCAACTTTCATCGGATTTCCTTCCCGTTTTTTTTCAACCGAGTCTAAAACTATGTTAGCGACTGTGAAAAATGAAATGATATATCGAATTTGATTTGAAATAAAACTGTGTGCGAGAGGAAGACACCACGGGCCTACAAAACAGGCCTCAAAGCTATGGGAGTTAA
This sequence comes from Myxine glutinosa, assembly GCF_964187855.1. NCBI lineage: Eukaryota > Metazoa > Chordata > Myxini > Myxiniformes > Myxinidae > Myxine > Myxine glutinosa. Next base: position 44,102,945 of record NC_136266.1, on the reverse strand, counting down.
TAAAATGGTGGATATTTGTTTATATGAAGCCTCTCCCAGAATGGTTGGAGCTATGGTTCCCAGAATGGGTGGAGCTTTGAAGTTTTGTATTCTCTGCAAGAACAAGAAGAAGAAGAAGAAAAAGAAGAACAACAACAGCAGAGTGCACGCTATGACCAGCGTCTGCGACACGGCTAAAAATTCCATATTAAATGCCAAGTCTGTATGTATATATATATATATATATATATATATATATATATATATATATATATATAAATATATGTATATGTATATAGACCTACATATATATATATATATATATATATATATATATATCTATATATATATATATATATATATATATATATATATATATATATATATATATATATATAAACATGTGACCAAAGCAAAATGATAACTTTGTTTTGGTTAAGGGATGGTGTTAATGCCACAGGGCAATGTATAAGCATGTTTCTTTTATGTGCAACGGATGGCTGCTGGTTGTGTCATGACTGGGCCGCAGCAATACCTCCTGTAGGTCAGGGCAGGAATTTGGAATTTGTTCAGGATTCCGTCACACAAACGCAGACTCTCGCAAAAGACACAGTGGGGTCTTTAATGTCCCACAGCAATTAATGCTGGCAGATGGGTCCCGGCTTTACATCCAATCTGACAGATGTCGTACTCATTGATGCAACCCCCTGCCTGCGAAACACCAGGGTGATGGTTGAAAGTCAGACCAGGAATAGAGTTCAGATTAGGCAGCCCAAAGGCAAGTGTGCTCCCTTTTGAGCTATCCTGTCATTCCATTTGAATGGATAAGAAATAGAATGTTCCCCCACAGGCTTACATGATAAATGTAACCAGGACAGTGCTGGTGCTTTATTCCATATTACTTGCAAATCATTATCTGCAATGACAGTGGAATAAACCATTTCCCAGCATGACCATCCTGCACAGTGATATCCTTTCTATCTAACATCAAGGCTGTGCTAACATCCAAGAAAAACCTGGCAAAGCAAGTAAACAGCTTGATAGTATAGGCCGACATGCTGCAGAGCTCATTTGCAATCTTCCACATCCACCTATTCGGCTCAATGTCGAAGGTATCACAAGAAGTGCATTATATGGTGAAAGGTAGGCATTGCATTCACACTTGGGCAAATTATGACAAGCTTTTTTGGGGTTGAGGGTCTTGAGTGGTCTGGCAGTGGTGGGAACCCATGAGTTTCCAAAACTCAGCATGCAAACTAATACACGAGACAACACTGGACGACTTCAGACCAACAGATTCAGAGCTTCAGACAAACTTCAGACAAACAATCCTCAGGCACTGGACACCAGCGACACAATCTTTATGACTTTCCTTTTGACTCCACATTAAGCGGCGCAATTAAAGAGACATTTGTTCCTCCCCCGAGATATCATATTCCACGAGGATTGTCCATACTCTATCCTATACATTCTGAACATGAGCCGAGAAAGCAGCATGTCCATTTTTAAAGTCTTTGCATGGTGTGGCTCCATCAAGGTCAGAATCAAACAGCTGACCTCACAGACTCGGATGCGATACTCCAACCACAAGGACACTGAGTCTGTTATTATGCTGTAAAGGTCAGGACTTATCTAGAAGTGTCCAAGATGTTTTTACGTTATGTTATTTTGTTCAATTATATAAATTATACTTCATATCTGTACACTGGCATCCCAGACAAGCATTGAAGGCCTCCTTGTGGATAGAGGTATGTTTAAGTAGTTGGCGAGATACACTGTCTTATGCTGTGTTCTATTTGATTACACGGAACATGTACTTAAGTGTGAATTTGATCAAAGTGGGTGCATATACAATGTGTATGTGAGCTTGGTGTTAGTACGTAAAAGCTTTAGACTAGTTAATCCATCTGGTTCCATAAATTAAGTATTACAAATGAAATTTGTGTCATTACGACCTAATCATTTGGTCCGCTCGTTAACTGAGGGCACGAGTTGCCTCTTCTCAAGACTTCGGTGGTCACGTGATAGATGGCCATGCATTCTCTTGATGCCACAAGTGTTTTCTACCTACCACTTCCCCCATATTAAATATTTTCATGAGGGGGGTTGGCCTGTTAACATTCCTGTTACCCCTGACTGTTGAAGTAGGAAACCAGGAATCAAATCTCATATACCACGTGTATGTCCATTCTCTGGGTACCCTTATAATTCATGAAAAATACACTTATGTCGAATAATATTGTCACTTCGCTGGGGATTAAGATCCCCAGTGACAGATGGCCGACTGAGCCTTAACTCCGAGGCGTATGAGCCGAAAATATGGAGGTGTTATCTCTTTATGGTGCGCGAGGGAAACTGAGGTCCCTGGTCTTATTTGAACGGACGGACGCGGTGAGGGTTATCCGAAACCACGAACAAATAAACGTATAAGACACAACAAATTGAAAATGCAACAAATAAAGGTGTAATGAAAATAAGGCAGGCAATAAAAATGAAAGGTGAGATAAGATCTATAATTCCTAGATGAGGATCCTCCATATGGACTCGTATACAGACAAGGGAATGATAAAATAAAATAAAATCCCCCCCACCCCCTTTTTGCTGGCACTCGGCTCTGGTCTCGACGAGAGTTTGGTGCCGTCACAGGTCCCGCGTCCCTGCGTGGGAAAACATGAGTTGGCGCGAAGTCAGGTCCACCGCCAGCCGCTGGCATGAAGCAACCAGGCAGAGCTCCTCCCTTGGTCCTTCTTGTTCGGCTGCACCGAACTCCGACCATTCCGAACTTCCAGGAGCGCACACAAACCAGCCGCAGCCGAGAGCTGGAGGTCCAACCGTCCAACCCACACGAACGCCGGAAGGGAGAGAGCGAAGGAAATGTGATCGCCTGTGCCATAGCCCAAGAGAGAGAGAGAGAGAGAGAGAGAGAGAGAGAGAGAGAGAGAGAGAGAGAGAGCAAAATGGCAGTCGCTTTGCTTTTTCTTCCTCCGTTTTCGAATGTTCCATGATGACGTCACACTCTAACCAATCACCATGCCCTACCACTTCAGTCCATGGCCATGACCAATCGTTCCTTTCGGGGCAGGGCCTCACGGCCTTTCTTGACCCCCATTGAGAACATTCGGGGGGCAGAGTTCCCTTGCCGATCGGCAAATGTGATGGGTTTTTGTCGGGCTTGTCAGTGTTGTAATGTGCCCAAGTTTGTTTCCTGACAGCCCTCGTCTTATCGCAGGCCAATTTATTATAACCACATAGGTCAGAGGTAGGACGGACAGGGGGATTAATCTTATTCCCCGAGCCACCCTCCATATGGCCACACGTCACACTTAATCCGAACGCTCGGAGCTGACTTATTTACATCAAGATGTTCTTACACGACATTCGGAACATGGTAATCTATACAATTCTATCTCGACTAAGGTATTTCATTACCAACATCCACACACGTAACAATATATTTGTCATCAACGTGATTTATGTACAAGCTCCACTAAGAGCCTTAGGATTAATGCAAAAAAAGATGACAGAAAACTATAATGTCACTCGGTATAGCGCATACCTCCGCAAGGCTGTAAGCTTTAGGTTTTTATCCCATTAATAGGCGGGATCTGGATTCGGACCTGAACCAAAATCTAATCGGCTTGTTTGTTCTTGCCACTTGCCAAATTCATCCAGTAAGTTTAGTCATAATCCCTCCACAACTTTTTCAAATATGCTATATATCGTTTTGGCCCTATCACTGAATGGTGGAGAATCAGTTAAAAAATATTTTAAAATTCTCGGATTCGCATCTTCACCAAAAATAGAATCGATTCGTCATTGTCAAACACTAAACATATCCACCAAGTTTCATTCAAATCCGTCCATAGCTTTTTGAGATATCATGCAATAGTCACGTGAAAAAGTAAGTACTATACACCCCATGTAAAGTTTTGACTTTTTCAACATATTTCAACATACAGCTATTTGATCTTCATTTCAACAATATTGATAGATGAAGGTGATATAATATAACAAATATCATGAAACATTTACATTTTGTAGTCCATTGTATAATTTAAATAAACATAAATGCAAATTTCGCATGTGGAAAAAGTAAGTACACCCTTGGCTCCAATAGGTGGTATTGCCCCCTTTGGCAGAAACAACCTCAAGTAGGCGTTTCTTATAACTGTCTACCAGTCTCTGACATCGACTGGGAGAAATTTTTGCCCACTCCTCCATGCAGAATTCTTTCAGCTGTGCGATGTTTGACGGGTTTCTTGCATGCACAGCTCGTTTCAAATCCCCCCACAACATCTCGATGGGATTTAGATCCGGGCTTTGACTTGGCCATTCCAGACCCTCCATTTCTTTCTTTTCAGCCATTTCTTGGTGGATTTACTGGTATGTTTTGGGTCATTGTCATGTGTGCAAGGTCCACCTTCGGTTGAGCTTCAACACTCCGACAGATGGCCTCACATTATCCTCAAGCTCCCTCTGGTACAATGAAGAATTCATAGTGGATTCTATGATGGTGAGCTGCCCAGGCCCTGATGCAGCAAAGCAGCCCCAAACCATAATATTTCCACCACCATGCTTTACAGTTGGTATCAGGTTCTTGTGGTCAAACGCTGTCTTTGGTTTTCGCCAAACATGTCTTCTTGTACTGTGGCCAAATAGCTTTACCTTTGACTCATCTGTCCAGAGCACATTGTTCCAGAAGTGCTGGTCTTTGCCGAGGTGTTCATTGGCAAACTTTAGTCTTGCCCTGATGTTCTTTCTGGACAGCAAAGGTTTCCTCCTGGCACACGTCCCATGTAGATCAAATTTGTGCAGCCTCTTTCTAATGGTAGACTCGTGCACTTTGACATCAACAGTGGCAAGAGCTACCTGTAGGTCCCGTGATGACATTCTGGGGTTCTTAGAGACTTCTTTCAGCATCTTGCGGTCTGCTCTCGGGCTGAACTTGCTGGGGCGGCATGGCCTGCACAGGTTGGCAGTTTTTTGGAATCTTCCGCACTTGTAGATGATCTTCCGGACAGTCGAATGATTGATTTCAAATTGTTTGGAGATCTTTTTAAATCCCTTCCCAGACTCGTAGGCATCTATAGCCTTCTTTCTGAAGGCCTCAGAGAGCTCTTTTGATTGAGGCATGGTGATGCCGCACACTTCAACAACAAAGAGCAAACCAAACTAATGTCTGAGGTTCAAATAAGACAGGTTCCTCCAAGATCCTCTCTAACGATGTTCTAATCATTTCCATCTGAGCTGGTGCACCTGATTCTAATTTTAGGTATTTGAAGTAGTGATAAATGTAGGGGTGTACTTACTTTTTCCACATGTGAATTTGCATTTATGTTTAAATTATACAATGGACTACAAAATGTAAATGTCTCATGATATTTGTTATATTGTATCAGCTTTATCTATCAATATTGTTGAAATGAGCCTGGGTGTTGGCTTAGCGGTCAGGGTACCGGCTTAGGATTCTAGGATCCTGGGTTCGAATCCCAGTCGATCGCTGAATTAACACCAGGGGGGTTGATTCAGCCTGTCATCTTTCCGAGGTCGGCTCATTGAGTACCAGTTCACTGGTAATTCCCTGTTTGTCATAAAAGGCGACAAACAGGGTTGGCGGCAGGAAGGGCATCCGGCCGTAAAACATTGCTTCAAAAATGGGACCAAAAAACAACGACAACCACGGTGCCCGAAAAAGGCCAACCCCCGCTTTGCGGGGAAAAATGGCCTCTAAAGGTGTTTTTTTATTTTTTTTTATTGTTGAAATGAAGATCAAATAGCTGTATGTTGAAATATGTTGAAAAAGTCAAAACTTTACATGGGGTGTACTTACTTTTTTCACTTTTTCATGTGACTGTATATCGTTTTGGCCCTATCTCCCAATGGTGAAAAATCACTTGAAAAGATTAAAAAATAATCGGATTCGGATCTTCACAAAAAATCTAATCAATTCGTCCTTGAGACACACCCAACCTGTCTACGAAGTTTCGTCCGATCCGTCCATAACTTTTTGAGACATCATGCAATATATCATTTTGTCCGTATCTCCCAAAGGTGAAGAATCACAAAAAAAATTATCGGATGTCGATCTTCACGAATATTGAATCAATTAGTCTTTGTCTTTGTCACACGCCCAACCTGGTCACCAAAATTTGCCCAAATCCGTCAATAACTTTGTGAGATATCCTGCTCACAGACAGACAGACAGACAGACAGACAGGGATGAAAACATAATCGCTGTCAACCTTCGGTGACAGAGGTAAAAATTCACTTATGTTTCCGACTATCTGTACGAGCTCCAACACGAGCCTTAAGATTAATGTAAAAATATATAGAAAATGACACCAGCACTTGACTATGGATTCAAAATTCTTTGAAATCAATACAGACGAGTTTCTCCAGATTATACGTGTGACCCTACGGTTAGCAATTTAAGGAGATCAGTTTGGAGTGGCCAACCAATGAGCACGTCCCAGTTCCACGGACCAGGATTTGCTGTTCTCAGGGGCTGTGCTGTTAACTGGTGATAATTCCTGATCAGAGAGGGATTTTGGAATTGGGGATAAGTTCCTCGTGTGGGTCATGGTCTCAGGAGGTCAGTAATTTAAGGAGATCTGCTTGGAGTGGCCACCCAATGAGCACGTCCCAGTTCCACGGACCAGGATTTGCTGTTCTCCGGGGCTGTGCTGTTAACTGGTGATAATTCCTGATCAGAGAGGGATTTTGGAATTGGGTATAAGTTCCTCGTGTGGGTCATGGTCTCAGGAGGTTAGTAATTTAAGGAGATCTGCTTGGAGTGGCCACCAAAGAGCACGTCCCAGTTCCACGGACCAGGATTTGCTGTTCTCAGGGGCTGTGCTGTTAATTGGTGATAATTCCTGATCAGATAGGGATTTTGGAATTGGGTATAAGTTCCTCGTGTGGGTCATGGTCTCAGGAGGTTAGTAATTTAAGGAGATCTGCTTGGAGTGGCCACCAAATGAGCACGTCCAGGTTCCACAGACCAGGATTTGCTGTTCTCAGGGGGTGTGCTGTTAACTGGTGATAATTCCTGATCAGAGAGCGATTTTGGAATTGGGTATAAGTTCCTCGTGTGGGTCATGGTCTCAGGAGGTTAGTAATTTAAGGAGATCTGCTTGGAGTGGCCACCCAATGAGCATGTCCAGGTTCCACAGACCAGGATTTGCTGTTCTCAGGGGGTGTGCTGTTAACTGGTGATAATTCCTGATCAGAGAGGGATTTTGGAATTGGGTATAAGTTCCTCGTGTGGGTCATGGTCTCAGGAGGTTAGTAATTTAAGGAGATCTGCTTGGAGTGGCCACCAAATGAGCACGTCCAGGTTCCACAGACCAGGATTTGCTGTTCTCAGGGGCTGTGCTGTTAACTGGTGATAATTCCTGATCAGAGAGGGATTTTGGAATTGGGGATAAGTTCCTCGTGTGGGTCATGGTCTCAGGAGGTCAGTAATTTAAGGAGATCTGCTTGGAGTGGCCACCCAATGAGCACGTCCCAGTTCCACGGACCAGGATTTGCTGTTCTCAGGGGCTGTGCTGTTAACTGGTGATAATTCCTGATCAGAGAGGGATTTTGGAATTGGGGATAAGTTCCTCGTGTGGGTCATGGTCTCAGGAGGTCAGTAATTTAAGGAGATCTGCTTGGAGTGGCCACCCAATGAGCACGTCCCAGTTCCACGGACCAGGATTTGCTGTTCTCAGGGGCTGTGCTGTTAACTGGTGATAATTCCTGATCAGAGAGGGATTTTGGAATTGGGTATAAGTTCCTCGTGTGGGTCATGGTCTCAGGAGGTTAGTAATTTAAGGAGATCTGCTTGGAGTGGCCACCAAAGAGCACGTCCCAGTTCCACGGACCAGGATTTGCTGTTCTTAGGGGCTGTGCTGTTAATTGGTGATAATTCCTGATCAGATAGGGATTTTGGAATTGGGTATAAGTTCCTCGTGTGGGTCATGGTCTCAGGAGGTTAGTAATTTAAGGAGATCTGCTTGGAGTTGCCACCCATTGAGCACGTCCCTGTTCCACGGACCAGGATTTGCTGTTCTCAGGGGCTGTGCTGTTAACTGGTGATAATTCCTGATCAGAGAGGGATTTTGGAATTGGGGATAAGTTCCTCGTGTGGGTCATGGTCTCAGGAGGTTAGTAATTTAAGGAGATCTGCTTGGAGTGGCCACCCAATGAGCACGTCCCAGTTCCACGGACCAGGATTTGCTGTTCTCAGGGGCTGTGCTGTTAACTGGTGATAATTTCTGATCAGAGAGGGATTTTGGAATTGGGTATAAGTTTTCTTCTTATAAGCTGCTAATCTCTGTCTTTGTTTCAGGAAGACCTCTCTCTGACTTGCAACCTTTGCATTTTCCTGGGACAGGCTTTTTCTAACAATGCCACAAATGTAAGGTTTACAAATGGTTTTCAATCTTTTTCCAAAAAATTTCCAGATTTTCCAAATATCGTGACGTTGCAAAAGAATTATTTGATCCCTGTCGGATTATTGCAGTAAACTCTTCTTTACAGTGCAGCTTATAGAGGTAACATTAGAGATTGTTTCATTATGATGAGATTACAAAAAAGTTGATGACAATAATCAACCCCTTCACATATACTAGCTATGGATATTTTCCAAACGGCTGATTGGCCTTTCATGGTGACCTCTCCCCCCCCCCCCCCCCTTTCCCCTCAACACAAAGTGAGATGGAGCCTGTTATCATGGTTGCGGAAGTGGCTTGAGAGGTGGAGTGGGCAAAGCGTTAGTAAATTGCTTTCATTGTTGTGGGTTCCATTCCCATTGCTGCTTAGTGTAAAATATCCACACCTTCCTGGAACAGAGTGGTGACCTGTCGAAGATTGGTTCTTCACCACAGAAAAGCCATGCGACTTGTCATGTGCACTGTGGTTGCTCTGATAAAGAGCAGAAGGGAATCCACAACCATAATCGTGGGGTTGCACAAACTTTTTTTTGTTGAAGGAGGAGGGTGTGCCAAACATATAGTGGGTTAAAAAAGCTTGAGGGATACTTATAATGGATAAACCTAGCAAAGTGTTTAAAACTGTAGCATTCAGAGAGGCAGACAATGGGCCACAGAGAGGCCTGAAGAGGATGCCTCACGGACAAGACAGTTGCAGAGCAGAACAGCGAGAACACTGGCCATGGGGTTACGGGACTGGCAAGCTGTTTACTGTGTCCCTGTGCTCAGTCCGATTGTTGTCATGTCACTGATGATGAATGCTAAGTAGCCTATGGGCTCTGTCTCGCCCGGAGCGGCCCATCCGCACTCAATTTTCTCCACATTTCGCGCGCACGTGATTTTCTGCACAATTACACAGCATAGGCCACGCTACCTTGCTCTCTGAGGGAGGTCATTCTTTAATCCAGTTCATTTCTTCATAAAGCGTGCTTTTCCCAGCTTTCCCAGTGTTCTTGGAGAGAATTATTGCTTGAACAGTGTGGATTTCACGCTGCGTGCTTGACCATCGCTTGCAGCAAATGGTCGGAGTTGGGAAGGTCACTAAATTGATCCTCCCTTGACGACTACTACTGCCGCAACCGACAACACCATCACCCCCTCGATGAGACACAAATAATTATATATATATAATTAATTAGGTTTAACCTCTTATATATATGTCCAAACATATATGGCCAAATTAGGTATAACCTCTTAGGTTTTATTTATATATATATATATATATATATATATATATATATATATATACTGTATTTTTATTTATATATATATATATATATATATATATATATATATATATATATATATATATATATATGGTTGAAAGATTTATATATATATATATATATATATGGTTGAAAGATTTATATATATATATATATATATATATATATATGGTTGAAAGATTTATATATATATATATATATATATATATATATATATATATGGCTGAAAGTTTTACATATATATCGTTACGGATCCGGGGGGCGGCACTCCCGTTAGCAAGGGGGGGGGGGTTTAATCCCCTTGTCTTGTTAAGCTGGCCATCCGACCGGTCCTGGGGGTATGATGTCATGCCCGGTCAGCGCTGAATAGGGTAGTAGGCCGAGTCTTCCAATGACCTAAGTACCAGCGCCTTCCGGTACGCAAGGAAATACTCCCGCCCGGGCCGCAGCGTAATTGATGGATTGTGCCGAGCGAAGCGAGCTGCAACGTGGGCCGTTAACAAAAGACTAAACCGGATTGTAAGCGGTTCTGCCAAAATCGTGCCACAGGTACTCAATGGGGAAATCACGAAAGCGATCAGACGAGAAAGAAACCCAAAGAATAAGGAGGAACAGGTATTTATTAACTAACTATACAAACCAAAGGGGAAGAGAAGAAACGAAAGTAATTTACAGAAGAAAAAGACACAGTGCAAATCCTTAAACAAGCTTAATTATGGAATCCCAGACAACACAGACAGTACAAACTCACGTACACAAATGGGAATTGCAGGCAGGAAATGGCGGGAGGGATGAGGTCCAGGCAGACGATAGGGCAGGAAGGTCCGGGCAAAATGCGTAGCAGAGAGGTCCGCTTCAGGTTCAGTGGCGAAAACCCGGTCGGCAGCGCGGTTTATGTTGCCGCTCTCTTGGCGATCCCAGCGCACCGACTCTTGCATCCCAACGATGCTCGTGTTCACAAAGCTGCTCGGTGCTCCTCTCTCATGAACCTCGTCCCGCGTCTCTTGTGGGGGGCCTCACGCCAAGGGTTTTATATCCACGCCCTTGGAACCCTCTCGAACTCTCTAGATGTTTCTTGCCACGCCCTATCAAGCCATGCCCACCGAGCCCTGGTTGGTCGTTAAGGGCTCTCTGACTCCACCTTTGATGACGAGGTGGTGCCACGCTCGTGCTCTGGTGGCTCCTCCCCCCTCTCTCTCCGAGATGATCTCGTGCGTAATGGAGTCTGGGGCGATGTAATGCCAACGAAACAGCCCAATGCAACGGCGGCGAACGCCGCCAAAAACAGCCCAACTGTTACTGGCACCTTGCAGAGAGGAGATGATTGGGGAAAATTGAAAGGGGATCTATCTTATTTGATTGATGCAACGTAGAGTCAACTATTGGAAACACAGCCTTACCTGAAACACATAATAATGACATAACTATTGAGATCCTCAAGTGTCCTACGTGTTGTACATGGACTAGCTAAGGTGCAATCTTTAATTAACAGCCAATTAAGGGGAAATGTACACAGGGGTTGTTTATAAGGGAATTTACTACTAAATTTACATGTGAAGGTTCTAAAAACCGTAACAATATATATATATATAATATATTGTTGCGGATCTGTCGCCGGCCTTCTCCCCTTATCAAGGGGGGATTAATCCCCTTGTCATTACTGAACTGGCATGACCCGAGACCTATTACGTCCCTTCCGGACAGCGCCAAATAGGGTTTCGGGACCAAATTCGCTCGTACCTAAGTACTAGCATTGCCCTGGAAGCGAGGAAATAAGCCTCGCACGAACCACGTGTGATGGTAATACGCCGAGCGGTTTGCGTACACGTGATCCGCGCAGTTATAATTAATGGACCCCGATTCAAGCGGTTTTACTCGTGCCACGCTTAGTCAATGGAGAAATCACAAAGACGATCGAATAATGAAGAAAGAAAGAACAGATCGATTTAATTATTATGGCACGTATATACAGTACAGCATGAAGAGACACAGAGCAGCTTAGACAGTCTTATTCGTAATACCCAAAGACAACGGGCCCGTCTGACACACTCACACGGGGATTGCAGATGGGCAGGAGTTCTCCAGCGCTGCGGTGGTCGTCCAGGATCGGCCCCGTCTGGCTCTCCACGGTCCCCGGCACGTCCCGCGGAGATGGAGGTAGGCGAAGGCAGGAACTCGTATTGTGTCGCTCGAACAAACGGGTAATCTCGGGGCGAACGGTAGAGGGCGGACTTAGCGCGGCTGGCGGTTATTCAGCCGCGTTCACTCGCTTTGGCTGAACCGCGCAAGTTATAAACGCCCTGGCTTCGCCCACGTATCCCTCGTAACCAAGTTCATACAGTGCGAGTGATCCTCTTCAAGCGCGTCCTCTTTCTCCTCTGCCAGTCCTCGGCAAGTCCTTCACAACGCGCTTATCCTCTGCAAGTCCTGTTCAAGCGCCTCTCCCTTCTCATAACTGAGAACTCACTTCAAGCGCCTCTCCCTTCTCATAACTGAGAACTGACGAGTGCCTCTCCCTTCTCATAACTCGTTCAAGCGCCTCTCCCTTCTCATAACTTGACGAGCGCCTCTCCCTTCTCATAACTGAGGTGGGGGCTTCGCGCAATCGGTTTTATTGCCAACCCCCTTAGCCCGATCGATGTTCCAACCACGCCCTGTGACGCAGTGCTGCAGCCACACACTGTGAGCCCTGATTGGTGACTCATTCTTACCGTCATCGCCTCGCCGCTGCGCCGACCTCAACCCTCCTCAACCTTCCGAGGCCCACCTCGTGTTAACTCGTGCCCAACACAACCAGGGCTTTTTAGCCGCAATGGATCGAGCCTATGGACGTGGAATGGTTTGTAGAAGTAGGGCCTATCCTCCTGTCTTTACACAACGCAGGATTAACACTGGAAGGGGGCCTACTCTCACATATACTAAGACATAACTATACTACAAATGAGGCTACATGTTGCTCGTGTGACTAACTATGGGGGGGAAAACCTTTAACCTTTATTGAGTTTACTGTACAAATCTCAAAACCGTAGCAATATATATATATATATATATATATATATATATATATATATATGTATATATATATATGTATATATATATATATATATATATATATATATATATATATATATATATATATATATATATATATAATATATTATATATATATATATACAGACTTGGCATTTAATATGGAATATTTTTTTTGTGGGGGTGAACTTACTTTTCAAGATGTCTTAGAACCAAAGGTTCATTGGAATTATGTTGAAATTATTCTAGATTTTGTTAATGTGACCTTTAAAAGACACAAAAACCACATTTGACATTTTGAAACAAATAAATTGATCCTTGAAAGTGATGTAAACTGATATCGAACTCAATTCATGGACAGTACTGTGTTAAACTTCTGTACGTTTTCCAGAAGTATCTCTTTATTTTGCACATTAGCCAAATAATTTTTTAACAAAAACAAAAGTTAAAATATGACTGGGATTACCGATAGTAAAATTACAGTTCAGTACTTCGTGTAACCCCCACGAGCATTCAGAAGAGCACGTACACATTGAGGCATGCTGTTCACGAGATTTGCCAAGGTTTGGACAGGAATCGCTTGCCATGCAGTGACAATAGCCTGCTGAAATTCATGCACAGAGGTCGGCTGCTGGTCCAAGTGGTCGATTTGACGCGTTAATTCTGCCCACAAGTTCTCTATCGGATTCATATCCGGGGACATGGCAGGCCACTCCATATGCTCTACACCACGGTAAGCAATAAAGTGTTGGATCATGCGAGCACGATGAGGCCGTGCATTGTCATCTTGGAAGACAAAGTTTCCTCGAAAGGCTGCACGAGCAAATGGAAGCAATATTTCTTCCAGAATGGCCCTGTACTTGAACTGGTTCAGGTTTCCATTCAGAACAACCCGGTCAGTTTTGCCCCCTGCATGAAAAGCATCCCAAACGGTCACCCCACCACCTCCAGCTTGGACTCTTGGCACTATACAATCTTTGTTTTAGGCTTCACGCACTTGTCTGCGCACTCGGACGTGGCCATCTTGACGATAGACCAGAAATCTAGACTCATCACTGAAGATCACATGATTCCAGTGTCCTGGCTGCCATTGAAGGTGCTCTCTGGCCCACTGCAATCGGCGCTGGCAGTGTTGTCTGGTCAGGCGTGGCTTTCTCAGGGGACGCCTGGCACGATAGCCTGCTTGAACCAGTCGTTGGTTGACTAGCCTTCTGGATACAGGCACATTTGTCAGTTGCTGCCACTCAGCCCTAAGCCGATTAGCTGACTTGGTACGGCCATTGTGGACTATCCGGTGCAGCTGGCGATCATCCCTCCTTGTGGTTCTGCGAGGACGTCCTGGCCTCGGTATTGGAGTAGGGACACCCCTCTGAGCATTTCGTTTCAGGATCTTTGACACCTGACCATGAGTGATGCCATACTGCCGAGCAATAGCACACTCTTTCATGCTGTAATTTCGTAAATCCACCACTCCATGACAAACAGCATTGTCGAGTTGACGGACCATCTCCAGAGGAAGCGGCAATAACTTTTGGAGAGGTGCAGCAGTTGTTTTCCACTAATACAGAACGCAACAACCCTTGTATACCCGACTGTGAAGCCAATCGTCAAATGCACCTGTCCGTACCTTTTGCCACGCCACCTGTGATATAATCCTGTTGTTGACTTCTTGCTGCGACAGACAATCAGTGACATGGTTCTTTTCACAAATAAATCACCAAAGTGTAAAAGAAACTCACCAGATTGATATACTGAGTTAAGAAAGTAAACCCAAGTCAAGAAAAAAAAAAATCCATATTAAATGCCAAGTCTGTATTTATATATATATATATATATATATATATATATATATTGTTAAGGTTCTGAGAGTGTAAATATAACATCATTAAAGGTGAAAGGTTTGCCCCCATTGTTAGTCCACAAGCAACACGTAGGCCCCTTAGAACATTAGTTATGTCATAGTATGTGTAAGGGTAGGCCATTTCCCTAGTGACATCTGCGTTGTGTAACGAAATAATAAGCTTAGGTCCCGTTCAGTTTGCGGCCACCCTCCAATCTACCTCGTTGGGCAGCATCCATCCCGCGCCCTGATTCGGCTATTCCACCTCGTTTGCCAGCAGCGTTCGCTGCCCTTGGGTTTTCGCTCGAAACCAGTCAAATGCCACGAGGTAGGCCTGGAAAGGGGGAGGAGCGCGAGGACGAGGTGTGGCCGCATCAAGAAGCACGTCAGAAGGCGGTGACGGTAAGGGCAACCACCAACCAGGGCTCGGTGGGCATGGCTTAAGAGGGCGTGGTAAGGGCGCATCTAGCAAGTGCTGGAAGGTTCGCTGAAAAGGCTATATAAGCGCACGCACAAAGCCCTTGAAAGGACTGTGCTGAAGAGGACTGACGCAACAGTGCTCGTATGAGGAGGGCTGATGCAACAGCGCTCATATGAGGAGGACTGACGCAACAGCGCTCATATGAGGAGGACTGACCTGGAGGACTGATGAGCGAGGGGCTTTGTGAGAGGACTGCAAAGAATCGCGCTTCATGAAGAGAACTTGCAGAGGATACGCGCACTGTAAAAGGACTTGGCGGATTTGCGCTCTGTGAGAAGACTCCTGCGGGAGAGGCGCTTTGCCATTGAACTGTATCGGGAGCGCATGCGAATTTGTATTGGGGGCGCATACGAATTCGCATTGGGAGCGCATATAGCGCCAGTTCATTTATTACGTACGTGACCGTGGTCGCAAATAACCGCCCAGCCAGCCCTACCTTCCGACCCGCATTTAACCCCATAATTGTCCTATCCGCATCAACTACCCGCGGGGAGCTTCTGCCGCCATGACCATCTCTTCGCGGTACGAGTCGGGGACCGGAGCGAACTGCCTGGACGCCATCATCCCTGGACCATCAACCTGACCATCTGCAATCCCCGTGTGAGTGTCTGAGTGTGAAACGGGCCCGTGTCCTGGGATAGGTTAAGACTGTATTAAGCTGCACTGTGTGTTCTTCTTCTCCTTCCTGCACAAATTGTAAATAAACCAATCTGTTCTTTCTGTCTTTCCTGATTCGACCGTGTCAGTCTTTTCCTCCATTGGGTAAGCGTGGCACGATTCGGAACCGCTCAGATCGGGTTTAGTCCTTGTTAACGGCTCGGATCACGGTTCGCTATCGCTCGGCGTTTCCACCTACAACCGTGATTCGGGCGGAGTTTATTTCCTTGCTTCCTGGGCGGCGTTGGTACTGAGGTATTAGTGATTAGTCCTATGACCCTACCCAACGCTGACCGGAAGTGACGTCATAGCCCCGGATCCCGTTGGCTAGTCAAAAACAAGGGGACTAACCCCCCTTGGTAAGGGGAAAGGCCGACGCGGAGATAAAAAACAATATATATATATATATATATATATATATATATGTATATACAGACTTGGCATTTAATATGGAATATTTTTTTTTTCTTGACTTGGGTTTACTTTCTGAACTCAGTATATCAATCTGGTGAGTTTCTTTTACCCTTCGGTGATGTCTTTGTTGAAAGAACCATGTCACTGTCTTTCACAGCAAGAAGTCAATAACAGGATTATATCACAGGTGGCTTGACAAAATGTAAGGACAGGTACATTTGACGATTGGCTTCACAACCGGATATATAAGGGTTGTTGCGTTCTGTATTAGTGGAAAACAACTGCTGCACATCAACAAAAGTTATTGCCGCTTCCTCTGGAGATGGTCCGTCAACTTGACAATGCTGTTTGTCATGGAGTGGTGGCTTTACGAAATTCTGGCATGAAACAGCGTGCTATTGCTCGGCAGTATGGCATCACTCAAGGTCAGGTGTCAAAGATCCTGAAACAAAATGCTCAGAGGGGTGTCCCTACTCCAATACCGAGGCCAGGACGTCCACGCAGAACCGCAAGGAGAGATTATCGCCAGCTGCACCGGTTAGTCTGCAATGGCCGTACCAAGTCAGCTAATCGGCTTAGGGCTGAGTGGCAGCAACTGACAAATGTGCCTGTATCCAGAAGGCTAGTCAACCAACGACTGGTTCAAGCAGGCTATCATGCCAGGCGTCCCCTGAGAAAGCCACGCCTGACCAGACAACACAGCCAGCGCCGATTGCAGTGGACCAGAGAGCACCGTCAATGGCAGCCAGGACACTGGAATCACGTGACCTTCAGTGACGAGTCTAGATTTCTGGTCTATCGTCAAGATGGCCACGTCCGAGTGCGCAGACAAGTGCATGAAGCCCACAACGAAGATTGTATAGTGCCAAGAGTCCAAACTGGAGGTGGTGGGGTGACCGTTTGGGCTGCTTTTCATGCAGGGGGCAAAACTGACCTGGTTGTTCTGAATGGAAACCTGAACCAGTTCAAGTACAGGGTCATTCTGGAAGAAACATTGCTTCCATTTGCTCGTGCAGCCTTTCGAGGAAACTTTGCCTTCCAAGATGACAATGCACGGCCTCATCGTGCTCACATGATCCAACAATTTCTTGCTGACTGTGGTGTCGAGCATATGGAGTGGCCTGCCATGTCCCCTGATATGAAACCGATAGATAACTTGTGGGCAGAATTAACGCATCAAATCGACAACTTGGACCAGCAGCCTACCTCTGTGCATGAATTGCAGCAGACTATTGTCACTGCATAGCAAGCGATTCCTGTCCAAACCTTGGCAAATCTCGTGAACAGCATGCCTCGCCGTGTACGTGCTCTCCTGAATGCTCATGGGGGTTACACGAAGTACTGAACTGTAATTTTACTGTCCGTAAACCCAGTCATAATTTAGCTTTTGTTTTTGTTGAAATTTTTTTTGGCTAATGTACAAAATAAAGAGATACTTCTGGAAAACGTACAGAAGTTTAACACAGTACTGTCCGTGAATTGAGTTCGATATCAGTTTGCATCACTTTCAAGGATCAATTTATTTGCTTCGAAATGTCAAATGTGGTTTTTGTTTCTTTTAAAGGTCACATTAACAAAATCTAGAATAATTTCAACATAATTCCAATGAACTTTTGGTTCTAAGTCATCTTGAAAAGTAAGTTCACCCCCACAAAAAAAATATTCCATATTAAATGCCAAGTCTGTATATATATATATATATATATATAATATATATATATATATATATATATATATATATACGTATATATATATATATATATATATATATATATATATATATATATATATATATGGTTGAAGGTTTTACCTCTGTATATATATATATATATATGGTTGAAAGATTTACCTATATATATATATATATATATATATATATATATAGTTGAAAGTTTTACATATATATATATATTGATGCCGATCTCCAAACGTAGGCCTTCCCCTTTCGAAGGGGGGATTAATCCCCTTGTCTTTTATCTAGCCGACGCGATCCGGGGCTATCACGTTCCTTCCTGTCAGCGCTGAATAGGGTGGTAGGTCGAATTAGTCCTATTACCTAATGACCAGTGCCCCCCAGGAAGCAAAGAAATAACCCCACCCGAACCACGGTTTTAGTGGACACGCCGAGCGATAGCGAGCCGCGATTCGGGCTGTTAACAGGAACTAACCCGATTGGAGCGGTTGTAATCGTGCCACGCTTACCCAATGAAAGAAAAGACTGATATGGTCGAATTAAGAAGAAAGGAAGAACAGATTGGTTTATTAATTATTTACACAGGAAGAAGGAGAAGCACAGAATACACAGGGCAGCCTTAATAACAGTCTTAACTTATCCCTGGACACGGGCCCGTTCACACTCAGACTCAGACTCACACGGGGGTTGTAGATGGTCGGGTTGATGGTCCAAAGGTTCGCGTCCACAGCTCGCTCCGGTCCCCGACTCGTACCACGAAGACGATGGTAGACGGCAGTCAAGCTCTCTGCGTGTCGTTGGCGCAGATCGGACAATTATCAGGGGGGATCGGTAAGCTGGGCGATTACAATGGCGTGGCCGCGTATGTAATAGATATACTGGCGCTTTATACGCGTTCCCAGTGTAGTTCAATACAATGTGCCGCTTTCACAAGTCCTCTGCAATGCGCCGCTCCAGCAATGCTTCCACAATGACAAGTCCTTTAACACAGGGCGCTCTCCCAACGAGTCCTCGCAGTTCTCTCAATGCTCATCAGTCTCCTGGTACCAGACCTTTGACACAGTCCAACAAGAGTCCTTCACCGTCCTTATCACGCGAGTCCTTTCGATCCAGCGCATCAGTCCTGATAAACCACATAAGTCCTCTTCGCGCAGTCCTCTCCAAGGGCTTTGCGTGCGCGATTATATAGCGCCGCCCAGCGAACCCTCTCGAATGTCCCAGCCGCGCTCTGACCATGCGCCTTAGGCCATACCCACTGAGCCCTGGTTGGTTGTTGGGGTCTTACCGGCAACGCCATTGATGCCTGCTTGACTTAGCCACACCCCCGACCTCGCGCTCTGCCCCTTTTCCAGGCCTTACCTCGTGGCATCTGGGCTGGTTTGAGCGAAAACCCAAGAGCAGCGAATGCTGCTGGCAAGCAAGGTGCATTAGCCGAATCGGGGCGCGGGATGGATGCTGCCCAATGAGGTCGATTTGGAGGGTGGAGGCAAAATGTACGGGACCTACTCTTATTTCTTTCTTTACACAACACAGGTATCACGATTGGAAATGTCCTTATCTCACATTTTCTATGAAATAACTAACGTTATAAGGTGGCCTACGTGTTGCATGTGGACTAACTATGGGGGCAAACCTTTAACCTTTATTAATCAAATATGTACACTTTCTCAGAACCGCAACACTGCACCCCTCCTTCGCCAGGCTCGTCCCCGAGCCGGACCCACACACCAGTGAGCCCGACCGGTTCTGATGCAAGGGTCAGGACTACTTTTTAATTAGTGTGACACTTAGGTGTAGTTTCCCTCTACATTTAACCTAACACCCTGAGTGCGACAGTTTTAAACACTAGATATGTCCCACCTACTGCGTTGTGTACTAACTAACAGACTCATGCCCACAATTAACCGAATTACGGAAAGAATCCTCAAACTATACATAAAGCCGGTGGGGAGCATGTTATTTACAAGACTACTAATTATTTACAATACTACAACCCAGGACCTGTCTTTTGTGGGAAAGAGAAGAGATTTTGAAAAGAAGGAAACACAGCATGCACTGCACCAATACACCATACACCATATGCACACAAATATAAAAAAATTCACAAAAAGCACCAAAATGCACAATAATCACACTTCAATAATAATGAATGACATCTTGGTCTTGCTTGGCTGCTGGGCCGTTGTATCTTGGCTGCATCTTCTTCTTCGGTGTGCCGTAATAACTTGGAGATCTTTCTTCCTGGCACACCGGAATAATAAAAAGTGCACAAACCGTGTCCGCTTTTTATTTCCGCCAGCAGGGCCAACTCAGGTGGTCCGACTGCATGGCATCGAGGCCACTTAGAAACACAGTGGTCCGCAGGGCAAGATAACGCTTGCAGCGATTGTCTACCCAGCAAAGGTGCCGGGCCACAGAACATGTGGTCCATATGGTGTACCGGTGCAGGCAACAGGCAGCAGGGTGCAGCACAAAGGTGCAGCCGCATGGCTCAGGGTACCTGCACACTCCCCTCAACAAAAGTTAATGGGTCCATGGGTGGGGAGGAAAGACAAAGCAGAGGTTAGCGGGGAAAAGGGCGCAAGGGTACACGTCAGTACAAGGCAATGCAACATGAGGGGCACGGGAGAGCGAGCAGGGAAAGGTCGTCCCTAGCCGTACGTCACCCCCCATGTCAACCTACTCTACCCTTGCCCTTCCCCATATTCACAATTTACAGATTCGTCTCTACCGTCCTGTCTTTCCTATCCCCCCTCTATACCAAATTCGTTCCCAATCCCCCCCAAGAAGGAAGGGATGGAATACCACACAATGTCTCACCCACGTCATGATGCGTCATTCATTCCAAATCGTCTGCAAAACCCGGTGTGGAGTCCTGTCACCTTGGTGAGTGGATGTGGATGGTGCGAAGAGATTTTCATCCTAGCTATACTCCTAAATAACATTAACTCTTTAAACTACCCGGGGTCATGCCCTGCCACTTGGCATCTTTAAACTATGTGGTTATAGAAACCAATTCCCATTGACCATCCCGTGGTGCCCTTCCAATTTGGGGTCTCACTGCCCCATTTTTTCAATACTGTGCCTTCGCACAATTTCTGGGCTGGGTCGTGTGTCTCCACCAGCAGGTCCTACTTACCTGCGCACCTCCGTCACTGAAGTCGCCACCCGAGCTTGCCTAGCTCCTGCAACTACCCTACACTGGGGAAGGCCCTCCTGGCTCTCTCACCCCGCTAATGCCCTCTCTGGCATTGGGCTACCCGGGTCCTCTCCTCGGATCCTCGGGCCCCACTGAACACTACACAACTGGCTCCCAGAGCCTACCTGCGGCCTCACCTGGCCGACAGACTACCAGTGGCGGAGTGCCCCAATAACTATACTTACCAATTAAGCCCATATGCCCAGCCATTCCACTCACTTATGCACCCCTTAAAGCAACAACTTGCTACTACACGCACCACAGATGTCAATATCCAAACAATTTACCTACCCCCTCTACCTAACTTTAAACTGCCCTCCCCGGGTATTTGTGAAGGGGTCTATCCTCCCCCCATTCACTCCTTCGCACCATGCACTCCACACCACTCATTTCACACACCATTTACTCCACACCATTTATTCCACACCATTTATTCACTTGCACCCCATGCAAGTCATTCACTCAACACCATTACACATGTCTACAATACACCACTCATACACTTTCTCCAGTCATCCCATACCATTGCCTCATTTGCTCACTCTCACCACAAAGATTCTCATTCTCAATTCCTCATTTGCGCCTGAAGCGCATCCTCATACTCACACACACAGCATCATTTAACTAACTATTTCCCCTACGGCCCAAAAAAAAAAATATTGCTGGTCTCTGGTCAGACCAAAGTTCCAGAATTGATGCGGCGATGCGGTTTTTTTTTTTTTTTTTTTTTTGAAAAGCATGGATTGCACATATAGAGGTGTTTTTTGTGTCCTCATGCCTTGCGGTCCTCCTCATCTGCTGTGGCTCCGTCCAGAGAGAAATTAAAGACAGCCAATGGGACTTGTAGGCCTTTTTTTTTTGTAAATAATGAACACAAGCTTAAGTTATTTTAAAATGTATTTATTCTGAAAATCATTAAGTTCTTCAAGCATATGATAGACTGCCATTTCGATCTCGAGATCACCTCGCCGTACCGTGCCGTTAAACATTCCAATGCGTCGATCGCGTCAACACTGCGCATGCGCAAGTGGTCTAACAGGCCGATGGTCTCACACGATCTCTTCTCCCAGTCCACCAGATTATCAGACACTTACAACTTCATGACAAACGAGATAGAATCCAGGCCTAACTAAGGAGACCACCCGCAGCTCTCTAGGCCTTCTGGTTGCTTCACACGAACCCGACAAAGAACGTCTTTGTTTCAATAAATGACAATATCCAGCCGATAGAGGCCTTGCATCACGTGAGCGTCGTCCATGGCAACCGGTTTCGGCCGCCATCTTGGGTGGCATAAACAACATGGCGGGAAAGCTGTCGTTTGATCAGACGGACCTGTCAGTTTACGCCCGTAGCTTGCCCGTCAAGGCGTTTTCGCGGTATTGCGAGAAACTGAGGCTGTGTCATCTGCCTGTGGACCCGTGTGGACCCATAAGTACGCCACTGTCGCCATACACACTCCACAGTCCACACACACTCCACAAGTACGCCACACGTATGCCACACACACTCCACAAGTATGCCACACAAACTCCACAAGTACGCCACACACACGCCACACATACGCCACAAGTACGCCACACACTCCACACACACTCCACACATACGCCACAAGTACGCCACACACACTCCACAAGTATGCCACACGTATGCCACACACACTCCACACGTACGCCGCAAGTACGCCACACACACAAGTACGCCACACGTACGCCACACACACTCCACAAGTACGCCACACACACTCCACAAGTACGCCACACGTACGCCATACGCACTCCACATGTATGTAACCAAATGCCTAATCCTGCTTTTCGCTTCGCGAGCGAAGGTAACAACCTCATGAGCCATATTCTCACCTGAGAGCTGCAGTCAAAACAGCTATTAATCGGTTTTAGCGTTGTGTCGTCCGGAAAACGGTAGAATGACAAGCCCGATCCCTTATGAAATCGGGCTGTACATCCGACAGCACAACAACTCTTTACCATCGTGTAGGGGGCAATTTATATGTGAGACGAGTTTCAAATTGCCGCCATTACGTATGGTGGCAGAAGCAATGTTTTGCCACCCAAGCGGTCACGTGACTAAGAGGATGACGTCACATGCAACTTCCCAATTGGATTCATGACATCACGGCACACAAAACTACTCATATCTTTGGAACGGCTGGTTGGATTTGGACCAATAAACGCAGTTTTGTAGGGGAGAACCGTGCGCGAACGTCGATACCACATTTGAAAAAATAAAATGTTGACGCGCAGGGTCAAAATTGATGCGCGCGCTGACCAGAACCCGGAAATATATATTTCTCGGCCTAATACTCGTGCTTTCCCTGTCTTCCCTTATACTAAGCACATCCCTCGTCATTATTATCCACCTAATCTCTCTACGTCCCCTCTACCGGGTACAAAAGTCACTACTTAAATCTCGGTCTCCTATGGTCATCTTTCTAAATCCCTAACAATATCCTATCCCGCCCTCGGCTAGTTTACACTGCCAAACCCCATAAACTACTGCTCCTTTGCCCCAAGAAAACGATGTGAGGGATGGTAGATATACCATCCCTCTACACCGGATACCATTTGCCATCACCATTCCTATCAGTCCAATATACTCGAGCCTCTCGGTGCGCCGTAATACATTTTCATCACAGCTCGGCTTCGAAAAGCCGAGCAATGCATACTGGTGGTCTGTCTCCTGTTGGTTGGGTCCGTCTGGCATTTTAGATTCTGGGGAGGAGGCATACTTGGACCGAGGTTCCAGGCACCATCTCGGCGTGGAGCCTTTCGGTCTCCGCCACGATGACCCAATCTCCCCGGCCAGAGCACCGCGCCCGCCAGGGGGCGAAGGTCCGACCTGGCCTTCCTCCCCCGGAATCGTGCCGTTTGCCCCTTGCGCCATGGCATGGCACTGCCCATACAGGGCGGGGCCTGGCCCGAATCGTGCACGCTGCCGCGGCAACGATCCCCGCTGGCTCCCGCAGCACACAAAGAACACCACGCCCCGAGAGCTCGCGTCGGATATCCGTCGGCCTAAACGCTGCCCTGGTCTCCGTCGATGCTTGGATCGCATTCTCACATCCACACGCAACCCTTTCTACACTCACAAAATGCGGCGCTCCAGCACCTCCCATACATCCCACACATTTCGTCACCGCACTCGCTCGTGCATATCACCCAGGCGCACTCATTCTACTCACACACTCTGTTACACACTTCTCTTCCACGCACTCCTCTCGTGCACTCTCTCCCATTACATCCTCTGTAACACCCATGGGTGTGCACTCCTGCACACACCCAATCATCACCGCACACCCTCGTGCACATTCTTGCGCACACTCCTCTGTTACGTACTCCATAACCACCATGGGTGTGCACTCTATTGCACACCCAATCACTCGCTCCGGTGTGCATCCCCGCACACTCTCTACGACCATTGCACACTCTGTATCGCACTCTGCACACATACACTCTGTTATGCACTCACTCTTACTCTCAATAACACACTCTGTTTCACACTCTTCCGTTACACACTCGCACTTCGGTGCACAACTTTCCCTCACACGCGCGCCACTTACTTTCACACAGCTCACCACGGACCTCCCACAAGCGCCCGGGTGACGTCGTGATCCCAAGCGCGCGAAAAAACTTTTCGCGCCAAACACTTTCCCACCAAACATTTTCGTGCCATACACAGCCCGACTCACCTTCGGGATTCTTTTCTCCTCTAACCGCATCTGCAAATTCTCGTTGGGGTTAGAAAGCACGACATCACAATGTGAATGCAGACTTTGAGTACATTCCATCTTTTCCTCCCGCGATTGATTTTCTAAGTTTGCCGTCTCCTCAACCCCAATTTCCACTATGATTATTTCTTTTTCTTTTTCCTCGACGACCGCCGGTGCTAATAAAATAAAATTTTCTAATTCGGCGGCCGTCGGCTTTTCTATACCCCGTGTCGCGATTTCTACCCCGGTCCACCTGGCTGTGCTTGGCTCAACCTCACTTTCCCCGCGTTCCTCAAGTCGCGCTACCCCGTCGCGTACCAGTGTGCCTTTCCCGCTCGACCTGCGGTCTATGTCTTTCCCCATCTCTTTCATTTGGCCTCCTATTCTGTTACCACACCCTTTTAACCCGTCTTTCATCCCTTTCATTCGATTCTCTTGGGTGCCCATCCTGTTTTCCAACCCCGTTAACCCCTTGTTAATTTCTCCCATTTGGCAACCCACGTCCTTCAATTGGCCCCTGAATTTGCTTTCCAATCCCCCCAATTTGCTTTCTAATCCCCCCCATTTGATTTTCCAATTGCCCTCCTATTTTGTTTCCTTTGTTTCTCCCATTTTCTCCCATTTTCTCCCATTTTCTCCCGTTTCTCCCATTTTGCTTCCTCTCCCATTTTCCCCCTTCCCACGCCTCCTCCCCCCAAGCCCTCTCCCTCCCACACTTCTCCCTGCTCTCAAATGTTGTGGTTGTGTGCTTCCCCTTCTCTCCCCATCTTGTCTTCCGCTCCCTCCTTTTGTATATTTTGTTTGTCTGGTTGATTTGTTTGTGAAATAAATGTTAGCTCTTTCACGAGCCTCGATTCAGTATACAAAAAAAATAAAAAAATAAAAAATAAATTACTTAACCCATCTTTCAATCCCCCAATTTGATTTTCCAATTGCTTTCCCATTTTGTTTTCCAAATTACTTAACCCTTCTTTCATTTGGCCACCCATTGCATCCATCTTTTTCTCCTGGACATCCATCCTCCCATTTATTTTATTGATGTTATCACTTAGTCCCCAAATTTCGTTCATTTGTTTGGTGGATTTGTCACTCAATTCTATTATTCCCGCCATGAATTGCGCCATGAAGGCTTGCATGTCTACCCCCCCCGACCCCCCCCCCCCCCACTTGCACAGCGGGCGCGGCCCTCGTCGCCATGTGCGAGGCGCCGCCATTTTCTTCGCCTGCTACCTCTACTGCTGAACCCTCATTAATTGCATCCTCCATTTCTCCCAATTCTTCCCGGGGGTCCTGGGTTGACTTTAATTCCTCCTCTATCTCCTCATTTCCCCCCACCGGCATCCGACTGCCTTGGCTATCCATGGCACGATTTAATTTGGTTGTTCAATAAAATTTCGGCCGCTCGTAATTTTGAGTGCGTTAGGCGCACTTCGGGTCCAATCCCACTTCCCTGACACCAATTGTTGCGGATCTCCAAACGTCGGCCTTCCCCTTACCAAGGGGGGATTAATCCCCTTGTCTTTTATCTAGCCGACGCGATCCGGGGCTATCACGTTCCTTCCGGTCAACGCTGAATAGGGTGGTAGGTCGAATTAGTCCTATTACCTAATTACCAGCGCCTCCCAGGAAGCAAGGAAATAATCCCACCTGAGCCACGGTTTTAGTGGACATGCCGAGCGATAGCGAGCCGCGATTCGGGCTGTTAACAGGAACTAACCCGATTGGAGCGGTTGTAATCGTGCCACGCTTACCCAATGGAAGAAAAGACTGATACGGTCGAATTAAGAAGAAAGGAAGAACAGATTGGTTTATTAATTATTTACACAGGAAGAAGGAGAAGCACAAAATACACAGGGCAGCCTTAATAACAGTCTTAACTTATCCCTGGACACGGGCCCGTTCGCACTCAGACTCAGACTCACATGGGGGTTGTAGATGGTCAGGTTGATGGTCCAAAGGATCGCGTCCACAGCTCGCTCCGGTCCCCGACTCGTACCACGAAGACGATGGTAGACGGCAGCAAGCTCTCCGCGTGTCGTTGGCGCGGATCGGACAATTATTGGGGGGGATCGGTAAGCTGGGCGATTACACTAACGTGGCCGCGTATGTAATAGATATACCGGCGCTTTATACGCGTTCCCAGTATAGTTCAATACAATGCGCCGCTTTCACAAGTCCTCTGCAATGCGCCGCTCCAGCAATGCTTCCACAACGACAAGTCCTTTAACACAGGGCGCTCTCCCAACGAGTCCTCGCAGTTCTCTCAATGCTCACCAGTCTCCTGGTACCAGACCTTTGACGCAGTCCAACAAGAGTCCTTCACCGGCCTTATCACGCGAGTCCTTTCGATCCAGCGCATCAGTCCTGATAAACCGCAAAAGTCCTCTTCGCGCAGTCCTCTCCAAGGGCTTTGCGTGCGCGATTATATAGTGCCGACCAGCGAACCCTCTCGAATGTCCCAGCCGTGCTCTGACCACGCCCCTTAGGCCATACCCACTGAGCCCTGGTTGGTTGTTGGGATCTTACCGGCTCCGCCCTTGATCTCTGCTTGACGTGGCCACACCCCCGACCTCACGCTCCGCCCCTTTTCCAGGCCTTACCTCGTGGCATCTGGGCTGGTTTGAGCGAAAACCCAAGAGCAGCGAACGCTGCTGGCAAGCAAGATGCATTAGCCAAATCGGGGCGCGGGATGGATGTTGCCCAACGAGGTCGATTTGGAGGGTGGAGGCAAAATGAACGGGACCTACTCTTATTTATTTCTTTACACAACGCAGGTATCACTATTGGAAATGTCCTTATCTCACATATACTATGAAATAACTAACGTTCTAAGGTGGCCTACGTGTTGCATGTTGACTAACTATGGGGGCAAACCTTTAACCTTTATTAATCAAATATGTACACTTTCTCAGAACCGCAACAATCTATATATATATATATATATATATATATATATATATATATATATATATATATATATATATGTATATATATATATATATATATATATATATCTATATATGTATATGTATATATATATATATATATATATATATATATATATATATGTATATATATATATATATATATATGTATATGTATATATATATATATGTATATGTATATATATATATATGTATATGTATATATATATATATATATATATGTATGTATATATATATATATATATGTATATATATATATATATATATGTATATATATATATATGTATATGTATATATATATATATGTATATATATATATATATATATATATATATATATATATATATATATATATATATATATATATATATGTTGGAACCCATCTGTGGATCGGTCCCATCGGCCGATGGGTCTGACCCGTTTGTGGATCCGCAGATGAGCAACCCATCTGTGGATCCGCAAACGGGTCAGACCCATCGCTGAGGGCCTCATAGAATCACATAGGGCCTCATAGAATCACACTGAGGGCCTCATAGAATCACATAATGCGTTATTGTGTTTATATAATTGACAATGCCCCGATTACGAAGCCACACCTTCATCTTTAGCTTTGGGGTGATTAAGGCATGCCAGGAATTGCTATATAAACAATGGAGAGCTGAGTCTGCCAGTGCCACCAGCGAAGTAGACCAGCGTTTTTAAATGGAGCGACATTATCTTATTTTTATCTTATCGACAAACCACATGTCACGGACTGCTTTATAAACATTTATGACATCAATTGCTTATTTTTAGGTTCAAATAAACATACTCATCCACCATTGATGCATACACATTCCTTCAAGGTGAACAACACATCCGCAGATGGCGCAGACCCATCGGCCGATGGGTCTGCATTGTCATTTCTCGTGCATCCACAGATCGGTCGCCCATCTGCGGATTCGCAAACGGGTCAGACCCATCGGCCAATGGGACCGATCCACAGATGGGTTCCAACATATATATATATATATATATATATATATATATATATATATATATATATATATATATATATATATATATATATATATATATATATATTGTTGCGGAGATGAGGACTGTATATTTTTTGATTGTGTGCTGTACTATTATTATTATTGTTTATTCTGCGCCCCCCTACCTCCGGAGCTGTGTAAAGGTGAAAGGGCATCCCATAATTAGTCCACAAGCATACACATCAGCCAAATAATAGAATACCCCTGTTGATAGTTATCTCTTATTCTGTGTTTTAGAGTAAGGCTGTGTCTCCCATTAATTGAAGTACTCCATTGCACCAGTGAAAGAGAATAGATCCCCTTTCCTTCCCATCCCCAAAATCTCCATTTCCTTTTACACCCCCTTCCGTCATTGCCGAGCCTCGATTGCCCATATTACCTCCCCTCCAAAACCACCATTGAACCTGTGCTCTCGTCGGAGAAGAAAGGCGTGCCCGCCCGTCGTCATCAAGGGCGGAGCCAGAGGGTGGCGCGACCAACCAGGGCCGAGGTGAGCACCCCGATGGGCGTGTCCAAAAGGCCGGCGGCTTAATCGCCAGAGGCGTTATAAAGGCGCGCACGCAGGAAGCAAGTGAGTCGGTTGCAAGAGAGAGAGTCGTGAAGAGTCAGTCAGTGGAGTCGGTGGTCAGTTGGTTGCGGTGAGGAGTCGGTGGTGGCGGTCAGTGGTTGCGTTGGTTGCGGTGAGGAGTCGGTGGTGAGGAGTCGGTGGTGAGGAGTGAGTGAACCAAGAAAGAGTTGAGGGTTTGGACCAGACGCGTCAGACAAGTCCTGGGAAAGCAGCGGAGGCCACAGCAGCAACAACACCCCACAGCCACTTGGGGCCTGGACGGCGGTTTGGAGCAGGGCCGTAAAGGAACGGCGGCTGCTAAACGCGCCGGTGGAGCTACAGGACCCCTTTGGACCTCCCTCTCCCTCCAGCCATCCACCTCCTGCCTTTCCATCCTTCTTGTGTACGTGAGTTTGTTCTGTTTGTTCTGTCCTGGGTTAATTAAGCTGGTATAAGTTAATATTTGCACTGTGTCACCTGCGTCTTATGTGTTGTAAATAAACCTTGATTGCTCCTTTTTGCTTGTGTAAATAATAAATCCCATTACTCGTCTGTACGTCTTCTCGTTTTATTCCTTCTTCTTCTTCACATCCGTGTCACCTTTGTCTTTTCCCTATTGACTAGCTGCGGTGCGATCCGGCCAACGTTTGGGTGAAATCGGGTTCTAAGCGGGGAGTAACTGTTCGGACGCGGTAATACCAAACCGCTCGGTAAAATAACATCTTTAATCCGCGTCTGTAACAATTGGTGTCTGGGAGTGAGATTCGGGGCCCGAACCAAATTTTTAAAACATCTAAAAAAAAAAAAAATTTGGTCAAAATTTGGAGCGGCCGAAATTTGTTTTGTTTTATAAAACCCGAATTTTGAAATCGCGCCATGGCTGGTCAAGGCGATCGAATGCCGGTGGGTGAGCTAGAGGAGGGGTTAGGAGTAACCCAGGATCAAATGGAGGGGAGCAATGAGGAAGTGGTTGAGGGGGTATCAGGCGCACATAATGGCGCCCTCGCGCACGAGGTTACGGGCGCGCAAAATGGCGCCTCGCACATGGCCACGACGCCCGTGACCGTAGCAGCGCCGCTGGTGGATTCGAACCTTTTTTTCCTGCAAATGAGGGCCCTTATGGGACAAATGGGAGACCAAATTGGAGGTTTGAAAAACAGTATAGAGGCTCAGAGTGAGCAAATGGGGGTAATGAGGGACGAAGCGAGGGGTTCTGGGCTGCGACGTCTAGCTCTCCCAACAGGTCTACCCACCTGCACACCTCCACCACTGTAGTTGCCACCCGAGCTTACCTGCTCCTCACCCTAACCTAACTAACTGGGGAAGGCCCTCTCGCACTCTCACCCCCTCAGTGCCCTCTCTGGCACGGGCTGCCCGATCCACACCCGGGATCCTCAGGCACCCACTGACACTAACGGCTCCCAGAGCCCACCTGCGGCCTCACCTGGCCGACATCCTCACAGTGATGGAGTGCCCAAACCAACTACACACACTAACAGGCTACACGCCCAGCCATTTCCACAACACTAATGCACCCATCCAAATACCATTCTGTCACCCGCACCACAGATGCCAATATCCAACCACAATTTACCTATACCCTCTACCTAACACTTACACTACCCGCCCCGGGTATTCGTGATGGGGGTCCACTCTTCCCCATTCACACCTTCGCACCACCCACTCCACTCCATCGTTTCCACCATACTCACTCCACGACCATCCATTCCAATACTCCACTTATTCCACACTCCATGTCTTCCACACAACCATTTATTCCATTCACCTGTTGGTGCACACCTGTGCACTCACACCTGGTGCCACCTGCACCCTTCTCTCCCCCAAGCGCATTCGCGCTGATCCACAACACTCACTACTCATACACTGCTCCACACACCTGTCCAGTTCTCACACAGCATCATCTCATCTAACTACTCCCCTCTGAAACTTGCGCTTCCCAGTCGTCCCTTTAAACTATTGCGCTCCATTGTCATTATCATCCATACTAATCTACCTGCGTCCCCACTACAGGTATCAGTCACTAACTAAACCTTAACGTTACCTAATGTCAATCTCTTCGCTAGATCCCTACACACAATATCCTAACCCACCCGGGCTAGTTTTCACTGCCATACACCCCATAATCTATAGTGCATTTGCCCCCTCTCGCCGTGAGGGATGGTGGATTGCCCATCCCACCACATCGGGGAGGTCCCACTATCAATTTTGCTCGTCCAAATTCCAACCAATTCAAAATTTTTCCATTTACTGCCAATTCTACCCACTATTATAAATTTCGTATCAAATCACTACCATCATCATCACAGTCCGCTATATCCTAGCCTCGGTGCATCATGACATCATTAAACTCGGTTCGTAAAGCCGAGCAATGAATTCGGGTGGTTTGGTTGCCTGCAGGTTGAATCCGTCCGGCTTTCGGTTCAAGGGAGGTGGTTTGGTTGGACCGAGGTTCCACGCACCATCTCGGCGCGGCACCTTGCGGTCCCGGGCCCGATGGCTCAATCTCCCCCGGTCGGAACCCCGTCCCCACGAGGGGGCACCGTTCCGCTTCCTCCCACTCGCCCTTGAACCAGACCGGTCGCCTCGCCCGCCAAGGCCCGGATTCGACCGTGCGGGGCGGGGCCAAGCCCGAATCGGCAACGACGCTTCGAAGAGAAGCGACGCAGCATCGACCCGCGCCGGGCCTCGCACCCAACAAAGCACCCCGCGCCCCGAGTGCTCGCATCGGCTATCCGTTGCCCTAACTGCTAACCCGGTTCCCGTCGATGCTTCACCTGCATGCTCACACGCATACGCTACCCCTTTCACCCTCACAAAACCCGGCGTTCCAACGCCGTCCGTACATTCCACCAACGCTCTCCCTGTTACACACCACACCTCTCGCGCACACTCTTGCGCACACCTCTCCTCCGTTACGTCCTCCGTAACACTCACCATGGGCGTGCACTCTGGCATCCACCCACTAACGCGCTCACACGGGCTCTCCCACACTCGCGCTACCACCAACTCAGGTGTGCTTCCTCGCACACGTTCCACCACCACTTTACTCTCCGTGTCACACTTCGTACACCCCGACGTGCATTCTCGCTCGCACTCGGTTTCACACTCGCGCTCCGATGTGCCCTCTCGCACCTGCGCCATCACCAACTCACTATTCGTGTCACACTCCGTACACCCCGACGTGCATTCTCGCTCGCACTCGGTATCACACTCGCGCTTCGTAACACGCTCACCCCTTGAAGCACACTTTTTTTCCACACGCGTGCCATTTCCACTCACACGGGACCCTTCACCAACGCCCGGATGCTTCCTCGATCCCAAGCGCGCGACAATTCTTTTGTCGCTAAACATCCTCTTACAAAATCTACCCGCACAATATACAGCACGTCTCACCTTCGGGGTTTTTCTTCCTCCCTGCACCAAAACCTGCAAACTTCCATTCGGGTTAAGCACAGCATCGTGATGTGAGCAGGGACTTTGCACATTTTCCATTTCTCCCTGCAATTCCCGGGCTACCTCCGTCATCTCTTCAATTTTAATTCCCAGCACTGCTTTGTCTTTGTTCCCCTCGACGATCGTTGGCTTTAATAAAACACCCTCTACCTCATCGGTCGCCAGCTTTTCCAAACCCCGTGTCGCGATTTCTACCCCCGTCATTGTACCCGTGCTTTCCTCCGCTTCGCTCAACCGGCGCTTCTCGACCCGCGTTACCTCCTTGTGCACCCCTGGGACCCTTTCGCCCAACTTGCGGTCTCTGTCCCTCTGCTCCCTTGCCTCTCTATCGGCCCTCATTCCGTTCGTTGTTGCTTCAATTTGGTTTCTCAATTTCTCCCCCTCTATTCTCAGCATCTCGGCGAATTGCGCCCAAATCCCCCAAATCAAAGCCCGCTGCTACGGTCACGGGCGCGGCAAAATTTGGTGCCGCTGTAACCACGTGCGCGAGAGCACCATTTTGTGCACCTGATACCTCCTCAACCACACCTTCTTTACTCTCCTCCACCATTTTCCCCACTTCTTCCCTGGGGTCCTGGGTCGATTCTACCCCACTCTCCTCTACCGGAACCCAGCCGTCTTGATCTGCCATAGCGCGACTTTCAAAATTTGGGTTTTTTTTGTAAAACAAAATCAAATTTCGGTGACTTTATAATTTTGACCAAATTTTTGTCTAGATGTTTTTAAAAAATTTGGTTCGGGCCTCGAATCTCACTCCTCGACACCAATTGTTACGGACACGGCTTCAGATGTTATGATGGGCCGAGCGAAATGGCCGCCGTGTTCACACAGTTTACCCGATTACCCCCAACTCACCCGATTCCACTCGAACGTTGGCCAAATCGCGCTACGCTAAATCAATGATGGAAAGGACACAACGACTGGGAAAGAGGAAACGACGCAAGGGGTACAGTTCTCAAGACCTCCGGAGGAGGATATAATTAGTGGGGGAGAAAAGGGGTAGATTACAAGGTAATGAGGTAAAGACATAGAAGAGATAGGCACTTAGACACAATCTTATCTATCCCAGACAGACCACAGACAAATGGCACAAGACTGACTTACACAGGGATTGATGGCAGGGAAGGACAGGCAGTCGATAGCACAAGGTGCACCTTGGCTCAGGGGCAGAATCAAGCACGGTCCAGTCCAGAGATGCGGGGAGGTGTCACAGCGCTCGGAGGTGGCGTCCTTCTCTCTCCAAGCTGAGGGTGCATCTGACGTCACCTCCCTCTTCCTGTGCATGCTCAGCGGGGAGTCACACACCCTCGGCTCGTTGGCTCCGCCCCAGATGGGATCGGTCCGCCGCTTCTATTGGGTGCGGGGGTTACCGGGCTCCGCCCTTGACGAGGAGCTGACAGCGAGCCCCTACTTGGTAACCCCGTCGAGCACATGGTCGATGGCGGCTCGTTGGAAAGGCTTGGTGCCCTCCCAACACCCCCTACCAACCAAGCCGGAGTGAGGACTCACACTCCCCGCGCCGCCGCCGCTGTTGTTGTTGTTATTGTTGTTGTTGTTGCTGAACCGTGAGGAAGAGCTGCGGGGAGGTATTGGGAGGTCCTAAACTTCCTAACGGTGCCATACAATCACATTCTGGTGCAACGAAGAGTCAGAATTAATGGAAACGAGTCCTTAACTGACATAGACTAAGAATAACTAGCAAGATGTCCTATAGTTGTCTACGTGAGATGCGGTGGACCTGGATGCGACATTTAATGGGGGAAATAGGGGAAGGTCGGGTCTACAGAGTGTTGTTTACAGAAAATGGGACGAGGGAATGGGGGATTGGGGATAGTTGTGAAGTGTTGAGGAAATAGGGGAATATTTACAAGCGGATATGGATGGATGTAAATCCCATATCCGCAACAATATATATATATATATATATACATACATATATATATATATATATATATATATATATATATATATATATATATATATATATATATATATATATATATACTGTATATATATATATATATATATATATATATATATATATGTATGTATATGTATGTATGTATGTATGTATGTGTATATATATATATATATATCTATATATATAAAACACAGTTTGTGTGTGTGTAATGTTACCGATAGACTCCTCAACAGAGAGGCTTACGTGCTGGATATTTGGCATAGACATGGCCATTGAGCGTGGGACGAACATGGCCGAACTCAAAATATTTGACGATCCATATTTTTTATTCATATTAACCTCAGCGCATTTCAGCGAAGTACCCGCGAATCTCAGCCGGTTCCAGAGCAGCTCGCTGATTCACTCAGAGCGATCATGTGATGTTCCATTCCCGCCGCCAGACTGATTCGCTCAGAGCGATCACGTGATGTTCCATCCCGTCACACGTCACACGTTTTTTCACCTTTTATGCGATCGTGTTTTGTATCGATTTTGTGCGATATGAATTAAATGTCTTTGAAACAGCTGTGAAACGTCTTTCAACAACCCTTCCGTAACCGATTGGAGCAGTTTATTGCCGCACAAAACGAGATCCGCGAAGCGAGTTGGTCGAGTCGTGCTGACCAAGATGGCGACACGGCGGCTTCACTTTTCACGTAGTATGAGCGTTCTATATATTTTCAATTCAGTGCGCCCATGATTTGTGGCATAGACATGACCATTGGGCCTTCACGGTGTAATTTGTGCGAGGCTTTTGTCCGAGTGAGCTTGAGTCGAGAGGGCGAATGTACGGGTTGGGAATGTACGGGTCTCCCTTCCCCCGCCCGGCAACGCCGGTACTGGAGGACGTCGCAGGATCGGTGAGTCTCCAAAATCCGCTTCGTGCTGTTGCGAATATGCAGGACTATGTCCGATTGTTGTGCTGCTCTCCGACCATGAGAATTGCAACGTCATTGTTGACTGGCCATCCCCTTCCCTCCCCCTTCCCCCTCCCCCCTCCGTCCCCCCTCCCTTCCCCCTCCACCCTCCACCCTACCCCTCCCCTTCTCCCCTCCCCTTCTCCCCCCCTCCCCCTCCCCTTCTCCCCTCCCCCTCCATTTTCCCCCTCCCCCTCCCTTTTCCCCCTCCCCCTCCATTTCCCCCTCCCCCTCCATTTCCCCCCTCCCCCCTCCCCTTCCCTTTTCCCCCTCCCCCTCCCCCTCCCTTTCCCCTCCCCCTTCCCCTCCCCACTCCCCCTCCCCTCCCCCCTCTCCCTTCCCCCTCCCCCTCCCTTCCCCCTCCACCCTACCCCCTGCCCTTCTCCCCTCCCCCTCCCTTTTCCGCCCTCCCCTCCCCCACCCTTCTCCCCTCCCCCCCTCTTCTCCCCTCCCCCCCCGTTCCCCTCCCCTCCCCTCCCCCGCCCGGCAATGCCGGGTACTTCTGCCGGGTCCCCCCTCCCCCTTCCCCCTCCCCCTTCCCCTCCCCCCTCCCCCTTACCCTCTCCCCTCCAACCCCCTCCCCCTCCCCCTCCCACCCCTTCCCCCTCCCCCCTCCCACCCCCTCCCCCCCCCCTCCCACCCCTTCCCCCTCCCCCCTCCCATCCCTCACCCTCCCATCCCTCATCCTCCCCAACCCCCCTCTTCCCTCTCCCCTCCCCCCTCCCCCCTACCCCCTCCCCCTCCCCCCTCCCCCATCCCCCTCCCCTTTCCCCCCTCCCCTCCCCCTCCGGCCCCTCCCGCCTCCCCTCCCCCCTCCCCCTCCACTCCCCCCTCCCTCCTCCCCTCCCCCTCCCCCCTCCCCCTCCCCTCCCCCATCCCCCTTCCCCCCTCCCCCTCCCCCTCCCTCCTCCCCTCCACCCTCCCCCCTCTCCCCCCTCCCACCCCTCCCATCCCTCACCCTCCCCATCCCCCCCTCTTCTCCCCTCTCCCCCTCCCCCTCCCACTCTTCTCCCCTCCCCCCCGTTCCCCTCCCCTCCCCTCCCCCGCCCGGCAATGCCGGGTACTTCTGCTAGTATATATATATATCCAGACTTGGCATTTAATATGGAATATTTATTGTTTCTTGACTTGGGTTTACTTTCTGAACTCAGTATATCAATCTGGTGAGTTTCTTTCACCCTTCGGTGATGTCTTTGTTGAAAGCACCATGTCACTGATTGTCTTTCGCAGCAAGAAGTCAATAACAGGATTATATCACAGGTGGCGTGACAAAATGTAAGGACAGGTACATTTGACGATTGGCTTCACAATCGGGTATATAAGGGTTGTTGCGTTCTGTATTAGTGGAAAACAACTGCTGCACGTCTACAAAAGTTATTGCCGCTTCCTCTGGAGATGGTCCGTCAACTTGACAATGCTGTTTGTCATGGAGTGGTGGCTTTACGAAATTCTGGCATGAAACAGCGTGCTATTGCTCAGCAGTGTGGCATCACTCAAGGTCAGGTGTCAAAGATCCTGAAACGAAATGCTCAGAGTGGTGTCCCTACTCCAATACCGAGGCCAGGACGTCCACACAGAACCACAAGGAGAGATGATCGCCAGCTGCACCGGTTAGTCTGCAATGGCCGTACCAAGTCAGCTAATCGGCTTAGGGCTCAGTGGCAGCAACTGACAAATGTGCCTGTATCCAGAAGGCTAGTCAACCAACGACTGGTTCAAGCAGGCTATCGTGCCAGGCGTCCCCTGAGAAAGCCACACCTGACCAGACAACACCACCAGCGCCGATTGCAGTGGCCCAGAGAGCACCGTCAATGGCAGCCAGGACACTGGAATCACGTGACCTTCAGTGACGAGTCTAGATTTCTGGTCTATCGTCAAGGTGGCCGCGTCCGAGTGCGCAGACAAGTGCAAGAAGCCCACAACGAAGATTGTATAGTGCCAAGAGTCCAAGCTGGAGGTGGTGGGGTGACCGTTGGGCTGCTTTTCATGCAGGGGGCAAAACTGACCTGGTTGTTCTGAATGGAAACCTGAACCAGTTCAAGTACAGGGTCATTCTGGAAGAAACATTGCTTCCATTTGCTCGTGCAGCCTTTCGAGGAAACTTTGTCTTCCAAGATGACAATGCACGGCCTCATCGTGCTCGCATGATCCAACACTTTCTTGCTGACCGTGGTGTAGGGCATATGGAGTGGCCTGCCATGTCCCCGGATATGAATCCGATAGAGAACTTGTGGGCAGAATTAACGCGTCAAATCGACAACTTGGACCAGCAGCCTGCCTCTGTGCGTGAATTTCAGCAGGCTATTGTCACTGCTTGGCAAGCGATTCCTGTCCAAACCTTGGCAAATCTCGTGAACAGCATGCCTCGACGTGTACGTGCTCTCCTGAATGCTCGTGGGGGTTACACGAAGTACTGAACTGTAATTTTACTGTCCGTAATCCCAGTCATAATTTAGCTTTTGTTTTTGTTGAAATTTTTTTTGGCTAATGTGCAAAATAAAGAGATTCTTCTGGAAAACGTACAGAAGTTTAACACAGTACTGTCCGTGAATTGAGTTCGATATCAGTTTACATCACTTTCAAGGATCAATTTATTTGCTTTGAAATGTCAAATGTGGTTTTTGTTTCTTTTACAGGTCACATTAACAAAATCTAGAATAATTTCAACATAATTCCAATGAACTTTTGGTTCTAAGTCATCTTGAAAAGTAGGGTTCACCCCCACAAAAAAAATAATCCATATTAAATGCCAAGTCTGTATGTATATGTATGTATATATATATATATATATATATATATATATATATATATATATATATATATATGTATGTATGTATGTATGTATGTATGTATGTGTATATGTATATATATATATATATATATATATATATATATACAGTATATATATATATATATATATATATATATATATATATCGCCATACCTGTGCTGAGAATAATATCTGTGTTCAACAATTCCACACTAGTACACAGCAAGTCCACATTACCGCAGAGATTTACAACGAATATTTTTTTCTGTGACAGTTAAATATACCTGATGTGGTGACATTTTTATAACTCTTCACTGTATTTCTGGTGTCTCTCCCCAGGCTGCTGGTTTGGCAATTGGAGGTTCTTGCAGGTGTGAAATGATGCCCTTAGGGATGGAATGGAGTCGTTGTTGAAGGTCAACGACACTTGGTGCATGCCTTTTGCGGTCCCAATTAGGGATCTAGTTGCTGATGCAACCATGTTTGGAGGTGAAATATGGATGATGAAACCTCTGTTGTTTTACTGATTCACTAAATGAGATACCCTGTTTATGTTGTCTTCCTGATGTGTGATGGAAGGCTCATCGCTCGCAGCAATTCTGGAACCAATTAGGATGTGTTCATCACAGAGATTTTTGATTACCTTTGTCAGGCCGGCTCTGATGCAGTAACAATTAGAATCTGGCATATCAAAATAACAAAGAATAATAGAAAAACTTTTGCCAAACTAAGTTCTGCTGTTCCATTTATTACCAGGCTTGTAGAGATGTGTCTAAGTAATGCAAATTAATGAATATGTTGCTAAACAAGAGTTGACTGGCTGGGTCTATATCTGTGTGCCAAAAATTGAGCTTTCGGCTGATTCAGTTCAGCACTTATGAAACATTTATATATTGACAGCCAACAAAGAATTTCACAAAGTACTGCTCTTCCGACTGAACAACACACAGGGGAAGAGCAAGCCTAATCCCAGGTGACATTTCATGCATAACCTATGGACTTCCTCAAGCTTTGATCGAAGTTATGGCTCCTGTCTTATTGATTTCATATCAATATATCCCACATTCATCCTGTCTATGGGAGAGGCATTTTTGATCAATGACACTGTCATGCTAGTGTATGAGTAGCACAGTATTTGAAGTTATCAGTGGGGATTATAAAAAATATAATCCAGAAATTTGTTTGTAAGTGTGGAATGTTTATACACAACAGTATTGTACTTCTTGGCCTTTGGCAAACCGCATCCCACAAGGCTGTTCTCTCTTTCCAAACTTCCATCAGAAATTTATTCTGGGGAAACACCAGCCCAGTTACTGAAGGCAGTATTTATCCTTATCCCATTGGATAACACTATACAATTCAGTCATTCATCTGTTACAGCCAATCCTCATCATCCCCAGAAATCCGACATTACAATTCCTCCATAGAGCTTAGCTCCAAACTGGGACATTGTAGATGTGATTGCTGTACCAAATATCTGTCGATAGGTGTGTCCATTAAAATAGAGAGTGTGTTGTTCAGAAGCACCTCCAATAGATTGGAGAGTCCACTCCACTCTCTGCCGCTCCATTCCTCATCCCTCAGATCGGCAGTCTGCAGCCTCCTCACTCTCTGCAGACCTGGACAAAATCACAGACTGGGCAAACAAGTGGAACATGTCTTTCAATCCTGACAAATCTCACACTCTTACGATGTCTCTCCGAAAAGACAGACTGGACAACCCTCCCAACTACTTTCTGAACAATACTCTCCAAGAAGTTCTGTCACTCAAGCTTTTGGGTCTCACTATCTGCCATGATCTTTCCTGGGAAAACAAAATTACTAAGCTGGCCTCCAAAGACAGTCGCCGAATGGGCATCCTCCGTCGTGCAAAGTCCTTCCTTGGCACACCTGAGCTCCTCACCACATACAAGGCTTTCATCCACAACTC
This sequence comes from Myxine glutinosa, assembly GCF_964187855.1. Classification (NCBI taxonomy): domain Eukaryota; kingdom Metazoa; phylum Chordata; class Myxini; order Myxiniformes; family Myxinidae; genus Myxine; species Myxine glutinosa. The sequence goes on along the minus strand of NC_136266.1, from coordinate 44,062,648 downwards.
AATGGAATACTGCTCTCCCCTTTGGGTCGGTGCTCCTGCCTCACACCTAGCTCGGCTTCACGCTGTTGAAACCAAAGCTTTCAGAATCATTGGAATCTCCCTCAATGAAGCTAACTCCTAGGGCCTTTCTCTCTCTCACCATAGGCAGGTAGGTGATCTTTCTGTCTTCTACCGACTCCTATCCGGCCTAGCTCCCCATGCTCTGTCTGTGCTTTGGCCACCAAATATTCCTGCAGGATGCACAAGATCTGCGAGCAACCATCTGATTGTGAAACTTTCAAAATCAAGACTGTCGATTCACCTTCACTCTTTCATTCCTTTTTTTCCCCGTCTCTGGAACAAACTCCCTCACTCTCTTCAATCCCACTCCTCCCTCGAGGTCTTCAAAACAGCTGTTCACCACCATCTATCTTCCCCCATCCAAAACCTTGATCTTTTCTACCCTCGTTAATCCGCCCCAAATCCACCGATCTACCGATGTCCCTGTTCTCCACTGTTGTTGTGCTTGTGTCATTCCCTCGCTCTCACTCTCTTGTCTCCCGCTCCCTTTATTATGTTTTATGTGTTTCTGTTTATGGTTTTATGTATTTGATGTGTTCGCTCTTACACGAGCCTCCACCTTATATACAAAAAAACTACTATATACAATATATATATATATATATATATATGTATATATATATATATATAATAATAATAATAATACATTTATTTTATATAGCGCTTTTCAAGAAGCCCAAAGGCGCTTTGACAGAGTACAAAAAACAAGTGCAAAAAGACAAAAATCAATAGGTAAATAATCAAAGCAAAGGAAGGAGAAGGAGAAGAGATAGTCAGGGGTTAAATGCTGTGGGTTAAATGTTGAATGCAGTGTTGAACAGGTGGGTCTTGAGTGATGTTTTGAATGTGGTGAGTGAGGAGGAGTCTCTGATGGTGTGAGGTAGTGAGTTCCAGAGGGTGGGAGCAGCGATGGAGAAGGCCCTGTCCCCCCAGGATCTGAATTTGGTCCGGATGGGGGGGAGGCGGGGTCAGGAGGTTGGTACCAGCAGAGCGGAGGTTGCGGGTGGGAGTGTGTCTGGAGAGGAGGTCAGTCAGGTAGGATGGGGCCAGGTTATGGAGGGCTTTTTAGGTCAAGAGGATTACAGTGCATTCAGAAAGTATTCAGACCCCTTCACTTTTTTCACATTTTGTTATGTTGCAGCCTGATGCTGAAATCGTTTAAATTCATTTTTTCCTTCATCAATCTACACTCAATACCCCATAATGACAAAGGGAAAACAGGATTTTAGAAAGATTTGCAAATTTATTAAAAAGAAAAAACTGAAATATCACATTGACATAAGTATTCAGACCCTTTGCTATGACACTTGAAATTTAGCTCAGGTGCCTCCCATTTCTCTTGATCATCTTTGAGATGTTTCTACACCTTGATCGGAGCCCACCTGTAGTGAATTCAATTGATTGGGCATGATTTGGAAAGGCACACACCTGTCTATATAAGGTCTCACAGCTGACAATGCATATCAGAGCAAAAACCAAGCGATGAGGTCGAAGGAACTGCCTGCAGAGCTCAGAGACAGGATTGTGTCGAGGCACAGATCTGGCGAAGCCTACAAAAAAAAATCTCTGCTGCATTGAAGGTTCCCAAGAGCACAGTGGCCTCCATAATTCTTAAATGGAAGAAGTTTGGAACAACCAGGACTCTTCCCAGAGCTGGCCGCCCGGCCAAACTGAGCAATCGGGGGAGAAGAGCCTTGGTAAGAGAGGTGACCAAGAACCCGATGGTCATTCTGGCTGAGCTCCAGAGATCCTGTGTGGAGATGGGAGAAACTTCCAGAAGGACAACCATCACTGCAACACTCCACCGATCTGGGCTTTATGGCAGAGTGGCCAGACGGAGGCCTCTCCTCAGTGAAAGACACGTGAAAGCCCGCTTGGAGTTTCAAAAAAGCACCTAAAGGACTCTCAGATTGTGAGAAACAAGATTCTGTGGTCTGATGAAACCAAAATTGAACTGTTTGTTTGGCCATTGTGGGACTATGCGTGGGCATATTGGCGACACATTCGCATTACTCTAGTTTTAAATGCATTATGATTTCAATTGCAGGTCTGTAGGTGCAATTCATAGGTTTTCATACATTTTGGCAGGTACAATAAGCTCACCTGAGCTATCACACCCATGCTAATAACTTGAGATTGCTGTACAAAATAAATTTGTCTCATGAGTTGAGTGAACTGAGCAAGCACTGGTACACGTATGACTATTGGCGAACTTGTAGGCGACAGAGTAGGCGTGTGATCCTATGGCTTTTGAACAATTTCTAATCAGATACAACTCTGTCTGCTTGTTCAGTCTCTTTAACCAAACAGGACAAAATTATTTTGTTCGAGTTTGCATTTAATTTATTATTCTCATAAAATTCTCAAAAAGCCTCAAAATTGAACCTTTAAATGAATGATTGTAATCTATATTTTAGTGATGTGGCTTTAATGGGTAACTCTAACCGAGGATCAATAAGTCAATTTCGCGCATCTGCTCAAGGCAAACCTTTGTAATAGCACATTAAACTTGAGCCTGTATTGATAGGAAGCTGCAGGGATTGTCGCGTTAAAAAAAACCCAGAGAATAATTGTGTATCATGCTCATGAAAACATCATATATTTAATGCACTTAGATGGCTTCATCTCGATCTAATAACTTGGCTTGGGAATAAAATTATTGGTTTGTAATTCCATGCTATAATTCTCATGTTTAATGTCCATGCATTTCACACATTAGATATGCATTACTATAATCATGTTTCCCTTGCACATGGTGGATTAAAGTAAAGGAAACGAACTTTACAGAGGAATGAAGGCAATTGTACAGAGAATTCCTTCACTGGGATATTTCATGTTCTCAATTTGCACATTTGTATTTTACTTTGTACGGTAAAGCTGTTTTACAATTATCTGCTGATGCACTTTAAAAGCGGCTGGAATGCCACTTGTATGGTGGTATTTACCAGCAGAATGTCATTTCTGCCATTAAATGTCCCAAAACTGTTAGCACGTTTTATTGCCGATTGTTGAGCCTTCGTGGAGAGGCATTTTTCATTGTTATGTGAGTTAAGTATTTCTGTCTTCTATCTGGAAGCCTTGCTACGACAGGCCATTTAATGAGATACATTGCAGACCCATGAGTGGGTAACCCATATGCCGTCTGGTCTCTTCTGTAAAAAAGATGATACTGCGCAGTACGCAATGTTAAGTTTGACAAGTCATTGCATCATGCATGCTACCTGCGGGTTAACAAATGCAACGTGATGACAACAATTACCTAAATAAGATAATACATTAATAACAGCCACATGCAGATCTGTGAGTCCTTTTTAGAGATCTTCAAGGTCATTCTTTCACTATACCAGCACAACATTGAGTTTAAAAACTCAAAACAGCTTTCATACGTGGTAAGGCGCACATGGTCAAAATGAAAAGATCATTGAGCAGAGAGAAGTGTGAGTATATGGCTACATTGGAGAGGGCATCACTTCTCTCACAATTATAACAACTAGCAACGGTACCCACCCTATGGGCGGGGCTTCAATTGGGAAGCCCAAATGAAAAGGCAAAATATCAGAAATTGAAGGCTTTTTTATTTTAAACGATTTATATAAACATCCGTTAAATCATATCACACGCAAATCATCAAAATCTAAACAGTATTTGTAGAATTTCAATAAAATCCACATCACTGTTCATGTCAGTAAATCTTATTCCAATGTGTTTGGAAAAACTGGAAAATTGGAAAAATTGGGAAAAAATAGGAAAATAAATAGAGCATATTTTACTCCAGGGGGTCCCAGGATTACCCACCCAAAATTTCGTTGCGATCGGTTCAGCCGTTTTTGCGGTACCTGGGAACAGACAGACAGACATTTGGTGAAATATAGTAAGATGTTTGTTCCAGATGTAAATTGTTTTCCATAGTTTTCCATTGTTTTCCATTGGAAAGTGGCGATGTAAAATATTTTGATGTAAACATGTGAAGCGCCTTCATATGTATTTCTACATACATGGATTGTGTTTAAAGTGGCAAATGAAAATGCTTCATCTGTAATAATAAAAGACAATGTGTGTCAGCCAGTTAGTGTGTGTGTGTGTGTGTGTGTGTGTGTGTGTGTGTGTGTGTGTGTGTGTGTGTGTGTGTGTGTGTGTGTGTGTGTGTGTGTGTGTGTGTGTGTGCGTGCGTCTCCTCCATAACTACAAAACTATGAAACCTAGCAGCCTAAAACTTTGCATGCGTACTAAAGGAGCTCCAAGGTCATGCACGAATGGAAACCGGGTGTTTGGCCAAACTAAGACACCACTTTTGAAGATGATTAAGTGAATTATTAAATGATCACAAAATGAGGCTTTATCCTAGATCAGCCTGCTATCTCTTGCAGGGGTCTTAAATTTCGACCTGCTCAAAAACGCCTTGCCTTCGAACAGGCCGCAATGGTTTCTGCATGATTCAGCACTCAAAATATATATATTTCACTTTAATCACTCACATCATCAAATGTGTGATCTTCATACCTGCAAATCACTGCATACATAGCTTTTCTAGGTGGTATATTGTTCAAATTAGGAGCTCAGAGCGATTTTATGCATTCTATGATGCGATTTTCCATGATGGCCTCTCAGGGACTAATTAAAGTATATAATCGAGTTCTGAGATTTTTGAAAGAGAGTGGGAAATCCATATAGTATTATGGATTGCATAAAGGCTCCATTCACCGCTGTTATGCCTGGGAGTGTGGCATATATAGAGCGAAAATGCCAAAAACCTTAAAAAGCAGAATATCCCTCCTTCTCCATATTCAGCGAATCGACAGATGGAACTTGCGAGTGACAGGTAGTATTTTGAGAGAGGCCTGCGATGCGGCCCCACAGTGTTCACACATAGCATTGCCTCACTGTGCAGCATTCACTTGCACGATCACCTCTGGCAAGGGTTCAAAACCGTCTTTCATCGTATGTTTGATGAAAAAAGTCTTTGATGAATCAGCAGTCCTGGACAATGGTGCCGGAGGAGCACAGGCCGGGGACCTTCACCTTGGGAAAGTTAATATCAAAAAGGTAACTCCACCATCCCTTCCTCCTGGGGTATGTTCCATTATCAATCAGCTTACTATCGCTTGACAAGCCAGCAGTTCCTTATCAACTGTTTAGTTGGAGTGCTAGCTTGAGTGCTTAAGCCACTTGGGAAGCGCTTTTCAAGCTTATTGGTAATGGAACACACCCATGGTCGCTCCTCCTGCTCAGCCTCCTTCCTCCCATCCTCCTGCTCCCCACTCACCTCTTACCTGCTCACTTTCCTGCTCCCTGTTTCCTGCTCACCCCTCTTCCTGTTACCCCTCTCACTCTCCTACTGCTCCCCGTTCACTACTCCTCCTGCTCCCCTTTCCCTCTCCTTCTGCTCCCAGCTTAACCCTTTTCCTGCTCCCCGCTCACCCCTCCTCTTGCTCCCCAATCACCCTTCCACTTACTCCCCGCTCTCCCCTCCTCCTACTCCCTGCTCTCCCCTCCTTCTGCTCCCCACTCACCCCTCCACCTGCTAACCCCTCCCCATTCTCCTGCTCCTACTGCTCACACCTGCTCCTCATCCTCCTGCTCCATATATGGCTTGGAAACAAAGTAAGGAGCAGAAAGACATATTGAGTGGAAAAGTAACGTCATGAAGGTGGATATCCATGTATATCAAACAAAGTACAAAGTGTGGGCCCCGTGGTGTCATCTGGTGTGATTTTGTTTTTTACACGAGAACGCATTGTTTCACCTTTTTGTGCGATCTTCTTTCATGAAGGATGTTATTTCATTTCATTAGGAGCTTGGAGCAATGTTATCTTCTGCATAAAAGTGACAGAGACATTGTTTGTTGATTTGTGATGCTACTCCTTTGAGATCCTAGGGTTAATCATGCCAAAACTTTATAGTATCGCTTTTTTTTCCACAATACACCTTACTAGGGGTTGTAAACACTCTTCATTTTCCCTCAATGTAGGACACTGTATAGTGTAGATATTGCTATATAAAGCTGAAATTAGTAACAAAGTTTATTGCACTATACCTCAGGCTAAACGGTGGGATTACATTTATTCCACTAACACTGACACTAACCCTAATCCTAACACTAACCCTAATCCTAACCCGAATAATAACCCTTACCCTAACCCTAATACTAATCCTAACCCTAATCCTAACCCTAACCCTAATAATAACCCTAACCCCAACCCTAATACTAATCCTAACCATAATCCTAACCCTAATCATAACCCTAACTCTAACCCTAATCCTAATGCTAACCCTAACATGATAAATCTCTGCAAATAACTGACTTGAGCCTAGGATTTGACCTCTGACATTCCATGGAAGTGCCTTGACTATCTAACTACAGTACTCTGAAATTGAGCAGGTAATGGAACATCCCTCATCGTTCTCCCCATTTCACTCTTTTCGGTGTTTAATTCCTCTTCTAAACCCCGACGCTCTATTTAATCTCAAGAACCATTGATCTCTGCGAACCATATTGATTATTTATTTTTGTCCACTGAATTGCTCCTGTTTATTTGGTCTTCATTCATTTCATTCAAATGATCCTCAATCGCTGCATTCTGCATTGGCTAACGTTTCTACCCAGCAAAAGTCCCACTCTCACTCGGATATATAACGACTACTACGACTATATTAATGGCCCCAATTATTTGCACCTTCTTATGGGATCGGCAGGCCTCTGCCCACACAAGAATAGACCCACACATTTCTCTAATGGTGAAATTGCAATTCCCACCTACATCCTTACGAACTCTGTTCTGTTTCAACTCCTCCACCCCATGCATAAATCACCTTCTTTATGTGTAGTTTATTGCCCTTTCAGTGATGATCACTTAATATAGGACTCTGTCTCTGCCAACATGAATCCATTACTAACTAGATGGTATTCATAGATTATTTACCCTGCGCAGTCAACTTGTTGCGAGCCAACTCTTCTGTTTTTGAACATTTTTTTTCTTTGATCCAATATGGCTGCCAGACCACGTGAGCGATGACATCATACATTTATATTCTCTAATATAATTGTTGCATAGATCATGCTCAATACATTTCAAACTGATCAGACTAAGCGTTTTTCCTGTCGAATTATGACGTCATAATGATGGCACAATGTGGAGAGCATACCTCCACCAGACTGAGCCATTTACGTTTTGTATCCCACCAAAAGGCCAGATCTGGATACGGACCTGAACCAAAATCTAATCGGCTTCATTTTGTCACCTACCCAATTCATCCATCTTGTTTTGACATAATTTGTCAACAACGTTTTGAAATATCGTGCTCTGTTATTGGTTTTGGTCCTATCTCTAATTGGCGAAGAATCACTTGAAAAATTATTAGATCCGGATCCGTATTGGAATCTTCACTAAAATCGAATCAATTCGTCCTTGTCAAACACCCAACCTGTCCACCAGGTTTCAACCGAATCGGTTTATAACTTTTTGAGATATCATGCTATACAGTGCGTATCAAAAAAAAAGGTAATCCGAATTCAAGGGGTTAATATGCAACGGTTATATAGTTTGACAATTTACATGTGGTTTACCAATTATGAAGAGATCCTCAGCTTTCCATTGATATTCCACCTTTCATGCATCATTGCTGTCACACATGACCGAGTACATGTTCATTGAAAATGACAAGTTCAAATCGCATTTTTACAAGTTTGGCTAATCGGTGCAAGACAGTTTTAAATGGACGCATTACTTGTCGACTCCCAAGTTGATTATGCAAAATTGTTAAGCTGGTCTGGTAATCGTCGGTTGCATCATCCTTTGTTTAAGATGAGTATTTAAGATGGGCCTACAGTGTATGGGTTTAGAGACAGTCTGAGTCATTGAAAAGATGGTTCAACTTACGACTGAACAGTGGACTTTCATGGTTACAACCTTTCACCAAACTGGAAGTTTGCAGCGAACTCGTGATGCGTTCAGGGAACGTTTCCCAGAACGGGAGCCTCCAGCAGCCAAAACCATCTGGGCGAATGTTAGAAAATACCAAGAGCATGGCACTAGCCTCAACCGCAACAAGGAGAATTATGGTAGGAGGCGCACTGGGCGATCGGAAATGAACATTGCAGCAGTAAGGCAGCAAGTTTTGGAGCATCCTAGGGATACCAGCGCAAGACGAAGTGGGACGGGATTGCCTTTGGCAACATTCAACCGAATCACATGACTGGACCTCCACCAACATCCATATCGGATTCACATCCAGCATCAACTTACGCCAGGGGATTTTGCCAGGAGGCTGGTGCTTTCCGGATGGTTGATAGCACGTTGCGAAGCAGATGTCAATTTCCTGCGGTATCTCGTTATCGGTGATGAAGCTGCTTTCGCCATGGACAGCAAGGTCAATACCCATAATGTTCTTGAATATGCACTGACAGGACAACCCCCGGAATTTAATTTTGACACCAACATGAATCGACAAAAGTGGACTGTTTGGTTGGGACTTTGTGGAAGTGGTCAGGTGATCGGACCATTTTTCTTTCAAAGGAATGTCAATGGTAACAGGTATCTGCAGATGATCAATGATGAAGTTTTACTGCAGCTGGAGGAGAACTTTGAGCGACAGGTTCATGGTGTCTTCAGATATCTCTGGTGGGCCCAAGACGGCGCCCCAGCACATCGTCTTATCGCTGTCCGAGATCGACTGAGGGAACTCTTTGGAGACCGAGTCATCGCCCTCAACCATGCAGTGGAATGGCTGCCAATATCACCTGACCTCACTCCATGTGATTATTTCCTTTGGGGACATTTAAAGAACAAGGTGTTCGTAACTCCTCCCCGTGATCTTGATGAATTGCAGGGCCATATTCGACATGAAGTGGATGCTTTGAGCAATGACCCAGCTATGGTGAGACGAGCAGTTCAGGGCATGCTCCGTCGCTGTGAGCTTTGTGTGGAAAGGGAAGATGGACATGTTGAAGGTGTGGGTGCATAAAGGCCAATCATTCCTGAGAAAAGTTCACATCTGACGTTCATTATGTACCAATTATCCTGTCTTGCACCGATTAGCCAAACTTGTAAAAATGCGATTTGAACTTGTCATTTCAATGAACATGTACTTGGTCATGTGTGACAGAAATGCTCCATGGATGGTATCATTGGAAAGCTGAGGATCTCCTCTTAATTAGTAAACCACATGTAAATTGTCAAAATAAATAATCTTTGCATATTAACTCCTTGAATTCGGATTACCTTTTTTTTGATACGCACTGCATATCGGTTTTGTTATCTGGAGTTATCTGGATCTTGTCTCAGATAAAGAACTGAGCCTGCACTTACCCACAAAGCTGGCATCAATACCGGGTCAAAAGTCACCTCCATTCCAATGGCACATATTTTTATAATTCAAATGCAGTTTCATTGGCAGTTTCATATTTTCTTAAAATTAGAGCATTTTAATTATACAGACAGCGCCCATGTCTCAAGCTTCCAATTACAATTTTAGCTGCAAATGAAAACTCACTCACAAGGACATTATTAATTCTTTCCATTATAAAGAAGTCCAGGAAAAGGACTTCTTCAGCCCTATCTTTTAATGGTGAAGAAACATTTTAATAACTGTCGGATCTATATCCGTATTCGAATCTTCACCAAAATTGAATCAATTCGTCCTTGTCACACATCCAACCTATCCACCAAATTTCGTCCGAATCTGTCGACACCTTTTTAAGATATCTTGTTAACAGAGAAACAGACAGACAGGGGTGAAAGCATAACCGCCATCTTGATCCCAATATTTTTTTCTTCTTGGTGGTGGCATAACCTCCAACACAAAGGCAAGGTCAGATCCTACGAGTCAAGGTCAGAGGTCAGCCACCACCACACAAACAAGGCTTTATACATTATCACCATTAACAACTTTCCCCCATGGATATTTCCAAGATTTCGAGACCGCCTGTCATACAATGCTGCTTCGCAAACTTTCAAATAAAGGTGGTACTTTATGCTGTGAAACAGGTATTAACTGCTGATCTGTATAAGAGAAAGAATTGACTTAAAACTGTGTCATTCCACAGAGGAAAGCCTCATATTCTTATTTGTCATTTTAAAAGAATGCCAATTTAACCCTTTGGTTATATTTTATCGACCGGCTTCTGGCTGAAGGAGTGAATTCCATTTTCTGTAACTCCATGGTTTAACTATCCTTTTAACACACGTCCAATATGACTTATAAAGCCAGATTTCGATTAGAAATAGGCCTACTTTACTCTGAAATGCCATCGATTGATGTTCAACTATTGTTAGTATGCAAGGCCTTCTTATGGAGAATACCCTCCACCTGCTAACTGATCAGATCAGTAAACATACATACATACATACATACATACATACATACATACATATACCGACGGACAGAAAGATGCTGTTCCAGACAACATTGCCCTACGGGCTACGCCATACTAACATAAGCATCATGACTAAGGGCTGGTGCTACAAAGTATCAACTCTTGAAACTATCTCGGTCTGAACATTTATTTTTCGTGTATTTCACTCTGATACAGAGGCAAAGTATTTTTCGGGTCTTTCACCTGTGATGAAGATGAGTATATGGGCCTATCACTTCGCCATCCCGGACAGGTCGGTGGTCTCTCTGTCTTTTTCCGCCTACTTTCTGGTCTTGCACCCTCTTCCCTCTCCATGCTCTGCACCCCCTCTGCCCCCACCAAGTATATGCAGAACATACGCGGTCCACCAGTAACCCCCTCCTAGTGAAACTGCCAAAATCCAGGATCACTGCTCACCTCCACTCATTTGTTCCTCTTTTCCTGCCTATGGAATCAACTTCCTCACTCTTTTCAATCTCAATCCTCCCTCCAGGTCTTCTATGTCACCACCATCTCAAATCATACCCCATTCAAAAACATGATCTTTACTACACCAGTTATACAACCACATTCCCTCCCCCAAAATTTTGTTTCTGTATCCATCTCATTCACCCCTTGGGTTCTCCTCTACCCTTTATCGTTAACCACATCCGTCTCCATATATTTTCTCCCTCCCACCCTGCAGTTGGCATTTCCCCCTTCTCTTTCTGCTGTTCCTTTTGTTATGTTGCGTCCTGATCCATTCCTTGTTCTTGTTCTTTCTTGAGTCTTGACCATGTGTACAAAAAAGTACTTGATGTTAAATCAATACAGAAAAGGTTATCGGTCTTCTTCCAACTATTACTCAGTCTGTTCTATTTTGGATAATTGCTTAACCACTCTCCCAAGTTGGATGAGGGCATCTGGAAACATCAACGTCTCTATACCCTAAAGCTGTTTGCTCTTTCTTACTTTTTGCAATTTCTTCCTCTTTAATCCCCTACCCTCTCATTCGTAGAGCACCCTTCCTAACTACCACACTCTTAATTTTCTCTTAATACACAGCTAGTTTCTCTGAAATATTAATGAGCCTGAAAAACTAGTAGTAAATCAAATGTATTAATTGGTACATTTATCAGATTTATGAGCCTGGAATGAAATTACATTTGTTGCCTTTTGTTGCTATTTTGTTAAAACCTTTTGTTGCCTTATACTTATAGCCTGGAATTACATTACATGAAATCAGACTTTTCATACCTTTATTTACACATCCTAACACAACTTCCAAGTGAAAAACAAATTTTACAAATTTCAGAAAGTTTATTAAAAATTCAAAACTAAAATATCTTGGTAGGATAAGTGTCCACCCCCACCCACCCTCCCCCCCCCCCCCGCTACCCCCGCCTTATAATAGCAATTGAAAATTAGCTCAGATGTAACCAATCACCTTTAAAATCACACAAGTTAATTGGCCTCCACCTATGTTAAATTGTAGTGATTCTGATTATTTCAGAATGAAATCAGCTGTTCCTGTAGGTTTCCTCTGTTGAGTGAGTAGTGCATTTCACAGGAAAGACTCAACCATGAGCACCAAGGAGCTTTCAAAAGACCTCTGGGATAAAATTGTGGAAAGGCACAGATCAGGGAATGTGTAGAAAAATATTTCAAAGGCCTTGAATATCCCTTGGAGCACAATCAAGACAATCATTAAGAAGTGGAAGATGTATGGTACCACCAAGGCCCTGCCGAGATCAGGCCGTCCCTCCAAACTGAATGACCAAGCAAGGAGAAGACTGATCAGTGAGGCCACCAAGAGGCCAATGGCAACTTTTAAAGAGCTTTTTTTTTTTTTTTTGTATACAAGATCGAGGCTCATGTAAGAGATAACATTATTCACAAAAAAACAAAAGGACACATAAAAAACATATAATAAAGGGAGTGGGAGACAAGATGGGGTGAGAAGGGGAAGCACACAACACACAACATTTGGGAGCAGGGACATCGGGAGATCTGTGGGAGGGAGAGAGCTTGGGGGGAGGAGGCGTGGGAAGGGGGTCATAAGCTACAGGCCTTATGACAAAGACTGGTCACTGTGTGCATGTGACAATAATATCCCATGCACTCCACAAGTCTGCCCTGTCCGTTAGGTGGCAATAAGGAAGCCATTACTCAAAAAGGCCCACCTTGGGTCCTGTTTGAGATATTCAAAAACACACTCTGGAGATTCTCAAGCCATGTGGCAAAACGTTTTGTGGTCTGACAAAACCAGGATGGAATTTTTTGGCCTAAATGGAAAACGTTATGTTTGGCGCAAACCCAACATAACACATCACCCAAAGCATGGTGGTGGCAGCATCATGTTATGGGGATGTTTCTCATCAGCAGGGACTGGGGCACTTATGATAGAAGGGAAATGGATGGAGCAAAATACAGAAAAATCTTGAGGAAAACCTGCTGCAAGAAAGTTTAAATTAGGACGGAAGAAATTGGGACCTTTCAGCATAACAACAACCCAAAGCACATAGCCAAAGTTACACTGGAGTGGCTAAGGAACAAAAATATTAATGTCCTTGACTGTCCCAATCAGAGCCACTCAAGGACATTTTTCAAACATCCAATTGAAGATCTGTGGTGTATGACCTGAAACCAATCGAAAACCTAAATCCAATCGAAAATCTGTGGCATGATGACGATTTCTGTCCATCAATGCTCCCCATGCAACTTAACTGAGTTTGAACAAATTTGTACAGAAGAATGGGCAAATATTGCCCAATCAAGGTGTGCAAAGTTGGTAGAGAAAGGCTCGTAGAAACCTATCCCAACAGACTCACAGTTGTAATTGCTGTCAAAGGTGCTTCCTCCAAGTATTAACTCAGGTTGGTGGACACTTATCTAACCAAGATATTCTAGTTTTGTATTTGTAATTAATTTTCTTAAATTTGTAGGATTTCTAATTGACATGAAAGTTGTGGGTTACGATGTGTAAATAAAGGTGGAAAATGTCTGATTTAATGCAATTTAATTTCAGGCTACAAGGCAACAAATGGTGAAAATTTTGAAAGGGGGTGTATAATTTATATAGGCCCTTGTATTTGTGATTAGTCCTAACAGTGTTGACTCAAAATGAAATTTACCCCCGATTCCTATGTTCACGTGTTGTCAAAGTGTTCCCATGGGCCATGATTACCAAACAACTGGCCAGCCCAGTGGTGATGTCATAAACACTCAAGTTATAAAACCATTTTCCAAATGTAATGGTCACTGATGTGGAAAATATTGGAGCATGGAGAAGAGAAAGGTCAGGCTGAAGAAGAACACGAAGAAAATGGGCTAAAGGGAGGTGGAAAGCAGATATACCAAAATAGTATTGGCAAAGTGGCATGCTTCAGATGGACTGCAGACAAAATAATGAACCACTTGGGATTAGGTCTGAGCCACTGTGTAGCTGTTCCGGGGCATAAATCGTCTAAAGAGCCTCTTGTCGATAGCCTGTGGCAACAGGCCTCAAGTATAGTGTTGTGATTTTGACCTGTATTTTATGACGTCAAATCATGTAAGCATAACTCGTTTACGGGGTGTCTGTGATTTTTCTGGGATAATAATTTCAGAAGACTCAGGGGCATAATGGATAGAACATCTGCCCTGAGTGCAAGGTCGGTGGGTCGAACCCTGGCTGAGTTATACCAAACCATAGATTAAAAAAATGTAATGTGCTTCTTCTTTGCTTGATGTTCAGCATTTAAAAAGGATAGAGCACGGACAATCAAGCTGACGGTGGTAATCTGCAGTGCAGGCTTTGATCGGCCCAATGGTCTCCTCCTTTATTGAAATTCCTTTGTATTTATTACATGTTAATAACCATAGTTGTTCTGGAATTAATGACCCATTTCCACCATTTCACTAAGAAATTGTGATTTTCACCCATATAGTGGATGCCACCGACTGATATTTAAAGAAGAAGACGTCATGCAGAGCATGATACTTGCAAAATCCACCCCTCCCCAGAATAAAAAAGTTGCCATGGATACATCAAATTGTTCATTTCATGAAGATTCTAATTGATGATCTTAATCAAAGGTTGGGTCAATCGGATTAAAATTGATGATTTTTCAAATGAAAATGGATGATATTAGAAGTTTGACCTTGAGTTGACCTTTGACATTTTGACCTCAAAAATAGTTGGTTTCCCAATTCACTGAGGCACTATGCAAATGCTGTTAAATTTTCAAGTCATTCGGATGAAAATTAATGACTTTTTCAGATGAAAATTGATTATTTTGGAAGTTTGACCTTGAGTTGACCTTTGACTTTTTGACCTCAAAATAGTTGGTTTCCCAATTCAGTGAGACTTTGTGCAATTGCTATTTAATTTTCAAGTCAATCGGATGAAAATGATGATTTTGGGATTTTGATCTTGAATCGAAAATCTGATCAGTGAGGTTACACTCGCCACAGACCTTTGACCTTTTGACCTCAAACATAGTTGGTTTTCCTATTTAGTGACTCAATATGCAAATGCTGTTCAATTTTCAAGTCAATCGGATGAAAAATGGTATTTTTTAAAATGTGACCTTAAGATGACCTTTGCCCTCAAAATCAATAGGCTTCTTCCTTATGACCAACTCTACCATCTGGTGAAGTTTCGTGAAGATCGGTTTTTAATTGTGACCTGTAGGTGATTGACAGTCAAACAAACAGACAGAATAACGCACAAGACCAACTTCAAAATCTTCGATTTTGCAAGTAAAGAACATGTAACGAGGTGAGAATTGCATGTTTTGACATTAAAAAGAAACAGTACGATCACCATAACGTTGCAAAATTTATTCAAGAGTTGATTTGGAAAACGATATGTTGGCTTGAAATACTCCTCAAAAAACAATTCAGCAACAAGAGTTTCGAGGCTTATCTTGCTTTTCACAATGGTATGTTCAACGGTTTTCATATTATGGTGGAAGAGGACCAGCACATTGATATGTGTGTTCCATAAATAAATATGATTGTAATGGTAGGCAAAGTTAAGTTGTTATGCAAAACAACATGGCTGTCTGAAATGAGCAACGGTGCAAATTGGCAATGGTGCCAATCTACAAATGATCACAGACAGGTTGACATTGGCAGACATGGCCTTAACAACTTACGACAACCACTGAGTTGCACAAGCTTGTACGCATATTGTTGTTGACCAAATAAGAGAATCCATCTCTCGCTGTGGTATGTTGTGCAGCTTTCTTCAACCAAGGTCACTTGCAGTTTATCAAGAGACTGTAGGGGGTAGGAGGACATGGTAACCACCTCGGAGTTTCTAAGCATGTTCAACCAGATTGAAGTCCAGAGATCATACAGACCATTCCATGTGTGTGATGGTGTGGTCCTGAAGTGAATCGTTGAGAACATAGGCGGATGGGCATTGTCATCCATAAAGATGAAGTTGAGATCTTGCTATTGGGGCAGAGGGACAACTGCAGGTGTTATGATCTCATCTCTCTGTCTGACCCCAATCATAACACCCCTGCCAATGATGTGAAGATGAGTTATTTGGCCTTGAATGCCAGCCTCTACCATGCTGCCTAATTCCACAATTAGACAATAATTTTATACTTTGTTGAAGGTCTCTTGCGTGTCCATCATTGGTTTATAGGCAGAATCTAAGTTTTCTAGGTGATAGGACAGTGAGTATGACGTAGTGTCACCATTTGCATGCACTGCTGTCGATGGAGCTATCTTCGCGAGAAGCGAAGCAGTTGGCTTCTGGATCTCATATCTCGTATCACTGGCATGGAGCCTGAAATTGTCTGTGAAAGCAGTTTCTTTTGGCAAGGGTGGCAAAATAATACTCATAAGGTGGTGCAATTTTGGGCAACCCGATTGAGGGCTCTTCGTGAACTTATCGTAACTTTTCAGTTGATGGTATCAACTGCCGGTTCTGTATACGAGAAAGAATTGAGTTAAATATGAACTGTGCCATTCCACCGAGGAAAGACTCATATTCTGACTTGTGATTTCAAAAGATTGCCAATTTAACCCTTTGGTTATATTTTATCGACCTGCCTCTGGCTGAAGGAGTGAATCCAATTTTCTGTAACTCCATGGTTTAAACTGCCTTGGACCACCTGAGTGGTCAATTTGTAGAAGGCATAGCTGGACATTAGGTGTATGCAGACAAGTATGCAGATTCTGTCCCCGAAGGGATGCGAGACTATTGCAACACCCCTGCTTGTCTGTCTGTGTGTTTCTGTGTGTGCGTCCGCATCTATATATTTTCGCTTTAAAAATGTTTTTCTCTGCAACCGCTTGTCCAATCAATGTGAAATTTTAAACATAGGAGGGACTCCCCAGGGACAATATTTTATTGAGAACTCTGACGTCATAGGTCATATGGTATGGCAGCCATGTTGGATTAAAGGGAAAAATTGGACATATTTTTCTCCAAAAACCACTCAACTAAAAAAATTGAAACTATCCAGACATGTATGCAGATTCTGTAAATGTGATTTTCTTGTGAATTTCCAGTTTTGATTAGCATTGAGGATTGTACAGGCAGCTTCATGTGATGACAATTATTACTTTAGACATTGCATGTGCAATTTCCTCATTGCATTTCTTTCCTTAATAGCCAGGATTTGCATAAACATAACGATGTGAATTCATCATTTATTTCAGTTTAAAGGTTGTTGCTATATAAGGAGTATGTGGTGCTGTTATGCAGACAAGCTGAACTTTGAATCTCACATCACATTTGGACCAGAGCAAAGTGAAGGAAATTAACAAAAATCAAAAGCAATTGATTGGCAGTGTACTCCATTTAGTGTGTTTGGACTGTCACATCATCTTGCAACAGATATGTAGTTTTATTTTAATAGATGGACAGTTTATATGTCTAACATGCTTATGACATGGAATTATCAAATATGTCATTCCTGAGTCTGACATTAAATAGTTTGGTCCAATTAAGTGCAGTGTGCGAAATGGGAATACAGGTTATTAGAAGTCAAAACATCTTTTTATTTCCCTTTTTTTGGATCTGGATTCGGACCTGAACCAAAATCTAATCAGCTTATTCTTGTCAACTATTCCACTCATCCACCAAGTTTTGTCATAATCCGTCCACGACCTTTTGAAATACCATGCTATATATCGTCTTTGGCCCTATATCTCAATGGTGCAGACTAGACAGAATCAGTAAAAAAAAAAAAAATAGACATAATTTGACGTCGCAACGTCGATCAATATGCCACTGCCGACATTATTCTTTGCTTCGTCTAACGTTGACCGAAAACCTCAAGAACATCTGACCTCAATATCTAATCTGTATAATATATTGTTGCGGTTGTGAGAAATAAAGATAACCCCCCCCCCCCCCACCCCCCTCTTAGTTAGTTGCGCTACAACATGTAGCCTCGCTTAGTTTAGTTATTTCTTATTAAATGTAAGCATAGTCTCCTTTCCTGTGTTAGTATGCGTTGGAGCAGGCCAGTAAGTGTAGGTTTCGTTGTTCTTTTGGAGCTGGAATACCATGTGCTAGGGCCTGGAACAATTCTGGGAAGGCCCGAGGGAGGAGCTACAGGGGAGTGGCCGGTAAGCGGCAAGCAGCCAATAGAAACGCAAGAGGAGTGGCTAACAACGACGGCCAGGGGAGGAGTTTGGAACATTCGGGTAAGACTCTGGGGAGGGGCTATAAGACCCTGCCCCGGGCGCCCAAACTCTCTCTCTGCCCCCAGCTCTCTCTGTCCACGGACTGCCCGAGACTGCACCCGAACTAGCGCTCTGTGAACGGTCTCTCGTGCTCGCTGCAGGGGTGCTGTAAGGGGGGGAAAAGTTAGGATGATTCCCAAAAAATTATTAGAACATAAGGTAAAAATTCTCAAAATTAAATTATTAACCAGGCTTTGCAGTCTTGCCATGCTGTCCATTGAAAGTCAGTTGGCTAGAAAGCTGGACTTCAAAGTCTTGATCCGTGACTTTGCTAGCAACAAGGCTCGGCGCTGGGCTCTTGGTGTGTAAGGCTGAGCAAGGACCAGTAATAACTAAATGGCTTGGCTATGGATATTGGATCATTACACTTGGTATGTAGGGGAGAACGGGGTAAATACGGACATGGGGTAATTGCGGACAAGGCTGTTACAGGAATTTCGCGATAGCTGGCGCTGTTCCGTCATCACTCGTGAGTGGCCTAGCAGGTAACAAGGTAAATACCAGCTAACTTCTATTATTTGCCTCATTTAAAGAGAAGTACTCAGTCAGAGAGTTAAGTACACCCCCTAAAATGTGTTCCTAGATTTTTCTGTTTGGGTTTATTGCTGTCAGTCGTTTTGGTTAATCATCGATTTTATTAGAAACGTGTATTCAGTTTGAAGCATGGTTTACGTACATACAGTGTCAATTGATGCAATGAGACAGTGTTGTGTGGAGGAAAGTATCGTGTGTCAAAGGTCAATGTGGGGGTAATTGCGGACGGGTGTCCGCTGTTGCCCCATTCATGTTTTCTGCGGTCTATATTGAATTCTAATGCATTTAATGTTAATTGCACATTTAATTTTTAATGTTAATTTAATTTAACACATTCACCCCTGATAACTTCCTTGTATTTGTGCGTCTTACAGTTAAAATTGTCCTTTTGCAGAAACATGTAGCTACCAACTCACCAATTGTCTGACTGGAACATTGATGGGTTCCAGATCAAGAATGAAAGTGTTTCACAAATCTCGTTTGTTTTGTGTTTCGATTGTCATTTGTTTTCTAAAGTTTCATTTTATTTTGGTATGTGATGAAGGCTTATTAAAATTGTTTATGTGTATTGGTTTAAAAGACCTTGTCCAATAACTTCATCAAGCTAAAGAAAGTAAACACAGTCATTAGTGCAGGACTTGTAACTCGAGTGATCACTTCATTAAAAAAAATAACAATATACGACCAACAAATATTACACATTTCAATGTTAATCTACAGACGAAAATATTTCATTGTAGGCCTATTGGGAACATTTCATTGTAGGACTATTGAGAAGATAACTACTTAGCATCTCTGGTGTCTTAAAAGGTCGTTTAGCCTGTTTGAAAAGGGGAGGGGGCTTATGCAAGACCCTAAAAGTCGACTTCTTCACTTGTCCGTAGTTGCCCCACCAGGTGTCCGGTTTTCCCCGCTAGCGGGCGGAGAATTGCGGACACGTACGAAAATGGTTTCTTAAAGATAACTTAAATATAGAAAAACGTTTTAGGTATGTATCTATCTCATATTGAGGGGATGCCTCATATGTATCTGCTACCATGTTAATTTGAGAGTTATACTACTCGTTGTGCAGATACAGAGGTTTAAAAATCTGTGTCCGTATTTACCCCGTTCTCCCCTATACTTGTATGTATACTCTGCTGCTGATTTTATTATTTTGTTTGTTATATCATTCTATAGATGATAATGTTAATTCATTTTAATTGAAGAGGTTAATGTATGTTGTAATTCTTACCATTAAAATTACATCTAGACTGTAAAAGATGGCCTTTAGCACATTTCTTGTGTGGGTATCAGTCTTGCATCAAATAGTGAATTCCATACTGTATGCAGAAATATAAGCATTGTTTCAACCTCCTGGCAAAAATGTCGGGGAAAAAATGTGCGCGCGTGCTTCATAGGGGCTCATTGTGATATATTTTCATGGGGCCCAAAATCCCTGGCGGCGCCCCTGCTCACTGCCCCGAACGATCTCCTCCGTACTAAGCTCCTGTCATAGAGAGGTGTGTCGAAAGAGAAAGCACGAACTCTCCCTACCCTGCGCTCTGCTGCCTATTAATAGCGCTTGCGAGGACGATCTCTGCCGGGGCCACAGACGCCCACGAGCTCCCTGCACACGTGCCGTGAACACCTCGAGGGACATGCCCAGCAAGCTGACCGAAGCGAACGGCGCCAAGGACGCGTTTGGAGCGCGTACTTTTCCTTCCTTCTTTTCCCCGCGTGAGTGAGTGGGCCCTTGTCCGGGGATTAAGATAAGACTGATTAAGTATCTGCTCTGTGTCTCTTTACCCTGATAATTGTATAAATTGTATAATAAACCTGTGTTCTTTCGCATCCATTTGGTCATTCATGTCATTTCCCATCATTGGCTTCGCACTGTACGAGTAAAACCGCTCAATCGGGTTCAATAAGAATTAACGGCACGAGTCACGTGATACGCAAACCGCTCGGGCGTATCCGACTAGCGTGACTCGTGCGAGGTCCAGTCCCCATTCTCATGGCGGCGTGTGTACCGAAGGTACGTGGGGATTCGACCCGATACCCTTCTGCACGCTCACTACGGGGGTGGCGGCTGGAATTGCTCAGCAATCCGCCCATACGAGTGTAAAGTGGGGAGCGGCCTCGTGGACTCGAAGGCCCGAGGGGGAAAAGGGTTTAACCCCCCTCTGTATGTCGACGGGCCCGAGAGCCGCAACAATATTGTTACGTTGGTGGGAATGTCAATGATTTAGGAGTCGTGTTGTTTAGGGTGTATTGCATAGAAGTGCCAGTTCAGCTGTGGATCCCCAAATAGGATTCTTTTTTCGTATTTATTTTTCCTTTTTCTTAAAGTTACCCCATATCCACTCCCTTTACACCACGTGCTTTTGACTGTTGGTAGTGTTGCACAAAAACAGCTTTGGGTAGGATTCAACCCTTTTCTTTCAAGCAAGAATGTGAGGGAAAAGGTTAAAGAGAGGTAGAAGAGCGTGGTTAAAACCACCTCTTGGTGGGGTGGTGAAAAAGCGATCCTTGCTTGCGGTGTGAATGGCTTCGGTGAGCTCGTTGGTGTGAGAGGCTCGACCTCTACGAACTTTCTGAAGGATTCATTGTGCATGAAGGAGGTGGGCAAAATGGAAAAGAGCGTATTGTGTGGAAAAACGAGGGGGGTATGTGCGACATAACGCATTATATCATAACGTTATGTTCACGTCATGGTTTACGACATGGTTGTAACATAACGCATTACATCATGACGTTATGGTCACGTCATGGTTTACGGCATGTTCACGACACCATGACGAATAAACGGCAGTCCGTTGGCCCGCCATCTTGTTGACTTGTTTGTGTCTGAATAACCAAACGTTACATGGTGTCAGAAGTGGTTTTCGTCGACGTTCCACGCCGAAAATGAAGCGAACGAGTGATGAAAATATCATTCTTATATCTACGTAGACAAGAAAGTCATTTGTGCATTATTGGTCCTCCTTTTGCTCGTTGAAGTTCGCATGCGCCCCGCGAATCCTACCAACACGGGATCCGGCTGCGTCAACCGTCCACGTCGTTGTCAACGCAAGTGAGTTGCACTATTTTGTCGCCATGGCGGATGCTTCAGAAAAGCCACGTATGAACTGGCAAGCGTCAGATCTTGAAAAGGAGTTCAGACGTTTTAAACAACATTGTGTGTTTACGTTCAACGGACCGTTATCCACGGCCACGGAAATTGTCAAAGTAAACTATCTCATGACATACATAGGCGACAAAGGCAGAGAAATTTACAACACATTCACATGGACTCCTGCAACCGAAGGTGTGCCTGCAAAAAATGAAACCCTAACTGGAGTACTTGACAAGTACACTGCATACGTGGCTCCCAAGAAAAATGAAATCAGAGCAACAGTAAACTTCAACAGGCGTAAACAGCTGCCCGGTGAACGCTTTGACAACTTTGTAACTGACCTGCGGCTGCTGGTGACAGACTGTGGATATGGCGTCAACACGGACCGCATGCTGCGGGATGCCATTGTCCTGCGATCCGCTAATCCAGCGGTGACTGAACGTTTGCCTTCAGGAAGGAGACGAGCTCACACTGAACAAGGCCACCAGCATCGGTCAGAACTACGAGACCTCACAGGAGAGCTTGCGAGTTATTGCTGCGGACGAAGACAGTAAGGTGTATGCCATTAACAAACAGCAGCCACCCCGTCACAAGACACCCACCAGAAAACAGTGGACAGACAACCAAAACTGCTGGTACTGCGGATACTCATCATCACACTACAAGTGTCCCGCCAGGGAGGCCCCCTGCAAATTCTGTAAGAAGGTAGGCCATTTCGCCCGTGTGTGTAGACAGAAGTTGAAAGAGCAGTCAAGATCTGCTGCGCATGCTGTTGATTGTGACTACGAGTCTGATGACACGACCCTGACACACAGTGTCAACAACATTCATGGAACAAATGCAGCAACAGAATGGTGGACTGATGTCAAGATTGGAACAAAGGTCGTGAAGACACAGATTGACACAGGTGCAACAGTATCCATAATGCCGCTTGAGCTGTTTCACAGTCTAAAGACCCACATGTCATTGTCTGCCACCGATAGCAAGTTAAAGAGTTATTCGGAGCATGACCTTGCTGTTGAGGGATGCATCACATTGCCTGTGACGCACAAACAAAACACTGTTGACGTCAAGTTTTATGTCGTCAGAGTAAAGCAACGACCACTTCTCTCCGGCCAAGCCAGCACAGCACTCGGGTTGATTGAGAGAATTCACAAGGTCAGTGACCTTAGTGATTATCCTGATCTTCTCCACACAACAGGTGTACTGCCAGGCAAGTATTCTCTGAAAATCGACCCCACTGTGCCCCCTGCTGTCCATGGACCACGTCGGCAACCAAAAGCTCTGTACGACAAGGTTAAAGCCAAGCTAATAGAAATGCAAAAAGCTGGGCACATTGCTCGTGTCACTGAACAGACAGACTGGGTGAGCTCCATGGTCACCGTAGTTAAGAAAGACAAAATCAGAATCTGCATTGACCCAAAAGACCTAAACAAGGCAATTAGGAGAGAACACTATTACATTCCAACAGTTGAAGAAGTGGTTGCATCAATGATACCAGGTTCAAAGTATTTCTCTGTACTTGACGCCAAATCCGGATTCTTACAGATCCCGCTCACATATGAGTCCAGTCTTCTCACCACCTTCAACACCCCAATTGGCCGTTTCCGTTGGCTGAGGCTCCCTTTCGGGGTCCGATCCGCTCCTGAAATCTACCAGCGTATCATGGACAACATGCTGGAGGGCATCGAAGGCGCTCGTGCCATAATGGACGACATTTTGGTGGCGGGTAGGACCCCAGAGGAACATGACTCCATCATGCGACAAGTTGTCAACAGAGCTACAGCTTTCAACCTCAAACTCAACTTTGACAAATGTCATGTGAAACAATCATCCGTGAAATATGCAGGGCATATTTTGACAGGGAGTGGTCTGAAACCTGATGATGACAAAGTGAGGGCCGTGAAAGCAATGCCAGAGCCCAAGAACAAAGAAGATGTCCGAAGAATACTTGGCTTCATCCAGTATTTGGCAAAATTTCTACCAGAATTAAGTACAGTGGATGCACCACTTCGTGCCCTATTGCCCAAAGATGTCCTCTTCCATTGGGACAAACCTCAAGCCGAGAGCTTTGAAAAGATGAAACAGTTGTGCTGCAATGCACCGGTGCTGGCCTATTACGACGCCAAGAAAGGCTGTACCATTCAATGTGATGCCAGCAGTTACGCTCTCGGAGGAGTGCTTCTGCAAGATGACCACCCTGTAGCATATACATCCCGTGCGCTCACACCGACTGAGCAGAGATACTCGCAATTGGAGAAGGAAATATTGGCCATTGTACATGCCTGCAAGAAGTTCCATTACTACATATTTGGGACATCAAACATCACCGTCGAGTCCGACCACAAGCCGTTGCAGTCAATTCACTCCAAGCCCCTACTAGCAGCACCTATGAGGCTACAATCAATGCTCCTGAAGTTGCAGCCGTATGACTTGACAATCACGTACAAACCAGGGAAGGACATTCCACTGGGCGACACCCTGAGCCGTGCTAACCTCCCAGATACTACACCAGAGATGGACATTGAGCTAATCAATATGGTAGACTTCATATCAGTGGTGCCGTCTCGCTACGCGCAGTTCCAGCAGAGAACTGCTGAAGAGTTGAATGAACTGCACACCATGGTTCTGAAAGGATGGCCAGACACCAAAGCTGAAACACCTCACAGCATCCGTGCATACTGGCAGTACCGTGACGAGCTGTCGGTGATGGATGGAATTGTTTACAAAGGCATGAGAATCGTTGTACCCACAACAATGCGGCCAGACATGATGCGACAAATACATGGCTCACACATGGGAATCAGCAAATGCAAACAGAGAGCCCGAGAAGCTCTGTTCTGGCCAGGCATGACTGCACAAATTGAAGACGTCGTCAGTGATTGCCCACAGTGCAGTTTGTACCAAAGTCAGCAGCACGCAGAAACTCTGATGCCCCTGAAAACACCTCTGTTACCTTGGATTGAGGTGGCTGCTGATATCTTCGAATATGAAGGGAATCAATACTTACTCACAACCGACTGTTTCTCCAAATTCATCGAGGTGGATGCTCTGACAAACCTCAGCACAGCAGTCACTGTCAACGCCCTCAAATCACAAATGTGTCGACACGGCATCGCAGAGACACTCAGAACAGATAACGGACCTCAGTTCAGCTCGCAAGAATTTTCCCAGTTTTGTGCTGACTATCACATCAATCACCAGACGTCTTCGCCCCGATACCCTCAGTCAAATGGTGCAGCTGAGAGAGCCATACAGACGGTAAAGCGACTCTGGTCTAAGTGCAGTGATAAACATCTGGCCCTCCTTGACTACAGGACCACGCCGCTGGAAAGTTGCAACATGTCACCTGCCACGCTTTGCATGTCTCGCAGACCCCGCAACCTGCTGCCAACCTCTCGTGAGTTGTTGCGTCCAATTACTCTGAACTGTGATGAGGTCAGGAAGAAGCTCGATCAGAGCAAGGAGAAGCAACGGGTCCACCACGACAAACATGTCCAAAGAGACCTGCCCGCCCTCCTCCCAGGAGACCCAGTAAGGATGACGCCACTCCCAGGTACAAACAACTGGCTGCCTGCAACAGTTGTAGCCCATCACAGTGTGCCCAGATCATATATCGTTGAAAGTAATGGCAGGAAGTATCGCCGAAACAGGAAACACCTCCGCCTCTCAACATACGGTGCTCATCAGCCAAGCTCCACAGCACTGACGTATGCAACCCGGCAACCGACCAGACCGACCCCACACTGTGCTACTGCTCCAGCTGGTCTGCCAGCTCCCAGCTCAGCTCAGACCACACAGCACTGCCCGTGCAGCAGCAGCCTGCACTCTACAGCCCGTACAGGGCAACCCTCGCCAGTCACACACACGCCATCCTCTCTGCCGCCTGAACAGGGTCAGAATCCTCTCACCACGAAGTCAGGCCGCGTCATCAACAGACCCAAACATCTAGAGGATTATGTGACAAACTGAGGGCAGACTAACCCTTCTTCTAGCACCTTGTAACTCAGGGTAGTCTACCCCTGTTTTACTGTTGTGACAGTATGTTCTAAATGTTTACACTTATTTTGTTCATGTTCGTTCATGCATCAGCTACATCTTTTATTACTTGCTGTGCCATGCTTCACTTAATTTTCCGTTTGTTGTTTGTCAAAGGGAGATGCGACATAACGCATTATATCATAACGTTATGTTCACGTCATGGTTTACGACATGGTTGTAACATAACGCATTACATCATGACGTTATGTTCACGTCATGGTTTACGGCATGTTCACGACACCATGACGAATAAACGGCAGTCCGTTGGCCCGCCATCTTGTTGACTTGTTTGTGTCTGAATAACCAAACGTTACAGTGGACAAAATGGAAAAGAGCGTATTGTGTGGAAAAAGGCGCTTCTTTGGAGTGGTGAAAAAGCGATCCATGCTTCATGCTTTGAACGGGATGGGTGTGTGCTATATCAAGGAGTCGACCTCGATGATCTTCCTGAGGGATTTTCTGTGTTGTATGAAGGAGGTTGATGAAAGGAAATGGATCAAAGGAGAAAGGGATTGCAGAACATTGATGAACCTTGGTTCCTGCCAAGCCCGCTCTGACGAACGTTGATGAAGCTGCTCTTCAAATAGGCCTGAACCCCACCCCCATTTGCATAACCATCATATTGTAGCGGTTACCGGAAGCATGACACAATTACCGTGCACTGGCCGATGACGCAACCGGCGAGCGGTCACGTGTCCGGACTCGCCCGGGCGTGTCCAGACTTGCCCTTCTCGGGCGAACACTTGCCTTGCATACCACGCCCCGACGAGAGGCGTGACTTACCTATTTTGCATACCACACCCCGCCTGAGAGGCATGGCTTTTGTGTGTTCAGTTTGCGATATAAATTGCCGCCCGTTCGAGGGGCAGATTTAGTGTGCTTTTGAGTTCTTTGGTTTTGAGATAAATAAATAGCTCGGTGAAACTTCGTTCCTGTGTCGTCCATTTTGTCTGGCTTTGTCGTGCGAGCACAGCTCCCACAATTGGTGACCCCTTTCTAAGAACACGGCGATGGAGTCAGCTGTCGCTTTGAAGCTCCCGGGCTTTTGGGAGTCGCACGCGGCCGTTTGGTTTGCTCAAGCGGTTTCTCAATTCGCCCTGTGGAAAATTACGGAGGACACGACGTGATACCATCATGTGGTTGCCGCGCTCACCGCCTCCACCGCTGCCCGGGTCCTGAGCTTCCTACAGAACCCGCCGAACGCCGACAAATACGGCGCGTTCAAACGCCTACTCCTCGGTGCGTTTGGACTCACGGAGACCGAACGCGCGTGACAACTACTACACCTCCCGGAGCTGGGCGAGGCCCGTCCATCCGAGTGCATGGACCACATGCTGGCGTTACTCGGCGACCACAGCCCGGGTTTCCTCTTCCGCGAGCTGTTCCTCCAGCGGCTACCCGGGCAGGTACGGTTAGCTTTGGCTAACTCGCCCATCATGGACCCTCGCTCCCTGGCCAAGGAGGCCGATAAATTTTTCTCGGCCAGGCGACACGTCGGAGCGGCCGCCTGGGACCCTGGGCCGACCGAGGCAATGCCCGCACCATGACCGGCGCCTCCACCGGCCGAGTCCGTGCCACTGACGGCAGCGGCCGCCGCGACACCCCGTCGACTGAACCCGACGCGACCGCCGGAGCCTCCACCAGAGCGGACCATGTGCTATTACCACGCCAGGTTCGGGCAGAAGGCCAGAACGTGCCGCCCACCGTGCACTTTCGGCAGGTCGGGAAACGACCAGGCCGGCGCTCGCTGCCTGTCATGAGCGTCGGCCATTCAGGCAGCCTTCTGTTTATCACGGACAGAGAGTCCGGGCGGCGTTTTTTGTGTGACACCGGCGCTCAGCTGAGCGTGATACCCGCCTCAGTGCAGGACAAACATGCCGCGCTGTGCGGCCCCGCCTTGGTCACCGCAAACGGCTCCTCCATCCGCACCTTCGGTTCGCGTAGCGTCGCATTCTGCTTCGGGGGCCAGCGCTTCAGGTGGGACTTCATCACGGCAGACGTGCCCATGGCCTTGCTGGGTGCAGATTTTCTTTGCACGCATGGGCTTTTGGTCGACGTCAAACGGCGTCGGCTCATCAACGCAGAGACCTTCAGCTCACTCGCTTGCTCATTGAGCGGCTCTGCTCCGACCAAGCTAGCCTGCGCTCTCCCGGCCGTGGACGATTTCACCCGCCTACTTGCCGAGTTTCCCACCCTCACGCAGCCGACGTTTTCGGCCGTCGCCGTCAAGCACGGCGTCAAACACCACATCCCGACCACAGGTCCACCGGTCTACGCCAGGGCTCACCGCCTCAACCCGACCAAACTCGCCATGGCGAAGGCGGAATTCGACGTGCTGGAGCGATTGGGCATTGTGCGACAATCAAATAGCGCATGGACCTCGCCCCTGCACATCGTGCCCAAACCGGGTGGCGGATGGCGACCATGCGGCGATTACCACCACCTCAACGACGCCACCACCCCCGACCGGTACACAATACCACACATACAGGACTTTTTCCGCCCGTTTGGTGGGGCGGGTGATCTTCTCCAAGGTCGACTTTATTCGGGGCTACCACCAAGTACCTGTCCGGCCGGCCGACGTTCCGAAGACGGCTGTAATTACACCTTTTGGCCTCTTCGAGTTCCTCCGAATGCCATTCGGCCTTAAGAACGTGGCCCAGGCCTTCCAGCGGCTGATGGACAGTGTGCTGCATGATCTAACCTTTCTGTTCGTCTACCTGGATGACATTCTCATCGCCAGCACTTCCCGGGCGGAGCACCTCGTCCACCTGCGCACGCTTTTTGAGCGCCTCGGCCAGCACGGCCTCATCATCAACCCGGCGAAATGCCAGTTTGGCGTAACGGCCGTCGACATCCTGGGGCACCGCATCACGAAGTGCAGGGCCGTCCCGTTTCCTACCAAGGTGAAGGCAGTCACAAGTTTTCCGCGCCCCCGCTCTACAGGAGCCCTACAGGAATTGTCTACCTACCAAGGTAGACTACCTACCTGTCTACCTACCTACCGTTGCCTACCAAGGCCCTACAGGAATTTTTGGGGATGGTAAATTTCTACCGCCGGTTCGTGCCTCGCGCCGCCCAACTCATGCGCCCCCTGTACGATGCCCTCCGGGGCAAGCCGGCCAAGCACGACGTCGCCTGGACCACAGAGATGGACGCGGCGTTCACGGGTGCTAAGCTGGCCCTCGCCAACGCTACCATGCTGGCGCACCCGGCGCTCGACGCACCCGGCGCTCGACGCACCCATCGCCCTCACCATGGACACTTCCGACTACGTGGTGGGCGCCGTGCATGAACAGTGGGTGAATGGGGCTTGGCAACCACTGGCCTTCTTCAGCCGGCAGCTTCGCCCTAACGAGCGCAAGTATAGCGCTTTCGACCGCGAGCTCCTCGGGCTTTACCTGGCTGTTCGCCATTTCCACCATATTTTGGAGGGCCGCCCGTTCACGGCGTTTGTGGACCACAAACCCCTGGTCTTCACTATGGCCAAGGTTATGGAGCCGTGGTCGGCCGGCCAGCAGCGCCACCTCTCCACCGTGTCCGAATTTATGACGAACATCCAGCACGTCGCGGGCAAGGACAACGCTGTGGCCGATTGCCTCTCCCGGTCTGGGGCGAACGCCGTCCACCTGGGTGTGGACTTCGCCCGCTTGGCGGCCGACCAGACCGCCGACGCCGCGGTGCAAGCCCTCCGGACAGCGGACACAGGCCTGCGGTTGGCCGACGTCCCCTTCGAGGACACAGGCACAGTTCTCCTGTGCGATGTTTCCCTGGGCCAACCTCGCCCCATCGTGCCCACCGGATGGCAGCGGCACATTTTTGACTCCCTCCACGGCCTTTCCCACCCGGGCCGGAAAGCATCACAGAAGCTCGTGGCAGCAAAGTTCGTCTGGCACAGGCTCCGTAAGTACGTCCGTGACTGGGCCAATGCCTGTGTCGCCTGCCAGCGCGCGAAGGTCCACCGGCACACCCAGGCCCCGTTGGCACCATTCGACGTGCCCGCGCGGTGCTTCGACCACGTCAATGTGGACCTGGTGGGACCCCTTCCCTCCTCGCGGGGCTTCACCCACCTCCTCACGATGGTGGACAGGACCACTAGGTGGCCGGAGGCCATCCCGCTGGCATCAACAACATCCGCCGACGTGGCGCAGGCCTTCATTGGCACTTGGATTGCCCGTTTCGGCATGCCCTCGGACATCTCCTCCGACAGAGGCCCGCAATTCACCTTTTTTTTTTTTTTTTTTTTGTATACAAGATCGAGGCTCGTGAAAGAGCGAATATTAATCACACAGAAAGACAAACCGACACATAAAACATATAACATCGGGAGCGGTAGACAAGATGGGGAGAGAGGAGGAAGGACACAAACACAACATTATTTTGAGAGCAGGGACCGAGAGACATGGAGACATCGAGAGATCTGTGAGAGGGAGAGGGCATTGGGGGGGGGGGCATTGGAAGCGGGGGGGTGGGAGAGGTATAAAACATATGGACACTGCCAGGACTTCCAGGAAAGAAGTTGGAATTTCAAACAAGGTGGATCTGGGGTGAATTAGCGGGGGTAGAAAAGATCAAGGTTTTGGATGGGGGAAGATAAGAGATGGTGGTGAACAGCTGTTTTAAAGACCTGGAGGGACGAGTGGGATTGAAGGGAGTGAGGGAGTTTGTTCCAGAGGCGGGAGAAAAGAGGAATGAAAGAGTGAAGGTGAGCAGAGAGCCGAGATTTCGGCAGTTTAACCATCGGAGGGTTGCTGGCAGATCTTGTGCGACCTGTAGGAATATTTGGGGGACAGAGCACAGAGAGAGCTGGGGGTGCAAGGCCGGAGAGGAGTCGGTAGAAGACAGAAAGACCACCTACCTGCTGCGGTGAGTGAGTGAAAGGCCCTCAGAGATAGCTTCATCGCGGGAGATTCCAATAATTCTGAAAGCTTTGGTTTCGACAGCGTGAAGCCGAGCTAGGTGTGAAGCAGGCGCACCGGCTCATAGGGGAGAACAGTATTCCATTGAGCTGCGGATGAAAGCCTTGTATGTGGTGAGGAGCTCAGGTGTGCCGAGGAAGGACTTCGCACGACGGAGGATGCCCAGTCGGCGACTGGCTTTGGGGGCCAGGTTGGAAATGTGGTTTTCCCAAGAAAGATCATGGCAGATAGTGAGACCCAAAAGCTTGAGCGACAGAACTTCTTGGAGAGGATTGTTGAGAAAGTAGATGGGAGGGTTGTCCAGTCGATCTTTTCGGAGAGACAGTAAGAGTGTGAGATTTGTCAGGATTGAAAGACATGTTCCACTTGTTTGACCAGTCTGTGATTTTGTCCAAGTCTTCAGAGAGTGAGGAGGCTGCAGACTGCCGATCTGAGGGCAGAGGAATGGAGCGGCAGAGAGTGGAGTCATCAGCAAAGAGATAGAGAGGATTTTCCAGAGAGTCGGAGAGATCATTGATAAAGACCAGAAAAAGCACAAGGCCCAGAACACTGCCTTGGGGAACACCTCCGACCTTTGGGGCACGGTCACCCAGGCCTTGGGGGTCAAGCTTCACCGCACCACGGCCTACCACCCCCAAGCCAACGGCTTGTGCGAGCGGTTCCACCACTCGATGAAGGCCGCTCTCAGAGCCAGCCTCCAGGACGACGGTTGGGCCGACAGGCTCCCGTGGGTCCTATTGGGCCTCCGAACGGCCCCTAAAGAAGACCTCCAGGCTTCCACCGCCGAGCTGGTCTATGGCCAGCCACTGCGCGTGCCGGGCGAATTCATCCCTGACACCACCGGCCCCTGGTCCGCGGCTCGCCAACACTCGGACCTCCAGGAGGCCACCAGGAGAATTTTTTTTTTTTTTTTTTTGTATACTGAATCGAGGCTGGGGAAAGAGCTAACATTTATTTCACAAACAAATCAACCAGACAAACAAAATATACAAAAAGAGGGAGCGGAACACAAGATGGGGAGAGAAGGGGCAGCACACAACCACAACATTTGAGAGCAGGGAGAAGTGTGGGAGGGAGAGGGCTTGGGGGCAAGAGGCGTGGGAAGGGGAGGGGGGGGGGGGTGGGGAGAGGTATAAAAC
Source organism: Myxine glutinosa (assembly GCF_964187855.1). NCBI lineage: Eukaryota > Metazoa > Chordata > Myxini > Myxiniformes > Myxinidae > Myxine > Myxine glutinosa. Next base: position 44,030,833 of record NC_136266.1, on the reverse strand, counting down.
ACAAGGGGACCGAAATTAGCGGGGGTAGAAAAGATCAAGGTTTTGGATGGGGGAAGATAAGAGATGGTGGTGAACAGCTGTTTTAAAGACCTGGAGGGTGGAGTGGGATTGAAGAGAGTGAGGGAGTTTGTTCTAGAGGTGGGAGAAAAGAGGTATGAAGGAGTGAAGGTGAGCAGAAAGTCTTGATTTTGGCAGTTTAACCATAAGAGGGTTGCAGGCAGATCTTGTGCGACCTGTAGGAATATTTGGGGGACAGAGCCCAGAGAGGGCTGGGGGGGCAAGGCCAGAGAGGAGTCGGTAGAAGACGGAAAGACCACCAACCTGCCTGCGGTGAGTGAGTGAAAGGCCCTTGGAGTTAGCTTCATCGTGGGAGATTCCAATGATTCTGAACGCTTTGGTTTCAACAGCGTGAAGACGGGCTAGGTGTGAGGCAGGAGCACCAGACCAGAGGGGAGAGCAGTAATTCCATAGAGCTGCGGATGAAAGCCTTGTATGTGGTGAGGAGCTCAGGTTTGCCAAGGAAGGACTTCGCACGACGGAGGATGCCCAGTCGGCGACTGGCTTTGGAGGCCAGATTTGAAATGTGGTTTTCCCAGGAAAGATCATGGCAAATAGTGAGACCCAAAAGCTTGAGTGACAGAACTTCTTGGAGAGGATTATTCAGAAAGTGGATGGGAGGGTTTTCCAGTCAGTCTTTTCGGAGAGACATCGTAAGAGTGTGAGATTTATCAGGATTGAAAGACATGTTCCATTTGTTTGCCCAGTCTGTGATTTTGTCCAGGTCTGCAGAGAGTGAGGAGGCTGCAGACTGCCGATCTGAGGGATGAGGAATGGAGCGACAGAGAGTAGAGTCATCAGCAAAGAGATAGAGAGGATTTTCAAGAGAGTCAGAGAGATCATTGATGAAGACCAGAAAAAGCACAGGGCCCAGAACACTACCTTGGGGAACTCCAGCCTGAACAGGAAGAGGAGATGAGAGAAACCCATTCAGGGCCACACGTTGACTACGACCAGAGAGGAAGTCCGCCAGCCATGAGTGGAGATTTCCATGGATACCAAAGGAGGAGAGTTTGGTGAGCAGAGCAGGGTGCCAGACCATATCGAAGGCACGTGAAATGTCAAGGGAGACAGCTCTAATTTCCTGTTTGGCGTTGAGGACCTCCATCCATTGTTGAGAAAGCAGAAGCAGCATGTCCAGAGTAGAGTGACCAGGTCTGAAAGCAAATTGATGATCAGCGATCAAGCCATTGGAGAAGAGGAAAGATTTCATATCTGAAGCAATGATGGATTCCATGACTTTGCTGATAATTGGGAGAAGGCTGATTGGTCTGTAGTTGCTGGGATCTGTTTTTGCACCTTTTTTGTGCAAAGTGGTGATGTTGGCTGATTTCCAAGCAGATGGCAGATGACCTTGAGCAAAAGAGAGGGTGAAGAGATCAGAAAGAGTGAGTGAAAGAGCGGAAGAACATGATTTTAGGACCCGTGGGCTGATCCCGTCAGGTCCAGTTGCAGAATCAGAGTCGAGGGTTGACAGAAACTTTTCCACCTTGTCAGGAGGAAAGGACACAGAGTCCAGGAGCAGCTGGGTACGACTGGGTACGGTGGGTACAGAGAGGGATGGGTTTGGGACACAAGATTAGAGGCAAACACAGAGTTGAGGCATTCAGCTTTTTCACGTGCAGAGTCAGCCATTAAGCCGTTTGAGGTGAGGGAAGGGATGGAGGGGGAACAAACACCAGAAACAGATCTGACCAGACGCCACCAGGATTTGGAAGAGGGAGACAGATAAGAGAGTTCGGTCTTGAGAATGGTGAGATATTGTTTCCTGGCTCTCCTGAGGGTGGACACACACTTGTTTCGGGCTTTGTGAAAGGAAATGAGATTTCCTTCCGTTGGATTTGCTTTCCAGGAGACGAAAGCAAGTTGTTTCAGGGCAACAGCCTCACCACAAGATTCCGTGTACCATGGACGGGAGGAAGGGTATGACAACTGAAGACGAGATGGGATAAATCTGTGCATGAGAGAGAGCAATTTACTTTGAAAGAATTCCCAGGATGAGTTGATGTCAGAGGCGGTAGAGATGGGAGACCAGTCCAGATGATTGATGGCTGCTTGAAGACCGTGCCAGTTGGCCTGAGTGAAATGCCAGACTCGTCGACGCTGAGGAGGCTCTCTGAGAATGGTCAGAGAGATGTCCACTTTGACAAGCACATGATCAGATGAGCCGATTGGAGCAGAAGAAGAGCAGCAGACATTTTCAGGGAAGTTTGTCATAACCAAATCCAGAAGAGAAGATGCTCCGTTGACTGAGATCCGGGTCGGGAAATTGACAGATTGTGTCCGTCCCAGTGAGTCGCAGAAGTCCTTTGCTGAAGAGCCATGGCTGGTGAGAGAGGTACCCACACCCAGCCAACTGGCATGGTGACAATTGAAATCACCACATATGAGGAAGAGAGAGTTGGGATGGGTAGATAGAAGTTGGTCCATATTATCAGACAGCGAGATGTAGATGGAGTCATCGCTGTTTGGTGGACGGTACAACACACATATGATCAAAAGGTGGGAGTGAAGGGGAAGCCATAGCCAAAGGTATTCCTGGGGGTGAGGTGGAGAGAGGGCAGTGGAGGGCGAGTGAGAAAGAAAGTTTTTTTTATAAAGATAGCAACCCCACCTCCAGGACGAGGCTCAGGTCTATCATACCGGAGGAGGGAGTAACCTGGGAGAGATACCAAGGCATCAGCGACATCATGAAGGAGGAAAGTTTCTGTTAAGCAGATCACATCTGGTTTGTCAGAAGCAACCTGTATGGAGAGATCAGTCAAGTTTGAGCGAAGGCCCCGGATGTTTGAGGTCCATACCGTTAATGAAGAGGAAGGGGGAGCATCGGGTCCAGAACAGGGGGGGGGGGGGGTAGGGTAAGATGTGGAAGAGGAGGAAGAGGTAGGGAGAGCTGTTGAAGGTGTGTCAGAGATTTCAGAGATTTCAGAATAGCTTGGAGAAAGGGAATAATGGGGCGGACAAAAGGTTTGATGGAGATTGGGTGAGGCACAGTGAGGTGTTATTTGAGGAGGGGGAAGAGCGAGGCAGAAGGTTGGGGGAGATGAAGGTGAAAGTTGGAAGGGGGAAGAAGCAGGGAGGATGCTTTGAGGAGGAGGGGTGAGAGGGGAGTCTAGGAGGGGAGGAGCGAGGGAGAGTCTCGGAGGGGAGGGGTGTGGGGGGAGTTTAGGAGGGAGGGGAGGGAAGGGGCAAGGGGGGAGATTTGAAAGGGATGGGTGATGGGGAGGATTTGGAGGGGAGGGGTGATGGGGAAGTTTTGGAGGGGAGGGGGGATGGGGAAGTTTTGGAGGGAAAGGGGGATGGGGAAGATTTGGAGGGGAGGGGTGAGATTGGAGTTGGAAAAGTGTACGATTCATGGGAAACGAACATTTTTTGCAAAATGAGTTTGAGACCTTCGAGTCAAAAATACGTTTGAGGACACTGAAGGAGGGGTGGAGTTCTGGATAGTTTAGGGAATGTAGAAAGGAGGAGCTGTAAGGGATGGTATAATATATATTTTTTGGAATGAATAGATTTGGTGAGCAAGATGAAAGCATCCTTTTGTAGGAAAAGAAGAAAAGGGTGTTATAATATATGAGAGAAAATAGTTGTTCAGGGGAGAGATTATACATTTCTAACCACGTGATCGCGTGATCGCGAACCCCCGTGCCCACGTCCCACCACGGCTGCCCCCATCCCTACATTCCCCCAGCACTTCGCACTGCGGAGTACGTTTTTATCCGGCACGACGCACACCGGGGACCGCTCCGGCCGCCGTACGATGGACCTTTCCGGGTCCTGAAGAGGGACGACAAGTCATTCATCGTCGATATCGGCGGCAAGCCGGATCGCATCTCCGTGGACCGCCTCAAGCTGGCCCATTTGGACCTCGACCAACCTCCACGGTTGGCCCTTCCTCCACGACGGGGCCCTACCCCGTCAACCAAGCCCCCCGCCCGACCATCCACCGCTACGCCACCTACCACCCCCACACGAATCGCCAGGGGTCGTTTCGGCCGGGTCATCAGGACCCCCCTCAAACTGACTCTCCCGGTGCAGGTTAATTCTGGGGGGGGGCACATGTAGCGGTTACCGGAAGCATGACACAATTACCATGCACCAGCCGATGACGCAACCGGCGAGCGGTCACGTGTCCGGACTCGCCCGGGCGTGTCCAGACTTGCCCTTCTCGGGCGAACACTTGCCTTGCATACCACGCCCCGTCGAGAGGCATGACCTACCTATTTTGCATACCACGCCCTGCCTGAGAGGCGTGGCTTTCGTGTGTTCAGTTTGCGATATAAATTGCCGCCCGTTCGAGGGGCGGATTTAGTGTGCTTTTGAGTTCTTTGGTTTTGAGCTAAATAAATAGCTCGGTGAAACTTCTTTCCTGTGTCATCCATTTTGTCTGACTTTATTGTGCGAGCACAGCTCCCACAATATCCCGTTTTATTTCTATTCGCTGCAAATATTATTTATTAATTTGCTTACCTTCCTCTCCCTGGGTTAGATAGAGTGTTGTGTGTGCGATGTTGTGTCGGCCTTTCGTATCGGTTGTATGTGGCCTGTGTTAATTGTTTCAGTCTGTCATTATTAATTAATTAAGTCTGTCATATTTATACTTGTATGATTTGATTATTGTGTCGTTTTGCATTATTTGAAGTAAATTGATTGTATTTCACTTTGTTTGTTTGACATTTTTCGTATCGGGTTGCAAACTGAGCTGCCAGTGTGGCAGTTTGAACTCATTGTGCACTAAGCCAAAAGTTCAAGCTTCCAAAAACCGTTCGGCCAGCTTGCGGGCTCGGCCCGGCGGGTTGGGGATAGGACTTGGGGTCGCTGACATTATTCACCCTATAACACACTTATGCGGGAGTGACGTTTGGGATTCAGGTCCTCATCCCTGACGCCCGTAACAATATGTATCAGGTACATGTTCTTAGTTTAGTACAAATCTCTACCTCGATAACATATTTACTTGACGTGACCTCTCACCTTTGACCTCTTGATGCTAAAATCTTATAAGTTAACCTTTTCATCATAATATATACTGTACTTTTATCAGGTTTGGTCAAAATCTCTTCACTGGTTCACAAGTCATTGTGGTAACAGGCTTTTACCGAATATAACCTCTTACCTTTGACCTCTTGATCCAAAAATCTAATCAATTCATATTCACATCATTATACATACCTGTACCAAGTTTAATTTAAATCCCTTCAGCTGTTCTCACGTATCACATTTTTACCTGACATGACATTTGACCTCTTAATGCTGAAATCTAACCAGTTCATCGTTGCATCATGATGTATACTTATCCCAAATATGGTCAAAATCCCGTTCCTGGTTTACAACTTAGCGTGTAACAGTATTTTTACCAAACGGGATCTCTGACCTTTTAACTCCATAATCTCATCAGTTAATCTTTACATAGTTATATAAACTTGCACCAAGTTTCACTTAGATTGCCTCTCACGGTATTAACCCTGCCAGTTTTACGCCAGGTCATTCTTTTGGGACTGCCACCTGTAACATGTCACCCAGTGATACCTGCCACATAGTCGGATTGTCGGTGACAAACCAACACCCCGCACTGGCTTTGCTTTGTGGGAAGGGTGATCGTGACACCCTGCCAGGACCAAAAACAACACCTGACAATATAAAAGGTGGATGAGCTCCCATAGAGAGCCAATGGCCAATCAGTAATAGTGGGGCGGCTTAGCCCAAATATTCAAAAGAATTGTGCATTTTGTGATACAAGCACCAAATTTGGCACAAATGTACATTAATATGTTGCGAACATTTTCAGATATTGGGCCACTTGAAATTCCGTAATTTTTTTTTTCAAATTTTTTCAAATTTCGTAATTTCAAATTTTTCGGGTGACACCGTCACAATTTCGGTCTTCGAGGCCGGCCGATAGGCAAAGTGTGACCGGAAGGGACGAGGTTCTCCTGACCACGTGGCCCTCGATCTGGGAAGCGAGAGGCGTTCCATTAGTGGACGCGCCCCTCACGCCCGACTTTTGGGCGGCCCCGGCAGGCCGTTTGTTTTGACGTTCCGTGACAGGCCCCGCACCCCCACCTCCGGGCCGACCGGAAGCTTGTGCTGAGTACATCATACCTGAACAACTCAGTGAGGCAGAACACAGCAGTGCACACCAGGGTGACCCCTTCAGTGCATAAACCAATTAACCTGTCCACTGCAGGGCATATAGAAATGAAGTTATTTTCTGCATATAATAATAATATAAGTTCAGTTCTATATAACAATTTCTGTTATCACCACTACCACTACAACTACCACTACTACAAGCTTTGTCTGGAATTTTGTGGACTAACAGACAAACAGACATACAGACAAGCTGGGATCAAAACATTACCTCCTTCCACCATTGAGTGTAGAGGTAAACATCATGGAAATTATATCATGCCCTAGATTTAATTCATGCTTACCCGTGTATTTGCTTCACTGGTTCACAAGGTCTTTTGCATACATGTAATTCAGACTCTCGTCTTCATTGCTGACCACACAATGTTCGCAACATATTAATGTACATTTGTGCCAAATTTGGTGCTTGTATCACAAAATGCACAATTCTTTTGAATATTTGGGCTAAGCCGCCCCACTATATCGGCCGGCCTCGAAGACCGAAATTGTGACGGTGTCACCCGAAAAATTTGAAATTACGAAATTTGAAAAAATTTGAAAAAAAAAATTACGGAATTTCAAGTGGCCCAATATCTGAAAATGTTCGCAACATATTAATGTACATTTGTGCCAAATTTGGTGCTTGTATCACAAAATGCACAACAGGTTTGCTATGCTGCTACACTATAAGGAGATCGTGTCTCCAAAAAAACACCCTTCTGGATTGGACGGTTTGTGTCATACCAAAGACTTTAAAAATGGTACGTGCTGCTTCCTTGCTTGACGTTCAGCATTTAAAAGGATAGAGCACGAGCAATCCCCATCGGTTGGCATCCATGGGGACTGGGGAGGAAGAAATGCCCCCACTGAGTGCTGTGAGAAAGGCGACGCCATTGTTATGACGTTGCTGGTACCCAGAATATCCTGGGAAGTGATGGCACTACCCTCAAGGCCAGTTGTTGTGGTGTGTGTGTGTGTGTGTGTGTGTGTGTGTGTGTGTGTGTGTGTGTGTTTCAGCTCCATTACGAGCCTTAGAGCATGTTTAAAAAAAAAAAACTATTGCAGTGCACGGACGGACGGACGGACGGACAACCCAAAAACATAATTCCTCCGATGACTTCGTCAGTGGAGGCATAAAAGTTCTCGTATCCGTATCCCGATCCGGATCTTTGCCAAAATCTAATCATTTCGTCCTTGTCACACACCGAACCTGTCCACCAAATTTCGTCTGAATCCATCCCTAACTTTTTGAGATATTGTGCCATACAGTATATCACATGTGGCCCTATTTCTCAATGGTGAAGAATCATCCAAATTCCTACCCTAACCTGCAGGGGGCACTGCATCCGTGGCACATGCACGCTCCCAGCAAGGATGCAACCAGCAGCCAAAGGCTGCATACGAAATGAATGAATGAGTTTTGTTCACGAGTGAAAGGAAACACGAACAAATCAAGACGAGTCGGAATACTTTCCAGAATTGTCATCTCACAGTGGTCCTAAAAAGGCAGGGGGGTATACAGAGGAAATAAAGAGGTCACATGAGGTCTATATATTGCAAAAGTGGGTCACCTGACAAGATGGCAATGAGAAACTCCTACGTGCTCTTCCCCTTTCCCTTCCTTCCACTGCAGGCAGGCTGAATTCTCTGAAAAATAGAGAGATTCTGCCCTCTGGCAAAAAAAACTCCTGTCTGGAAGTTCTGCAATATATGCAGCACAGACTTGTCATCACTTTAGAAAGTTTTAAAGTTCCAATATGTCGCCTGTTCATAAAAACATGCAGTTGCCTTATTAGTCTCTCACCCCTAAGGGTATGCAAGACTATTTCAACGCTCCTGTCTGTCTGTTTGTCTGTGTTTCGGTGTGTGTGTGTCGGCGTCTATATATTTTCGCTTTAAAAATGTTTTTCTCTGCAACCGCTTGTCCGATCGATGAGGAATTTTAAACATAGGAGTGACTCCCCATGGATAATATTTTATTAAATAACACTGACATTATAGGTCACATGGTATGGCAGCCATATATGATTAAAGGGAAAAAAATTGCACACATTTTTTTCCAAAACCGCTCAATGAAAAAAAATTAAACTTGGCATGTCATAAACTACCCATGGGGTATATAGGGTGATAACGATGATGTCATCAGCGAAGTCATATTCCAGCCATATTTGGTTGAATCGAAATCCTTATCTGAAAAATCTGAAACTTCATATATCCGATCCACGACCCGATGTGAGTGGATGATTAAATTTATGATGTCATCGGTCACATGGTCTGGTGGCCATATTGGATTGAAAATAAAAACGGTTAAAAAATCTTCTTCTCCAGAACCGCTTAACAGATCAGTGCAAAACATCATACATATGATCGACTAGTCATGGGGAATATAGTTTGAATTTTTTTTCGTATTCACCTTCATTGACGCACTTTAGCCTTGATGTGCACAAAAATGTTTGGTAAATATCCTAATATATAATTAATCGATATAATCAATAAAGCTACGGATAATGACAATGTACGGTATGTGACATAACAGGGTACATTGATGATAGGGGTGTATGGGCAATAATAGTACCGTAGCGTGTTCAGTTAACGATTGTATTTTTGTTCAGAATGAGCGTGCGAGGTGAAACTATGTGTGTTTATACATTTAACGATTTAAAGTTAAATAGAAGATAATCAGATATAATAACAAAAAAAAAGTTCGTTCTCATTAAACATAACATGTACATACATATATTAGCCCAGGAGCATTAGCCAAAAATGAAGGGGAAGCCGAGAAGAAATTAGTAGAAAGCTGATTTTTTGCACAGAGCTCCCGGAAAATGCATAAATTGCAATAACTTCAGCCTAGAACCTCAAAAAAGTATATTTTTATGTCTAAATATATTTTTTAGCATCCTAGGATTTCAATAGAATATCTTTCAGTGACCTCAGATAATGATATGCAGAGATAATCCAAGTCACTGGAAAGACACCGATATCTCATGTACTTCCGATCAATCCATAGAACATCTTTGACGTCATCTGGTTTCAAGCTGGAATCACTCCCACCTACTTCGGCAGCTACCAAATTCCACAGCTACAGAGCATACCATGCTGTTCAGCAGTGGCAGGGGAATGAACTGCTGCCAACTGAGTGGGGGTGGCAGTACAGAGAGGGACTACTTGTTCCAATCGAGACCGATAGGCCTGTCGCCCCTGAGAAAGTGCTGAAAATGATATCTTGTGGATGCAAGGCGGGGTGTGGAAAACGATGCACTTGCTACAAGTCTGGTCTGGAGTGTACCCTCTTGTGTACTGTTTGTAATGGCCATAATTGCAAAAACTCTCGGGACATTGATTTAGAGGGTGATAACAGTGTTTAAGTCAGGAATAAGAAAAGTGACATTCAGTTAACACGGTACTGTCCAAAACACTAGAATCAGGTTGGGATGTCTGGGATCAAAGAGTTGGTCTGCTTTTGTGTCGTATTGTAATTAAATGTCAAATCCCCATGTGTTGTTTACCTCTTGCAGGCCTTGTGGTCACAATGTGAAACATTTTGCATTAAATAAAATAATAGCAAATTAAACTTATCATGATTTTGATGTTTTTTTGCATTACAGCAGCGGCAATTTTGTCAGCCATCTTGGATTATATCTACATATCATTATCTGAGGTCACTGAAATATATTCTATTAAAATCCTGGTGTGCTAAAACATATATTTAGCCACGAAAATTACACTTTTATGAGGTTCTAGGCTGAAGTTATCCATATTTATGTATTTTACATCCAACCGGCTTTTTGAACCGGCAAAACAGGCAAATCTTGAATTTTGAAAATGCCACAAGGTGGGTGGGACTCGTGGGACTTTATATTGTGGGCATCCATATGGTATTCTGAAGCTCTGTGCAAAAAATCAGCTTTCTACTAATTTCTTCTAGGTCCTAACCTAATGCTCCTGGGCTATATACTGTATGTGAGAGAAAGACGCAAAATGAAGAAGAAGAAATTGTCTACACCACCATGTTTGGAAAGCGTGTCCACTACGTCACCGCATTGAGGCCGCCATTATTACCCTCGCCTGAGGAGAGAGTATTGCATTCGAGTCCGTTTATTACTTGGCAAAAAATATATATATATATATATTTTAGCCGCGTCGCAGACGCTGCTCATAGAGTGCCCTCTGCTGTTGTTGTTGTTGTTGTTGTTCTTCTTCTTCTTCTTCTTCTTGTTCTTGTTCTTGCAGAGAAGACAAAACCTCAAAGCTCCACCCATTCTGGGAACCATAGCTACGCCCATTCTGGGCGAGGCTTCATATAAACAAATATCCACCATTTTATTAACTCGCATAGCTTTGAGGCCTGTTTTGTAGGCCCGTGGTGTCTTCCTCTCTCACAGTTTTATTTCAAATCAAATTCGATATATCATTTCATTTTTCACAGTCGCTAACATAGTTTTAGACTCGGTTGAAAAAAAACGGGAAGAAAATCCGATGAAAGTTGCCCTTTATAGAACGAAATGAATTCTCAAAGGCCTGTAACTTCAAGTCCATTGAGATATATATTTTTTAAATCGCGGCATGCTCAGTCATACACCGCTCGAAATAACAGACGGGAAAATGCCGAGATATATATATTTTGTTTAAATCGCGGCATGCTCAGTCATACACCGCCCGAAATAACAGACGGGAAAATGCCGAGATATATTAAAAATTCGTCCATTTGATGACAATCGTCACGATGAAATATTTAATTTATACGTCGTCACAATAATGTGGAGAGAGGAGCATAGCTTCGTTCACGTGTCGCCACACACGGGAAATTGCCGAGATATATTTTTTTAAAATCGCGGCATGGTCAGTCATACACCGCCTGAAATAACAGACGGGAAAATGCCGAGATATATTAAAAATTCGTCCATTTGATGACAATCGTCACGATGAAATATTTAATTTATACGTCGTCACAATAATGTGGAGAGAGGAGCATAGCTCCGTTCACGTGTCGCCACACACGGGAAATTGCCGAGATTTTTTTTTTTTAAATCGCGGCATGGTCAGTCATACACCGCCTGAAATAACAGACGGGAAAATGCCGAGATATATTAAAAATTCGTCGCCACACACGGGAAATTGCCGAGATATATTTTCTTCACTTTGCACAAAAATAACATCAAGTAATCGAATCAATAGGAATGTCCTGTGCCTATAACATCGACGTTATAGGCACAGCTGCATCTAGGCATTGTGTAACATCGACGCGGCTTTTGTTTTAATTAAAACTTTTTGTACTTGTTTGCAAGTATGTTGCTCACTCCGGTTTTTGTGTTTGTGTGTGTGTTTGTTTGTGTGTGTGTGTTTGTTTGTTTGTCTGTCCGCTCACTTATACTTGCCGACAGAACACGATTCTAAACCGATCTTCACGAAACTTTACCAAATGGTAGAGTTCGTGGTCCGACAAAATCCTATATATTTTTGGGGTCAAAAGGTCAACCACTTTTTTCAAATTTCTAAAATCCTCAATTTTCATCTGATTGACTTGACATTTGAATAGGATATACATATCGGAAAACTGAATTCAACCACCAACTATTTTTGACATCAGCATAGGCTAAAAGGTCAATATAGGCCAAAGGTCAACCAGTTTTTTCAAATTTCTTAAATCCTCAATTTTCATCCGATTGACTTGAAATTTGAATAGGATTTACAGATCGGCGAACTGAATTCAACCACCAACTATTTTTGTGATCAGCATAGGCCAAAAGGTCAACATAGGCCAAAGGTCAACCACTTTTTTTCAAATTCATAAAATCCTCAATTTTCATCCGATTGACTTGAAATTTGAATAGGATATACATGTCGGCGAATTGAATTCAACCACCAACTATTTTTGAGATCAGCATAGGCCAAAAGGTCAACGTAGGCCAAAGGTCAACCACTTTTTTTTAATTTCTAAAATCCTCAATTTTCATCCGATTGACTTCATTATTTGAAGAGGATTTACATATCGGCTAACTGAATTCAACCACCAACTATTTTTGAGATTAGCTTCGGCCAAAAGGTCAACATAGGCCAAAGGTAAACCACTTTTTTCAAATCTCTAAAATCCTCAATTTTCATCCGATTGACTTGAAATTTGAAGAGGATTTACATATCGGCTTACTGAATTCAACCACCAACTATTTTTGAGATCAGCATAGGCCAAAAGGTCAACGTAGGCCAAAGGTCAACCACTTTTTTTAATTTCTAAAATCCTCAATTTCCATCCGATTCACTTGAGATTTGAATGGGATTTGCATATCAGCAAACTGAATTCGACCACCAACTATTTTTGAGATCAGCATAGGCCAAAAAGTCAACGAAGGCCAAAGGTCAACCACTTTTTAAAAATTTCTAAAATCCTCAATTTTCATCCGATTGATTTGAAATTTGAGCCTGGTGTTGGCTTAGCGGTTAGGGTGCCGGCTTGGGATCCGAGGATCCTGGGTTCGAATCACGGTCGATTGCTGAATTAACGCCAGAGGGGTTGACTCAGCCTGTCATCCTTCTGAGGTCAGCAAATTGAGTACCAGCTTGCTGGGATGAATGATCACGGTGTGTACCCCGACTTGGAATAGGTACACCGTATCCCTACGCATCGTTAGAGCGTGACCAAGGGTTGGCGTCAGGAAGGGCATCCGGCGATAAAAAAAATATTGCCTCAAACAGGGAACCATGATTGTCATGGGGCCCGCAAGGCTAACCCCCGCTCTAGCGGGGAAAATGGCTTTAACACGATCATTCATTCTTTTTTTTGACTTGAAATTTGAATAGGATTTTCATATCAGCCAACTGAATTCAACCACCAACTCTTTTTGAGGTTAAAAGGATGCTCTACTGAGTGCCATTCCACTTGGTTTTGTTTTGCCAAGTGTCGCTCTATGAGTGATTTTTCATTTGTTTGTCTGTCTGTTTGTCCGCACAGAATAAATATGATTTTCTCTGCAACCGTTGGTCCGATTGACAGGAAATTTTCACCATGGGTACAACTCCAGCTGTATAATTTTTTTAATGATAATTATGACGTCATCGGTCACGGGAACGAATGGGGCAATCTTTCGAGTCTAACGAATCTAACGAATCTAACGAGTGGGGGTTGTGATTGCTTCGGTTCGACCGCCATCTTGGAAAACCGAAAACATTTGCACCTCTATATCTCCTAAAGCGCTGCATAGAAAAAATTGAGACATGGCTCATTGTAAACAACTCTCCATGTGGAATAACATCTGTTAATGATGATGTCATAGGTGCCTACATTATGCCGTCATAATTCGACATGTACAAAACCTCATCCAATCAGGATGAAATTTCTTGAGCATAATCTTGGGATAAATTGGCGGAGAAAAAAAAATAATGATGACGTCATCAGTCACGTGGTTCGGCCGCCATATTTGTTTCAACACAAAAGCCTTAAAAACCATTGACAACACATCCTTGCGAGGGTCGGCAATCTCTGATTGCTCTTTCTTGTTTCTATTACATTGTGGGTATATTCACCAAAATTAAAGGAAAAACAATTTTCAACTAGAACGGCACTCCGTAGAGAGCACACCTGCGCCATGTGAACAGTTTACGTTTTGTATCCTGGAGTAGACCAGAAAATCACAATACAGAATCACATTTAATCAAAATCACCCGTCCACAACTTTTTGAGATATGCTGCTATATATAGTTTTTGGCCCTAACTCCCAGTGGTGAAGAATCACTTATAAAATTCTACTAGCCGGATCCGAATCCAGATCTTCATTAAAATCGAATCATTTCGTCCTTGTCACATAGACTACATCTCTGCCAAATTTCGTAGGAATCCGTCCGCAAATTTTTGAGATATCTTGTTCACAGACAAGCAGACAGACAGGGGTGAAAACATAACCTCCATCCATCCTCCTTTGGTGGCAGAGGTAATTACTGATATATTTTGTGGACTATAAAACAATAAAGACAATATTAGGACAACCAAACGGAGATAAAAATTAGTTTGCGTTTAACGCACGCTGGAGTCAGTACTGGCAATAGTCCAGCGGATAGGTGCAATATTGAGACGAATCGTGCACTTTTTGATAAAAGCATCAAACTTGGTACACATATTCAGTAGGCCATCAGAAACAAAATTAGATATACAGTAGTGCCATCCCAGTTTTGGCCTGTGATTGCTATGGCGGCCATCTTTCAAAATGGCCACCACATGACACTAAAATACCACATAACTCAGCAACCATGAAGCCCAGGATCTTAATTCTGGTGTCTATAGATAGGTTTTAGGGGTCATATAAATCAAAGAAGGCAATATCGATTATGTGTGGTCGAGTATCGACCCTGGAGCAGCAAAAACATTTCAGGAATATGCACGCGATGTCTTTCTGCCATATAATCACATCTGAGCTCCTCACCACATATAAGGCTTTCATCGGCAGCTCAATGGAAAACTGTTCCCCCCTCTGGGCTGGTGCTCCTGCCTCACACCTAGCTCGTCTTCACGCTGTTGAAACCAAAGCGTTCAGAATCATTGGAATCTCCCGCGATGAAGATAACTCCAAGGGCCTTTCACTCACTCACCGCAGGCAGGTTGGTGGTCTTTCCGTCTTCTACCGACTCCTCTCCGGCCTTGCTCCTCCAGCTCTCTCTGGGCTCTGTCCCCCAAATATTCCTACAGGTCGCACAAGATCTGCCTGCAACCCTCTTATGGTTAAACTGCCAAAATCAAGACTCTCTGCTCACCTTCACTCCTTCATTCCTCTTTTCTCCCGCCCCTGGAACAAACTCCCTCACTCTCTTCAATCCCACTCCTCCCTCCAGGTCTTTAAAAACAGCTGTTCACCACCATCTCTTATCTTCCCCCATCCAAAACTTGATCTTTTCTGCCCCCGCTAATTTCACCCCAAATCCACTTTTTTGTCCCCAAATCCAAGTTCTTTCCTAGAAGTCCTTAGTGTCCTTAGTTTATACTTCAACCCCCCCACTTCCCACGCCGCCTCCCCCCAAGCCCTCTCCCTCCCACACATTCCCGATGTCCCTGCTCTCAAATGTTGTGTTTATGTGCTTCCCCTTCTCTCCCCATCCTGTCTTCCGCTCCCCTTTTTATATACTTTGTTTGTTTGTCAGTTTGATTTGTTTGTGTGATAAATGTTAGCTCTTTCACGAGCCTCGATTCTGTATACAAAAAAAATAAAAAAATAAATACGGTCTATTGGATCCTTACTTTTATACATGAGAGTTTCTTCTTCTTCACGACAGTTTGAGCACATTGTCTATGCAATTCCACCTGGACTAAGGTATTGCCTACCCCCCACAAACATAACAATACTCTCGTTTGTTTGCTTATATTTGGTTTCTTACCCTGTGCTCGAGAAGCGAAAGGCAGGGTTAAGCATTCAGTTGCGTATGTGTGCCATACGTGTCTGCATTTAAAAAATTCATTTTCTCAGCAACCAATGGTCTGATTGACACGAAATTTTACCATAGAAGCTTCTCCGCCTGTATAATTTTTTTATTCGTAATTATGACGTCATAGGTACCTGGTACGGAAGCCATCTTGGAAAAACGTTACACCTGTATATCTCCCAAACTGCTCAATGGAAAAAATTTATACATGGCTCATTGTCAAGTACTCACCATGGGGAATAAGATACGTTGATGGTGATGTCATTGGTGTCTTAATTATGATGTCATAATTCGACAAGAACAACGCTTGATCTGATCAGTATGAATAAAACAAAAATTCCTCTGCAACTGTTAGTCTGATGGACACGAAATTTTCAGAATATGTGCGGCTCCTCCTGTAGATTTTTAAAATGACAATCATGAAGTCATAGTTATGACTTATGAGATACAGGTGCCATCTTGGAAAAAAACGAAATATGTTGCTCCTCTATATCTCCAAAACCGCTGCATGGGAAAAAAATTGAAACATGGCTCATTGTAAAGATCTCCATATGGGGAATAGGGGTTGTTAACAATGACGTCATTGGTGCCATAATTATGACGTCATCATTCGACAGGGACAACGCTTAGTCTGGTCAGTTTGAAATGTATTGAGCGTGATCTATGCACCAATTATATTATAGAATAGAAATTTATGATGTCATCGCTCACATGGTCTGGCAGCCATATTGGATCAGCGAAAAAAATTGTTCAAAAACAGAAGAGTTGGCTCGTGTTACGGATTCGTCACTTCCGTTGTTGTGGTTTTCATCCACTGTAAACATTTTTGATTCCATGTACTGTTATTGTTGTCGTTTAAAGGAAATAGATATTACTATTTTCAGAAGGTAAAAAAGTTAATGTTTTAAAAGAAACAGGAAACCGGATCGGGAACCGGACGACGACGAAGAGGAAGAGTAGGAGAAGAAGGCGGAGCGAGTGAGTTCGACAAGAAAGCCGAGCTGCTTTGAGGTCTGAGTGAATGTTGACAAACAAGAGTCACGAGTGAACTTTTGGATTCCCAGGAAAGGGATTCCTGTGACAGAGTTGTTATCATTGTGACAGATCAACCTGCGTGACAGGTTTTGTGGCTGATTCCGGAGAGAATCATCAGAGTGCCATTACGCCTCGAGAATGGGCCGTCGGCCATTTTGACTCGCGCGCTTTGCGCTTCGCTCAAGGTTTCATCTCGCTTCGACCATTTTCACTGCATTCAGACGTCGATCTGGTGTGTGTGTGTGTGTGCAACGTGGCTTTTGAAGGTTAATTTGCGGTTCGCCGACTGTGAGCCGTGGAACGTCCATACCCGAGGGTGTGATTTCCCAGTCGCCTGGAGGGTGCCTTTGGATTTCCCAGTCGCCTTGAGGGCACCTTTGTACAGCTTTGGCCGCGTGACTGTGACTGTCATCCGAACGGGATTCTGGTCTCGATTGGACATTGTTCTGACGATCGCTGGAGCGGATCGACTTTGGCTTGAAGCCGGAATCGACTTTGGCTTGAAGCTGTAATCAACTTTGGCTTGAAGCCGGGATTAGAGACATTGAGAATCTTCTTCTTTTCGCTCACTTGGAGCACAGTGAGTTATATTGTACGAACCTGATGGTACCATCATAGGAAATATATATTGGTTGTACAATTGATTACTATTGTTGTTGTACTGTTATGCTTGTGTGATCTTAATACAATACTTGTTTGTTTGTAACAATTGGTGTGGCTTCACCATTGATCTTTGACATACAGAATAACACATTTTTCTGCCGTGACTCCTCTCGGGGCTCGGAGATACACTGTGACCAGGGGGTTTGGGGAGGAGCACGCAACACTGGCAACAAGTTGATTGCACAGGGTATGTATTCTATGAACACCATCTAGTTTATCATGTAAAGGTTTGTGCAACTGTTGTGATTGTTTCCTTTGAATCATTTTTTTGTACTTTTGTAATAAATGGACATAAAAAGTCAGTCTCTCTCTTTCTCTCTTTCTCTCTTTCTCTTTCCTCTTCTCTCTCTAACTCTGTCATTGCTATGACTTCCTGAAGGCAGGGGTACACCATCCTGGATGTGGGGGGATATATGGGTCGCTCCTATGAGATTGATCGGCTGTCTCCATGCTATGGGCGTGTTGGAGAGAACTCTGGGGATATCCAACAACAACAACAACACCTACTGACTCACCACTGCAGGTAGAATGGCTATAGGTGTGAATTAGATCAACAAGCATTAGTGTGGTACCTGAAACAAATGTGTGGTGATGTAGATGCCTCATTAGAGGTCTGCACACCTATAATAATTATCAATGTAAGTGACCCAAACAGCAACAAAATTATAATAAAAACAGAATGAAAAGTGCTTTCACATTCCACCATATTGATGACATTCATTCCATCAAACTTACCTCCCAGAGCTTCTTTGGAACCATTACAGCATGTTCCCGATGATGTTGCAGGGCGAACTAACACTGCAGCCTGTTTATTCAATCTATTTTGATCTTGTTTAAAGTTATGATGAGAGTGAGCAGAGAGGTGATTTGAGGTGAAAGAATATTCCATGTAATATAATAAAGTTTTATCCCCCAACAGAGAATCTCCAAAGTCCGCGTTTCCCGATGCGCCCGTACACGTATGATGAAATGCATTATTTCTGGTTGCCAACGAGATGTGCACAGGTTGCCATCAGAATTCACATCGATTATTAATATTAACTTCCTGGTATATAATCGAAAATAAATCCAAAAAACTGATTCCAATATAAATAATTTAATCCCATGAAACGTTTGGTGTTGACTCCGTTTGGTATTCTCTTTTCTTTATGCGTGCTTCATTTCAGATCGATGACAAATGGTGTTTATGATGGAATGATAGTGGTCTCATCTCCACCGAAAACACACATTTTCCTCATTGAAGACCGACTACATATTAGATTTGGAAAATTGAGAATTTTTTTCATCTCCTTCTCACTCTTCCAGGTACATATGTCCAGTGTCCTCCTTTATATAATAGTGAGAGTGAATAAAAGTGAGATACTTATAATACTTGACTTTCAAAATGACGTACGAATGCTAATGAGCCTTTTGCGCATGCGCTGCATGTACGTTTTCATTGACTCGGTTTTGCTCGCCGGGAACACTTAACCTGGGAACTTTTAACCTGTCATTGCTAGCAAAAATCTATGATTCAATTTGTCTTCTATATATATAAAAGAAAGTTTTTGTTTGTTTATTTGTTTGTTTGTTTGTCTGCACGCGCTAATCTCCTGAACGGTGAAAGATAGGAGGAAACCTGTGAAACAAAAAATGTCGGGACGGGCCCCGGGAAGGTTATAGTCTAGGTGGCGAGGCCGGTTGAGGCCGCCTTGGCCGGGCTGGGCCCATTTCGCAATTAAAAGTTGAGCTGAATTATAGTAGTCAATCTTTTACGGCCGCAAGTAAAAGCTGAATTATAGTAGTAAATTCATTCAAAAAGAACCAAAAATGTTGGGACGGGCCCCGGGAAGGTTATAGGCTAGGCGGCGAGGCCGGTCGAGGCCGCCTCGGCCGGGCTGGGCCCATTTCGCAATTAAAAGCTGAGCTGAATTATAGTAGTCAATCTTCTACGGCTGCGGGAAAAGCTGAATTATCTATCTATAATTCCAGTAATCTCTGTGTGTTTGTTTGTACGTTTGTCTGTGACCGCTGTTTCTCGACAACCACGGGTCCGATATACTTTAAACTTGCCAGGTATATTGCTGGGGACCCGAGGATGTGCCTTTTCAAGGTTTCATATTAATCGGACAATTACTTACCGAGCTATGTCCAAAAAACGATTCAACCAATCAGAGAGCAGCGAGCTATCGCGTGTGCCGAACGTGGCGGACACACTCTGCCTCGGATGGCACATTTGAGAGCGTATTCATTTATTTCACGTTTGCAAACTATGTTGCCGCTATGTTGGCGTTAAACGATGTTTTAAAACTAATAAAAACCATTTCATCTAAATAGAGGGGGGGGGGGGGGGGATTGTCACTGTACTCGCAAGCCGTTCGCCGTTCGCTTTGGCGTTGCGAATGGACCAACACATTTCATGGACCAAACCATTTCATATAAAGCGTTCGCCGTTCGCTTTGGCGTTGCGAATGGACCAAAACATTTCATGAACCAAACCATTTCATGTAAATAGAGGGGAGGATATAATTTTAGATATAGATATAGTACGGGCATGCCCTAGTAGTAGTAAATTCATTCAAAAAGAACCCGGGCAATGCCGCGTGCATTCGGCTAGTTAAACATAATTTTTCAGCATTTAGATGAAAGAGTGGCAATTTTGAGATAGTTAACCATCCTGTAATTGTAGTGTTCCTGAATGCAAATCGTACTCACAGAAATATAGGAATAAGAGAAATATGTGGATGAGAGGTGTCGAGTTGGGAATATTTCCTGTTGGTACATTTTAGCGTCGGCCATGGATAAGACACACACACACACACACACACACACACACACACACACACACACACACACACACACACACACACACCAATCATTTAAAACAAGGGCACAACGCTCACATATGACTTGATGATCCCATCCAGCGTGAACATGGAAAACAAAGCACTGCGACCGGACAAATTATTCAAATACATAAAGGAAAACGAGGCATGAGCTGCTGATGCAACATCCTCTGCAAGTTATGGCAAGAATTTGGAATTTGTTCATGGTGCCAACGATAGCTTGACTAATCTTTGGGAAGGAGGGCATGGGATATTTAACGTTCACAAACTAATTCCAGCAGACGGGCGCACGGTTTAACGTCCATCTGCGGGATGGCACACACATTGATGAATCACCCTGCCTGTGATGCCAGTTTATAGATGAGTTGCGATTCGAACCCAGGCTATACTGTTCAGAGGAGAATGTGCGTACATCTCGGCCATTTTGCCAGTCCTTCTGCATCACTGATTATCCCTTTTGTTGATGTACCACCCTTCAAAGCATATTGCTGGCCTAATGTATTTTGGGTATCCCTGCATCCGCACCCAATTATTGCCTCACTGTTGCCTCATGTTGGCTGATCTTTTCAAGAATTTAACGACATAAGTAACCCATTCTTCTTACACTTTTACTGGCTCAATCGGCGACCACTCACACATCTTTCAAATGCTCCTACAAGACAATAGCCTCTTCCTAATTACGGGAAACTGCTTGTTCTGTTGTCACAGCCTCGTCCTGCTGCAAGCATCACATCATGAATGGAAAACCATTTGTATATTCATTTTATGGCATTCATAAATTGTAGACATAAATATCCCAGAAGAGGTGATGAAACAGCACCATGGTTCGGTAAAGGCATCGTTATTTAACGAAAGTGCCATACACCAGGCTCTTGGTTCAGCACATACTCATGCTGTCATTTTGATGTCATGGAGGTCCAGAGTGCAGCAACTCGTGTACATATCAACGCAAAGCCTCATCTCCACATTGGGATGCCAGCACCTCAGGCTGTTGATAGGGGGAACACTGGAGAGAGGGGAACGAAAGGGCAGCAACACGGCTGAGGATCAGAAGCTAGCCCGGTCCTTTGTTACGCTACACGCGGCACAGCTGCCAACGGCTCCCCGCGGGCCACCATTCGCCTTAACCACTGATTGCCTGTGCTGTACCGTTGCATGCCCGAGTGCAAACAAATTTTGCCCGCGCTCTATGGGCCCCAGGACAACGAGGGAGTCGATGCTAACAACGAAGTGGAATGCACCGTTGCTTGAATGCCAATGTGGTGTGTAACTCGAAGGGCTGGCCTATGTGCGCATCACTCAGGAAATAGGGTTGGGTTAGGGTTCGGGTTGGGGTTGGGGTTCGGATTAGGGTTAGGGTTCGGGTTATGTTTAGAAGTAAATCTCCAACGATTATTATATGACGTCACATCCGAAGTGATATACTACCTACCCATAAGCCCTTTCTGTTCCAAGAAAGAGAAAATAATCTTTCGTCAAATTTGGGCCGTTTTTGCTGTCATAAGTCATTCTAATTTCATGGATAGGTCGAAGGTTTTTAACGGTTTTTTTGTTGTTGTTTGGTGTACATGGTCGAGGCTTGCAGAACAGCTAGAGCAGAATAGAGTTCAACAAAATGGAAAGGGAGGAACACCAACAGCAGAGTAGAGGAGAGAGTATGCGTGACATCAAGGCAAGGGGAGAAGGACACGTGAGGGTGAACAAGCTGAATGTAACACAGCAAGAAGAGGAGGGGGGGAAGTGGGGATGAAACAGAAAAGGAACAAACTAACCGACAACTAACAACCAAAAACAGGTGTGGGAGAGGGGGGGAAATCACAATAAGCTAGAAAAATGGAGTGCTTGGGAATGTGATCAGTTGGGGTTGAAGAGATCATCAGTATGGACGGGGGATGACCGAAGTTATAGTAGTGAACAGCTGTCCTGAAGCCATGGAGGGAATAATGGGCCTGGTTAGACTGGGGACGTTGGTTCCGCAGCCGAGAGAAAAGAGGAGCAAATGAGTGGAATTTTGCAATTGGTCTGGATTTTGGGAGTTGAAGAAGAAGAGGATCACTGGCAGACTTAGTACGACGATTTGACGATATAGCTCGATGGGAGTCCAATCCACCATCCTCTCATGCTCATGTCTTTCAGAATGACAGAGATTATGATAATTATGCACTTTACACGAATATCGAGTGCTTGGAGAAACGAAAAGCTTTCATGAGCCAACAATTATGCAGGGAAATGAATTCATTCGTTTTCCCCTTGGAATGTCAGTGCGAAGCCCATGACCATAACGAACGAGAAAATGTCCCAATATGATGTCTGATGGTGAACTGTTTCATGCTCAATCCGCGCAAAAGAGTGTAAGCGTACAAACAAATGTCGACGCTCATTGAAAAAGCTGGATGACTCGTGGGGTGGACTGACAACAGGGTACAGGGAAACAGACAAGAAATGAGACACAGCAATACACCTTCGCCTGGCAGGATGGCCCATAAAGGTGTGTCCTCTCGCCTCTGAATTGCAAAGCCTGGGTTCGAATCCCGACATAAGGCCAAAAAATATATATTGCTGGTCTCTGGTCAGACCAAAGTTCCAAAATTGATGCGGCGATGCTGTTTGTTTTTTTTTGAAAAGCATGGATTGCACATATAAAGGTGTTGTTTTTTGTGTCCTCATGCCTTGCGGTCCTCCTCATCTGCCGTGGCGCCGTCCAGAGAGAAATTAAAGGCAGCCAATGGGACAGGTAGGCCTTTTTGTAAATAATGAACACAAGCTTAAGTTCTTTTAAAATGTATCTATTCTGAAAATCATTAAGTTCTTCAAGCATATTATAAACTGCCATTTCGTTCTCGAGATCGCCTCGCCGTACCGTCAAACATTCCAATGAGTCGATCGCGTCAACACTGCGCATGCGCAAGTGGTCTGAATGATTTAATACGCTGAAAAAACCACGCATGCGCAAATGACTACACCCGCTGGAAAGCTGTTCGTGCACGGGATAACACGATGCATGTGGTGACGTCATAACGTAAACGGATCACATTTCTTCATTTATCTCCCGAACCACCAGTCGGATTTCGACGCCGTGAAGGTCTTCATGTAGTGTGAATAAAAATAAATGCACAAATTTTAAGACCACTCCTGACTTAGTGGGCCTTGTGGTTGTAGAGATATCCTGGACGAACCGCGAGACGATGTTTATTTTCAAAAAAAAGTATTTGTATTTACGCAGGACACGTATTTCAGAATCACGTGTTGACGTCACGGCATAAACGGATCACATTTATTCATTTATATGCCGAACCGCTGAATGGATTTTGACGCTGTAAACGTCATCGTGGGGCCCGCAGCTCTCTCGGCCTTCTGGTTGCTTCACACGAACCCGACAAAGAACGTCTTCCTTTCAATAAATGACAATATCCAGCGATTGGATTCATGACGGCACACAAAACTACTCATATCTTTGGAACGGCTGGTTGGATTTGGACAAACTAAACATAGTTTTGTAGGGGAGAACCGTGTGCGAACGTCGACACCGATGGCGACCCTCACAGACCCGTATTTCCCGAGATAGCGCGCTGGCCGGGCAACATGCATACATTATATGGCTCCTGACGCTCGAAATCGCGTTTTCGGCGAGAACGTGACGTCACGGCTCACTTAATTGCATACTTCAGGCGGCGTGGCATTGTTTATGTTTAATGTGCTCTATAATTTATGATGTGCTCTATATTTAAATACAGACGGCGCGCGCTGTTGTAGGTACCGTTGGAAATTTGAAAAAAGAAAAAAAATGTTGACGCACAGGGTCAAAATCGATGCGCGCGCTGACCAGAGACCGGAAATATATTTTTCTCGGCCTAATATCTAGACTCGAGAATCTGTCATCCTGGTGTTTCACAGGCAGGTGAGGCATCATTGTGTGTGCCGTCCCTCGGATGGACATTAAACTGGGTGTCCCATCTGCCGATGTTAGTTGGTGGACGTTACAGATCCCACGATGTTCATCGCGTAGAGTACGCGAGTCATCGCCGGCACCATGAACAAATTGCTAATTTCTACCACTTTCAGTCGAACGTCAGGCCTTGCCAGCCAGTTCGTGAAAGACAGCACATGAACATTCTTCTGCCAACCCCACAAGGGGGTGATTATCGGGGTTGATAAAATAGTAGCATAGTCGTAGTAGTAGTAGTTGTAGTAGTATACACCACACCCAACCTGCAGGCACCTTCATTTGGCTAAGTATTTAAAATATAGTTAACATGAGATTTAAAAAAAAAACCCCATGCAGTCGGTATACATTATTTTTTTTGATTCATTCACGAGACATTGATGAGAAATTCCTTCTTTCTATTTGCTTTGATGTGTCCGCATAATAAATTGTGACTGATTGATTGAAATTGATTGCCGTATTTCCTGCAGCTCACTCAGGACACTAGTGTAGTAGCATAGCAAACCTGTTGTGCATTTTGTGATACAAGCACCAAATTTGGCACAAATGTACATTAATATGTTGCGAACATTTTCAGATATTGGGCCACTTGAAATTCCGTAATTTTTTTTTTCAAATTTTTTCAAATTTCGTAATTTCAAATTTTTCGGGTGACACCGTCACAATTTCGGTCTTCGAGGCCGGCCGATATAGTGGGGCGGCATAGCCCAAATATTCAAAAGAATTGTGCATTTTGTGATACAAGCACCAAATTTGGCACAAATGTACATTAATATGTTGCGAACATTGTGTGGTCAGCAATGAAGACGAGAGTCTGAATTACATGTATGCAAAAGACCTTGTGAACCAGTGAAGCAAATACACGGGTAAGCATGAATTAAATCTAGGGCATGATATAATTTCCATGATGTTTACCTCTACACTCAATGGTGGAAGGAGGTAATGTTTTGATCCCAGCTTGTCTGTATGTCTGTTTGTCTGTTAGTCCACAAAATTCCAGACAAAGCTTGTAGTAGTGGTAGTTGTAGTGGTAGTGGTGATAACAGAAATTGTTATATAGAACTGAACTTATATTATTATTATATGCAGAAAATAACTTCATTTCTATATGCCCTGCAGTGGACAGGTTAATTGGTTTATGCACTGAAGGGGTCACCCTGGTGTGCACTGCTGTGTTCTGCCTCACTGAGTTGTTCAGGTATGATGTACTCAGCACAAGCTTCCGGTCGGCCCGGAGGTGGGGGTGCGGGGCCTGTCACGGAACGTCAAAACAAACGGCCTGCCGGGGCCGCCCAAAAGTCGGGCGTGAGGGGCGCGTCCACTAATGGAACGCCTCTCGCTTCCCAGATCGAGGGCCACGTGGTCAGGAGAACCTCGTCCCTTCCGGTCACACTTTGCCTATCGGCCGGCCTCGAAGACCGAAATTGTGACGGTGTCACCCGAAAAATTTGAAATTACGAAATTTGAAAAAATTTAAAAAAAAAAAATACGGAATTTCAAGTGGCCCAATATCTGAAAATGTTCGCAACATATTAATGTACATTTGTGCCAAATTTGGTGCTTGTTTCACAAAATGCACAATTCTTTTGAATATTTGGGCTAAGCCGCCCCACTACACCTTTCCCAGTGAAAGTAAAGTTTCTTGGGGGAAAGTTTCACCTCCGGGTGAAAGTAAAATTTCTTGGGGGAAAGTTTCACTTCTGGGTGAAAGTAAAGTTTCTTGGGGGGAAGTTTCACTTCCGGGTGAAAGTAAAGTTTATTGGGGGAAAGTCTCACTTCTGGGTGAAAGTAAAGTTTCTTGGGGGGAAGTTTCACTTCCGGGTGAAAGTAAAGTTTATTGGGGGAAAGTCTCACTTCTGGGTGAAAGTAAAGTTTCTTGGGGGAAAGTCTCACTTCTGAGTGAAGCTATAGTTTATTTTGGGAAAGTTTCACTTCTGGGTGAAAGTAAAGTTTCTTGGGGGGAAGTTTCACTTCTGAGTGAAGCTATAGTTTATTTTGGGAAAGTTTCACTTCTGGGTGAAAGTAAAGTTCCTTGGGGGGAAGTTTCACTTCTGGGTGAAGCTATAGTTTATTTTGGGAAAGTTTCACTATTGGGTGAAAGTAAAGTTTCTTTGGGGAAAGTTTCATTTCTGGGTGAAAGTAAAGTTTCTTGGGGGGGAGTTTCACTTCTGAGTGAAGCTATAGTTTATTTTGGGAAAGTTTCACTTCTGGGTGAAAGTAAAGTTTCTTGGGGGGAAGTTTCACTTCTGGGTGAAGCTATAGTTTATTTTGGGAAAGTTTCACTTCCGGGTGAAAGTAAAGTTTCTTGGGGGAAAGTTTCATTTCTGGGTGAAAGTAAAGTTTCTTGGGGGAAAGTTTCACTTCTGGGTGAGGCTATAGTTTATTTTGGGAAAGTTTCACTTCCGGGTGAAAGTAAAGTTTATTGGGGGAAAGTTTCACTTCTGGATGATAGTAAAGTTTCTTGGGGGGAAGTTTCACTTCTGAGTGAAGCTATAGTTTATTTTGGGAAAGTTTCACTTCTGGGTGAAAGTAAAGTTTCTTGGGGGGAAGTTTCACTTCTGGGTGAAGCTATAGTTTATTTTGGGAAAGTTTCACTATTGGGTGAAAGTAAAGTTTCTTTGGGGAAAGTTTTACTTCTGAGTGAAGCTATAGTTTATTTTGGGAAAGTTTCACTTCCGGGTGAAAGTAAAGTTTCTTGGGGGAAAGTTTCACTTCTGAGTAAAGCTATAGTTTATTTTGGGAAAGTTTCACTTCCGGGTGAAAGTAAAGTTTCTTGGGGGAAAGTTTCATTTCTGGGTGAAGCTATAGTTTATTTTGGGAAAGTTTCACTTCCGGGTGAAAGTAAAGTTTCTTTGGGGAAAGTTTCACTTAGGAGTGGAATTAAAGTTTTTTGGGGGAAAGTGTCCTGACGGATAGCCCTACAGGTAGGACGAAGATACCACCGTGGGAAACAAGGTGCGGTTGACGTTTCGAGCGTTAGCCCTTCATCACGTCAGAGAACAAGTTTATACGCTGATCGTGGAAGCGCTGCGTGTGCACCTTTCATCGGATTTAACAAGCGAAGGTGCAACATCGGTCACGTGGTGCAGTTATTATAACCTTTATTATACGAACCACATTAGCAGTAGGCCTATACGGCGGGATTACATAAATTATAAATGAGCTAACTCCCTCGCTAATTGTCTGTTAACAGACTCGCCCACGGTTCGCCTTTTTGCAAGAAGGTAACTTGGTGAAAAGACCGCGTAATGAAGGTACCTTTTGAAGTGGTTGTGCAGATCATTCCTGCCATGACGGTCGGTGCTGTGTGCCCACATGACGAATCAGGAGACTTAGTGGCCGCAACTCATTAAGACCAATCGCCATTGATTCCTTCCAGCCTGCCCGAGAAAAACAGAATGAAACACAATGAATGAATGAATGGGTGGGCCAGTTCAGGTTCCCTGGAATATAAACAAATTAATGCACCCGCCCAAACCTCACTCCTCCACCATCACCACCAACACCACCACTCCCACCGGGCGCCTCGAGGAGCCGCCGCCCTACCTAGGCATATTTAAACAACCCCGGGAATGCCTCGCCATGCTGTTGGCAGCCGAAGCGCGGAGCGAGGTTCCCGCGCGATTGTGCGGCGGCAGGTGGTTACGCGATGGGACGAAACCGAAATATGACACCTGGAGAGACCTGCTTTAGCACTTCTCAGAGGGGGCGCGACCAGGGACGTGCAACATTGCCTCGACTTGAGACCACGAAGACAGCCAGAGTAATATTAGGGACTGTCAGCAGCGAATTATGGCGAATGTAGCACAGACAATAATTACGCACGCAATTAGCGTGCACCTCTTGTGCTATTTAGCATTGATGTTTGTGGGAGAGCATGACATCTCGACTTGGAATGAAAAATTCAAACAGTGGAATGATAAAAGGAGCGAATAGTTATTTAGAATGCATATGCGTGTTCACAATCCCATTGTGACGTATGCTCGTGATATCATTGTGACACATGCTCACAATCCCATTGTAACTCATGCCCGTGATATCATTGTGACACATGCTCACAATCCCATTGTAACTCATGCCCGTGATATCATTGTGACACATGCTCACAATCGAATTGTAACTCATGCCCGTGATATCATTGTGACACATGCTCACAATCCCATTGGAAATCATGCCCGTGATATCATTGTGACACATGCTCACAATCCCATTGCAACTCATGCCCGTGATATCATTGTGACTCATGTTCACAATCCCATTGTGAATCATTTTCGTGATATATTTGTGACTCATGCTCGTGATATCATTGTGACGCACGCTCGTGATATCATTGTGACACATGCTCGTTATATCATTGTGGCTCATGCTCGTGATATCATTGTGACACATGCTTACAATCCCATTGTGACTCATGCCCGTGACATCATTGTGACACATGCTCACAATCCCATTGCAACACATGTTCACAATCCCATTGTGACGCATGCTCGTGATATCATTGTGACACATGCTAACAATCCCATTCTGACTCATGCTCGTGATATCATTGTGACTCATGCTCGTGATATCATTGTGACGCACGCTCGTGATATCATCGTAACACACGCTCATGATATCATTGTGACTCATTTTCACAATCCCATTGTGACTCATTCTCGTGATATCTTTGTGATTCATGCGTGACATCATTGTGACACATGCTCACAATCCCATTGTGACTCATTCTCGTGATATCATTGTGACTCATGCTCATGATATCATTGTGACACATGTTCACAATCCCATTGTGATTCATGCTCGTGATATTATTGTGACACGTGCTCACAATCCCATTGTGACTCATGCTCGTGATATCATTGTGACACATGCTCACAATCCCATTGTGACTCATGGTCGTGATATCATTGTGACACATGCTCACAATCCCATTGTGACTCATGCTCGTGATATCATTGTGACACATGCTCACAATCCCATTGTGACTCATGCTCGTGATATCATTGTGACACATGATCACAATCCCATTGTGATTCATGGTCATGATATCATTGTGACCCATGCTCGCAATCCCATTGCGACTCATGCTCGTGATATCATTGTGACACGTACTCACAATCCCATTGCAACACATGTTCACAATCCCATTGTGCCGCACGCTCATGTTATCATTGTGACACATGCTCACAATCCCATTGTGACTCATGCTCGTGATATCATTGTGACACATGCTCACAATCCCATTGTGACTCATGCTCGTAATATCATTGTGACACATGCTCACAATCCCATTGTGACTCATGCTCGTGATATCATTGTGACACATGCTCACAATCACATTGTGACTCATGCTCGAGATGTCATTGTGACACATGCTTACAATCCCATTGTGACTCATGCTCGTGATATCATTGTGACGAACGCTCATGATATTATTGTGACACATGCTCACAATCCCATTGTGACTCATGCTCGTGATATCATTGTGACACATGCTCACAATCCAATTGTGACTAGTGCTCGTGATATCATTGTGACACATGCTCACAATCCCATTGTGACTCATGCTCGTGATATCATTGTGACACATGCTCACAATCCCATTGTGACTCATGGTCGTGATATCATTGTGACACATGCTCAAAATCCCATTGCAACACATTTTCACAATCCCATTGTGACTCATGCTCGTGATATCATTGTGACACATGCTCACAATCCCATGGTGACTCATGCCCGTGATATCATTGTGACTCATGCTCGTGATATCATTGTGACACTTGCTCGTGATATCATTGTGACACATGCTCACAATCCCATGGTGACTAATGCCCATGATATCAATGTGACACATGCTCACAATCCCATTGTGAATCATGCTCGTGATATCACTGTGATGCACGCTCGTGCTATCATTGTGACACATGTTCACAATCCCATTGTGACTCATTCTCGTGATATCATTGTGACTCATGCTCGTTTTATCATTGTGACACATGTTCACAATCCCATTGTGACTCATGCTCGTGATATCATTGTGACACATGCTCACAATCCCATTGTGACTCATGTTCACAATCCCATTGTGACTCATGCTCACAATCCCATTGTGACTCATGCTCGTGATATCATTGTGACACATGCTCACAATCCCATTGTGATTCATGCTCGTGATATCATTGTGACACATGCTCACAATCCCATTGTGACTCATGCCCGTGATATCATTGTGACTCATGCTCGTGATATCATTGTGACACTTGCTCGTGATATCATTGTGACACATGCTCACAATCCCATGGTGACTAATGCCCATGATATCAATGTGACACATGCTCACAATCCCATTGTGAATCATGCTCGTGATATCATTGTGACAAATGCTTGTGATATCATTGTGACACATGCACGTGATATCCTTGTGACACATGCCCGTGATATCATTGTGACTCATGCTCACAATCCCATTGTGAATCATGCTCGTGATATCATTGTGACAAATGCTTGTGATATCATTGTGACACATGCTCGTGATATCATTGTGACACATGCTCACAATCCCATTGTGACTCATTCTCGTGATATCATTGTGACTCATGCTTGTGATGTCATTGCGACACATGTTCACAATCCCATTATGACTCATGCTCGTGATATCATTGTGACATTCTCACAATCCCATTGTGACTCATGCTTGTGATATCATTGTGACAAATGCTCGTGATATCATTGTGACATATGCTCAAAATCCCATTGTGACTCATGCTGTCGATATCATTGTGACACATGCTCACAATCCCATTGTGACTCATGCTCGTGATATCATAGTGACATGCTCGTGATATCATTGTGACACATGTTCACAAATCCCATTGTGACTCATGCCTGTGATGTCATTGTGACACCTACTCACAATCCCATTGTGACTCATGCTCGTGATATCATTGTGACACATGCTCACAATCCCATTGTTACTCATGCTCGTGATATCATTGTGACACAGGCTCACAATCCCATTGTGACTCATGCCCGTGATATCATTATGACACATGCTCACAAGCCCATTATGACTCACGCTCGTGATATCATTGTGACGCAGGCTCACATTCGCATTGTGACTCATTCTCGTGATATCATTGTGAAACATGCTCGTGATATCATAGTGACACATGCTCGTGATATCATTGTGACACATGCTCACAATCCCATGGTGACTCATGCCCGTGATATCATTGTGACTCATGCTCACAATCCCATTGTGACTCATGCTCGTGATATCATCGTGACGCATGCTCGTGATATCATAGTGACTCATGCTCGTGATATCATTGTAACTCATGCTTGTGATATCATTGTGACACATGCTCACAATCTCATTGTGATTCATGCTCGTGATATCATTGTGACTCATGTTCACATTCCCATTGTGACTCATGCTCGTGATATCATTGTGACACATGCTCATAATCCCAATGTGACTGATGCTTGTGATATCATTGTGACACATGCTCACAACCCCATTGTTACTCATGCCAGTGATATCATTGTGACACAGGCTCACAATCCCATTGTGACTCATGCTCGTGATATCATTATGACACATGCTCACAATCCCATTGTGACTCATGCTCGTGATATCATTGTGACGCAGGCTCACAATCCCATTGTGACTCATTCTCGTGATATCATTGTGAAACATGTTCGTGATATCATAGTGACACATGCTCGTGATATCGTTGTGACACATGCTCACAATCCCATGGTGACTCATGCCCGTGATATCATTGTGACTCATGCTCACAATCCCTTGATGACTCATGCCTGTGATATCATTGTGAAACTTGTTTGTGATATCATTGTGACACATGCTCACAATCCCATGGTGACTTATGCCCATGATATAATTGTGACACATGCTCACAATCCCATTGTGAATCATGCCCGTGATATAATTGTGACTCATGCTCACAATCCCATTGTGACTCATGCTCGTGATATCATTGTGACAAATGCTCGTGATATCATTGTGACACATGCTCAAAATCCCATTGTGACTCATGCTGTTGATATCATTGTGACACATGCTCACAATCCCATTGTGACACATGCTCGTGATATCATAGTGACTCATGCTCGTGATATCATTGTGACACATGCTCACAATCCCATTGTGACTCATGCCTGTGATGTCATTGTGACACATGCTCACAATCCCATTGTGACTCATGCTCGTGATATCATTGTGACACATGCTCACAATCCCATTGTGACTCATGCTCGTGATATCATTGTGACGCAGGCTCACAGTCCCATTGTGACTCATTCTCGTGATATCATAGTGACACATGCTTGTGATATCATTGTGACACATGCTCACAATCCCATGGTGACTCATGCCCGTGATATCATTGTGACTCATGCTCACAATCCCTTGGTGACTCATGCCCATGATATCATTGTGACACTTGCTCATGATATCATTGTGGCACATGCTCACAATCCCATTGTGACTCATGCCCGTGATATCATTGTGACTCGTGCTCACAATCCCATTGTGAATCATGCTCGTGATATCATTGTGACAAATGCTTGTGATATCATTGTGGCACATGCACGTGATATCATTGTGACACATGCTCGTGATATCATTGTGAATCATGCTCGTGATATCATTGTGACACATGCTCAAAATCCCATTGTGACTCATGCTCGTGATATCATTGTGACACATGCTCGTGATATCATAGTGACTCATGCTCGTGATATCATTGTGACTTATGCTCGTTATATCCTAGTGACTCATGCTCGTGATATCATTGTGACACATGCTCACAATCCCATTGTGACTCATGCTCGTGATATCCTAGTGACTCATGCTCGTGATATCATAGTGACTCATGCTCGTGATATCATTGTGACACATGCTCACAATCCCATTGTGACTCATGCCCGTGATATCATTGTGACACATGCTCACAATCCCATTGTGACTCATGCTTGTGATATCATTGTGACACATGCTCACAATCCCATTGTAACTGATGCTCGTGATATCATTGTGACACATGCTCACAATCCCATTGTTACTCATGCTCGTGATATCATTGTGACACAGGCTCACAATCCCATTGTGACTCATGCTCGTGATATCATTGTGACGCAGGCTCACAATCCCATTGTGAGTCATTCTCGTGATATCATTGTGAAACATGCTCATGATATCATCGTGACACATGCTCGTGATATCATTGTGACACATGCTCACAATCCCATTGTGACTCATGCTCGTGATATCATTGTGACAAATGCTCACAATCCCATTGTGAGTCATGCTCGTGATATCATTGTGACCTATGCTCACAATCCCATTGTGACTCATGCTCGTGATATCATTGTGACACATTGTCACAATCCCATTGTGACTCATGCTCGTGATATCATTGTGACAAATGCTCGTGATATCATGGTGACACATGCTCAAAATCCCATTGTGACTCATGCTCGTGATATAATTGTGACACATTCTCACAATCCCATTGTGACTCATGCTCGTGATATCATTGTGACAAATGTTCGTGATATCATTGTGACACATGCTCAAAATCCCATTGCGACTCATGCTCGTGATATCATTGTGACACAAGCTCACAATCCCATTGTGAATCATGCTCATGATGTCATGGTGACTCATGCTCACAATCCCATTGTGACTCATGCTCGAGATATCATTGTGACACATGCTCGTGATATCATTGTCACTCATGCTCGTGATATCATTGTGACACATGCTCACAATCCCATTGTGACTCATTCTCATGATATCATTGTGACACATACTCGTGATATCACTGTGACGCACGCTCGTGATATCATTGTGACACATGCTCACAATCTCATTGTAACTCATGCTCGTGATATCATTGTGACACATGCTCACAATCCCATGGTGACTCATGCCCGTGATATCATTGTGACACATGTTCGTGATATCATTGTGACACATGCTCACAATCCCATTGTGACTCATGCTCGTGATATCATTGTGACAAATGCTCGTGATATCATTGTGACACATGCTCAAAATCCCATTGTGACTCATGCTGTTGATATCATTGTGACACATGCTCACAATCCCATTGTGACACATGCTCGTGATATCATAGTGACTCATGCTCGTGATATCATTGTGACACATGCTCACAATCCCATTGTGACTCATGCCTGTGATGTCATTGTGACACATGCTCACAATCCCATTGTGACTCATGCTCGTGATATCATTGTGACACATGCTCACAATCCCATTGTGACTCATGCTCGTGATATCATTGTGACGCAGGCTCACAGTCCCATTGTGACTCATTCTCGTGATATCATAGTGACACATGCTTGTGATATCATTGTGACACATGCTCACAATCCCATGGTGACTCATGCCCGTGATATCATTGTGACTCATGCTCACAATCCCTTGGTGACTCATGCCCATGATATCATTGTGACACTTGCTCATGATATCATTGTGGCACATGCTCACAATCCCATTGTGACTCATGCCCGTGATATCATTGTGACTCGTGCTCACAATCCCATTGTGAATCATGCTCGTGATATCATTGTGACAAATGCTTGTGATATCATTGTGGCACATGCACGTGATATCATTGTGACACATGCTCGTGATATCATTGTGAATCATGCTCGTGATATCATTGTGACACATGCTCAAAATCCCATTGTGACTCATGCTCGTGATATCATTGTGACACATGCTCGTGATATCATAGTGACTCATGCTCGTGATATCATTGTGACTTATGCTCGTTATATCCTAGTGACTCATGCTCGTGATATCATTGTGACACATGCTCACAATCCCATTGTGACTCATGCTCGTGATATCCTAGTGACTCATGCTCGTGATATCATAGTGACTCATGCTCGTGATATCATTGTGACACATGCTCACAATCCCATTGTGACTCATGCCCGTGATATCATTGTGACACATGCTCACAATCCCATTGTGACTCATGCTTGTGATATCATTGTGACACATGCTCACAATCCCATTGTAACTGATGCTCGTGATATCATTGTGACACATGCTCACAATCCCATTGTTACTCATGCTCGTGATATCATTGTGACACAGGCTCACAATCCCATTGTGACTCATGCTCGTGATATCATTGTGACGCAGGCTCACAATCCCATTGTGAGTCATTCTCGTGATATCATTGTGAAACATGCTCATGATATCATCGTGACACATGCTCGTGATATCATTGTGACACATGCTCACAATCCCATTGTGACTCATGCTCGTGATATCATTGTGACAAATGCTCACAATCCCATTGTGAGTCATGCTCGTGATATCATTGTGACCTATGCTCACAATCCCATTGTGACTCATGCTCGTGATATCATTGTGACACATTGTCACAATCCCATTGTGACTCATGCTCGTGATATCATTGTGACAAATGCTCGTGATATCATGGTGACACATGCTCAAAATCCCATTGTGACTCATGCTCGTGATATAATTGTGACACATTCTCACAATCCCATTGTGACTCATGCTCGTGATATCATTGTGACAAATGTTCGTGATATCATTGTGACACATGCTCAAAATCCCATTGCGACTCATGCTCGTGATATCATTGTGACACAAGCTCACAATCCCATTGTGAATCATGCTCATGATGTCATGGTGACTCATGCTCACAATCCCATTGTGACTCATGCTCGAGATATCATTGTGACACATGCTCGTGATATCATTGTCACTCATGCTCGTGATATCATTGTGACACATGCTCACAATCCCATTGTGACTCATTCTCGTGATATCATTGTGACACATACTCGTGATATCACTGTGACGCACGCTCGTGATATCATTGTGACACATGCTCACAATCTCATTGTAACTCATGCTCGTGATATCATTGTGACACATGCTCACAATCCCATGGTGACTCATGCCCGTGATATCATTGTGACACATGTTCGTGATATCATTGTGACACATGCTCACAATCCCATTGTGACTCATGCTCGTGATATCATTGTGACAAATGCTCGTGATATCATTGTGACACATGCTCAAAATCCCATTGTGACTCATGCTGTTGATATCATTGTGACACATGCTCACAATCCCATTGTGACACATGCTCGTGATATCATAGTGACTCATGCTCGTGATATCATTGTGACACATGCTCACAATCCCATTGTGACTCATGCCTGTGATGTCATTGTGACACATGCTCACAATCCCATTGTGACTCATGCTCGTGATATCATTGTGACACATGCTCACAATCCCATTGTGACTCATGCTCGTGATATCATTGTGACGCAGGCTCACAGTCCCATTGTGACTCATTCTCGTGATATCATAGTGACACATGCTTGTGATATCATTGTGACACATGCTCACAATCCCATGGTGACTCATGCCCGTGATATCATTGTGACTCATGCTCACAATCCCTTGGTGACTCATGCCCATGATATCATTGTGACACTTGCTCATGATATCATTGTGGCACATGCTCACAATCCCATTGTGACTCATGCCCGTGATATCATTGTGACTCGTGCTCACAATCCCATTGTGAATCATGCTCGTGATATCATTGTGACAAATGCTTGTGATATCATTGTGGCACATGCACGTGATATCATTGTGACACATGCTCGTGATATCATTGTGAATCATGCTCGTGATATCATTGTGACACATGCTCAAAATCCCATTGTGACTCATGCTCGTGATATCATTGTGACACATGCTCGTGATATCATAGTGACTCATGCTCGTGATATCATTGTGACTTATGCTCGTTATATCCTAGTGACTCATGCTCGTGATATCATTGTGACACATGCTCACAATCCCATTGTGACTCATGCTCGTGATATCCTAGTGACTCATGCTCGTGATATCATAGTGACTCATGCTCGTGATATCATTGTGACACATGCTCACAATCCCATTGTGACTCATGCCCGTGATATCATTGTGACACATGCTCACAATCCCATTGTGACTCATGCTTGTGATATCATTGTGACACATGCTCACAATCCCATTGTAACTGATGCTCGTGATATCATTGTGACACATGCTCACAATCCCATTGTTACTCATGCTCGTGATATCATTGTGACACAGGCTCACAATCCCATTGTGACTCATGCTCGTGATATCATTGTGACGCAGGCTCACAATCCCATTGTGAGTCATTCTCGTGATATCATTGTGAAACATGCTCATGATATCATTGTGACACATGCTCACAATCCCATTGTGACGCATGCTCGTGGTATAATGGCGACACATGTTCACAATCCCATTGTGACTCATGCTCGTGATATCATTGTGACACATGCTCACAATCCCATTGTGACTCATGCTCGTGATATCATTGTGACACAGGCTCACAATCCCATTGTGACTCATGCTCGTGATATTGTGACACATGCTCGTGATATCATTGTGAAACATGCTCACAATCCCATATTGACTCATGCCCGTGATATCATTGTGACTCATGCTCGTGATATCACTGTGACGCACGCTCGTGATATCATTGTGACACATGCTCACAATCCCATTGTGACTCATTCTCGTGATATCATTGTGACTCATGCTCGTGATGTCATTGTGACACTTGTTCACAATTCCATTGTCTCACATGCTCACAATCCCATTGTGACTCATTCTCATGATATCATTGTGACTCATGCTCATTATATCATGATGACACATGTTCACAATCCCATTGTGACTCATACTCGTGATATCATTGTGACACATGCTCAAAATCCCATTGTGACTCATGTTCACAATCCCATTGTGACTCATGCTCGCAATCCCATTGTGATTCATACTCGTGATATCATTGTGACACATGCTCACAATCCCATTGTGATTCATGGTCGTGATATCATTGTGACACATGCTCACAATCCCATTGTGATTCATACTCGTGATATCATTGTGACTCATGCTCACAATCCCATTGTGACTCATGCTCGTGATATCATTGTGACACATGCTCACAATCCCAATGTGACTCATGCTTGTGATATCATTGTGACACATGCTGACAATACCATTGTGACTCATGCTTGTGATATCATTGTGGCAAATACTCACAATCCCATTGCAACAAATGTTCACAATCCCTTGGGGACGCACGCTCATGATATCATTGTGACACATGCTCACAATCCCATTGTGACGCATGCTCGTGGTATAATGGCGACACATGTTCACAATCCCATTGTGACTCATGCTCGTGATATCATTGTGACACATGCTCACAATCCCATTGTGACTCATGCTCGTGATATCATTGTGACACAGGCTCACAATCCCATTGTGACTCATGCTCGTGATATTGTGACACATGCTCGTGATATCATTGTGAAACATGCTCACAATCCCATATTGACTCATGCCCGTGATATCATTGTGACTCATGCTCGTGATATCATTGTGACACTTGCTCGTGATAACATTGTGAAACATGCTCACAATCCCATTGTGACTCATGTTCACAATCCCATTGTGACACATGCTCCAAATCCAATTGTGACTCATCCTCTTGATATCATTGTGACACATGCTCACAATCCCATTGTGACTCATGCTCATGATGTCATAGTGACTCATGCTCACAATCCCATTGTGACTCATGCTCGTGATATCATTGTGACACATGCTCACAATCCCATTGTGACTCATTCTCGTGATATCATTGTGACACATACTCGTGATATCACTGTGATGCACGCTCGTGATATCATTGTGACACATGCTCACAATCCCAATGTGACTCATTCTCGTGATATCATTGTGACTCATGCTCGTGATGTCATTGTGACACATGTTCACAATCCCATTGTGACTCATTCTTGAGATATCATTGTGACTCATGCTCGTTATATCATTGTGACACATGTTCACAATCCCATTGTGACTCATGCTCGTGATATCATTGTGACACATGCTCACAATCCCATTGTGACTCATGTTCACAATCCCATTGTGACTCATGCTCGTGATATCATTGTGACATATGCTCACAATCCCATTGTGACTCATTCTCGTGATATCATTGTGACACATACTCGTGATATCACTGTGACGCACGCTCGTGATATCATTGTGACACATGCTCACAATCCCATTGTGACTCATTCTCGTGATATCATTGTGACTCATGCTTGTGATGTCATTGTGACACTTGTTCACAATTCCATTGTGTCACATGCTCACAATCCCATTGTGACTCATTCCCCGTGATATCATTGTGACTCATGCTCATTATATCATTATGACACATGTTCACAATCCCATTGTGACTCATGCTCGTGATATCATTGTGACACATGCTCAAAATCCCATTGTGACTCATGTTCACAATCCCATTGTGACTCATGCTCGCAATCCCATTGTGATTCATACTCGTGATATCATTGTGACACATGGTCACAATCCCATTGTGACTCATGCTCGTGATATCATTGACACACATGCTCACAATGCCATTGTGATTCATGGTCGTGATATCATTGTGACACATGCTCACAATCCCATTGCAACACATGTTCACAATCCCATTGTGACACATTCTCACAATCCCATTGTGACTCATGCTTGTGATATCATTGTGACACATGCTCACAATCCCATTGTGACTCATGCTCGTGATATGATTGCGACACATGCTCACAATCCCATTGTGACTCATGCTCGTGATATCATTGTGACACATGCTCAAAATCCCATTGTGACTCATGCTGTTGATATCATTGTGACACATGCTCACAATCCCATTGTGACTCATGCTCGTGATATCATAGTGACATGCTCGTGATATCATTGTGACACATGCTCACAATCCCATTGTGACTCATGCCTGTGATGTCATTGTGACACATGCTCACAATCCCATTGTGACTCATGCTCGTGATATCATTGTGACACATGCTCACAATCCCATTGTGACTCATGCTCGTGATATCATTGTGACGCAGGCTCACAGTCCCATTGTGACTCATTCTCGTGATATCATAGTGACACATGCTTGTGATATCATTGTGACACATGCTCACAATCCCATGGTGACTCATGCCCGTGATATCATTGTGACTCATGCTCACAATCCCTTGGTGACTCATGCCCATGATATCATTGTGACACTTGCTCATGATATCATTGTGGCACATGCTCACAATCCCATTGTGACTCATGCCCGTGATATCATTGTGACTCGTGCTCACAATCCCATTGTGAATCATGCTCGTGATATCATTGTGACAAATGCTTGTGATATCATTGTGACACATGCACGTGATATCATTGTGACACATGCTCGTGATATCATTGTGAATCATGCTCGTGATATCATTGTGACACATGCTCAAAATCCCATTGTGACTCATGCTCGTGATATCATTGTGACACATGCTCGTGATATCATAGTGACTCATGCTCGTGATATCATTGTGACTTATGCTCGTTATATCCTAGTGACTCATGCTCGTGATATCATTGTGACACATGCTCACAATCCCATTGTGACTCATGCTCGTGATATCCTAGTGACTCATGCTCGTGATATCATAGTGACTCATGCTCGTGATATCATTGTGACACATGCTCACAATCCCATTGTGACTCATGCCCGTGATATCATTGTGACACATGCTCACAATCCCATTGTGACTCATGCTTGTGATATCATTGTGACACATGCTCACAATCCCATTGTAACTGATGCTCGTGATATCATTGTGACACATGCTCACAATCCCATTGTGACTCATGCTCGTGATATCATTGTGACTCAGGCTCACAATCCCATTGTGAGTCATTCTCGTGATATCATTGTGAAACATGCTCATGATATCATCGTGACACATGCTCGTGATATCATTGTGACACATGCTCACAATCCCATTGTGACTCATGCTCGTGATATCATTGTGACAAATGCTCACAATCCCATTGTGAGTCATGCTCGTGATATCATTGTGACCTATGCTCACAATCCCATTGTGACTCATGCTCGTGATATCATTGTGACACATTGTCACAATCCCATTGTGACTCATGCTCGTGATATCATTGTGACAAATGCTCGTGATATCATGGTGACACATGCTCAAAATCCCATTGTGTCTCATGCTCGTGATATAATTGTGACACATTCTCACAATCCCATTGTGACTCATGCTCGTGATATCATTGTGACAAATGTTCGTGATATCATTGTGACACATGCTCAAAATCCCATTGCGACTCATGCTCGTGATATCATTGTGACACAAGCTCACAATCCCATTGTGACTCATGCTCATGATGTCATGGTGACTCATGCTCACAATCCCATTGTGACTCATGCTCGAGATATCATTGTGACACATGCTCGTGATATCATTGTCACTCATGCTCGTGATATCATTGTGACACATGCTCACAATCCCATTGTGACTCATTCTCGTGATATCATTGTGACACATACTCGTGATATCACTGTGACGCACGCTCGTGATATCATTGTGACACATGCTCACAATCCCATTGTGACTCATTCTCGTGATATCATTGTGACTCATGCTCGTGATGTCATTGTGACACTTGTTCACAATTCCATTGTGTCACATGCTCACAATCGCATTGTGACTCATTCTCATGATATCATTGTGACTCATGCTCATTATATCATGATGACACATGTTCACAATCCCATTGTGACTCATGCTCGTGATATCATTGTGACACATGCTCAAAATCCCATTGTGACTCATGTTCACAATCCCATTGTGACTCATGCTCGCAATCCCATTGTGATTCATACTCGTGATATCATTGTGACACATGCTCACAATCCCATTGTGATTCATGGTCGTGATATCATTGTGACACATGCTCACAATCCCATTGCAACACATGTTCACAATCCCATTGTGACTCATGCTCACAATCCCATTGTGACTCATGCTCGTGATATCATTGTGACACATGCTCACAATCCCAATGTGACTCATGCTTGTGATATCATTGTGACACATGCTGACAATACCATTGTGACTCATGCTTGTGATATCATTGTGGCAAATACTCACAATCCCATTGCAACAAATGTTCACAATCCCATGGGGA
The DNA here is from genome assembly GCF_964187855.1 of Myxine glutinosa. Lineage (NCBI taxonomy): Eukaryota > Metazoa > Chordata > Myxini > Myxiniformes > Myxinidae > Myxine > Myxine glutinosa. The sequence continues at coordinate 43,988,580 of NC_136266.1, read as the reverse complement.
CGCACGCTCATGATATCATTGTGACACATGCTCACAATCCCATTGTGACGCATGCTCGTGGTATAATGGCGACACATGTTCACAATCCCATTGTGACTCATGCTCGTGATATCATTGTGACACATGCTCACAATCCCATTGTGACTCATGCTCGTGATATCATTGTGACACAGGCTCACAATCCCATTGTGACTCATGCTCGTGATATTGTGACACATGCTCGTGATATCATTGTGAAACATGCTCACAATCCCATATTGACTCATGCCCGTGATATCATTGTGACTCATGCTCGTGATATCACTGTGACACACGCTCGTGATATCATTGTGACACATGCTCACAATCCCATTGTGACTCATTCTCGTGATATCATTGTGACTCATGCTCGTGATGTCATTGTGACACTTGTTCACAATTCCATTGTCTCACATGCTCACAATACCATTGTGACTCATTCTCATGATATCATTGTGACTCATGCTCATTATATCATGATGACACATGTTCACAATCCCATTGTGACTCATACTCGTGATATCATTGTGACACATGCTCAAAATCCCATTGTGACTCATGTTCACAATCCCATTGTGACTCATGCTCGCAATCCCATTGTGATTCATACTCGTGATATCATTGTGACACATGCTCACAATCCCATTGTGATTCATGGTCGTGATATCATTGTGACACATGCTCACAATCCCATTGCAACACATGTTCACAATCCCATTGTGACTCATGCTCACAATCCCATTGTGACTCATGCTCGTGATGTCATTGTGACACATGCTCACAATCCCAATGTGACTCATGCTTGTGATATCATTGTGACACATGCTGACAATACCATTGTGACTCATGCTTGTGATATCATTGTGGCAAATACTCACAATCCCATTGCAACAAATGTTCACAATCCCATGGGGACGCACGCTCATGATATCATTGTGACACATGCTCACAATCCCATTGTGACGCATGCTCGTGGTATAATGGCGACACATGTTCACAATCCCATTGTGACTCATGCTCGTGATATCATTGTGACACATGCTCACAATCCCATTGTGACTCATGCTCGTGATATCATTGTGACACAGGCTCACAATCCCATTGTGACTCATGCTCGTGATATTGTGACACATGCTCGTGATATCATTGTGAAACATGCTCACAATCCCATATTGACTCATGCCCGTGATATCATTGTGACTCATGCTCGTGATATCATTGTGACACTTGCTCGTGATAACATTGTGAAACATGCTCACAATCCCATTGTGACTCATGTTCACAATCCCATTGTGACACATGCTCCAAATCCAATTGTGACTCATCCTCTTGATATCATTGTGACACATGCTCACAATCCCATTGTGACTCATGCTCATGATGTCATAGTGACTCATGCTCACAATCCCATTGTGACTCATGCTCGTGATATCATTGTGACACATGCTCACAATCCCATTGTGACTCATTCTCGTGATATCATTGTGACACATACTCGTGATATCACTGTGATGCACGCTCGTGATATCATTGTGACACATGCTCACAATCCCAATGTGACTCATTCTCGTGATATCATTGTGACTCATGCTCGTGATGTCATTGTGACACATGTTCACAATCCCATTGTGACTCATTCTTGAGATATCATTGTGACTCATGCTGGTTATATCATTGTGACACATGTTCACAATCCCATTGTGACTCATGCTCGTGATATCATTGTGACACATGCTCAAAATCCCATTGTGACTCATGCTCGTGATATCATTGTGACACATGCTCGTGATATCATTGTGACTTATGCTCGTTATATCCTAGTGACTCATGCTCGTGATATCATTGTGACACATGCTCACAATCCCATTGTGACTCATGCTCGTGATATCCTAGTGACTCATGCTCGTGATATCATAGTGACTCATGCTCGTGATATCATTGTGACACATGCTCACAATCCCATTGTGACTCATGCCCGTGATATCATTGTGACACATGCTCACAATCCCATTGTGACTCATGCTTGTGATATCATTGTGACACATGCTCACAATCCCATTGTAACTGATGCTCGTGATATCATTGTGACACATGCTCACAATCCCATTGTGACTCATGCTCGTGATATCATTGTGACTCAGGCTCACAATCCCATTGTGAGTCATTCTCGTGATATCATTGTGAAACATGCTCATGATATCATCGTGACACATGCTCGTGATATCATTGTGACACATGCTCACAATCCCATTGTGACTCATGCTCGTGATATCATTGTGACAAATGCTCACAATCCCATTGTGAGTCATGCTCGTGATATCATTGTGACCTATGCTCACAATCCCATTGTGACTCATGCTCGTGATATCATTGTGACACATTGTCACAATCCCATTGTGACTCATGCTCGTGATATCATTGTGACAAATGCTCGTGATATCATGGTGACACATGCTCAAAATCCCATTGTGACTCATGCTCGTGATATAATTGTGACACATTCTCACAATCCCATTGTGACTCATGCTCGTGATATCATTGTGACAAATGTTCGTGATATCATTGTGACACATGCTCAAAATCCCATTGCGACTCATGCTCGTGATATCATTGTGACACAAGCTCACAATCCCATTGTGACTCATGCTCATGATGTCATGGTGACTCATGCTCACAATCCCATTGTGACTCATGCTCGAGATATCATTGTGACACATGCTCGTGATATCATTGTCACTCATGCTCGTGATATCATTGTGACACATGCTCACAATCCCATTGTGACTCATTCTCGTGATATCATTGTGACACATACTCGTGATATCACTGTGACGCACGCTCGTGATATCATTGTGACACATGCTCACAATCCCATTGTGACTCATTCTCGTGATATCATTGTGACTCATGCTCGTGATGTCATTGTGACACTTGTTCACAATTCCATTGTGTCACATGCTCACAATCGCATTGTGACTCATTCTCATGATATCATTGTGACTCATGCTCATTATATCATGATGACACATGTTCACAATCCCATTGTGACTCATGCTCGTGATATCATTGTGACACATGCTCAAAATCCCATTGTGACTCATGTTCACAATCCCATTGTGACTCATGCTCGCAATCCCATTGTGATTCATACTCGTGATATCATTGTGACACATGCTCACAATCCCATTGTGATTCATGGTCGTGATATCATTGTGACACATGCTCACAATCCCATTGCAACACATGTTCACAATCCCATTGTGACTCATGCTCACAATCCCATTGTGACTCATGCTCGTGATATCATTGTGACACATGCTCACAATCCCAATGTGACTCATGCTTGTGATATCATTGTGACACATGCTGACAATACCATTGTGACTCATGCTTGTGATATCATTGTGGCAAATACTCACAATCCCATTGCAACAAATGTTCACAATCCCATGGGGACGCACGCTCATGATATCATTGTGACACATGCTCACAATCCCATTGTGACGCATGCTCGTGGTATAATGGCGACACATGTTCACAATCCCATTGTGACTCATGCTCGTGATATCATTGTGACACATGCTCACAATCCCATTGTGACTCATGCTCGTGATATCATTGTGACACAGGCTCACAATCCCATTGTGACTCATGCTCGTGATATTGTGACACATGCTCGTGATATCATTGTGAAACATGCTCACAATCCCATATTGACTCATGCCCGTGATATCATTGTGACTCATGCTCGTGATATCACTGTGACGCACGCTCGTGATATCATTGTGACACATGCTCACAATCCCATTGTGACTCATTCTCGTGATATCATTGTGACTCATGCTCGTGATGTCATTGTGACACTTGTTCACAATTCCATTGTCTCACATGCTCACAATACCATTGTGACTCATTCTCATGATATCATTGTGACTCATGCTCATTATATCATGATGACACATGTTCACAATCCCATTGTGACTCATACTCGTGATATCATTGTGACACATGCTCAAAATCCCATTGTGACTCATGTTCACAATCCCATTGTGACTCATGCTCGCAATCCCATTGTGATTCATACTCGTGATATCATTGTGACACATGCTCACAATCCCATTGTGATTCATGGTCGTGATATCATTGTGACACATGCTCACAATCCCATTGCAACACATGTTCACAATCCCATTGTGACTCATGCTCACAATCCCATTGTGACTCATGCTCGTGATGTCATTGTGACACATGCTCACAATCCCAATGTGACTCATGCTTGTGATATCATTGTGACACATGCTGACAATACCATTGTGACTCATGCTTGTGATATCATTGTGGCAAATACTCACAATCCCATTGCAACAAATGTTCACAATCCCATGGGGACGCACGCTCATGATATCATTGTGACACATGCTCACAATCCCATTGTGACGCATGCTCGTGGTATAATGGCGACACATGTTCACAATCCCATTGTGACTCATGCTCGTGATATCATTGTGACACATGCTCACAATCCCATTGTGACTCATGCTCGTGATATCATTGTGACACAGGCTCACAATCCCATTGTGACTCATGCTCGTGATATTGTGACACATGCTCGTGATATCATTGTGAAACATGCTCACAATCCCATATTGACTCATGCCCGTGATATCATTGTGACTCATGCTCGTGATATCATTGTGACACTTGCTCGTGATAACATTGTGAAACATGCTCACAATCCCATTGTGACTCATGTTCACAATCCCATTGTGACACATGCTCCAAATCCAATTGTGACTCATCCTCTTGATATCATTGTGACACATGCTCACAATCCCATTGTGACTCATGCTCATGATGTCATAGTGACTCATGCTCACAATCCCATTGTGACTCATGCTCGTGATATCATTGTGACACATGCTCACAATCCCATTGTGACTCATTCTCGTGATATCATTGTGACACATACTCGTGATATCACTGTGATGCACGCTCGTGATATCATTGTGACACATGCTCACAATCCCAATGTGACTCATTCTCGTGATATCATTGTGACTCATGCTCGTGATGTCATTGTGACACATGTTCACAATCCCATTGTGACTCATTCTTGAGATATCATTGTGACTCATGCTGGTTATATCATTGTGACACATGTTCACAATCCCATTGTGACTCATGCTCGTGATATCATTGTGACACATGCTCACAATCCCATTGTGACTCATGTTCACAATCCCATTGTGACTCATGCTCGTGATATCATTGTGACATATGCTCACAATCCCATTGTGACTCATTCTCGTGATATCATTGTGACACATACTCGTGATATCACTGTGACGCACGCTCGTGATATCATTGTGACACATGCTCACAATCCCATTGTGACTCATTCTCGTGATATCATTGTGACTCATGCTTGTGATGTCATTGTGACACTTGTTCACAATTCCATTGTGTCACATGCTCACAATCCCATTGTGACTCATTCCCCGTGATATCATTGTGACTCATGCTCATTATATCATTATGACACATGTTCACAATCCCATTGTGACTCATGCTCGTGATATCATTGTGACACATGCTCAAAATCCCATTGTGACTCATGTTCACAATCCCATTGTGACTCATGCTCGCAATCCCATTGTGATTCATACTCGTGATATCATTGTGACACATGGTCACAATCCCATTGTGACTCATGCTCGTGATATCATTGACACACATGCTCACAATGCCATTGTGATTCATGGTCGTGATATCATTGTGACACATGCTCACAATCCCATTGCAACACATGTTCACAATCCCATTGTGACACATTCTCACAATCCCATTGTGACTCATGCTTGTGATATCATTGTGACACATGCTCACAATCCCATTGTGACTCATGCTCGTGATATGATTGCGACACATGCTCACAATCCCATTGTGACTCATGCTCGTGATATCATTGTGACACATGCTCAAAATCCCATTGTGACTCATGCTGTTGATATCATTGTGACACTTGCTCACAATCCCATTGTGACTCATGCTCGTGATATTATAGTGACATGCTCGTGATATCATTGTGACACATGCTCACAATCCCATTGTGACTCATGCCTGTGATGTCATTGTGACACATACTCACAATGCCATTGTGACTCATGCTCGTGATATCATTGTGACACATGCTCACAATCCCATTGTTACTCATGCTCGTGATATCATTGTGACACAGGCTCACAATCCCATTGTGACTCATGCCCGTGATATCATTATGACACATGCTCACAAGCCCATTATGACTCACGCTCGTGATATCATTGTGACGCAGGCTCACAGTCCCATTGTGACTCATTCTCGTGATATCATTGTGAAACATGCTCATGATATCATAGTGACACATGCTCGTGATATCATTGTGACACATGCTCACAATCCCATGGTGACTCATGCCCGTGATATCATTGTGACTCATGCTCACAATCCCTTGGTGACTCATGCCCGTGATATCATAGTGACACATGCTTGTGATATCATTGTGACACATGCTCACAATCCCATGGTGACTCATGCCCGTGATATCATTGTGACATGCTCACAATCCCTTGGTGACTCATGCTCGTGATATCATCGTGACACTTGCTCATGATATCATTGTGGAACATGCTCACAATCCCATTGTGACTCATGCCCGTGATATCATTGTGACTCGTGGTCACAATCCCATTGTGAATCATGCTCGTGATATCATTGTGACAAATGCTTGTGATATCATTGTGACACATGCACGTGATATCATTGTGACACATGCTCGTGATATCATTGTGAATCATGCTCGTGATATCATTGTGACACATGCTCACAATCCCATTGTGACTCATGCTCGTGATATCATTGTGACACATGCTCAAAATCCCATTGTGACTCATGCTCGTGATATCATTGTGACACATGGTCGTGATATCATAGTGACTCATGCTCGTGATATCATTGTGACTCATGCTCGTGATATCCTAGTGACTCATGCTCGTGATATCATTGTGACACATGCTCACAATCCCATTGTGACTCATGCTCGTGATATCCTAGTGACTCATGCTCATGATATCATAGTGACTCATGCTCGTGATATCATTGTGACACATGCTCACAATCCCATTGTGACTCATGCCCGTGATATCATTGTGACACATGCTCACAATCCCGTTGTGACTCATGCTTGTGATATCATTGTGACACATGCTCACAATCCCATTGTAACTGATGCTCGTGATATCATTGTGACACATGCTCACAATCCCATTGTTACTCATGCTCGTGATATCATTGTGACACAGGCTCACAATCCCATTGTGACTCATGCTCGTGATATCATTATGACACATGCTCACAATCCCATTGCGACTCATGCTCGTGATATCATTGTGACGCAGGCTCACAATCCCATTGTGACTCATTCTCGTGATATCATTGTGAAACATGCTCATGATATCATCGTGACACATGCTCGTGATATCATTGTGACACATGCTCACAATCCCATGGTGACTCATGCCCGTGATATCATTGTGACTCATGCTCGTGATATCATTGTGACACATGCTCGTGATATCATTGTGACTCATTCTCGTGATATCATTGTGACACATGCTCGTGATATCATTGTGACACATGCTCGTGATATCATTGTGACACATGCTCGTGATATCATTGTGAATCATGCTCGTGATATCATTGTCACACATGCTCACAATCCCATTGTGACTCATTCTCGTGATATCATTGTGAATCATGCTTGTGATATCATTGTGACACATTGTCACAATCCCATTGTGACTCATGCTCGTGATATCATTGTGACACATTCTCACAATCCCATTGTGACTCATTCTTGTGATATCATTGTGACACATGCTCACAATCCCATTGTGACTCATGCTCGTGATATGATTGTGACACGTGCTCACAATCCCATTGTGACTCATGCTTGTGATATCATTGTGACATATGCTCACAATCCCATTGTGACTCATGCTCGTGATGTCATTGTGACACATTCTCACAATTCCATTGTGACTCATGCTCGTGATATCATTGTGACAACTGCTTGTGATATTATTGTGACACATGCTCAAAATCCCATTGTGACTCATGCTGTTGATATCATTGTGACACATGCTCACAATCCCATTGTGACTCATGCTCATGATATCAATGTGACTCATGCTCGTGATATCATTGTGACCCAGGCTCACAGTCCCCTTGTGACTCATTCTCGTGATATCATTGTGAAACATGCTCGTGATATCATAGTGACACATGCTCGTGATATCATTGTGACACATGCTCACAATCCCATGGTGACTCATGCCCGTGATATCATTGTGACTCATGCTCACAATCCCTTGGTGACTCATGCCCATGATATCATTGTGACACTTGCTCGTGATATCATTGTGGCACATGCTCACAATCCCATTGTGAATCATGCTTGTGATATCATTGTGACAAATACTTGTGATATCATTGTGACACATGCACATGATATCATTGTGACACATGCTCGTGATATCATTGTGACACATGCACATGATATCATTGTGACACTTGCTCGTGATATCATTGTGACTCATGCTCACAATCCCATTGTGAATCATGCTTGTGATATCATTGTGACAAATACTTGTGATATCATTGTGACACATGCACATGATATCATTGTGACACATGCTCGTGATATCATTGTGAATCATGCTCGTGATATCATTGTGACACATGCTCACAATCCCATTGTGACTCATGCTCGTGATATCATTGTGACACATGCTCAAAATCCCATTGTGACTCATGCTCGTGATATCATTGTGACACATGCTCGTGATATCATTGTGACACATGCTCACAATCCCATTGTGACTTATGCCCATGAAATCATTGTGACACATGCTCACAATCCCATTGTGACTTATGCCCATGAAATCATTGTGACACATGCTCACAATCCCATTGTGACTCATGCCCGTGATATAATTGTGACTCATGCTCACAATCCCTTTGTGACTTATGCCCATGAAATCATTGTGACACATGCTCACAATCCCATTGTGACTCATGCCCGTGATATAATTGTGACTCATGCTCACAATCCCATTGTGACTCGTGCTCAGGATATCATTGTGACAAATGCTTGTGATATCATTGTGACACATGCTCGTGATATCATTGTGACTCATGCTCGTGATATCATTGTGACTCATGCTCGTGATATCATTGTGACACATGCTCGTGATATCTTTGTGACAAATACTCATGATATCATTGTGACACATGCTCATGATATCATTGTGACTCATCCCGTGATATCATTGTGACACATGCTCACAATCCTATTGTGACTCATGCTCGTGATATCATTGTGACACATGCTCACAATCCCATTGTGTCTCATGCTCGTGATATCATTGTGACTCATGCTCGTGATATCATTGTGACTCATGCTCGTGATATCATTGTGACTCATGCTCATGATATCATTGTGACTTATGCTCGTGATATCATTGTGACTCATGCTCATGATATCATTGTGATACGTGCTCGTGCTATCATTGTGACACATGCTCGTGATATCATTGTGACTCATGCTCGTGATATCATTGTGACACATGCTCGTGATATCATTGTGTCTCATGCTCGTGATATCATTGTGATACATGCTTGTGATATCATTGTGATTCATGCTCATGATATCATTGTGACACATGCTCGTGATATCATTGTCACTCATGCTCGTGATATCATTGTGACACATGCTCATGATGTCATTGTGATACGTTCTCATGATATAATTGTGACACATGCTCGTGCTATCATTGTGAATCATTCTCGTGATATCATTGTGATACATGCTCGTGATATCATTGTGACACATGCTCGTGATATCATTGTGACACATGCTCGTGATATCATTGTGAATCATGCTCGTGATATCATTGTGACACATGCTCGTGATATCATTGTGACTCATGCTCGTGATATCATTGTGACAAATGCTCGTGATATCATTATGACACATGCTCACAATCCCATTGCGACTCATGCTCGTGATATCATTGTGACGCAGGCTCACAATCCCATTGTTACTCATTCTCGTGATATCATTGTGAAACATGCTCATGATATCATCGTGACACATGCTCGTGATATCATTGTGACACATGCTCACAATCCCATGGTGACTCATGCCCGTGATATCATTGTGACTCATGCTCGTGATATCATTGTGACACATGCTCGTGATATCATTGTGACTCATTCTCGTGATATCATTGTGACACATGCTTGTGATATCATTGTGACACATGCTCGTGATATCATTGTGACACATACTCGTGATATCATTGTGAATCATGCTCGTGATATCATTGTCACACATGCTCACAATCCCATTGTGACTCATTCTCGTGATATCATTGTGAATCATGCTTGTGATATCATTGTGACACATTGTCACAATCCCATTGTGACTCATGCTCGTGATATCATTGTGACACATTCTCACAATCCCATTGTGACTCATTCTTGTGATATCATTGTGACACATGCTCACAATCCCATTGTGACTCATGCTCGTGATATGATTGTGACACGTGCTCACAATCCCATTGTGACTCATGCTTGTGATATCATTGTGACATATGCTCACAATCCCATTGTGACTCATGCTCGTGATGTCATTGTGACACATTCTCACAATTCCATTGTGACTCATGCTCGTGATATCATTGTGACAAATGCTTGTGATATCATTGTGACACATGCTCAAAATCCCATTGTGACTCATGCTGTTGATATCATTGTGACACATGCTCACAATCCCATTGTGACTCATGCTCATGATATCATTGTGACTCATGCTCGTGATATCATTGTGACCCAGGCTCACAGTCCCATTGTGACTCATTCTCGTGATATCATTGTGAAACATGCTCGTGATATCATAGTGACACATGCTCGTGATATCATTGTGACACATGCTCACAATCCCATGGTGACTCATGCCCGTGATATCATTGTGACTCATGCTCACAATCCCTTGGTGACTCATGCCCATGATATCATTGTGACACTTGCTCGTGATATCATTGTGGCACATGCTCACAATCCCATTGTGAATCATGCTTGTGATATCATTGTGACAAATACTTGTGATATCATTGTGACACATGCAAATGATATCATTGTGACACATGCTCGTGATATCATTGTGACACATGCACATGATATCATTGTGACACTTGCTCGTGATATCATTGTGACTCATGCTCACAATCCCATTGTGAATCATGCTTGTGATATCATTGTGACAAATACTTGTGATATCATTGTGACACATGCACATGATATCATTGTGACACATGCTCGTGATATCTTTGTGACTCATGCTCGTGATATCATTGTGACACATGCTCACAATCCCATTGTGACTCATGCTCGTGATATCATTGTGACACATGCTCAAAATCCCATTGTGACTCATGCTCGTGATATCATTGTGACACATGCTCGTGATATCATTGTGACACATGCTCACAATCCCATTGTGACTGATGCTCGTGATATCATTGTGACACATGCTCGTGATATCATTGTGACACTTGCTCGTGATATCATTGTGACACATGCTCACAATCCCATGGTGACTTATGCCCATGAAATCATTGTGACACATGCTCACAATCCCATTGTGACTCATGCCCGTGATATAATTGTGACTCATGCTCACAATCCCATTGTGACTCATGCTCAGGATATCATTGTGACAAATGCTTGTGATATCATTGTGACACATGCACATGATATCATTGTGACACATGCTCGTGATATCATTGTGACACATGCACATGATATCATTGTGACACTTGCTCGTGATATCATTGTGACTCATGCTCACAATCCCATTGTGAATCATGCTTGTGATATCATTGTGACAAATACTTGTGATATCATTGTGACACATGCACATGATATCATTGTGACAAATGCTCGTGATATCATTGTGAATCATGCTCGTGATATCATTGTGACACATGCTCACAATCCCATTGTGACTCATGCTCGTGATATCATTGTGACACATGCTCAAAATCCCATTGTGACTCATGCTCGTGATATCATTGTGACACATGCTCGTGATATCATTGTGACACATGCTCACAATCCCATTGTGACTGATGCTCGTGATATCATTGTGACACATGCTCGTGATATCATTGTGACACTTGCTCGTGATATCATTGTGACACATGCTCACAATCCCATGGTGACTTATGCCCATGAAATCATTGTGACACATGCTCACAATCCCATTGTGACTCATGCCCGTGATATAATTGTGACTCATGCTCACAATCCCATTGTGACTCGTGCTCAGGATATCATTGTGACAAATGCTTGTGATATCATTGTGACACATGCTCGTGATATCATTGTGACTCATGCTCGTGATATCATTGTGACTCATGCTCGTGATATCATTGTGACACATGCTCGTGATACCTTTGTGACAAATACTCATGATATCATTGTGACACATGCTCATGATATCATTGTGACTCATCCCGTGATATCATTGTGACACATGCTCACAATCCTATTGTGACTCATGCTCGTGATATCATTGTGACACATGCTCACAATCCCATTGTGTCTCATGCTCGTGATATCATTGTGACTCATGCTCGTGATATCATTGTGACTCATGCTCGTGATATCATTGTGACTCATGCTCATGATATCATTGTGACTTATGCTCGTGATATCATTGTGACTCATGCTCATGATATCATTGTGATACGTGCTCGTGCTATCATTGTGACACATGCTCGTGATATCATTGTGACTCATGCTCGTGATATCATTGTGACACATGCTCGTGATATCATTGTGTCTCATGCTCGTGATATCATTGTGATACATGCTCGTGATATCATTGTGATTCATGCTCATGATATCATTGTGACACATGCTCGTGATATCATTGTGACACATGCTCATGATGTCATTGTGATACGTTCTCATGATATAATTGTGACACATGCTCGTGCTATCATTGTGAATCATTCTCGTGATATCATTGTGATACATGCTCGTGATATCATTGTGACACATGCTCGTGATATCATTGTGACACATGCTCGTGATATCATTGTGAATCATGCTCGTGATATCATTGTGACACATGCTCGTGATATCATTGTGACTCATGCTCGTGATATCATTGTGACAAATGCTCGTGATATCATTATGACACATGCTCACAATCCCATTGCGACTCATGCTCGTGATATCATTGTGACGCAGGCTCACAATCCCATTGTGACTCATTCTCGTGATATCATTGTGAAACATGCTCATGATATCATCGTGACACATGCTCGTGATATCATTGTGACACATGCTCACAATCCCATGGTGACTCATGCCCGTGATATCATTGTGACCCATGCTCGTGATATCATTGTGACACATGCTCGTGATATCATTGTGACTCATTCTCGTGATATCATTGTGACACATGCTTGTGATATCATTGTGACACATGCTCGTGATATCATTGTGACACATACTCGTGATATCATTGTGAATCATGCTCGTGATATCATTGTCACACATGCTCACAATCCCATTGTGACTCATTCTCGTGATATCATTGTGAATCATGCTTGTGATATCATTGTGACACATTGTCACAATCCCATTGTGACTCATGCTCGTGATATCATTGTGACACATTCTCACAATCCCATTGTGACTCATTCTTGTGATATCATTGTGACACATGCTCACAATCCCATTGTGACTCATGCTCGTGATATGATTGTGACACGTGCTCACAATCCCATTGTGACTCATGCTTGTGATATCATTGTGACATATGCTCACAATCCCATTGTGACTCATGCTCGTGATGTCATTGTGACACATTCTCACAATTCCATTGTGACTCATGCTCGTGATATCATTGTGACAAATGCTTGTGATATCATTGTGACACATGCTCAAAATCCCATTGTGACTCATGCTGTTGATATCATTGTGACACATGCTCACAATCCCATTGTGACTCATGCTCATGATATCATTGTGACTCATGCTCGTGATATCATTGTGACCCAGGCTCACAGTCCCATTGTGACTCATTCTCGTGATATCATTGTGAAACATGCTCGTGATATCATAGTGACACATGCTCGTGATATCATTGTGACACATGCTCACAATCCCATGGTGACTCATGCCCGTGATATCATTGTGACTCATGCTCACAATCCCTTGGTGACTCATGCCCATGGTATCATTGTGACACTTGCTCGTGATATCATTGTGGCACATGCTCACAATCCCATTGTGAATCATGCTTGTGATATCATTGTGACAAATACTTGTGATATCATTGTGACACATGCAAATTATATCATTGTGACACATGCTCGTGATATCATTGTGACACATGCACATGATATCATTGTGACACTTGCTCGTGATATCATTGTGACTCATGCTCACAATCCCATTGTGAATCATGCTTGTGATATCATTGTGACAAATACTTGTGATATCATTGTGACACATGCACATGATATCATTGTGACACATGCTCGTGATATCTTTGTGACTCATGCTCGTGATATCATTGTGACACATGCTCACAATCCCATTGTGACTCATGCTCGTGATATCATTGTGACACATGCTCAAAATCCCATTGTGACTCATGCTCGTGATATCATTGTGACACATGCTCGTGATATCATTGTGACACATGCTCACAATCCCATTGTGACTGATGCTCGTGATATCATTGTGACACATGCTCGTGATATCATTGTGACACTTGCTCGTGATATCATTGTGACACATGCTCACAATCCCATGGTGACTTATGCCCATGAAATCATTGTGACACATGCTCACAATCCCATTGTGACTCATGCCCGTGATATAATTGTGACTCATGCTCACAATCCCATTGTGAGTCATGCTCAGGATATCATTGTGACAAATGCTTGTGATATCATTGTGACACATGCTCGTGATATCATTGTGACTCATGCTCGTGGTATCATTGTGACTCATGCTCGTGATATCATTGTGACACATGCTCGTGATATCTTTGTGACAAATGCTCATGATATCATTGTGACACATGCTCATGATATCATTGTGACTCATCCCGTGATATCATTGTGACACATGCTCACAATCCTATTGTGACTCATGCTCGTGATATCATTGTGACACATGCTCACAATCCCATTGTGTCTCATGCTCGTGATATCATTGTGACTCATGCTCGTGATATCATTGTGACTCATGCTCGTGATATCATTGTGACTCATGCTCATGATATCATTGTGACTTATGCTCGTGATATCATTGTGACTCATGCTCATGATATCATTGTGATACGTGCTCGTGCTATCATTGTGACACATGCTCGTGATATCATTGTGACTCATGCTCGTGATATCATTGTGACACATGCTCGTGATATCATTGTGTCTCATGCTCGTGATATCATTGTGATACATGCTCGTGATATCATTGTGATTCATGCTCATGATATCATTGTGACACATGCTCGTGATATCATTGTCACTCATGCTCGTGATATCATTGTGACACATGCTCATGATGTCATTGTGATACGTTCTCGTGATATAATTGTGACACATGCTCGTGCTATCATTGTGAATCATTCTCGTGATATCATTGTGATACATGCTCGTGATATCATTGTGACACATGCTCGTGATATCATTGTGACACATGCTCGTGATATCATTGTGAATCATGCTCGTGATATCATTGTGACACATGCTCATGATATCATTGTGACTCATGCTCGTGATATCATTGTGACAAATGCTCGTGATATCATTGTGACACATGCTCACAATCTCATTGTAACTCATGCTCCTGATATCATTGTGACACATGCTCACAATCCCATGGTGACTCATGCCCGTGATATCATTGTGACTCATGCTCGTGATATCATTGTGACACATGCTCACAATCTCATTGTAACTCATGCTCGTGATATCATTGTGACACATGCTCACAATCCCATGGTGACTCATGCCCGTGATATCATTGTGACTCATGCTGTGATATCATAGTGACTCATGCTCAGGTATATCATTGTGACACATGCTCGTGATATCATTGTAACACATGCTCACAATCCCATGGTGACTCATGCCCGTGATATCATTGTGACTCATGCTCGTGATATCATTGTGACACATGCTCACAATCTCATTGTAACTCATGCTCGTGATATCATTGTGACACATGCTCACAATCCCATGGTGACTCATGCCCGTGATATCATTGTGACACATGTTCGTGATATCATTGTGACACATGCTCACAATCTCATTGTAACTCATGCTCGTGATATCATTGTGATACATGCTCACAATCCCATGGTGACTCATGCCCGTGATATCATTGTGACACATGCTCGTGATATCATTGTGACACATGCTCACAATCCCATTCTGACTCGTGTTCATTCTACGTATTTCTGTAGATCTCTGTATCTATCCAATGAAAGGATACTGACAACAAGGTTCTTGATGCAGGGAACCCATGTTGAAATCCCATAAGCCATACGTGTTTGACTGTTTGTCCATTCCACACTAACGTACATTTCACAAAAACGTACATGGATGTCGAATAATGTCCTTGTGCTGCATATGATGTACAATCTCCTCCGTTATCCTTATATACAGTCGTGACCAAAAATATTGGCACCCTTGCACTTTTTTCAAATAACTCACAATTTTCAAAAACAAAAAGTTGAAATTGACGAAAGTATTTGGTCTCCACAATTCTTTATTTCATTGTTAATATTACAGAACCTTTGTTTTTGACTCAGAACTTAATATATCCTTTTAAATCAGAAAATAAAAAGAAATGGCATTGACCAAAACTATTGACACCCTCGAGTTAATATTTGGTCGCACGGACTTTGGACAAAATAACTGCCGCCAAGTGCTTCCTATAGCCATGAATGAGCTTCCTACACCTCTCTACTGGCAGTTTGGCCCACTCTTCTTGTGCAAACTGCTCCAGTTCTCCCAGATTTGAAGGGTGCCTTCTCCCAACTGCTGTTTTCAGGTCTCCTCACAGGTGTTCAATGGGATTTACATCTGGACTCATTACTGGCCACTTCAGAACAGTCCAGCGTTTTGTCTTGAACTATTCCTGGGTGCTTTTTGAAGTGTGTTTGGGGTCATTGTTCTGCTGCAAGACCCAAGCCCTTCGACAGAGACCCAGCTTTCTGACACTGGGTTGAACATTGCGCCCCAAAATGCCTTGGTAATGTCCTGATTTCATGATGCCATGCACACATTCAAGGCACCCAGTGCAAGAGGCAGCACAGCAACCCCAAAATATCACTGAACCTCCTCCATGTTTGACTGTAGGAAAGGTGTTCTTTTCTTTGAAGGCTTCATTTTGCTTTCTCTAAACATAGAGATGATATGCTTCACCAAAAAAGCTCTAATTTGGTCTCCCAGAAGGATTTTGGCTTGTTCGGGTGTGTTTTGACCAATTCTAATCGGGCTTTCTTATGTCTCTCTCACAGCAGTGGGGTCCTCCTGGGTGTCCTACCATAGAGAACCCCCTTTGTTTGAGTTGGCGACGGATGGTGCGAAATGAAACTGTCATTCCTTGTGTTTGAAGATCATCGAGATCTCGCGAGATCACGGCGAGGTCATGTCTTTTCGAAGCTGTTCCATGCGCTCACGCTTTCGAAGCTAAGAGATCTTTCTCAATTGTGTTTTTGTCGAGACTGTATCTATCTTTCGGTGTATGTACCTATAGCGTATCTTTTGGAAAATTTTCGGTGCTAATTTTTCGTACATGTATACACAATCGTCGGTGAATGCGTATCGAGTATTCTGCGGCCTAGTACTCGTAGGCTTAGGCTACCGTACCGTCTCCGACCTTGTGGTTTTGTTTTTCTCTCAGCGATTCGTCGAATGCGCTGCAATTATTTTCGTTCTCTGTTTCGTCCCAGTCGTTCACCCCATACCTCCTTGTTTAATATCTCTACTCAAAAAAAAAAACCCCCAAAAAATATTTCCTTCCCAGGTCTTATTCCTTTATTTGTTGTTCTTATTTGTTCGTTCCTTCTTCGTTCGCGATCACGTGGTTAGAAATGTATAATTTCTCCCCTGAACAACTATTTTCTCTCATATATTATTACACCCTTTTCTTCTTTTCCTACAAAAGGATGCTTTCGTCCTGCTCACCAAATCTATTCATTCCAAAAAATATATATAATACCATCTCTTACAGTTCCTCCTTTCTACATTCCCTAAACTATCCAGAACTCCACCCCTCCTTCAGTGTCCTCAAACGTATTTTTGACTCGAAGGTCTCAAACTCATTTTGCAAAAAATGTTCGTTTCCCATGAATCGTACACTTTTCAAAATCCAATCTCACCCCTCCCCTCCAAATCTCACCAAATCTCAAAATCCAATCTCACCCCAACCCAAATCCCATCACCCATCCCTTTCAAATCTCCCCCCTTGCCCCTTCCCTCCCCTCCCTCCTAAACTCCCCCCTCACCCCTCCCCTCCGAGACTCTCCCTCGCTCCTCCCCTCCTAGACTCCCCTCTCACCCCTCCTCCTCAAAGCATCCTCCCTGCTTCTTCCCCCTTCCAACTTTCACCTTCATCTCCCCCAACCTTCTGCCTCGCTCTTCCCCCTCCTCAAATAACACCTCACTGTGCCTCACACAATCTCCATCAAACCTTTTGTCCACCTCATTCTTCCCTTTCTCCAAGCTATTCTGAAATCTCTGAAATCTCTGACACACCTTCAACAGCTCTCCCTACCTCTTCCTCCTCTTCCACATCTTACCCTACCCCTCCCCCCCCCCCCCTGTTCTGGACCCGATGCTCCCCCTTCCTCTTCATTAACGGTATGGACCTCAAACATCCGGGGCCTTCGCTCAAACTTGACTGATCTCTCCATACAGGTTGCTTCTGACAAACCAGATGTGATCTGCTTAACAGAAACTTTCCTCCTTCATGATGTCTCTGATGCCTTGGTATCTCTCCCAGGTTACTCCCTCCTCCGGTATGATAGACCTGAGCCTCGTCCTGGAGGTGGGGTTGCTATCTTTATAAAAAAACTCTCTTCCTCACTCGCCCTCCACTGCCCTCTCTCCACCTCACCCCCAGGAATACCTTTGGCTACGGCTTCCCCTTCGCTCCCACCTTTTGTTCATATGTGTGTTGTACCGTCCACCAAACAGCGATGACTCCATCTACATCTCGCTGTCTGATAATATGGACCAACTTCTATCTACCCATCCCAACTCTCTCGTCCTCATATGTGGTGATTTCAATTGTCACCATGCCAGTTGGCTGGGTGTGGGTACCTCTCTCACCAGCCATGGCTCTTCAGCAAAGGACTTCTGCGACTCACTGGAACTGACACAATCTGTCAATTTCCCGACCCGGATCTCAGTCAACGGAGCATCTTCTCTTCTGGATTTGGTTATGACAAACTTCCCTGAAAATGTCTGCTGCTCTTCTTCTGCTCCAATCGGCTCATCTGATCATGTGCTTGTCAAAGTGGACATCTCTCTGACCATTCTCAGAGAGCCTCCTCAGCGTCGACGAGTCTGGCATTTCACTCAGGCCAACTGGCACGGTCTTCAAGCAGCCATCAATCATCTGGACTGGTCTCCCATCTCTACCGCCTCTGACATCAACTCATCCAGGGAATTCTTTCAAAGTAAATTGCTCTCTCTCATGCACAGATTTATCCCATCTCGTCTTCAGTTGTCATACCCTTCCTCCCGTCCATGGTACACGGAATCTTGTGGTGAGGCTGTTGCCCTGAAACAACTTGCTTTCGTCTCCTGGAAAGCAAATCCAACGGAAGGAAATCTCATTTCTTTTCACAAAGCCCGAAACAAGTGTGTGTCCACCCTCAGGAGAGCCAGGAAACAATATCTCAACGTTCTCAAGACCGAACTCTCTTATCTGTCTCCCTCTTCCAAATCCTGGTGGCATCTGGTCAAATCTGTTTCTGGTGTTTGTTCCCCCTCCATCCCCTCCCTCACCTCAAACGGCTTAACAGCTGACTCCGCACGTGAAAAAGCTGAATGCCTCAACTCTGTGTTTGCCTCTAAATCTTGTGTCCCAAACCCATCCCTCTCTGTACCCACCGTACCCAGTCGTACCCAGCTGCTCCTGGACTCTGTGTCCTTTCCTCCTGACAAGGTAGAAAAGTTTCTGTCAACCCTCGACTCTGATTCTGCAACTGGTCCTGACGGCATCAGCCCACGGGTCCTAAAATCATGTTCTTCCGCTCTTTCACTCCCTCTTTCTGCTCTCTTCACCCTCTCTTTTGCTCAAGGTCATCTGCCATCTGCTTTGAAATCAGCCAACATCACCGCTTTGCACAAAAAAGGTGCAAAAACATATCCCAGCAACTACATACCAATCAGCCTTCTCCCAATTATCAGCAAAGTCATGGAATCCATCATTGCTTCAGATATGAAATCTTTCCTCTTCTCCAATGGCTTGATCTCTGATCATCAATTTGGTTTCAGACCTGGTCACTCTACTCTGGACATGCTGTTTCTGCTTTCTCAACAATGGATGGAGGTCCTCAACGCCAAACAGGAAATTAGAGCTGTCTCCCTTGACATTTCACGTGCCTTCGATACGGTCTGGCACCCTGCTCTGCTCACCAAACTCTCCTCCTTTGGTATCCATGGAAATCTCCACGCATGGCTGGCGGACTTCTTCTCTGGTCGTAGGCAACGTGTGGCCCTGAATGGATTTCTCTAATCTCCCCTTCCTGTTCAGGCTGGAGTTCCCCAAGGTAGTGTTCTGGGCCCTGTGCTTTTTCTGGTCTTCATCAATGATCTCTCTGACTGTCTTGAAAATCCTCTCTATCTCTTTGCTGACGACTCTACTCTCTGTCGCTCCATTGCTCATCCCTCAGATCGGCAGTCTGCAGCCTCCTCACTCTCTGCAGACCTGGACAAAATCACAGACTGGGCAAACAAATGGAACATGTCTTTCAATCCTGATAAATCTCACACTCTTACGATGTCTCTCTGAAAAGACCAACTGGAAAACCCCCCCATCCACTTTCTGAATAATCCTCTCCAAGAAGTTCTGTCACTCAAGCTTTTGGGTCTCACTATTTGCCATGATCTTTCCTGGGAAAACCACATTTCAAATCTGGCCTCCAAAGCCAGTCGCCGACTGGGCATCCTCCGTCGTGCGAAGTCCTTCCTTGGCACACCTGAGCCCCTCACCACATACAAGGCTTTCATCCGCAGCTCTATGGAATACTGCTCTCCCCTCTGGTCTTGTGCTCCTGCCTCACACCTTTCCCGTCTTCACGCTGTTGAAACCAAAGCGTTCAGAATCATTGGAATCTCCCGCGATGAAGCTAACTCCAAGGGCCTTTCACTCACTCACCGCAGGCAGGTTGGTGGTCTTTCCGTCTTCTACCGACTCCTCTCTGGCCTTGCCCCCCCAGCCCTCTCTGGGCTCTGTCCCCCAAATATTCCTACAGGTCGCACAAGATCTGCCTGCAACCCTCTTGTGGTTAAACTGCCAAAATCAAGACTTTCTGCTCACCTTCACTCCTTCATTCCTCTTTTCTCCCGCCTCTGGAACAAACTCCCTCACTCTCTTCAATCCCACTCCACCCTCCAGGTCTTTAAAACAGCTGTTCACCACCATCTCTTATCCTCCCCCATCCAAAACCTTGATCTTTTCTACCCCCGCTAATTTCGGTCCCCTTATGTTTTATACCTCTCCCCCCCCCCCCCCCTCCCCCCTCCCCTTCCCACGCCTCCTGCCCCCAAGCCCTCTCCCTCCCACACTTCTCCCTGCTCTCAAATGTTGTGGTTGTGTGCTTCCCCTTCTCTCCCCATCTTGTCTTCCGCTCCCTCTTTTTGTATATTTTGTTTGTCTGGTTGATTTGTTTGTGAAATAAATGTTAGCTCTTTCACGAGCCTCGATTCAGTATCCAAAAAAAAAAAGAAAAAAAAAAAAGAAGCTAGTATCTGTTTGGCAGTTGATTGAGGTGCTTTCTCCACCATTCAAACAATCCTTCACTGCAATATTCGATCAATTTTTTTTTTTTTTTTTTTTTTTTTTGTGGCCACGTCCAGGGAGGTTGGCTGCAGTGCCATGGGCCTTAAACTTCCTGATAACATCGCGTACAGTGGAAACAGGAACATAAAGATCTCTGGAGATGAACTTGTAGCCTTGAGATTGTCCATGCTTGTCAACACCATTGTGTCTGACCTCCTCAGACAATTCTCTGGTTTTCTTTCTTTCCTCCATGCTCATTGCGGTACACACAGTGACACAAATCAGCAGAATGACTCCTTTTCTCCATTCAAACCCATAAAACAAATTCTCCAAACCTTTTCTCCATTTGCTTCCGCCTCCTGTTTTGCCTGTGAGGTCGTTTGTTTTTCTAAGCTCTCCACGCTACCAAAGTTAAGAATTTTTCCGATTTCTTTTTTTGCTAAAACTGTATTTTTATTTTACGGTGTGAGTGCCCACTGTGTATTTCTCGTTAGATCTCGGTGTAAATTGTGCATACCTGTGTATAATCGTCGGTTGGTTCTTGCCGTGTTTTTCAGGCCTGGTTTTCCAGGCCTCGAGGCTTTGTTGTCTCCTCTCAGCGGTCGTTTGTGGTCCATATACTTTTGTTCTCTCACTGTTTTTTCCAGTCTTTTTTTCACCCCATACTTCCCCAAACATCGTACTGTGGCGGACACAAAAGCCCACTGGCGTGGTGGCATCATTCCACGCACCAAGTGGGCGGTGGCCACGCCCGAGGGGTAGGCGTGGCCTCATGATATACACCGGGCGACCAGCCCGGAGCAGTTCAGTTTTACAGTGTGCTCTTACAATAAAGATGTTTATATGTTACCGCTTGTCCGCTTCCTCCTTGCTCACAAGCAGCGCGCGTAACGCCGCGCTTTACTGGTGACCCTCGACGTTGGATCTGCCGTAGCGATCCTTCCGAACACGACGCCATTGCAATGGCCAACGACAAGGCAATGGCGATTAAACTTCCCGAATTTTGGGAGGCCCAGGCCGAAGTCTGGTTCGTTCAAGCCGAAGCCCAATTTCAGCTTCGGCGCCTCACCAACGACGACCTGCGCTACTGCCATGTCGTCGCCTCCCTCGGGCCCGGCACGGCCGCTCGAGTTGTGTCCGTCCTTCGCCACCCACCGGACGGCCACAAGTACGAGGCACTCAAGCGGCTACTCCTAGCCACGTTCGGCCTCACGGACGACGCACGGGCCGACCGCCTCCTGGATCTCCCCGAGCTCGGTGAGACGCGCCCGTCGGTCCGAATGGACCATATGCTGTCACTGTTGGGCGACGAAGCCCCCGGTTCGCTATTCCGGGCGCTTTTCCGGCGCCAACTTCCAGCGCAGGTTCGCCTCGCGTTGGCCGGGACCGCGCTAACGGAACCCCGAGCATTGGCAGCCGAGGCGGACAGGTACTTCGCCGCTTCGGACACGCGGGCGAGCGTCGGCGTGGCCGTCACGGCCCTCGACGCTGATGTTCAGCAGCATGTTCCACAGCATCAGCTTCTACAGCATGCTGATGTTCAGCAGCATGCTGATACGCACCTCGTGAACGCCGCCACGCCCCGCCCACTGCCGCGGCGAAAACTGCCACCGCGGGGAAACCCGCCAACTCCACCGGCCTGGCGGAGCCAGCCGCGCTCCTCCAGCTCCACCACCTGGTGCTGGTTCCACGCCAAGTTCGGCCACGAAGCTCGGCGGTGTCATCCGCCGTGCTCCTTCAACGGGTCGGGAAACGCCCGGGCCGGCGCTCAATAGTGGCGATGAGCGCCGGCCGTTCGAGCAGCCTGCTGTTCATAACGGACACCTTCTCCGGCGCCGTTACCTGTGCGACACGGGAGCGCAGGTGAGTGTCATTCCCGCCGGCACATCAGACAAGCACGCTGCGGGTGGGGGCCCTGCGCTGCTTGCCGCGAACGGGACGCCCATCCGTACGTACGGAAAACGCTGCCTCTCTCTGCGGTTTGGAGGGCAGGTTTTCCGATGGACGTTCGTCACCGCCGACGTGCCCATGGCACTGCTTGGCGCGGACTTCCTGTGCGCTAATGGGCTCCTGGTCGACGTCAAGCGCAGACGGCTTGTCCAGGCCGAGACGTTCAGCTCGCTCGCTTGTGCATTGCCCAGCTCAACGAGCGGCTTGCCAAGCGGCTTGCCGAACGATTCGGTTCCGGCCACGTTGGTCTGTACGCTTCCGGCAGCGGACGCATTCACCCGCCTCCTCGCCGGCTTCCCGGCCCTCATGCGGCCCACCTTCTCGGCGGGGGCCGTCAAGCACGGGGTGGCCCATCACATCCCCACCGTCGGGCCACCGGTCTACGCCCGGGCACGCCGCCTCGAGCCGACGAAGCTGGCGGTGGCAAAAGCGGGGTTCGCTACCCTGGAGCGACTCGGCATCGTTCGGCGCTCAGAGAGCGCTTGGGCGTCGCCGCTGCACATCGTGCCGAAGCCCGGCGGGGGATGGCGACCGTGCGGGGACTATCACCGTCTCAATGACGCCACGACTCCCGACCGCTACCCCGACCCCCACATTCAGGACTTTTCCGCCCGTTTGGCGGGCAGGTCCTTCTTCTCGAAGGTGGACCTCATACACGGCTACCATCAGGTCCCCGTCAGGCCGGAGGACGTCCCGAAGACAGCGGTCATCACGCCATTCGGACTCTTCGAGTTCCTGCGCATGCCCTTCGGTCTGAAGAATGCGGCTCAGGCGTTCCAGCGACTGATGGACAGCGTCCTGCGCGACTTGGATTTTGTCTATGTCTACCTGGACGATATCCTCGTCGCCAGCGTGTCCCGCGAAGAGCACCTACGCCACCTCCGCACGCTCTTCGAACGCCTGGGCCAGCATGGCCTGATTGTGAACCCCGCAAATTGCCGGTTCGGCGCCGCCACAATCGATTTTCTGGGGCACCGTGTCACCAGGCACGGAGCCGTCCCCCTGCCGGCCAAGGTGGAGGCGGTGAAGGGGTTTCCGCGCCCCCGCACGATCAGAGGGCTGCAGGAGTTCCTGGGCATGGTGAACTTTTACCATCGGTTCCTGCCCCGTATCGCCCAGCTCCTGCGCCCCCTGCACGAAGCTCTCCGAGGTAAGCCGGGCAAAGGCGACGTTACCTGGACCGAGCAGATGGACACGGCGTTCACGGGCGCGAAGCTCGCCTTGGCTAACGCCACCATGCTCGCGCACCCGGCGCCCGATGCACCGATCGCCCTCACCACCGATGCCTCGGACTACGCGGTGGACGCGGTGCACGAGCAATGGGTGCGTGGAGCTTGGCAACCGCTGGCGTTCTTTAGCCAGCAGCTTCGCCCGCCCGAACGCCGTTACAGTACCTTCGACCGCGAGTTGCTCGGACTTCACTTGGCGGTCAGGCACTTCCGCCATCTGCTCGAGGGCCGGGCGTTCACTGCCTTCGTCGACCACAAGCCGCTGATCTTCGCGATGGGCAAGGTCACCGAACCGTGGTCGGCCCGGCAGCAGCGTCACCTCTCGGCCATGTCCGAGTACACGACGGACATCCAGCACGTCGTGGGGAAGGACAACCCGGTGGCGGATTGCCTTTCCCGGGCCGTCGCCCACGCAGTCCACCTCGGCATCGACTATGCCCGGATGGCAGCGGACCAGGCCGCTGACCCCGACGTCCAGGCCTTGCGGACCGCCGTCACGGGCCTCCGCGTCACCGAGGTGCCGTTCGACGGCGCGGGCGCGGCCCTCTTGTGCGACGTCTCCCTCGGGCGTCCTCGCCCCATCGTGCCCGCGGGCTGGCAGCGCCAGGTGTTTGACGCCATCCACGGCCTGTCCCACCCGGGCGCGAGGGCCTCCCAAAGGCTGATCGCCGACAAGTTCGTCTGGCATGGCCTCCGGAAGGCCGTCCGCGGCTGGGCCAGGACGTGCCTCGCGTGCCAGCGTGCCAAGGTGCACCGGCACACCCAGGCCCCGTTGGCCCCGTTCACGGTGCCGGAACGCCGGTTTGACCACATCCACGTGGACCTGGTGGGACCTCTGCCCCCCTCGCGGGGTTTCACCTACGTCCTCACCATGGTGGACCGCACCACCCGGTGGCCGGAGGCCGTGCCCTTGGCGTCGACAACGGCGGCCGATGTCGCGCAGGCTTTCATCGCCACCTGGGTCGCCCGGTTCGGCGCCCCCTCAGACATCTCATCCGACCGCGGCCCCCAGTTCACCTCGGAGCTCTGGGGGGCGGTTGCGCAGGGGCTCGGGGTCCGGCTGCACCGAACCACGGCCTACCACCCCCAGGCTAACGGCCTGTGTGAGCGATTTCACCGCTCATTGAAGGCCGCGCTCCGGGCCACCCTCCGCGACGGCGGCTGGGTCGACAGGCTCCCCTGGGTCCTGCTGGGCCTCCGGACGGCGCCCAAGGAGGACCTGCGCGCATCCGCGGCGGAGTTGGTCTTTGGGCAACCGCTGCGGGTGCCGGGCGAGTTCCTCCCCGACTCCACGGCACCATGGTCCGCAGCACAGCAGCGCTCCGCTCTGCAAGAGACCGCCCAGAGGTTCGCCCCGGTGCCAACAGCATGCCACGGGCACCCACCGACGCACGTCGCCCCGGAGCTTCGCACGGCGGAGTACGTCTTCGTCCGCCACGATGCCCATCGGACACCACTGCGGCCCCCGTACGACGGGCCTTTCCGCATGCTGGAGACCGGGGCGAAGCACTTCACCCTGGACATCGGCGGTACTCCTGACCGCGTTTCGGTAGACCGCCTCAAGCCGGCCCACCTCGATGTGGACCATCCACCGCCAGTGGCCTGACCCCCACGTCGGGGCCGCCCTCCTGCGGGCGGACCCCCGGCACCGCCCAGCCCCGCCGCCCCGCCGCCCCCCGGTCCTGCACCCATCCCAGGGGCAGCCAGGGGCATCCCACCTGGCATCCCTGCACCCCGGACGCCGCCGATCGCCAGGGGGCGCTTCGGCCGGGTCATTCGTCTGCCCCGCAAACTGGCCCTCCAGGTGCGCGGGAATTCTGGGGGGGCGCGTGTGGCGGACACAAAAGCCCACTGGCGTGGTGGCATCATTCCACGCACCAAGTGGGCGGTGGCCACGCCCGAGGGGTAGGCGTGGCCTCATGATATACACCGGGCGACCAGCCCGGAGCAGTTCAGTGTTACAGTGTGCTCTTACAATAAAGACGTTTATATGTTACCGCTTGTCCTCTTCCTCCTTGCTCACAAGCAGCGCGCATAACGCCGCGCTTTAGTACCTTTCTTTAAAGTGTTGATTCAAAAAAAAAAAAAATCTAATTTCCTTCTCCCCCCGTGTTTGTCCGTTCTTCGACCACATGTTTCGCCCCACCTGTTTTATTTCTCTCCTTCCTTCATAACTCAATTCTCTCCAGGCGACACCTTTCCAATGCCAGTTCTCACCATACTTCTTCAACTTTATCCTTCTTCCTCTTCCACTTTCACCTAACCTTCAAAAAACATATTAACAAAGAATTTCAAAAGTAGGCCTCTCCTACTGTATTAACACATTTGCTCCTCCACCTCCCGGTTCCTTCACTCGCTGCTCTCCTGGTTGTCAATCTCCGATTCTTCTGTTCCTGCTTCTGAACCTGTGCTGGAATCCTTCATGCCCTCATTTAGGGAATTTCCCCAGATAGTTTTCACGGTTTAGTTTAAAAATGTTTAAACTTTCCCCTGAAGTGTTGTATTCTGTTGTATATTATAACACACTTTTCTTCTTCTTTAAAAGGTTGTTTTCGATTTGCTCACCAAATCTCTTCATTTCAAAGAAAAATTCATTCTCTTACAGTTCTTCCTTCCTACATTCCCTAAACTCACCTTTATTCCACCCCTCCTCCAACTTTTTCAAACAGATCTCTGACTTGAAAATCACAAGAAACTCATTTTGCAATAAATGTTCGTTTTCCATTAATCGTCCAACACTTTCAAAAATCCAAACTCATCGTTCCACTCCGAAACTCTGCCTACACCCATCCCTTTCAAATCTCCCCCCTTTCCCCTCTCCTCCGAAACTCCCTCCTCACCCCTCCCTTCCTAAACTCCCCCCTCACTCCTCCCCTCCTAAACTCCCCCCTCACCCCACCCCTCCCAAACTCCCCGCCCACCCCTCCCCTCCTAAATTCCCCCCCACCCCTCCATTTCAAAACTGCCCCCCCTCCCCTTCAAATCCCCCCATCCTCCTTTTTTCTCCAATTCTCCCCTCTCACCGCTCCTCCTCAAAGTGTCCTCCCCACTTCCTCTCCCTTCCAACTCTTACCTCCATCTCCTGCAACCTTCTTCCTTGCTCTGCCCCCTCTCAAACAGCACCTCACTGTGCCTCATCCAATCACCATCAAACCTTTTGTCCTCATCATCCTTTGCTTTCTCCTAGCTCTTCTGAAATCTCTGAAACACTATCAACAGCTCTCCCTTCCTCCTCCTCCTCCTCTTCCTCATCTTAATCTACCCCTCCCCTCCCCTCTCCTGTATCCGATGCTCACCCTTCCTCTTCCTTAACGGTATGGACCTCAAACATCCGGGGCCTTCGCTCAAACCTGATTGATCTCTCCATACAGTGGCTTCTGACAAACCAGACTTGATCTGCTGAACAGAAACTTTCCTCCTTCAAGATGTCTCTGATTCCTTAATATCTATCCCTGATTAATCCCCCTTCCGGTATGATAGACCTGAGCCTCGTCCTGGAGGTGGGGTTGCTATCATTATCAAAAACACTCTTCCTCACTCTCCCTGCACTGCCCTCTCTCCACCTCACTCCCAGGAGTACCTCTGGCTACGGCTTCCCCTTCGCTCCCACCTTTTGTTCATATGTGTGTTGTGCCATCCACCAAACACTCCAAACAGTGATGACTCCATCTTCATCTCGCTGTCTGATAACATGGACCAACTTCTATCGACTCATCCCAACTCTCTCTTCCTCATATGTGGTGATTTCAACTGTCATCATGCCAGCTGGCTGGGTGTGGGTTCATCTCTCACCAGCCATGGCACCTCAGCAAAGGACTTCTGCGACTCACTGGGGCCGACACAATCTGTAAATATCCCGACCCGGATATCAGTCAACGGAGAATCTTCTCTTCTAGACTTGGTGATGACAAACTTCCCTGCAAATGTCTGCTGCTCTTCTTCTGCTGCAATCGGTTCATCTGACCATGTGCTTGTTAAAGTGGACATCTCTCTGGCCATCCTCAAAGAGAGCCTCCTCAGCATCGAAGAGTCTGGCATTTCACTCAGGCCAACTGGCACGGTCTTCAAGCAGCCATCAATCATCTGGACTGCTCTCCCATCTCTACTGCCTCTGACATCAACTCTTCCTGGGTATTGTTCCAAAGTAAACTGCTCTCTCTCATGCACAGATTTATCCAATCTCATCTTTAGTTGTCATACCCTTCCTCCCGTCCATGGTACACTGAAGCTTGTGGTGAGGCTGTTGCCCTGAAACAACTTGCCTTCGTCTCCTGGAAGGCAAATTCAACGGAAGGCAATCTCATTTCCTTTCACAAAGCCCAGAACAAGTGTGTGTCTACCCTCAGGAGAGCCAGTAAACAATATCTCTGTACTCTCAAGAGTGAATGGAAATGATGGAAATGAATCTACTCTCAAGATGGAAATGAATGTAGAAGGAAGTAGAGGACGGGGAAGACCGAGAAAGACTTGGCTAAAGGTGATTGAAGAAGAAATGCGGGCAAAGGGGTTAACAAGGGGAGATGTAGAAAATAGGGCAAAATGGAGAAGATTGTCATGGGGCCCGCAAGGCTAACCCCTGCTCTAGCAGGGAAAATGGCCTTAAAATGCCTGTTGTTTTGTTTTTCCTCAAGAGTGAACTCTCAAACCTGTCTCCGTCTTCCAAATCCTGGTGGTGTCTTGTCAAATTTGTTTCTGGTGTTTGTTTCCCCCTCCATCCCCTCCCTTACCTCAAACGGCCACACAGCTGACTCCGCACATGAAAAAGATGAATGCCTCAACTCTCTTTGCCTCAAAATCTTGTGTCCCAAACCCGTCTCTCTCTGTACCCACAGTACCCGTACCCAGCTGCTCCTGGACTCTGTGTCCTTCTCTCCTGACAAGGTGGAGAAGTTTGTCAATCCTCGACTCTGATTCTGCAACTAGAGCAGACGGTATCAGCCCACGGGTCCTAAAATCATGCTCTGCCGCTCTTTCACACCCTCTCTCTGTTCTCTTCACCCTCTCTTTTGCTCAAGGTCATCTGCCATCAGCTTGGAAATCAGCAAACATTACGGCTTTACACAAAAAAGATGCAAAAACAGATCCTTGCAACTATAGACCAATCAGCCTGCTCCCAATTTTCAGCATAGTCATGGAATCCATCATTGCTTCGGATATCAAATCCATCCTCTTCCCCAATGGCTTGATCTCTGCTCATCAATTTGGATTCAGACCAGGTCACTCTACTCTGGACATGCTGCTTCTGCTGTCTCAACAATGGATAGAGGTCCTCAATGCCAAACAGGAAATTAGAGCTGTCTCCCTTGACATATCATGTGCCTTTGATATGGTCTGGCATCCCGCTTTGCTCACCAAACTGTCCTCGTATGTTATCCATGGAAATCTCCACGCATGGCTTGCGGACTTCCTCTCTGGTCATAGTCAACGTGTGGCCCTGAATGGATTTCTCTCATCTCCCCTTCCTGTTCAGGTTGGAGTTACCCAAGGCAATGTTCTGGGCCCTGTGCTTTTTCTGATCTTCATCAATGATCTCTCCGACTCTCTGGAAAATCCTCTCTATCTCTTTGCTGATGACTCAATTCTCTGCCTCTCCATACCCCATCCCTCAGATCGGCAGTCTGCAGCCTCCTCTCTCTGTGCAGACCTGGACAAAATCACAGACTGGTCAAACAAGTGGAACATGTCTTTCAATCCTGACAAATCTCACAGTCTCACTATGTCTCTCCAAAAAGACCATCTGGACAACCCTCCAATCTACTTTCTCAACAATTCTCTCCAAGAAGTTCTGTCACTCAAGCTCTTGGGTCTCACAATCTGCCATGATCTTACCTGGGAAAACCACATTTCCAAGCTGGCCTCCAAAGCCAGTCGCCGACTGGACATCCTCCATTGTGCGAAGTCCTTCCTTGGCACACCTGAGCTCCTCACCACATACAAGGCTTTCATCCGCAGCTCATTGGAATACTGTTCCCCCCTCTGGGCTGGTGCTCCTGCCTCACACCTAGCTCGGCTTCACGCTGTTGAAACCAAAGCTTTCAGAATCATTGGAATCTCCCGCGATGAAGCTAACTCTGAGGGCCTTTCAGTCACTCACCGCAGGCAGGTTGGTGGTCTTTCTGTCTCCCACCGACTCCTCTCTAGCCTAGCCCTCCCAGTCCTCTCTGTGCTCTGTCCCCCAAATACTCCTGCAGGTCGCACAAGATCTGCCAGCAACCCTCTTCTGGTGAAACTGCCAAAATCAAGACTCTCTGCTCACCTTCACCCTTTCATTCCTCTTTTCTCCCGCCTCTGGAACAAACTCCCTCACTCTCTTCAATCCCACTCCTCCCTCCACGTCTTCAAAACAGCTATTCACCACCATCTCTTATCTTCCCCCATCCAAAACCTTGAGCTTTTCTACCCCTGTTAATTCACCCCAGATCCACTTTTCTGAAATACCGACTTCTTTCCTGGAAGTCCCAGCTGTGTCTATATGTTTTTGTTTTTTTTACCTCTCCCACCCTCCAACCCCCTTCCCATGCTTCCTCCCCCTTCCCATGCTTCCTCCCCCCAAGCCCTCTCCCTCCCACAGATCTCCCGATGTCCCTGCTCTCAAATGTTGTATTTGTGTGGTTCCCCCTCTCTCCCCATCTTGTCTCCCGCTCCCTTTATTATGTCTTATATGTCCGTTTGTTTTTTTTGGTCATTAATGTTAGCTCTTGTATACAAAAAAATAAATAAATAAAACTGGTTGAATGAGGTGAGTCCTCGATGCTCACCACAGGTGAGTTCAATTCCAAAGTAAAGGAGAATCACCTGCTTGAAATCTAATTATTTCTAACAACTTCGAAAAGGTGCCAATAATATTGTCCGGGCCATTTTAGGATTTCTGTGTGGAATAAGCTAAGATTTAGTATTTTTTTCAGCTTTTGTGTTTTGTTCCACTGCAAACCAAAGAAATACAAATGTGGATACCAAAATATTTTTTATTTTCTACAATTTTCTGGAAGAAATGGTGCATTATTTGAAAAAAGTGCAAGGGTACCAATATTTTTGGGCCACGACTGCACTCTGGAAAAAGCAATAAACAACAAAAAATAAAAAGTTGATCTTTCAATTAAAGTTTAAATATTATTTCCTGCTTTGTCATTAGAAACCAATATTGATGTTTGGCCTGTAAGCTTATTAGTTGCAGATGATGTTTACCCTGCGCTTGCGAAGCGATATGCGTGGTTAAGCATTCAGTTGCGTACGTGTGCCATGTGCCGTACGTGTCTGCATTTTAAAAATTCATTTTCTCAGCAACCAATGGTCTGATTGACACTAAATTTTACCATAGAAGCTTCTCCGCCTGTATAATTTTTTTAATTCATTATTATGACGTCATAGGTACGTGGTACGGACGCCATCTTGGAAAAACGTTACACCTCTATATCTCCCAAACCACTCAATGCAAAAAATTGAAACATGGCTCATTGTCAAGTACTCACCATGGGGAATAAGATATGTCGATGGTGATGTCATTGGTGCCTTAATTATGACATCATAATTCGACAAGTACAATGCTTGATCTGATCAGTATGAATAAAAGAAAAATTCCTCTGCAACTGTTAGACCGATGGATACGAAATTTTCAGAATATGTGCAGCTCCTCCTGTAGAATATTTAAATAATTATAACGTCATAGGTCACGTGGTACAGACGCCATCTTGGAAAAAATCGGAAAAAGTTGCACCTCTATATCTCTGAAACCACTCCATAGAAAAAATTTAAACATGGCTCATTCTCAAGCACTCTCCATGGGGATTACATTTGTTAATGATGTCATAGGTGCCTCCATTATGACGTCATAATTCGGCAATTACAAAACTTCATCCTATCAAGATGAAATTTATTGAGCGTCATGTAGGCATAAACTGGTGGAGAATTTTTTAAATGATGACGTCATCGGTCACGTGGTTCGGCCGCCATCTTGGAAAAACCAAAAACATTTGCACCTCTACATCTCTGAAAGCGCTGTATAGAAAAAATTGAGACATGACTCATTGTGAAGAACTCTTCATGTGGAATAGCATCTGTTAATGATGATGTCATAGGTGCCTCCACTATGACGTCATAATTTGACAAGTACAAAACTTCATCCGATCAAGATGAAATTTATTGAGCATAATCTAGGAATAAATTAGTGGAATTTTTTTTTTTAATGATGATGTCATCGGTTACGTGGTTGGGCCGCCATATTTGTTTTTACACAAAAGCCTTAAAAATCACTGAAAATACATCCTGGCAAGGGTTTTCAATCTCTTGTTTTTTTGAAATTCACATTTTTTGAATTTTTTTTTTTTGATTTAAAAAAAAAAAGAAATCCGAATTTGAATTTTTTATTTTATTTTTCGAACAATTTCAACGGTTCAACCCCGATGATTATTTGGCCACTACATAGACGACTGTACTGGAGTACGCCTGCAACACCAACAGACAGACTTAGCTTTGCAATCTCATGAAATCGAAGAAAGCAATCGAAAAAAGAAATCTAAGAAAGGATCCAATTCACATTGATATACCATCCCATCAACCTTCAAGTCAAGAATATCATTCTGAAGAAGTTCAAGATTTTACGGAATGATCCTGAAACCGCTGCGATTTCTCTCACGAACGCCTCTCATCTCAATCAAGCGGAGACAAATTTGCAAAACTCTCTGGTTAGAGGAACATCATCCTCTGACCTCCTTCTACATCATCATTATTTCGTATGCAGCCTATTGCTGCTGGTTGAATCATTGTTGGGAGCATGGCTGTGCCGCTGATGCATTGCCACCTGTTTCCAGTAAGCTGGTACGCATTTTGCCGACCTCAGAAGGATGACAGCTCGGGCATCTCTGATCCAATTAAACGACACTTTGATATTCCCGGACAGTCGTTCAGTCACGTGACAGTCCCGGTATTTTCTACACTAGGGCATGCCCGTACTATATATACGTATATCTAAAATTATATCCCCCCCCTCTATTTACATGAAATGGTTTGGTCCAAAGCGAACGGCTTGCGAGTACGGTGACAACCCCCCCCCCCCTCTATTTACATGAAATGGTTTGGTCCAAAGCGAACGGCTTGCGGAGTTTGGTAAAGAAATCGCCATAGCGTGCACAAACGCGCAGGAAAGCGAAAGAATCGCAAATTAGTTTTAATTAGTTTTAAAACATAGTTTAACGCCAACATAGCGGCAACATAGTTTGCCAACGTGAAATAAATGAATACGCTCTCAAATGTGCCGTCCGAGGCAGAGTCTGTTCGCCACGTTCGGCACACGTGATAACTCGCTGCTCTCTGATTGGTTGAATCGTTTTTTGGACATAGCTCGGTAACTACTTGTCCGATTAATATGAAACCTTGAAAAGGCACATCCTCGGGTCCCCAGCAATATACCTGGCAAGTTTCAAGTATATCGGACCCGTGGTTGTCGAGAAACAGCGGTCACAGACAAACATACAAACATACAAACATACATACACACAGAGATTACTGGAATTATAGATAGATTTCAGCATCATGGACAGTCCAGCCAT
This sequence comes from Myxine glutinosa, assembly GCF_964187855.1. Taxonomy (NCBI): domain Eukaryota; kingdom Metazoa; phylum Chordata; class Myxini; order Myxiniformes; family Myxinidae; genus Myxine; species Myxine glutinosa. The sequence continues at coordinate 43,953,683 of NC_136266.1, read as the reverse complement.
AAATGGCAAAGAGCAAACAAAGCCTTATCTACAGGATCGGAACATTGGCTCCCCATGGGATGAATGAGCACTTTTCATTAATTTAAAAATCCCGTCTCCCACAACTTTTTAATCCTTTTCCTCTCTATATTTTCCCCATTTTTTACTTTATATCTATCTTCCCTCTCTTACTGTTTTCTCTTCTCACTCTCCTTCACTTTTTCTCTCCTCCCTCCTTTTACTTTTTTCTCTCCTTTTCGTCCCCCTCCCCTCCTTTATTAATTAACCCCCTTCCCTTCCCCTCTTCAAGTTAATTATTAATAATTTTTTTGTCCCCGCGTAGCGAAAGGGGGACTATGGTTTTCCCCTCTGTCCATGTGTCCGTCCGTGCGTGCGGGCGTACGTGCGTGCGTGCGTAAGCGAAGGACCGCATTCGAATTTCGTGTGTGGGTGCAACCCACGTCAAAATCCAAGATGGCCGCCGCCATGTATGTCTGATACCATGTATGCCTGAACCTTGTGAGCGGAATATCTTGACAAATAAGCGAAGTACCAACTTCTAATGTGGTGTGTGGGTGTATCTAGGCATAAGGAAGAACCCCATTGAAAATTGGGTCACCACGTCAAAATCCAATATGGCCGCCGCCATGTATGTCTGAACCTTGTGAGCGGAATATCTTGAAAAATAAGCGAAGTACCAACTTCTAATCTGGTGTGTGGGTGTATCTAGGAATAAGGAAGAACCCTATTGAAAATTGGATTGCCACGTCAAAATCGAAGATGGCCGCCACCATATATATACTGAAACGCAAAAGAAACTTACCACTTGTTTGAAATGGAATAAAATTGTAACAGTTCAAAATAAAACAAACCAACAATTGCTAATTGAAACATTGGCATTTTATTGATGACATGTCAAGTTTTTGACCAAGATACACCAGTTTGGATACACCAAGATACACCAAGATACACCAAGATACACCAAGATACACCAAGATACATCAGTTTGTTCTACAGTACAGAACAGCACAGGGTGCAATGTCAGTCCCCTTTCAATAGCGTGTGTGGCCACCATTGTTTTGGAGACAGGCAGTGCATCGTCGGCGTATACTGCCTACCAGTCTTTGGATGGATTGCTGCTGGATTCTGTCCCACTCAGTCCTCAATGTCTGAAGCAGCTCTGCCCGTGTCTTGGCCCTGCCAACTACGCGTCTCCCAAGGTCATCCCACAGGTGCTCTATGGGATTCAGGTCAGGGGAGAGCGCAGGCCACTGCATGGTGTTGATGTTCTCGCCTTGGAGAAATGCAGTGGTAAATCGAGCAGCATGGGGACGAGCGTTGTCATGCTGAAAGGTTCTCAGTTCTGGGTGGTCTAGCAGGAATGGCAGCAGATGAGGTCGCAGGATGTTATCCACATACCGCTGGGCGTTAAGATTCCCATCCACAACCACCAGTGGCGAGCTGTACCGGCCTGATATGGCAGCCCACACCATCACACTTGGGCCACCCCACCTGTTGGCTTGATGCACGCAACAATCGGCATATCGCTCGCCAGTTCTTCTCCAGACACGCTCACGCCCATCAGGACTGTCCACACAGAACCTTGACTCATCGCTGAAAGCGACCTCGTTCCACTGTGCCAAGGTCCACCGCTGATGCTGCTGGCACCATCTCTGTCGGTTGCGGCGATGGGCAGCCGTCATCACGGGGCCTCTGTATGGTCTTCTGGCAGTCAGACCATAGTCATGCAGTCGTCTTCGTGCAGTATCATTGGAGATCCGTGGGTTTGCACGCCCCGGAGTTTCTGCCGCAGTGCGGGATGCTGGACGGAATCGATCCCGCAGGTGACTTCGGACCATCTGCCTGTCCTGCCTTGCAGTGGTGACTCTTGGCCTCCCTGATCGAGGTCTGTCATCTGCAGAGTTGTGGAGGGTGTCTCTGTCCACCAGGGCCGATATCGTCTGGTGTGAACAGCCAAGGCGACGTGCCACCTCACGGTAGCTCAGTCCGCCTTGCAGCATGCCCAGGGCACGCTGCCGTTGATCCTTTGACAATCGTGGCATGTTGATTGAAATGCCCATTTTGCACTGGCCTTTTTAAAGCCAATATCAAGACATCACATGCAGCTCATTAAAATCATCCCGTACCCCTTGGTTAATCACTGACAGTCAAAACGGCTGTTCAACAGCTGTGCTATGAAGTGACCATTGAAGGTTCAAGTGACCATCCGTGACAGTTTTGTCTGACAGTGAGGACACTATTGTCCACAAATAAGTTCACACATTTACTACACGCAGTGTTATTGTTGATATTTAAAGGTTTCAAAGGTGGTAAGTTTCTTTTGCGTTTCAGTATATGTCTGAACCTTGTGAGTGAAATATCTTGAAAAATAAACGAACTACTAACTTCTAATCTGGTGTGTGGGTGTATCTACGCATAAGGAAGAACGCTATTGAAAATTGGGTCGCCACGTCAAAATCGAAGATGGCCGCCGCCATGTATGTCTGAACCTTGTGAGCGAAATATATCATAGCATGTTTTCTGTCTCTTCCACTTTGTCAACTCACATCACTTCCCCGACGGGGACCTAGGCGTAACGCTTGTTGTCCCCAGTCGCACCGCGGAGCGAAAAGGGGACTATGGTTTTCCCCTCCGTCCGTGTGTCCGTCCGTCCGTGCATGCGGGTGTGCGTGCGTACGTGCGTGCGTAAGCAAAGGCCGGCATTCGAATTTGGTGTGTGGGTGCAACCCACGTCAAAATCCAAGATGGCCGCCGCCATGTATGTCTGATGCCATGTATGTCTGAACCTTGTGAGCGGAATATCTTGAAAAATAAGTGAAGTACCAACTTCTAATCTGGTGTGTGGGTGTATCTAGGCGTAAGGAAGAACCCTATTGAAAATTTGGTCGCCACGTCAAAATCCAAGATGGCCGCCACCATGTATGTCTGAACCTTGTGAGCTGAATATCTTGAACAAGTACAAAAAGTTTTAATTAAAACAAAAGCCGCGTCGATGTTACACAATGCCTAGATGCAGCTGTGCCTATAACGTCGATGTTATAGGCACAGGACATTCCTATTGATTCGATTACTTGATGTTATTTTTGTGCAAAGTGAAAATATATCTCAGCAATTTCCCGTGTGTGGCGACGAATTTTTAATATCTCGGCATTTTCCCGTCTGTTATTTCAGGCGGTGTATGACTGACCATGCCGCGATTTAAAAAAAAAAAATCTCGGCAATTTCCCGTGTGTGGCGACACGTGAACGAAGCTATGCTCCTCTCTCCACATTATTGTGACGACGTATAAATTAAATATTTCATCGTGACGATTGTCATCAAATGGACGAATTTTTAATATATCTCGGCATTTTCCCGTCTGGTATTTCGGGCGGTGTATGACTGACCATGCCGCGATTTAAACAAAATATATATATCTCGGCATTTTCCCATCTCTTATTTCGGGCGGTGTATGACTGACCATGCCGCGATTTAAATTTTTTTTATCTCAATGGACTTGAAGTTACAGGCCTTTGAGAATTCATTTCGTTCTATAAAGGGCAACTTTCATCGGATTTTCTTCCCGTTTTTTTTCAACCGAGTCTAAAACGATGTTAGCGACTGTGAAAAATGAAATGATATATCGAATTTGATTTGAAAGAAAACTGTGTGAGAGAGGAAGACACCACAGGCCTACAAAACAGGCCTCAAAGCTATGCGAGTTAATAAAATGGTGGATATTTGTTTATATGAAGCCTCTCCCAAAATGGGTGGAGCTATGGTTCCCAGAATGGGTGGAGCTTTGAGGTTTTGTCTTCTCTGCAAGAACAAGAACAAGAAGCAGAAGAACAAGAAGAACAACAACAACAGCAGAGGGCACTCTAATAGCAGCGTCTGTGACGCGGCTAAAAATAAGCGAAGTACCAACTTCTAATCTGGTTTGTGGGTGTATCTAGGCATAAGGAAGAACCCTATTGAAAATTGGGTCGCCACGTCAAAATCCAAGATGGCCGCCGCCATGTGTGTCTGAACCTTGTGAGCTGAATATCTTGAAAAATAAGCGACGTACCAACTTCTAATCTGGTGTGTGGGTGTAGCTAGTCAAAAGGAAGAACGGTGTTGAAAATTGGCTCGCCACGTCAAAATCCAAGATGGCCGCCACCATATGTATGTCTGAACCTTGTGAGCGAAATATCTTGAAAAATAAGCGAAGTACCAACTTCTAATCTCGTGTGTTGGTGTATCTCGCCATAAGGAAGAAACCTATTGAAAAGTGGGTCGCCACGTCAAAATCCAAGATGGCCACCACCATATATATGTCTGAACCTTGTGAGCGAAATATCTTGAAAAATAAACGAACTACTAACTTCTAATCTGGTGTGTGGGTGCATCTACGCATAAGGAAGAACGCTATTGAAAATTGGGTCGCCACGTCAAAATCCAAGATGGCCGCCGCCATGTATGTCTGAACCTTGTGAGCGGAATATCTTGAAAAATAAACGAACTACCAACTTCTAATCTGGGGTGTGCGTGTATCTAGGCATAAGGAAGAAAGCTATTGAAAATTGGGTCGCCACGTCAAAATCCAAGATGGCCGCCTCCATGTATGTCTGAACCTTGTGAGCGAAATATCATATCATAGCATGTTTTCTGCGTCTTCCACTTTGTCAACTCACATCACTTCCCCGACGGGGGACCGAGGCGTAACGCTTGTTTAATTTAATTTTGTTTCATTATTATTTTATTCCATTTATATCTAACGTTAGTTAAATGACCCTCCCCAGCACTTATTCATCTCTCTGTGAAGGGGATGCGAGACTATTGCAACACTCCTGTCTGTGCGTGTTTGCGTGTGTGTTTGTCTCTACTCCCCATTGATAATATTTTGTTGCTAACTCTGACGTTGTAGGTCACATGGTATGGTAAACATATTGGATTAAATCGAAAAATTAGGACATAATTTTCTCCAAAACCGCACAACGAAAAACATTGAAACTTGGCTTGTGCCATCAACTCCCCATGGGGTATGTCGGGTGATAACGGTGATGTCATTTGGTATTTCAGCCATCATTGGTAGAATCGACATCCTCGTCCGAAAAAGCTGAAACTTCATATGCCTGATCTACGACCCGATGTGAGTGAATGAATAATATTTATGACGTCATCGGTCATGTGGTGGGGTTTGCGATATTGGATTGAAAATAAAAACGTGAAAATATCTTCTCCATAACCGCTTAACAGATCAATGCAAAACATCATACATATGATCGACTAGTCATGGGGAATATAGTTTGAATTTTTTTTCATATTCACCTTCATTGAAATAATTTAGCCTTAATGTGCACAAAAGTGGGCCATAATAGTAGCGGTCCAGTTAACGATAGTATTTTTGTTCAGATTGAGCGCACAAGGCGAGACTATGCATCTACCGAGTGCCATTATAGTTTTTACAGTTGCTTTAGTTTATTGAATCCTTTGTCACTTTTCCCCTAGATTTTTCACTTTTCGCCCAGTTCCAGTCCCTTGACTTTTAAGCCTTGAACCTTGACACTCCCTGTCAAAATCAGTCATTCCTATGCCCACGTGATCCATAACCCATCTCTAACACACGCATGCACCTCTGACCCACTCCCACCCCATATCAACCATTCTCCCTATATCCTGTCTCTTTCTCTTTTGTTCAGACGAAAGGTGGTTGCCCGAAACGTCAGCTTCTCTGTGCTTCCCTTGGGGGTTAGCAAATTTAATCAACGTCCTGTTGATATCTTCCTGCGTTATACTTACAAACAAAGGTATGCAACATCATGTAAAAAGGTAAGAATTGTAAAATGGCCACAGGCTGATCATGTAGCAAGAATGCATCATCATTGAACAAACGAGGTACTGGACTGATTTTCTCCAGCAGTGCATTGACAATGGCTGTGATGATGATGGATGAGAGTGAACATCAACGTAAATGAATTTAATAATGATCCACTTTGATTGTCATCGAGTTCTGTACACATTTCATGGGGTGGAACTTATTCCACAATAAGACAACCGTCATGGCATGGGATGTCATGAAAATGCAGCATTAATATGCAGAGCATTCAATGCGCAGGTGACAACTTGGAAAATATCTGCAGAGCTAAAGGATCAGGTGACTTCCTATTTCTACTCAAATATGCGCTCAAAGTGAATTGAAGGAAGTTCAAGTATTTTTTTCAAATTGTTACCTTGTGTCATGTCAACAAATACTTGTTTCACTGTACTAGGGGGGGCATGTTGGTCCATTGGACAAAATTTTCATTGGTCTTCACCGCTTGGTAGTATACCTGCCTACCGGACTCGGGGGGTCTTTTGGCTATTCGGAGTCTTTTGAGTGCTCGGGGTCTTTTGGATCTTTTTTTTGTATACAAAGTCGAGGCTCGCGTAAGAGCAACACATAAAACACATACACACAAACAGAAAACACATAAAACGTATAATGAAGGGAGCCGGAGACAGGAGGGGGAGAGAGAGGGAAGCACATCAACAGTAGAGAACAGGGACATCAGTAGACCTGTGGGTGCTAGAGGTCTGTGGGGGGAGGGGGGGGGTGGAGGGAGGGCGGGAGGAAACGGTGTAACACAAATGGCACGACTATAAGTAGAAGTTTCAGGAAAAAAAATGGAATTTGAAAACGGAGGATTTGGGGTGTATTAACGGGGGTAGAAAAGATCACGGTTTTGGATGGGGGAAGATAAGAGATGGTGGGTCGTCGAGGACTTTTGGGTCTTCTGTGTCTTTTGGGTCCTTGGGGACTTTTGGGTCTTCGGAGTTTTTTGGGTCATTTGGGAGTTTGGATTCTCTGGGTTTTTAGGTGTCTTTGGGGTCTTAAAGGGTTTTCAAAGGTCGAAGTGGTCACAGCAGTCTAAAGAGTTAAAAGGTATGCTTCAATAGTACGTAATGGGTAATTAATTAATATAGGTATATAATTAATAGAATTAACAAAAAGTATGCCACACACACACACACACACACTCACACACACACACACACACACACACACACACACACACACACACACACACACACACACACACACACACACACACACACACACACACACACACACACACACCTCATCCATTTTTAAGATGGAGTTTGCAGTCACCTTCAGGATGGGTGTGTCCATCAATCAAAAGCCAACGAGGGTGCTTCACCAGGGATTTCACCGAATAGCGGAACCGCGAATAGCGGGGTCCGATTGTATGTGTGTATGTAGATATATATATATGTATATATATATATATATATATATATATATATATATATATATATATATATATATATATATATATATATATATATAATAATGCATTTATTTTATATAGCGCTTTTCAGGAAGCCCAAAGACGCTTTGACAGAGTGCAAAACATAATGCATAGCAAAACATAAAAACAATTGCAAAAAAAGAAGAATCAATAGGGAAATATTCAAAGCACAAAGGAGGGAGAAGGAGAGGAGATAGTCAGGGGTTAGATGCTGTGGGTTAAATGTTGAATGCAGTGTTGAACAGGTGGGTCTTGAGTGATGTTTTGAATGTGGTGAGTGAGGAGGAGTCTCTATATATATATATATATATATATATATATATATATATATATATATATATATATATATATATATATATATATATTGTTGCGGATATGAGGATGGCATTTTTGTATTGTATTGTATTGGAAATTGTTGTGTAACATTGTTGGATATGGCCCCTCCTGCCTCCAGAGTTGTATAAAGGTAAAAAGGGCGTCTCGGGAGTTAATTCCATAAACACCACATTGCAGGACACGATAAAACCCTTGTTCAGTAGCTTATATCTTATTATGTGTTTTAGAGTAAGGCCTTGTCTTCCATTAACATGACACTCCATTGCACCGAGTAAAAGAGATAGATTCCCTTCATTCCCCATTCCCAAAAACCTCCATTTCCCCTTTCGTCATTGCCAAGCCTCGATTGCCATTGCAATTACATCCCCTCCAATTGCCGCCATTGATCACGAGGCAGGGTTGGGGAAGAAAGGCGGGTCCCCACCTCGTCAGAGAGGGGAGGAGTGAGCCAGCCCCACTCGACCAACCATGAACAAGGGGTTTGGCTTGAGAGGGCGGAGAGAGAACGTTTGGGGGAGGTTCGCAAAGGTTGAGGGGCGGGGCCTATATAACCCGCCGCGGGGCGTTCCCCAAAGCAGATGAGTTCTGAGTCTGAAACGAGACGACCTTGAGAGAGACAAGTGCGCGAGGAGAGAAAGGCGCGTCAGACGATTTGGGAGAAAGAAGGGGAGGACCCAAAAGAGCCCGAAACGTGGAGCGACAACCAGCCCCGGCCGTGTGCAGTGAGATACGCGTGCCGCCGTCGCCCTGCTCGCCCCCAGCCTGATGAGGCCCGGCTTGCTGTGCGCCCTGCCAAGCCTTCCAGCTTGTGGTCCGAGCGGAACATTCCTCCTTCCAGCCAATCCACTCTGCAATTCCCCGCGTGAGTCTGTGTCTTCGTTTGTTCTGTCCTGGGTATTAATTAAGACTGTTAGATAAGCTAGTAATCTGCACTGTGTCACCTGCGTCTCATGTCCCCTGTAAATACCCGTGACTGCTTTTCTTGCTTGTGTATGTGTAAATAATAAACCCCGTTACTCTTCTGTCCGTCTTCTTCTTCCTCTTTGCATTCGGTCGCTTTAGAGTTTTCCCTATTGAGTAGCTGTGGCGCGATACGGCCAACGTTTGGGTGAATCGGGTTTTAGTCAGGGAACAACTGTTCGGCCGCGGTTACCTCCGCTCGGTAAAAATAACATCCTAATCCGCGGACCGTAATAAACTGGTGTCAGGAGTGGGATCGGACCCGAAGCGCGCTTAACGCGCTCAAAATTACAAGCTGCTGGAAATTGTTTTGTTTTTAAAGAAAAACCCGAATTTTGAAATCGCGCCATGGCTGGTCAAGGCGACGGGATGCCGGTGGGTGAGCTAGAGGAGGGGTTAGGAGTAACCCAGGATCAGAGGGACGAAGTAGAGGAGAACATTGGCAATGTGGTTGAGGGGGTATCAGGTGCACAAAATGGCGCCTTTGCGCACGCAGTTACAGCGGCACCAAATCTGGCGGCGCCCGTGACCGTAGCAGCACCGGTGAATTGGGACCTCTTTATGATACAAATAAAGGCGCTCATGGTCCAGACAAGTGAAGACCTGAGGAATGAATTGGGGGTAATGAGGGGCGAAGCGAGGGCTCAGAGTGAGCAATTGGGGGTAATGAGGGGCGAAGCGAGGGCTCAGAGTGAGCAATTGGGGGTAATGAGGGACGAAGCGAGGGGTACCGGTGAGGGGTTAGACAACGGGATAAAAGAGGTAAAGAATGGGTTAACGGGGGTGGAAAATAGAATGGCTGCCCAGGAGAATCAGTTAGAGAGGGTGAAAAATGGGTTAGAGGGGCTAGAAAATAGGATGGAAGACAAATTGCGGGTAATAGGGGAGCAATCCGCCCGGGAAATCGAACAGATGGGGAACCAGATAGAGGAGGTGAAAATCGGGTTAGAAAGTAAATTGGATGCTCAGAGGGATGAATTGGGACAGATGAGGGTGGCATCTACAAAAGAGATGGAGGAGATGAAAGAGGAGATACGACGAGGTGTAAGTGAGGAGGTCTCGCGGGTACGCGAGGAGGTAAAGCGAGGTGAAAAGCGTATGGAGAAAGAGGTGAGGAATAATATGGCTAGGTTACAGGGGGGAATAGAGGGTCTGACGAGGGGAGTAGAACAGCTGACAGTGGGACAAAAGGAACTAGTGGACCAAGTGGAAAAGAACACGGCAATAATCGGGGGATTAAAAGCGACACAAAAAGACATTAAGAACGAATTAATAGCGACACAAAAGGAATGCCAGATGGTACATGAGGGGTTGACGAAGAAGTTGGAGGAGGTGAGAGAAGTAATGGAGACGAAGGACCGAGAGGTGAGGACGCACATAGAAACGGTTAAAGTGGCGTTAGAGGAAGAGATAGAGGGGGCGCACAGGGAGATGAAGGAGGTAAAGGAAAAATTAGAGGAGGTGGAAGAAGGGGTGAGTGAAATTAAGAAAAGACAGAGGGAAACTAAAAAGGAGATAAGGGAGGAAGTGATGGAGTATGTGCAAGGTCTGTGTTCAAATCATGAATATGTGCTCACTAACCAAATAAAGAGTTTGCAGGTGGCAGAAGAGGTGCGACGACGAGGTACCGAGGTGAGTGGCGATATACGAGGAAATGTATATGATGTGAGGGGAGCTTCAGTCGGCTTGGGGGTTGCTTTGGACCCGGGTGTTCGTGAGAGGCCGTTGGTGAAGTGTGCGACAGGTCTGGTGTGCGAAAGAGGAGGTGTGCGAGAATGTCCGACTCTGGGGTGTGTGAGGAAAAAGTGCACGCCGAGGAGTGAGTGTGCTGTCGAGAGTGAGTTGGTTGTAGCGCGTGTGCGAGGGAGCACATGGAAGCGCCTAGTGAGGAGTGTTACAGAGGATGTAACGAGAGAATGTACGCCGGTGGTGAGTGTTACGGAGGAAGTAACGGGAGAGTATGCGCAAGAGGATGCGCGAGAAAGGTGTGTAACGGACGGGTCATGAGGAAAGAGTGCGCTGGCGAGAGTAAGGGTGAGTGCGCGACCGAGAGTGGAGGTGAGAGTAGTAAGAGTGACACGGAGCGTGAGTTGGTTGTGACAGGTGAGAGAGGATGTACACCTGGGATGGAAGGATGCACACCTGGAATGGTAGAGCGTGTGTGGGAATGCACACTTGAGTTGGTAGTGAGGCACGTGGTTGGGTGTGCGAGTGAGAGCACACCTGTGATTGTCACAGAGGAGGTGACCGAGGAGGGGGCGCGAAGAGGTGTGTTGGTGAGGTGTGCGAATGACGAATGTGTGCCAAGGTGTTCGGTGGTCAGGTGTGTGACCAAGTCTGTGAGCAGAATGAGTGTACCTGGGTGTGTAAGAGGAGGTGCAATGACGAGGAGCATGGGAACAGCTGGGTGTATGAGCAAGGAACGGGCTGCGGGGTGTAAGCATGCAGGTGAGGCATCGACGGTAACCGGGTTAGCGGTTAGAACGACTTATAGCTGAATCGGGCCCTCGGTGCGCGTCGGGCAGCTTCGCGTGCCGCGAGGACCAGTGGGGATCCGAACCACGGCGGGTTCGAAAGGACCGCCGTATGTGATCCACGCTGGGCCGCGTTTAGAACGGCCGCGTCCGTGCTCCGCTAGGCGGAGCGGGCAGCCCGATAGGAAGGGTCGTCATGGCGACCCCTTTTTGTTGAGACATTCCGGCAGGTCGAGATCGGGCCATGGGATGGCTCCGTGCCGAGGTGGTGTGTGGGATCTCAGCCCGGGTAAGCCCCCGTCCCTGCACCGAATGCGGGACGTATCCAGCCGCTGGCACCAAACAACCCGCATTCATTGCTCGGCTTTACGAAGCCGAGCTTTGGAAGTGAATTGGCGCACCGAGAGGCACTAGTAAGTAGACTGTGATGACGAGGATAGTGTTTTGGCCCCGAAATTAGAAAAACAAAATTTGATGATTGGCAAAGGATTGGCAGAGTGATGATTGGTAATGGTACAGTGATTGGCAGATGATTGGCAAATTTTTGATTGGCTGAAATTTGGTGAGCAAAATTGGTAGTGGAACGTCCCCGATGTGGTGGGATGGCAACTCTGTCATCCCTCACATGGGGGGGCAAAGGAGCACTAGATTAATGGGGTTGATGGCAGTGAAAACTAGCCCGGGAGGGTTAGGATATATCGTGTGTAGGGATCTAGAGAGATGACCTTAGGTGACGTTAAGATTAGGTAGTGACAAGGATACCTGTAGTGGGGACGCAGGTAGATTAGAGTGGATGATAATGACGTAGTATGTGCTTAGTTTAAAGCGAAGACGGGGAGCACTAAGTTAGCAGGGCAACAGGTAGATGAGATGATGCCGTGTGTTTGAGGATTGAACAGGTGTGATTACACAGGTGTGATTGCACAGGTGTGCAACTGAACAGGTGTGTGGAGCAGTGTATGAGTGAGTGAAGGTGATGGGTGTTGTGTTGACCAAATGGTCCAGGAAGGAAGGAGGGTGCAGGTGTCACCAGGTGTGAGTGCACAGGTGTGCACCAACAGGTGTGTGGAATACATGGAGTGTGGAGTATATGGAGTATTGGAATGGATGGTCGTGGAGTGAGTATGGTGGATACTATAGAGTGGAGTGGATGGTGCGGAGGTGTGAATGGGGGAAGGATGGACCCCCATCACGAATACCCGGGGCGGGTAGTGTAAGTGTTAGGTAGAGGGTATAGGTAAATTGTGGTTGGATATTGGCATCTGTGGTGCGGGTGAGAGAATGGCATTTGGATGGGTGCATTAGTGTTGTGGAAATGGCTGGGCGTGTAGCCTGTTAGTGTGTGTAGTTGGTTTGGGCACTCCACCACTGTAAGGATGTCGGCCAGGTGAGGCCGCAGGTGGGCTCTGGGAGCCGGTAGAGTTGTTGTGGATGGGGCCCGAGGATCCGGAGGACGGACCCGGGTAGCCCAGTGCCAGAGGGCACCAAGGGGTGACAGAGCCAGGAGGGGCCTTCCCCAGTTAGTTAGGTTAGGGTGAGGAGCTAGGTAAGCTCGGGTGGCAACTGCAGTGGTGGAGGTGTGCAGGTGGGTAGACCTGCTGGGAGAGCTACACGTCACAGCCCAGAAATTGTGCAAGGGCACCGGGAGATGAATCGGGGGAGTGAGACCCCAAATTGAGAAGCACCACAGTTTGGTCAATGGGAATTGGTTTTTAGAACCCATAGAGTAAGTGGCCAATGGATTGGCAGGGAAAGACCCCTGGTAGTGTAAAGTGTGTTAAAGTCATTTAGAAAGTAGTTAGGATGAAGTCTCCTCGCACCATCTGCATCCACTCACCTGAGATGACGTACCTCCACACCATGCCATGTTTTGATTATTTTTAATGTGCAAATGTTTTGGATTGTGAGACGCATCATGACGTGGGTGTGACATTGTGCTTGATGTTCCATCTCTTCCTCCTTATGAGGATTGATGATGAATTGGTGATGGCAAATTTTGGATAGAGGGATTGTGGTGACGAATTTGATAAGGGAAATATGGGGAGACGTGACAGTAGCGACGAATTTGTAAATGTGTAGATTTTTGTACATATGGGGTAAGGGCAAGGGTAGTGTAGGTGACAGGGGGGGTGACGTACGGTAGGGACGAGCTTTCTCACTTCGCCCTCCGTGCGCATTTCGCCTTGCATTGCCTTGTTTGATGTGTACCCTTGTGACCTTACCCCTCGCTCATTTGTCTCCCCCCTTTTGTCTCCCACATGACCTGTGCGCCATTGGGTGCCGAGGGGAGCGTGTGTGAGTCCGCCATTGTGCGCCCGGAACTCCCAGAACCAGCTGTCTGCATCGATGCACCACATGATGGACCACATGTCTGTGGCCGAGCACCACTTATGGACCCCATGGGTTGGGGCATGGCCCCTCTGCTGGAACCGGCCATGAGGGCCCAAAATCTTGCTGGCGGACCTTGGCCACAGGGCACCGATGCCCCACAGGTGAACCACACGTAGTCGGCCCTGTGGGCCATAAATAAAGAAAATAAAAACGGACACGTTAGGTGCATTTTATTGCAAATAGGCCGCCAGCAAAAGAAAAAGACAACAACTGGAAGAAATAATAATAACCAGCAGAGGGAGCCGAAGAGCAAGAGACCACCTGCAGGGTTAGGGGTTGTTGGTTTATTTTTATTGAGGAACTGTGGTGACTGCACCGATTGGTGCTTGAGGGTGTTTTGGTGTGTTTTGGGTGCTTTCATGGTGCATTGATGCAGAGCAGACTGTCTCCCCCCCAGAAAGAACAATCACAGGTCCTGGGTTAGTCTTGTAAATAAAAGTAGTGTCAACTGTAAATAATGCTCCCCACTGTCAGTGTATAGTTTGAAGACCATTCCGCAATTCGGTTAGCTGTGGGCGTGAGTCTGTTAGGCAGGGTGCAATGGAGCAGCGGGACACATTTATTTATGTTTTAAAACTGTCGCACTCAGGGTCAGGTTAAAAGTAGAGGGAACGACACCTACGTGTCAGACTAACTTAAAAGTAGTAGGCCCGGGACGTGCCTAAGAGGAGGAGGGTGCAGTGTTGCGGATATGAGGATGGCATTTTTGTATTGTGTTGTTTTGGAAATTGTTGTGTAACATTGTTGGATATGGCCCCTCCTGCCTCCAGAGTTGTATAAAGGTAAAAAGGGCGTCTCGGGAGTTAATTCCATAAACACCACATTGCAGGACACGATAAAACCCTTGTTCAGTAGCTTATATCTTATTATGTGTTTTAGAGTAAGGCCTTGTCTTCCATTAACATGACACTCCATTGCACCGAGTAAAAGAGATAGATTCCCTTCATTCCCATTCCCAAAAACCTCCATTTCCCCTTTCGTCATTGCCAAGCCTCGATTGCCATTGGCAATTACATCCCCTCCAATTGCCGCCATTGACCACGAGGCAGGGTTGGGGAAGAAAGGCGGGTCCCCACCTCGTCAGAGAGGGGAGGAGTGAGCCAGCCACACTCGACCAACCATGAACAAGGGGTTTGGCTTGAGAGGGTGGAGAGAGAACGTTTGGGGGAGGTTCGCGAAGGTTGAGGGGCGGGGCCTATATAACCCGCCGCGGGGCGTTCCCCAAAGCAGATGAGTTCTGAGTCTGAAACGAGATGACCTTGAGAGAGACAAGTGCGCGAGGAGAGAAAGGCGCGTCAGACGATTTGGGAGAAAGAAGGGGAGGACCCAAAAGAGCCCGAGACGTGGAGCGACAACCAGCCCCGGCCGTGTGCAGCGAGATATGCGTGCCGCCGTCGCCCTGCTCGCCCCCAGCCTGACGAGGCCCGGCTTGCTGTGCGCCCTGCCAAGCCTTCCAGCTTGTGGTCCGAGCGGAACATTCCTCCTTCCAGCCAATCCACTCTGCAATTCCCCGCGTGAGTCTGTGTCTTCGTTTGTTCTTTCCTGGGTATTAATTAAGCCTGTTAGATAAGCTAGTAATCTGCACTCTGTCACCTGCGTCTCATGTCCCCTGTAAATACCCGTGACTGCTTTTCTTGCTTGTGTATGTGTGAATAATAAACCCCGTTACTCTTCTGTCCATCTTCTTCTTCCTCTTTGCATTCGGTCGCTTTAGAGTTTTCCCTATTGAGTAGCTGTGGCGTGATACGGCCAACGTTTGGGTGAATCGGGTTTTAGTCAGGGAACAACTGTTCGGCCGCGGTTACCTCCGCTCGGTAAAAATAACATCCTAATCCGCAGACCGTAACAATATATATATATATATATATATATATATATATATATATATATATATATATATATATATTGTTGTGGATTTGTAATTGTGTGTAAAGATCACCCTCCTGCCTCCATTCTGTGTATAAAGGTCAAAGGTCGTTCCTTTAGTTAGGTCATATACAATCACGTAGCCAAATCATAGATCTCCCTGTTCAGTAGTTATCTCCTTATTGTGTGTATTAGGTTAAGGCTATGTCGTCCATTAACTAATACTGCATTGCACCGAAGTGGAATAAGGTAGTATCCCCTTTCAATTTCCCCAGAACCTCCATTGGAAATCCCCTTTTGTCAGCCGCATTACCAAATTCCTCTGCGCGGTTTGCTGCATTCCGCTGTTTCTTTGGGCTTGTGGTTCTCGCCGCAGCTGCTTGGTGGTTTTCACCGCGACTCCATTAGCCACGAGGTCATCTCGGAGCAGAAGGTGGGAGGAGTCGGCCCAGCGCCGGGGACAAGGCGTGGCCTTGCCAACGCCTCCTCTAAGGGCGGGGTCGGTGAGCCCTCGCGACCAATCAGGGCCGAGGTGAGCTCACCGATGGGCGTGTCCTAGCGGCCGGCGGCTTGATCGCCGGGGGCGATATAAAAACGCGTGCGCATGCATCAGGAAGAGGAGTTGGTTGTTGGTGGCTGAAAGAAGAGATACGGAAAGCCTTTTGACAAGTTGAGTTGCGTCAGAAAAATGGAAGGAAGTTGATTGAGTTGCCGTGACAAAGCGAGTTGGCGTGCCAAAGAGAGTGGGAGAAGTGAAGTGAAGAGAAGTGAGGCGGAGTGAGGCAGAGTGAAGTGAAGAGAGACAGCAAGCCTTTTGAGAGTTGAGTTGAGGAGGAGCACAAAGGGTCGAACGAGAGTGGCATTGGGGACACCAAGGTTTTCCCGCCAAGAACGCGCGTCGACTCCTGGAGCCGGACCTCGACGCCTACAGTGGCCAGGGCCTTCCCATTCCTCCCAGCCAATCCAAGCTGCAATTCCCCGTGTGAGTCTGTCTTTGTTTGTTCTGTCCCTGGGTTAATTAAGACTGTAATAGATAAGCTAGAATTTTCACTATGTCCGCTTCTTCTTCTGTTTTATTTTATTATCTTTTCCTACTCCTTGGTTGCTTTCAATTGTGTAAATAGTAAATAAATCATATTTGTATTTCTTACCCTTTGCCTTTCTTTCCTCTACATCCATCGTCTTTGTCTTTTCCAAATTGAATACCTGTGGCACGATTTGGCCAACGTTCAGGAATCGGGTCTAGTCATTGTTAATAGTTCGTGCCGCGGTTGCTTAAGACCGCTCGGCAATTAACATCTGTCCGCGGTACGAATGGGGCTGTACCACTGGCCTTTCCGGAGGTCGCTGTACAGCCACAGGGACCACATCGGTCAGTCATAAGCTAGGGGATTAATCCCCCCTTGTAAGTGGGGAAGGCCGACGTTGGAATTCCGTAACATTTGGTGTCGGGAGCGAGATTCGGACCTGAAGCGCTTCGCGCGCTCAAAATTACGAGTGGGCCAAAATTTTGTTTTATAAAATCTTAAATTTGAAAATCGTGCCATGGATGGTCAAGGCGACGGGATGCCGGTGGGGGAAATAGAAGAGGGGTTAGGGGTAACCCAGGACCCCAGGGAAATGTATGTGGGGGAAATGGAGGAGAACAATGAGGAGGTGGTTGAGGAGGTATCAGGCGCACAAAATGGCGCCCTCGCGCACGTGGTTGGAGGGTCCCAAAATGGCGGCGCTGCGGAGGGCGGGCCCACGGTGGCGGCTGGGGACGCTGGGCAAACCGAATTTGACCTCAGATTATTATTGACCCAACTGAATGCAAAAATGGATAGGATGGGGGGCCAAATTGAAGCAATAACGAACGAAATGAGGGCCGATAATGTGGGACTGGCGAGAGACAAGGCCAGGTAAGAGGCAAAGCGGGTGGAAAGGGACAGAGACCGCAGGTTGGGCGAGCAGGTCCCACGGGTGCACGAGGAGGTAAAGCGGGTCAAGGAGCACTGGTTGGGCGAAGTGGAGAAAAGCACGGGTGGACGGGTGTAGAGATCGCGAGGGTATGGGGCAGCCGGCGACCGCTGAAGTACAAGTGGAAATTTTAATAAAGCCATCAGTCGTTGAGGTGAATAAAGAAAAAGAAATAATGGGTATAGTTAAAATTGAAGAGACGACGGAGGTAGCCCAGGAATCGGAGGAAGGAATGGAAATTGCTCAAAGTCCATGCTCACATCACGATGCTGTGCTCATTAATCCTTATAAAGATTTGCAGGTGTTGGTGCAGGGAGGAAGAAGAACCCCGAAGGTGAGACGGGCTGTATGTGGTGCCGGGAGATTTTGTAAGAGGGGGTTTGGCGCGAAGAGAATTGTCACGCGATTGGGGTCAATATGGCACCCGGGCGTTGGTGAAGGGTCCCGGGTGAGTGGAAATGGCGCGCTTGTGAGGAAAAAGTGTGCATCGGGGAATGAGCGTGTTACGAAGCGCGAGTGTGAAACCGAGTGCGAGCGAGAATGCACGTCAGGGTGTACGGAGTGTGACACATGGAGTGAGAGCGATACGGAGTGTACGTGCGAGGGTGAGTGTGACACGGAGAGTAAGGTGGTGGTGGAACGTGTGCGAGGAAGTACACCTGAGTTGGTTGTGGCGTGGGTGTGGGAGAGCCCTTCGGAGCGCGTTAGTGGGTGGATGCAAGAGTGCACGCCCATGGTGAGTGGTACGGAGTACGTACCGAGTGAGGAGAGTGTGCAATAAGGTGCGCGGGAGGTGTGGTGTGTAACAGGGAGTGCGTTTGTGGAATGGACGGAGTGTGTGGCATGGACGGGCGGCGTTGGAACGCCGGGCTTGGTGAGTGTGGAAAGGGTCGCGTGTGCGTGTGGGCATGCGAGTGAAGCATCGACGTTGACCGGGTTAGCAGTTAGGGCGACGGATAGCCGATGTGAGCGCTCGGTGCGCGGCGCGCTTTGTTGGATGCGAAGCTTCACGCGGATCGATGCTGCTTCGCCCCGCTACGGAGCGTCAAGCACGATTCGGGTCGGGCCCCGCACTGTATGGTCGGAGCCGCGTCAGAGCAGCGATCGGCGCGATTCTGGGGGAAGGGAGCTGGGTCGGACCTTCGCCCCCTGGCGGGGATGGGGTTCCGACCGGGCGAGCCTCGGTCGTCGGGCCGGAGACCGCAAGGTTCCGAGCCGCGATGATGCGTGGAACGTCGGCCCGAGCATGCCTCCCCCCCCAGAATCGTGAATGCCGGACGGATCCAACTGCAGGCGACCAAACCACCTGCATTCATTGCTCGGCTTTGCGAAGCCGAGCTTTGGAAATGAATTGGCGCACCGAGAGGCTCAAGTGAGTAGACGTGTGATGATGATAGTGTTTTGGATCCGAAATTGAAAAGCAAAATTTGATGATTGGCAGATTGATGATTGGTAGAATGATTGGCAGATGATTGGCAAATTTTTGATTGGCTGGAATTTGGTGAGCAAAATTGATAGTGAGAGATACCCAATGTGGTGGGATGGCAACTCTGCCATCCCTCACAACAGGGGGCAAAGGAGCAGTAGGTTTATGGGGTTGGCAGTGAAAACTAGCCCGGGAGGGTTAGGATATTGTGTGTAGGGATCTAGAGAAGATGACCATAGGTAACGGTAAGGTTAGGTAGTGACAATGATACCTGTAGTGGGGACGCAGGTAGATTAGTTTGGATAATAATGATGAGGGAGCGCAATAGTTTAAAGGGGCGACTGGGAAGCGAAAGTTCCAGAGGGCAGTAGTTAGATCAGATGATGCCGTGTGTGTGTTGAAAGTGTAGTCAGCAGAGTGTTGTGAGAAGTATGAGATGAGTGACATTGTGTTGAGCGAATGAGCTTGCATGGGGTGCAAGTGACGAACAGGTGTGTCCATGGTGCCGCCGGTGCGTGTGTCCGTGGTGCAGCCGGTGGGTGTGTCTGTGGTGCAGCCGATGGGTTTGTCCATGGTGCCGCCAGTGCGTGTGTCCGTGGTGCAGCCGATGGGTGTGTCCATGGTGCTGCCGGTGCGTGTGTCCATGGTGCAGCCGGTGGGTGTGTCCGTGGTGCAGCCGGTGGGTGTGTCCATGGTGCCGCCGGTGCGCGTGTCGGTGGTGCAGCCGGTGCGCGT
The DNA here is from genome assembly GCF_964187855.1 of Myxine glutinosa. Lineage (NCBI taxonomy): Eukaryota > Metazoa > Chordata > Myxini > Myxiniformes > Myxinidae > Myxine > Myxine glutinosa. Next base: position 43,934,262 of record NC_136266.1, on the reverse strand, counting down.
GTCCGTGGTGCAGCCAGTGGGTGTGTCTGTGGTGCAGCCGGTCGGTGTGTCCGTAGTGCAGCCGGTGGGTGTGTCCGTGGTGCAGCCGGTGGGTGTGTCCGTGGTGCCGCCGGTGCGTGTGTCCGTGGTGCAGCCCATGGGTGCGTCCGTGGTGCAGCCAATGGGTGCATCCGTGGTGCAGCCGATGGGTGCCTCTCGGGCTTGGTGAAATGAGGAATTGCTAGGCAATGCTTGAGAAGGTGATTGTGAATGGTTTTGAGCGTGGAAGTGTATGGAGCAGTGCATGAGGAACGATTGTGGTTGTGCATTGTATTGAATGATTGAAGGAGCTTTGGAGGAAGGAGGGTGCAGGTGGCACCAGGTGAGATTGCACAGGTGTGCAACTGCAGGTGTATGGAGAATGGTTGTGTGGAATATATGGAATATGGAATGGATGGTATGGAGTGAGTATGATGGAAACTGGAGTGGAGTGGATGGTGTGAAGGTGTGAATGGGGGAAGAGTGGACACCCATCACGAATACCCGGGGAGGGTAGTGTAAGTGTTAGGTAGAGGGTACAGGTAAATTGTGGTTGGATATTGGCATCTGTGGTGCGTGGTGGAAGAATGGTGTTTGGATGGGTGCATTAGTGTCGTGGAAATGGCTGGGCGTGTAGCCTGTTAGTGTGTGTAGTTGAATGGACACTCTGCCACTGTTAGGATGTCGGCTCGGTGAGGCCGCAGGTGGGCTCTGGGAGCCGGTAGAGTTGTGGATGGGGCCCGAGGATCCAGAGGACGAACCCGGGTAGCCCAGTGCCGGAGAGCGCCAGAGGGCCTTCCCCAGGTAGATAAGTTAGGGTAAGGAGCAGGTAAGCTCGGAGGCAACTACAGTGGTGGAGGTGTGCAGGTGGGTAGACCTGCTGGGAGAGCTGCACGACCCAGCCCGGAAATTGTGCGAAGCCACAGGGGGTTGAATCGCGGGAGTGAGACCCCAAATTGATGAAGCACCACAGTTTGGTCAATGGGAATTTGGTTCTTAAAACCACATAGAGTAAGAAGGCCAATGGTTTGGCAGGGAAAGACCCCGGGTAGTGTAAAGTGAGTTAATGTCATTTAGAAGATAGTTAGGATTAAGAATCTCCTTGCACCATCTGTATCCACTCACCGGGGGGGACGCTACTCCGGACCATGCCATGTTTTTATTATTTTATTGTTGCAAATGTTTTGGATTGTGAGATGCATCATGACATGGGTGTGACATTGTGCTTTGTGTTCCATCTCTCCCTCCTTATGAGGATTGATGATGATTGGTGATGGCAAATTTTGAATTAGAGGGGTTGTGGGGAGGAATTTGGTGTAGGGGAAATATGGGGAAGACGTGACAGTAGTGACGAATTTGTAATGTGTAGATTTTGTACATATGGGGTAAGGGCAAGGGTAGTGTAGGTCACATGTGGGGGGGCGTACGGTAGGGACGAGCTTTCTCACTTCGCTCTCCGTACACACCTCGTTTTGCATTGCCTTATTGATGTGTACCCTTGTGACCTTACCCCTCGCTCACCTGTCTTTTCTGTCTTCCGTTCCCCTGTTTTCTGCCCGAGGACTGTGCTCTCTGGGCACCGAGGGGAGCGTGCGGGAGTCCGCCATTGTGTGCCAGAACTCCCGCAACCACAGCTGTCTGCATCGATGCACCACGTATGGACCACATGTCTGTGGCTGAGCACCACTGATGGACCCCAGGGGTTGGGGCATGGCCCCTCTGCTGGAACCGGCCATGATGGCCCGAGATCTTGCTGGTGGACCTTGGTCACAAGGCACCTATGCCCCACAGGTGAACCACCCCTAGTAGGCCCTGTGGGCCATAAATTTAAAAAATGGACACGTTTGGTGCATTTCATTTTATTATACCAAATAGGCCGCCAGCAAAGAAGTTGACAACATCAGGAAGAGCATTAGCCAGCAGAGGGAGCCGAAGAGCAAGACACCACCAGGGGTTTGTTGATTTATTTTTATTATGAACTGTGGTGACTGTGCACCGATTGGTGCTTGATGGTGTTTTGGTGCTTTCTGGTGCGTCGATGCAGGGCAGACTGTCTCCCCCCCCCCCCCCCCCAAAAAGAACACTCACAGGTCCTGGGTTGCGTTTTGTAAACAAAATAGCGTCAACTGTAAATAATACTCCCTCATCGTTCATGTTGTAGTTTGAAGACCATTCCGCAATTCGGTTAGCTGTGGGCGCAAATCTGTTAGATAGGGTGCAATGCAGCAGGGGGACATACTTATTTGTGTTTTAAAAGTGTCGCACTCAGGGTCAGGTTAAATGTAGAGGGAACTACACCTACGTGCCACACTAAAGGTAAAAGTTTAATAGGCCCGGGATGTGCCTAAGAGGAGGAGGGTGCAGTGTTGTGGATTTGTAATTGTGTGTAAAGATCACCCTCCTGCCTCTATTCTGTGTGTAAAGGTCTAAGGTCGTTCCCTTAGCTAGGTCATATACAATCACGTAGCCAAATCATAGATCTCCCTGTTCAGTAGTTATCTCCTTATTGTGTGTATTAGGTTAAGGCTATGTCGTCCATTAACTAATACTGCATTGCACCAAAGTGGAATAAGGTAGTATCCCCTTTCAATTTCCCCAGAACCTCCATTGGAAATCCCCTTTTGTCAGCCGCATTACCAAATTCCTCTGCGCGGTTTGCTGCATTCCGCTGTTTCTTTGCGCTTGTGGTTCTCTCCGCAGCTGCTTGGCGGTTTTCACCGCGACTCCATTAGCCACGAGGTCATCTCGGAGCAGAAGGTGGGAGGAGTCGGCCCAGCGCTGGGGACAAGGCGTGGCCTTGCCAACGCCTCCTCTAAGGGCGGGGTCGGTGAGCCCTCGCGTCATTCAGGGCCGAGGCGAGCTCACCGATGGGCGTGTCCTAGCGGCCGGCGGCTTGATCGCCGGGGGCGATATAAAAACGCGTGCGCATGCGTCAGGAAGAGGAGTTGGTTGTTGGTGGCTGAAAGAAGAGATACGGAAAGCCTTTTGACAAGTTGAGTTGCGTCAGAAAAACGGAAGGAAGTTGTTTGAGTTGCCGTGACAAAGCGAGTTGGCGTGCCAAAGAGTGGTAGAAGTGAAGAGGATTGAGGCGGAGTGAAGTGAAGAGAGACAGCAAGCCTTTGAGAGTTGAGTTGAGGAGAAGCACAAAGGGTCGAACGAGAGTGGTGTTGGGGACACCAATGTTTTCCCGCCAAGAACGCGCGTCGACTCCTGGAGCCGGACCTCGACGCCTACAGTGGCCAGGGCCTTCCCATTCCTCCCAGCCAATCCACTCTGCAATTCCCTGTGTGAGTCTGTCTTTGTTTGTTCTGTCCCTGGGTTAATTAAGACTGTAATAGATAAGCTAGAATTTTCACTGTGTCCGCTTCTTCTTCTGTTTTTATTTTATTAGCTTTTCCTACTCCTTGGTTGCTTTCAATTGTGTAAATAGTAAATAAATCATATTTGTATTTCTTACCCTTTGCCTTTCTTCCCTCTACATCCATCGTCTTTGTCTTTTCCAAATTGAATACCTGTGGCACGATTTGGCCAACGTTCAGGAATCGGGTCTAGTCATTGTTAATAGTTCGTGCCGCGGTTGCTTAAGACCGCTCGGCAATTAACATCTGTCCGCGGTACGAACGGGGCTGTGCCACCAGCCTTTCCGGAGGTCGCTGTACAGCCACAGGGACCACGTCGGTCAGTCATAAGCTAGGGGATTAATCCCCCCTTGTAAGTGGGGAAGGCCGACGTTGGATTCCGTAACAATATATATATATATATATATATATATATATATATATATATATATATATATATGTATGTATATATATATATATATATATATATATATATTGTTGCGGATATGAGAATGTTTTTTTTTTGTTGTTGTTGTAGTGTAAATTGTTGTAAAGATCACCCTTTGTAAATGTCATGATCCTTGTAAATACCTCCGTAGTGTAAAGGTCAAAGGGCGTCTCGGTAGTTATTCCATAAACACCACATTGCAGGACACGATAAAACCCTTGTTCAGTAGCTTATATCTTATTATGTGTTTTAGGGTAAGGCCTTGTCGTCCATTAACATGACACTCCATTGCACCGAGTAAAAGAGGTAGATTCCCTTCATTCCCATTCCCAAAACCTCCATTTCCCCTTTCGTCATTGCCAGGCCTCAATTGCCAGTGCCAATTACATCCCCTCCAATTGCTGCCATTGACCACGAGGCAGGGTCGGAGGAGAAGGGCGTGTCTCCACCTCGTCAGAGAGGGGAGGAGTGAGCCAGCCCCGAACAACCAACCGATCACGAGGGGTTTGGTTTGAGAGGGCGGAGGAAGAGCGTTTGGGGGAGGTTCGCAAAGGTTGAGGGGCGGGGCCTATATAACCCGCCGCGGGGTGTTCCCCAAGAAGAGATGAGCTTTTACAAGAGACGAGAGATGAGTCCAAGAGGGGAGCTGAAAGGCTTAGCTGAGCTGCGTGGTGAGGTGCAAAGGAAAGAGCTGGGTCGTCAGAGCAGAGCTGAGTTGTGAGGTCCAAAAGCAGAAGATCATCCAGGGAAGCACAAAGCCTGATATTCGTCACCTTGCGCGCCAGCGGCAGCGTCTACAGCAGCAGCAGCAGCAACGCTCGCCAGCCGCTTAGGGGCCTGAACACAGTTCGAAGCAGGGCCGCGAAGGAACGGCGGCTGCAGAACGTGCGAATCATGCTGCCGGACCCAGTGGACTTTCCTCTCCTTCCAGCCAATTCCTATCATCATTCCCCGCGTGAGTCTGTGTCTTCGTTTGTTCTGTCCTGGGTATTAAGTAAGCCTGTTAGATAAGCTAGTAATTTGCACTGTGTCACCTGCGTCTCAAGTCCCCTGTAAATAATCGTGACTGTGCTTCTTGCTTGTGTATGTGTACATAATAAACCCCGTTACTCTTCTGTACGTCTTCTTCTTCCTCTTTGCATTCGGTCGCTTTAGAGTTTTCCAGATTGAGTATCTGTGGCGCGATACGGCCAACGTTTGGGTGAATCGGGTTGAGTCGGGAACAACTGTTCGGCCGCGGTTATACCTCCGCTCGGTAAAATAACATCTAATCCGCGGACCGTAACAAATTGGTAGTCAGGAGTTGGGATTCGAACCTGGGACTAAATTTATTTAGCCCAAATTTTGGAACACCAATTGTGTTATTGGCAGTAACAAATTGGTGTCGGGGAGTGAGATACGAGGCCCGAAGCGCGCTTAACGCGCTCAAAATTACGAGCTGCTGGAAATTTGTGTTGTAAAGCAAAACCCGAATTTTGAAATCGCGCCATGGCTGGTCAAGGCGACGGGATGCCGGTGGGAGAGATACAGATAGACGGGGTAGAACCGACCCAGGACCTCGGGGAAATGTATGTGGATGAAAGAGAGGAGGAGAACATTGGCAATGTGGTTGAGGGGGTATCAGGCGCACAAAATGGCGCTCTCGCGCACGAGGTTACGGGCGCGCAAAATGGCACCTCGCACATGGCCACGGCGACCGCGCCCGCGACCGTAGCAGCGCCGCTGGTGGATTCGAACCTTTTTATGATACAAATGGGGGCCCTTATGGAGAGGCTAGAAGCCAAAATGGGGAACCGGATGGAGGCTCAGAATGAGCAAATGGGGGCAATGAGGGACGAAATGGGGGGCAAAATGGGAGAAATGGGGGGCCAAATGGGAGAAATGGGGGGCCAAATGGGAGAAATGGGGGCCAAATGGGAGAAATGGGGGAGCGACTAGGAAATCAAATCGGGGGGCTAGAAGCTACATTTGAGGGGTTAGACAATGGGATAGAAGGGGTGAAACATGGGTTAACGGGGGTGGAAAATAGAATGGCTGCCCAAGAGAATCAGATAGAGGGGGTGAAAAATGGGTTAATGGGGTTAGAAAATAGGATGGAAGGCAAATTGCGGGAAATAGGGGAGCAATCCGCCCGAGAAATTAAACAAATGGGAGAGCAGATAGAGGAGGTGAAAATCGGAGTAGAAAGTAAATTGGATGTTCAGAGGGATGAATTGGGACAGATGAGGGTGGCATCTACAAAAGAAAAGGAGGAGATGAAAGAGGAGATATGACGAGGTGTAAGTGAGGAGGTCTCGGGGGTACACGAGGAGGTAAAGCGAGGTGAAAAGCGTATGGAGAAAGAGGTGAGGAATAATACGGCTAGGTTACAAGGGGGAATAGAGGACCTGACGGAGGAGGTGGAACAGCTGACGGAGGGACAAAAAGAACTAACGGAGCAGGTACAAAAGAACACTGCGGTACTAGGAGGGTTGAAAGCGACACAAAGAGACATCAAGGATGACTTGATAGCGACACAGAGGCAATGTCAGATGGTACGTGAGGGACTGACAACGAGGTTGGACGAGGTGACAGAAGTAATGAAGACGAAGGACCGAGAGGTGAGGACGCACATAGAGACGGTCAAAATAGCCTTAGAGGACGAACTTGAGGAAACGCACCGGGAAATAAAAGAGGTGAAGCAAAAATTAGAGGAAGTGGAAGAAGAGGTGAGTGAAATTAAGAAGAGACGGACAGAAACTAAAAAGGAGATAAGGGAGGAAGTGATGGAGTATGTACAAGGTCGGTGCTCAACTCATGATGATGTGCTCGCTAACCAAATAAAGAGTTTGCAGGTGGTGAAGGAGGTGCGGAGACGAGGTGCCAAGGTGAGTGGCGATATACGTGGAAATGCATATGATGTGAGGGGAGCTTCAGTCGGCTTGGGGGTTGCTTTGGACCCGGGTGTTCGTGAGAGGCCGTTGGTGAAGTGTGCGACAGGTCTGGTGTGCGAAAAAAGAGGAGGTGTGCGAGAATGTCCGACTCTGGGGTGTGTGAGGAAAATGTACGCGCCGAGGAGTGAGGGTGCTGTCGAGAGTGAGTCGGTCGTAGCGCGTGTGCGAGGGAGCACATGGAAGCGCGTAGTGAGGAGTGTTACGGAGGGTGTAAAGGAAGAGTGTACACCTGTGGTGAGTGTTACATAGGATGTAACGGGAGAGTGTGCGCGAGAAAGGTGTGTAACGGACGAGTGCATGGGGAAAGAGTGCGCTGTCAAAAGTAAGGAAGAATGCACACCTGTGGTGAGTGTTACAGAGGTTGTAACGGGAGAGTGTGCACGAGAAAGGTGTGTAACGGACAGGGGCATGAGGAAAGAGCGCGCTGTCGAGAGTAAGGGTGAGTGCGCTGTCAAGAGTGGTGGTGAAAGTAGTGAGAGTGACACGGAGCGTGAGTTGGTTGTGACAGGTGAGGGAGGATGTACACCTGGAATGGAAGGAAGCACACCTGGAATGGTAGAGCGTGTATGGGAATGCACGCTGGAATTAGTAGTGAGGCACGTGGTTGGGTGTGCGAGCGAGAGCACACCTGTGATTGTCACAGAGGAGGTGACCGAGAAGGGGGCACGAAGAGGTGTGTTGGTGAGGTGTGCGAGCGACGAGTGTGTGCAAAGGTGTTCGGTGGTCAGGTGTGTGACCAAGTCTGTGAGCGGAATGAGTGTACCTAGGTGTGGAAGAGAAGGTGCAATGACGAGGAGCATGGGAATAGCTGGATGTATGAGCAAGAAAGGGGTAGCGTATGCGTGTAAGCATGCAGGTGAGGCATCGACGGTAACCGGGTTAGCGGTTAGAACGACATTTAGCCGAATCGGGCCCTCAGTGCGCGTCGGGCAGCTTCGCGTGCCACGAGGACCAGCGGGGATCCGAACCACGGCGGGTTCGAAAGGACCGCCGTACGCGATCCACGCTGGGCCTCACTTTGAACGGCCGCGTCCGTACTCCACTAGGCGGAGCGGGCAGCCCAATAGGAAGGGTCGTCATGGCGACCCCTTTTTGTTGAGACGTGCCGGCAGGTCGAGATCGGGCCATAGGATGGCTCCGTGCCGAGGTGGTGCGTGGGATCTCGGCCCGGGTAAGCCCCCGTCCCTGCACCGAATGCGGGACATATCCAGCTGCTGGCACAAAACAACCCGCATTCATTGCTCGGCTGTACGAAGCCAAGCTTTAAAAGTGAATTGGCACACCGAGAGGATCTAGTAAGTAGACGGGTGATGAGGTTAGTATTTTGGACCCAAAATTAGAAAAAGGCAAAATTTGATGATTAGCAAAGGATTGGCAGAGTGATGATTGGTAATGGTACAGTGATTGGCAGATGATTGGCAAATTTTTGATTTGTTGGATTTGGACGAGCAAAATTTATAGTGGGACCTCCCCGATGTGGTGGGATGGCAACTCTGTCATCCCTCACACCACGGGGGGGGGGGGGGGGGGGCAAAGGAGCACTAGATTATGGGGTGTATGGCAGTGAAAACTAGCCCGGGTGGGTTAGGATATATCGTGTGTAGGGATCTAGCGAAGATGACATTAGGTAACGTTAAGATTAGTTAGTGACAAGGATACCTGTAGTGGGGACGCAGGTAGATTAGTGTGGATGATAATGACGTGGTATGTGCTTAGTTTAAAGGGAAGACGGGGAGCACTAAGTTAGCAGGGCAACAGGTAGTTGAGATGATGCCGTGTGAGTGTTGGAGGTGTATTCAAGTGTATTGAGCAGTGTGTGAGGAACAGGTGTGATTGAACAGGTGTGATTGCACAGGTGTGCAACTGAACAGGTGTGTGGAGCAGTGTATGAGTGAGTGAAGGTGATGGGTGTTGTGTTGACAAAATGGTCCAGGAAGAGGAGGAGGGTGCAGGTGGCACCAGGTGTGAGTGCACAGGTGTGCAACAACAGGTATGAGGAACAGGTGTATGGAATAAATGGTTGTGTGGAATACATGGAGTGTGGGATATATGGCGTATTGGAATGGATGGTTGTGGAGTGAGTATGGTGGAAATTGTGGAGTGGAGTGGATGGTGCGAAGGTGTGAATGGGGGAAGGATGGACCCCCATCATGGATACCCGGGGCGGGTAGTGTAAGTGTTAGGTAGAGGGTATAGGTAAATTGTGGTTGGATATTGGCATCTGTGGTGCGGGTGACAGAATGGTATTTGGATGGGTGCATTAGTGTTGTGGAAATGGCTGGGCGTGTAGTCTGTTAGTGTGTGTAGTTGGTTTGGGCACTCCACCACTGTGAGGATGTCGGCCAGGTGAGGCCGCAGGTGGGCTCTGGGAGCCGGTAGAGTTGTTGTGGATGGGGCCCGAGGATCCGGAGGACGGACCCGGGTAGCCCAGTGCCAGAGGGCACCGAGGGGTGACAGAGCCAGGAGGGGCCTTCCCCAATTAGATAGGTTAGGGTGAGGAGCTAGGTAAGCTCGGGTGGCAACTACAGTGGTGGAGGTGTGCAGGTGGGTAGACCTGCTGGGAGAGCTACACGTCACAGCCCAGAAATTGTGCAAGGGCACCGGGAGATGAATCGGGGGAGTGAGACCCCAAATTGAGAAGCACCACAGTTTGGTCAATGGGAATTGGTTTTTAGAACCCATAGTGTAAGTTGGCCAATGGATTGGCAGGGAGAGACCCCGGGTAGTGTAAAGTGTGTTAAAGTCATTTAGAGGATAGTTAGGATTGGAGTCTCCTCGCACCATCTGCATCCACTCACCTGAGGTGACAGGTACTCCACACCATGCCATGTTTGATTATTTTTTATGTGCAAATGTTTTGGATTGTGAGACGCATCATGACGTGGGTGTGACATTGTGCTTTATGTTCCATCTCTCCCTCCTTATGAGGATTGATGATGAATTTGATGATGGCAAATTTTGAAGTAGAGGGAGTGAAGACGAATTTGGTGTAAGGGAAATATGGGGAAGACGTGACAGTCGTGACGAATTTGTAAATGTGTAGATTTTGTACATATGGGGTAAGGGCAAGGGTAGTGTAGGTGACAGGGGGGGTGACGTACGGTAGGGACGAGCTTTCTCACTTCGCCCTCCGTACGCATTTCGCCTTGCATTGCCTTGTTTGATGTGTACCCTTGTGACCTTACCCCTCGCTCATTTGTCTTCCCCCTTTTGTCTCCCACATGACCTGTGCGCCATTGGGCGCCGAGGGGAGCGTGCGTGAGTCCTCCATTGTGCGCCCGAAACTCCCAGAACCAGCTGTCTGCATCGATGCACCACATTATGGACCACATGTCTGTGGCCGAGCACCACTTGTGGACCCCATGGGTTGGGGCGTGGCCCCTCTGCTGGAACCGGCCATGAAGGCCCGAAATCTTGCTGGTGGACCTGGGCCACAGGGCACCGATGCCCCACAGGTGAACCACACTAGTCGGCCCCTGTGGGCCATAAATAAATAAAAATGGACACGTTGGGTGCAAGTTTTAATACAAATAGGCCGCCAGCAAAGGAAAAAGACAACATCTGGAAGAAAATAATAATAGCCAGCAGAGGGAGCTGAAGAGCAAGAGATCACCTGCAGGGTTAGGGGTTGTTTGGTTATTTTTATTCATTGAATTTTCATGAACAATGTTGACTGCACCGATTGGTGCTTGAGGGTGTGTTGGTGCGTTATAGGTGCTTTCATGGTGCGTCGATGCAGAGCAGACTGTCTCCCCCCCAGAAAGAACAATCACAGGTCCTGGGTTAGTCTTGTAAATAAAAGTAGCGTCAATTGTAAATAATGCTCCCCACCGTCAGTGTGTAGTTTGAAGACCATTCCGCAATTCGGTTAACTGTGGGCATAAGTCTGTTAGGCAGGGTGCAATGGAGCAGCGGGACACATTTATTTATGTTTTAAAACTGTCGCACCCAGGGTCAGGTTAAAAGTAGAGGGAACTACACCTATGTGTCACACTAAATAGAAGTTGTAGGCCCGGGACGTGCCTAAGAGGAGGAGGGTGCAGTGTTGCGGATATGAGAATGTTTTTTTTTTTGTTGTTGTTGTCGTGTAAATTGTTGTAAAGATCACCCTTTGTAAATGTCATGATCCTTGTAAATACCTCCGTAGTGTAAAGGTCAAAGGGCGTCTCGGTAGTGGTAGTTATTCCATAAACACCACATTGCAGGACACGATAAAACCCTTGTTCGGTAGCTTATATCTTATTATGTGTTTTAGGGTAAGGCCTTGTCGTCCATTAACATGACACTCCATTGCACCGAGTAAAAGAGGTAGATTCCCTTCATTCCCATTCCCAAAACCTCCATTTCCCCTTTCGTCATTGCCAGGCCTCAATTGCCATTGCCAATTACATCCCCTCCAATTGCCGCCATTGACCACGAGGCAGGGTCGGAGGAGAAGGGCGTGTCTCCACCTCGTCATAGAGGGGAGGAGTGAGCCAGCCCCGAACAACCAACCGAGCACGAGGGGTTTGGTTTGAGAGGGCGGAGGAAGAGCGTTTGGGGGAGGTTCGCAAAGGTTGAGGGGCGGGGCCTATATAACCCGCCGTGGGGCGTTCCCCAAGAAGAGATGAGCTTTTACAAGAGACGAGAGATGAGTCCAAGAGGGGAGCTGAAAGGCTTAGCTGAGCTGCGTGGTGAGGTGCAAAGGAAAGAGCTGGGTCGTCAGAGCAGAGCTGAGTTGTGATGTCCAAAAGCAGAAGATCATCCAGGGAAGCACAAAGCCTGATATTCGTCACCTTGCGCGCCAGCGGCAGCGTCTACAGCAGCAGCAGCAGCAACGCTCGCCAGCCGCTTAGGGGCCTGAACGGCAGTTTGAAGCAGGGCCGCGAAGGAACGGCGGCTGCAGAACGTGCGAATCGTGCTGCCGGACCCAGTGGACTTTCCTCTCCTTCCAGCCAATTCCTATCATCATTCCCCGCGTGAGTCTGTGTCTTCGTTTGTTCTGTCCTGGGTATTAAGTAAGCCTGTTAGATAAGCTAGTAATTTGCACTGTGTCACCTGCGTCTCAAGTCCCCTGTAAATAATCGTGACTGTGCTTCTTGCTTGTGTATGTGTACATAATAAACCCCGTTACTCTTCTGTACGTCTTCTTCTTCCTCTTTGCATTCGGTCGCTTTAGAGTTTTCCAGATTGAGTATCTGTGGCGCGATACGGCCAACGTTTGGGTGAATCGGGTTGAGTTGGGAACAACTGTTCGGCCGCGGTTATACCTCCGCTCGGTAAAATAACATCTAATCCGCGGACCGTAACAATATATATATATATATATATATATATATATATATATATATATATATATATATATATATATATATATATACATACTGTCATCCCTCGCTATATCGCGCTTCACTTTTCGCGGCTTCGGTACATCGCGGGTTTTTCTCGCTAGTATATGTAAAATTATATATCGGATTTTTCATTATATCGCGGGATTCTGCGGCCTATAGGTATTTTTATTTTTTTAGATTTTAATTATTTTTGCGGTAAAATAAGCATTTTCTAGCCTAAAAAATTAATAATAATATAAATAAAAATATAACACGTTAATTAAAACCTATATTAAAAGAATATTACAGTAAATCGAAATAAAATACGCATTATAAATGAGTAGACAAAGAATCGCGCATTTTGAAAGTCCCGTATTCTGGGGGTAATTAACTTGTCCATGATTCTGGGGGTAATTAACCCATCCGTAAGGAGGGTTCTTGGACGGTTCTTCGCTACTTTAAGTAATTTGCAAGGTTGATGCCAAACTGTGTCCTGCAGTTTAATGATCAATATGGTTTTAAGAGTCATCATACTTTGGGTAACCTCTAATTTACAATAGCTTATGTTTACAACTTAGAGACACATGATCATGATGACGATTTCGATGATGTTGTCTAAAGCTGCAATTAAATTAAGTCGCTGAGTAACATGAATGACCGAGGTTGTGGAGGATGGGATTTTTCGGTCATTACCTTTTGATACAGATGAGATATCTGCTTCATCACTGCATCAGATCAGGAATAACCACCCTCACCTCCTCTCCACCCCCCCCTGCTTCCTACAAATTAACCATCAGGAAGCTGCTGCATATGCAAGAGGAAGCTAAT